>NW_024429195.1:56103691-56844410 GCF_017639785.1 Mesocricetus auratus | reverse complement strand
ATGTATTTCTCCTCACTCTAATAGTTTTATCTGAACACAGATTAAAAATTACTCTATACTGATATTTTTATGGTTTCAAATATTCTTTCATAATTTATTTTATGATATGAGCCAGTAACAGGTGTTGGGGATCATGTATTTCACCCCTCTCATAGCCGTCTGTTTTATTGGCAGATGTACAGCATTTGGTGGATCATTATAAAAAACATGCATTTTAAAGGGGTGAATGCCGTGCAAAAGAGTACAGCACAAGGAGAACTATTGTCCAGGGAAGGAGCTTCTTAGAATATTCAGTGAACATTAGAAAAAAAATGGAAAAGGTAATAGAATATTATACTGCATAAAAATCCTAAAGTCGTGTGCTTACCAAACCAATAAGCTTATTAGTAATAATAACAATAACATATATATTGAAAAATTGCTATGAGAGTGTATTTTGTGCTCCTGTAAAAAAGTTAATAGTTAAGATAATGAATAAATTTGCATGCATGATTATCCATTCTGCCATGTGTATGTATGTATATGGTCAAATCATAGACACAATATATGCCGCTTATTGGATGAGTTTAAAAAGTTTAAGAAATCCAAACCAAAATTCTTCATTACTTAAGTTACTACTTTCATGTTGCAATATCTGCAACATTGATAGTTACATTCTGTCCAGTGTGTCTATGGGAAGATACTGCAATCTTTGAGAGGATTTTCTTTCCACCATTAGAATCCTTGCCTCACTATAAGTTTCATAATACCTTAAATTCCATCTTCAGCAGTATTTTCAGTTAGGTGGCATGCACTGAGGGTGTGTGATTAGAGACTTTCCTACGGGCTCCCCTATCAGTGACTGAGCAGAATGTGGCTTCTCACCACATTGATCCTTCTACCTGGCCCACCCCTTATTCGTTTGCTGAGGCCAGGCTTTCTCAGAGAATCTATGACATCCTGCTGCCTTCAGAAGCAGCAAGGATTATTTCTCTTCTTCCTGATTACCAAAGCTGTGTATCCAAAGCTGAAACGTATTCTACTGGCTGTCTGGATTTTCTATCTTCACAGTGCATGCTTTCACAATTCCCCCTAATTTCTTTAAACATAACCCAAGTGTTGAAAAATAAATCATCTTCCTCTGCTTTACATACCCATGCCTAAACTGTTTCGATTTTTAGCTGGGAATTTATTTCTGGATAAATGATAAATGTTTCTAATGCATTTCTAGCATGTTTTCTCATTCATAAATAAAATAAGATAGAAATAGGTAAGGTATGATGAACATGGTGCCAGCTGGAGTAAACTTATAATAAGTAATTGAGGGTAGGTTGGCTAGAAATTACTTTCCCCTAAAGCCAAAGTGAGAGTAGTGAGATTCAATATTTTTAATAGGAATTAAATTCATATGAAATTTAGCATTGAAATACAAAGCTTCACTTGCTGAAGCACAAACATGCTCACTCGTGGAACCTGTGACAGAAATAAGAGTTCCCAAGGGAGCCACTATCCTTTAAATGTAGAGGAGAGAATGGAATAAAATATCGGTCAAGTTGACATCATATAGAACCAAGAGTAAGCCACACATACAATTCTAGTTAGGGTGACTGAAGAAAAAAGTTTAAATAAAATTATAGGATAATGAAAGTGGACTCTTATGCAGGTAAAAGAGGATTAGAGCATTATGTGAGATGGTATAATTATCTGCTGGAATATTGAAAATAATGCCATAAAAGCTGAACATATACTAGCCATAAAAGTCATTTATTTATCATCAAGGTTTAAAGGTTAATAGAACTTGAAATTTAAATTGAAATATAACCCAAAACATAAAATAACTGTAATCAGAAAAGCTAGGGTAATTTAATATAAGCAGAAAATGCTGAAGCAATATAGTAATAAAGGAAAAGCAATTAATAATATACAAGCATCTTTCCTTATCATTCTTCTAAATATTTATACTAATGTAGTAATCAAATTTGAAAAGAGATTTCAACAGTAGAAATTAGTCTCAAATTAATGTGAAAGAAGAAAAATAATGAAACAACTAAAAATTAAAGTATATCACCAGAAACCAAAGCATTATATAAAACTATAGCTCTTAAATTTTAGTATACCTGTGAAAATGATGAATGGGATACTTTAATGAAATTTAATAAAACTTACAATAGTAGGTGTATTATTAAACTTTTTTATTATATCTCTTTATCATTTCTAAGTATTTGGAAAGAGTTTACTGTAGCTTTGTTTTATCAAAACATATATAATAAAGTATTTTCTTGGCATAAAATAACAAAACATGTTTCTAATATTAATTTAGGGCTCATTAAATAGATATTTAATACAAATGTTTAAATATATTCTTTAAATGAAATACTGTAGGGTCAACTTTGTTTGGTGAGAGATGGGACACAAGTATTCCTTATATGACATCATCCAGGCCCCAGGATTCAGTCTCAAATGTACATTTTAGTACGTATATTTTGTAACGTCAGTCATGGCACCTTTGTGTGTTGTCGCCTGTAATTTCCATCACCGCTTTGAACAAAGAAGTGCAGCTTCTCTCCTTGCTCCTCAGAATACTCTTTGAAGTAGCCTCAGTTTAACTTCAAGGACTTGTATTTCCAAGGGCAATCAGTTAACCCTGTTTTCTGTCACTGTGGGCCAAATAAAATAAAATGAGATAATCTGCAAACCATAGGTCTAACACATCTCATCCTCAATCTTAATCTGAGAATAATTTGAAAACATTTCTCCTGTTTTTCCTAATAAGTAAGCAAAGCATGAATTAAAAAATAATTGACCAAAGGATTCATGATACATCGATGGGGCACTAAAATAAACTTGAAAGCTACAGAGCTACTACTACTGACCTGACATTTGAGAGAAGAGGAAGAAGACTCTCTTATTAAGAGGAGAAGTAAAAGGAAAGAAAAGAATTGAGAGAGGACAAGGCAGAGGGAAGAAGTAGGGAAGGAGATAGAAAGAAAGAAAAGAGACAAAGTACACAATGATGAAGAGCAACTTGGGAGAAATGTTTACTTCATCTAACATTTCCTTGTCATGGTCCATCACTCAGTGAAGTTAGAATGGGAACTCAATGCCAGAATTTAGGCGGGATTTTGGAGCAGAAACCATGAGGAAACATCTTACTGACTTACTCTCTCAATCTCTCTCTCTCCTCTCCCTCCTAACCTTCGGTTATACCACCTGCCTCATGATGCTCCTTTCCACATCAATGAAGAGTATACATGGCCATCGACATGCCAACAGGTCAACATGACCTACGTAAACCTTCAGTTGTAGTTCCCTTGTCCCAGGTGACACTATGTCGTGTTGAGCTAACAGTAAAAACTAACGAGCATGGTAGGATAAGTATAAATCAATTATCAGGCCAGAAGGAAAAAGACATTACAAGGACCATGGCTTTATAGTTGATTTCCCTTGGAGGGATCAGATTATAGGCTTGCATCTGCTTTACTTCCGAATATTCATCACAATTATTTTAACTTTTTTCTTTGTAAATTCTAATGTGTACTTTTCTAAGAAGACATTTGGATTTCATGTTTACTTGAATAATTAAATACTTTGCATCATGTTTGAAAACAATAGCAATAGTGACAATGTTTTTATTCTCTTTGTTCTGAGAGGTGATACTCTTGTTTTTGGAAAGTTGTTTGCCCACAGGCAGATTTTATTCCCACAAGACACAGTTAATGTCAGTAGAAAGCACTGAAAACTGTGTATAAAGTAGCAACAATAAACAATAAAGTCAATTTCAGGTATTTATAATATTCATATGTTAAGCAATATTATTCTATATAGAAAGTATCAGCCATAAGATACATATGCTAAGAGACCAGCTTGGTCTACAGAGTGAGTTCCAGGACAGGTTCCAAAGCAATACAGAGAAGCCCTGTCTTGAAAAACAAAACAAAATTAAATAAATAAAAATAAAAAGAGTGGAGCCTATTGACAAATTCGAAACAATACAACTAGTGATGCATAAAACTTTGTGCCTGCTTCAACTTTCCATGAGTTAACTGAAAAGGAATGTAAAGCTATTTTAGCTCTATGGAGTTAAAGTTGACTAAGAACACTGCAAACATTGCAATAACTAAACAGTTGAGTACAGATCCCAGGAAACGAAATGCATGCTAGGAAAAATTGAAGATAAACATGTCAATCTAACTTTGGTGCACTGCCGTTGATCAAGAGGAAGAGCTAACAAAGCCATGAAGATCCCTTTATGAAAACGGCATTAAACAGGCTTTTGTAAAGACATTCCCTCTCACAAAGAGTAAGTCTGGCTGTAGACAAAGTGAATGTTGGGGTCTAAAGAAAATTACCAACTATCTAAACTACTCATTGAAGGGTTTGAAAAGACTATTGAAAGTGGATGATTGTGGTTAAAAAAATAGTAATTTGTGGTTTGTGATGGCAGTGAATAGCTGATGACTGCAATTCCATGGAGACTTTGTGGAGCGACCGCACACAGTAAACAAAATCAAAAGCTGTACAGGAAGTGACATGACAAATTTTATCTCAACAATACAAGCAGGTTCTAAGTATAGGGTTTGTTGTTTGTCACAGCAGGGGAATAGAGTTTAAGATAGCTCTGCCAAGCCTCACTCATTATAGTGATGGCCACTCTGTTGAGATTAATGTAAACGCCATTTTTTAAGGGACCCTATCCTTATAGTAAAGGGTTTGCTATTTATTTCCTGGAGCCAAGAGCTGTTTTGTTTTTTCTTTTTTTCTCTCCTAACTGGTATATTTGACAAGCTGTAGGTAACCAAATATGTAATAGCATTTTATTATAATATACACTTATTATAGCTATAAAAATCAGTTTCTAGTATTGCTTCATAATATAGAAACATGTACGTGCAAGAATTTTGTAGGTTATTTACATAAATAATCAGTATGTGTATCTTGGCTTCCTGGAAGGAGTATTATCTCATACCAGTTTTCCAAGACATTCCTTATTTTCTCACTATAATATTCAAAACCAGGGAACCCCAATCCAAATTGATCCTGGATAACTGGTACACACAAATTAAATTGTAGGTATGCAAGCCAAATGAATGTCTTGCCTTAAACTACCTGACACTTAATGCATTTGGAACATAAGATATAAAAAGTCATAAAAATAATATCCTTATGACATCAGTTGTGAATTGATTGAGTAAAGGTTTTTACAACAATGAGGTAAGGGGAGTGTGTATTAAGTGTGGTAAGATTAAGAAAAGAAATGTATAATAATTTCATTTTATAACACAATGTCACAAGTCAACCTTCATAAGTATAGTAATAAAATAAACTTGGTAAAACAGGAACCCTTTGCTGGATACTTCTGTTCACATTGTTCCATCTTGATTAAGGTACTTAATTCTTTTGAGGCTAAATTTCTTCATTTGTATTCTAAGGAAGATGGGAAAAATTAAGCTTGTTGGTTTCCTGATGATCTGAAGTCTTAGAATCTAAGCAGTAAGATTGACACATATTACCCACTTTTATTCTCAGACATACACATCCTGGTACTCTTATCATTCACTGGCTACCCAAAAGTTCAGAAATAGAGAATAATTCGTCTTTTCCCTTAGTCACAGTGTCTCTTGTTGTTTGGTCAGTAGTTAGGCACTCTATAATAGGCACTGTGTCATTCTTTGTCCTCTTTGGGAAAGGAAATCATCTAACAGTAGAATAACGGCTAACACAAAAGAGTTTACTATAAGCTTGTTGTGGTATAAATGAGAATGGACTCAATAGGCTCATGTATTTGAATGCTTGGTTATCAGGAATTGGCCTGCTTGAGAGGGTTTAGTATGTGTGGTCTTCTTGGAGTAGGTGTGTCCTTGCTAGAGCTGTTACTGGGGTGTGCAGTTCGATGTTTTCAAAGTCACTGGGGTCCAGAGTGTCTATCTTCTTGTTGTCTGTGGATCGGGATGTAGAACTCTCATCTATTTCTTCAGCACCATGTCTTCCTATGTGCCACCACGTTACCCACCATTTCAATAATGGACTAAACCTCTAAAATGATAAGCAAGTATTAATTAAATGTTTTTCTTTATGAAAGTTGTCATGGTCATGGTGTCTCAACAAAGCAATAGAACACCAACCAAGACACATGTCTCAATGAGGGACATTGAACTTAGGCCTGTCTAAAAATACTTTTCCACCTTCTTGGTAATCACTTGAGAAGGAAAATGAAGCTTATAGTTTTATATCCCTTGTGGCATATATAGAGGGGCAATGAGGTTCTCTGTGATGGAAAATTTAAATGGTTTTTACAGCAGTGATTATGTGCAATTATCTCTCTAGTGACTACATCTAGGGACTTTCAATATGCAGAATGCTCATCCCAGGGGCTTAATGGAGCTATGACCTGCTGTGGAAATCAACTTAGTTACTTACTCAATATGATACTATGGACACACTATTTATAAGCTTTGAAAAAAAGATAATATACCTGATATTCCAGAATTATTTTAAGCTTTAGTGTGATTGTATGAATAAACTGCTAAGTGTGTTACTTAACATACTGACTGTGCAAAAAGTATTTGCTTGACCTATTGATGTGGAAAATCCTTCTGTGTATATGTTTCTCTTATTGGTTAATGAATAAACCACTGATTGGCTGATTTGCCAGGAAGGAAGTGACATAGCTGAGCAGAATCAGAATATAAGCAGGGACAAACAGGAAATCTCTCTCTTCTCTTCTCTGCAGATGTGCTGAGTCAGTCACCATGTAGGATGTGAGAGGAGTAATAGGTTCAGACTCTTTCTCCAGTAAGATAAGGCCACGAGGAAATATTTAGATTAGTAGTTATGGGTTAATAATAAGAAGCCCAAGTCATCAGGCAACAGCTTTGTAACTAATATAGTGTCTGCATATTTATTTGGGGAAGAGAAGAGCAGCAGGGCCTAGCCAGGCCAAGAACACCTCACATTACAAACTATCATTAGTATGGAAAAAAATAGGTCTTATGGGATTCATTAATAAGTTAGTAAGTAGTCATTTGACATGAGTGACCCATTTTAACATCTTATCCAGTTTTGCCTATTATGCCATTGGCAAATGGGTCTTGGATATACAATTTCATATTGTAACTCTTGTAAATATCATGGTACATGTGTGTAACTATCTTAGTTGGAGGTATATGCTGAGCTGCCATTTAATATACACAATGTATGTCACTGTTACTGGTACCTTTAACTTCAGTAGATGAAACAATAAGTAGGACATAACTATCCTAAAATATTGAGACACTAATAGGATGAGACAAAAATTATTTCTTTAATTTCTGTTATTTTGCTTTAATTATGCCAGCAAAATTTGTTCATATATCTCTACTGAGCAAATTATATGTAACAGTGATAATTAATTAAAGTGGAATAGGCCATGGAATTGAGAGGAAGTAGGGAGAGTTTGAGTGAGAAAAGAGAAAGGTAGAAAACATGTAAATACAGAACTTGTGTATGAAATTCTCAAAAAACATTAAATTAAATTAAAAATGTATTTTTCAATCATTTAGAGGACAATTAATAAAACTTATCATAGTACAGATATAGGACTAGGCATAAAAGCTTAGTGGGATAATACATGCTATGTGCACATGATATACTTGTTAAATCATGTATGTGTTTTTAGTGTGTCAATTTGAAATGATTCCTTAGGTGGTGCCATTTGTAGAGAAGGAGGAAGGTAAAAGAGTGAGGATGGAGGGATAAATAATACCAAAGATACTTGAATATGATACAGACATATATGTTCATATGTGTGTGTATATATAGTCATACATATGAACTTCTTTGTAAACACATGTTTATATATATATATATATATATATATAGCACACATATATATATGTATAAACACACTCAATGTGCATGTGTCTATATTGTAACTGAGGTTATGGTCATTTGACTTATAATTCTCCCCAGAGAAATCTACCAAAAACAAAATTACCATGCATGAGAAACTTCTTTTGAGTGAGTTGCTAGTCTGGGTTGCTCAAGTCACTCCCAAAAGGAGAGTCAACTGGTATTGTCCTCAGTTGCTTCTCAGTGCTTGAGGTTCCTATTGTTAGAGACAGCTAAGTCCTTATTGCTGGAGACACAACAATCTTCACACACAGAATTCACAAGATTTAAACTGGATGTAACCTGAAAGTGTCCTTTCTGTGCTCTAGCTTTCAGGGTATCAGAAAATACTGTGAAAGCTGCCAAGAGATGGGAGGAAACAACTGTCCTTTCCAGCTGTGACACCAGTGAACTGTAACAATGAACCTCGTTTCAAGTGATTCCTCAAGGTGCAACAGTGGCACTCATGCCTTGGCAGAAGTGCTAAGAAGAAAGAAGGCCAACATCAAATGCTTCACTTATGGTTGTGGACCTGAACTGTGTTCCTGTAAAATGTATGCTATCATGAAAAGTGGAAAACGATAATAATAGAAATTGATCTATAAGCAGAAGACAAATGGGCCACATCCATAGACATAATAAATAAAAAATAGGAATCACCAGGTGGTACCACATGTGAGCTAATCCCATGATCAAAAGGTGCAGATAAAATGTTTAAATATGTTCTTTATCAATCACTTTATTCTGGGTGAAGCAGTCAAATTCATAGTTCAGAATATGGGCATAATTGTCATATGATAATATGTTTTATAGTATGTTATTTTTATAACTTGCAGTTAGGAATTATGATAGCTTAGTAAAGAGGACACAGCAGACTATTTTCTATGGTCCGTGGTCTCTGTAATCACAGGAAGCTGGCTAGATTTCCAGTAATAGGCATGATTTCCCTCCTGTTGAGTAGGCTTCAAAGTTCAAGTAGACAGCTGTTGGCTATCAACATTTGAGTACCACTTATTTCATTTTTATGGATATTTGCCATACCGGTCAGTAATAACCAAGGCAAAAGAAGCTTCTGAGAGTGTGGCAGGGAGAGGGTGTATAGGAGGGTTTGGACAGAGGTTACCTGAGAGGGGTCTGGAGGGAGGAAGATAATGCAATTCTATTTATTTTTTAAAAGAGAAAAAGCAGAAAAGATACAGGGAGAAATGTAGCTGAGTCCTCCCACACAAAAGCATGAGCAACATGAAACTAAAAATACAGGATGCTCAGTAAACTCTGAATAGTGAAAATTCAGAGATTGTGCTATTTGCCAATTACCAAACTATCAAAGACAAGGAATCTTCAAACTGTAACCTGACAAATACTCGTGTACATGAGTCCCCCCAGTAAAACTAAGGCGTGATTTCACCAGCAGTTTTGATAGACAGAATGTTAAATAACAATTTTAAGAGCTAAACAATACAAGAAACACCATCAACCAAGAATTTTGTGTATGGGGAAACTCTCCTCCAAAACTGAGGGAGAAATTACTATATTCTTAAATCCACATATATGAAGAGAAGTCTTTACTACTGTGGTTGTTCTATAAGATGTGTAATTGCCCTGGACTGACAGGTGGGGAAGCTGCATAGGACCAAAATAGGCCCTCTAAGTGAAGGTGACAGTATTGTGGCTTGGGCAATCTGTAGGGCCACTGGCAGTGGGACTGGCATGTATCCCTGGTGCTTGAACAGGCTTTTCAGAGCCCATTCTCTTTGTAGGAATGCCTTGCTCAGCTAGATATAGGGGGCAGGGCCTTGGTCCTGCCTCAATGTGATGTGCCAGACTTCTTTGACTCCCCGTGGGAAGTCTTACTCTTCTGAGGAGTGGATGAGGGTGGAGTGGGGAAAAGACAGGGGGGGCAGGAGGAGGGGAAAGAGTGGGAATTGGGATTGGTATATAAAATGAGAAAAGATTGTTTTAGAATAAAAATGATCAAAAAATAAAGAAGTACAATAACCCACACTCAGATTGAAACAATAAACACTGACAACAACTTGAGACACTGAAAACTAAAAGCAGAAACATAAGAATTACCTTATCTTTGATACCTAGTTGGCTTGCATAGGAGTTTGAGTCCAGCTTCTGAAAACTAATAAAAGCCAAGAATCTACATTTTGACCCCCTGTGTTTGTAGGAAAATTAAGTTCTGCTTCAAAAATGTTACAAAATTCTGGGGGAACTTTTAACTTGAAACAAAAACATGGAAAGTATCAAATTAAAATGCAAAAAGAACTCTATTCAAATAAATAAGATAGCCAATATGGAAAGATATGAATCTCCCTGGGAAGATGGTGAGGCTCTGTTTCACTGATCAACATATGTTCATTTTTTCTAATAGAACTCGTTATTTTTTAGTTTTAAAAAAAGCTGAGTTTGTGAGAAAAACCATCTCTATGAGTCCAAAAAAGGATATAGATTTTTTTTTCAAACACAAAGAAAAGGATGAACTAAAAATATCTATATATGTAATATGTTTAAATAATATCAGTGTTTAAAGATTATATTTCCTGTTTAATAATTTAAAATATTTCTTGTTAGAAAAATCAATCAAAAAACTTACATACAGTCTTTTATTGAATGACAATGGATTTTTTATATTTAAAATTTATAAAATGACAGCAATAACAGGCAGAAGAAAATTTATAGACCGAAAGTCAAAAGTCTCACAGTAAGAGAGATAAAAGAAATAGTGTCCCTTTCATGTAAAGATGGTGTAAAAGCAGAGAGGAAAGGCCCCAAATGAAAGCAATAAAATAAAAGGAGATTCAAAATTAGCAGAGGTGAAAAGTAACTCAAAATATGTTAAAAACCATAGTTAATAAAATCCAATATTTTAAACACTGTTAGCTTTATTATTTTTCTTTTTTAGTCATTTTTAGATTATAATATATTTATATCATTTCCTTCTTTCCTTCTCTGTCTCCAAGCCCTCATATATACCCTGCTAGCTCTCCTTCAAATTCATGTCCTCTTCAAAACCAAATATTTATTCAGACAAAAGCTACAGTAATTTTCTTTAAGACTATATAGATAGCAAAGATTAGCAATGTCTAGGATGGGCTTAACTAGAGGAGCAAAATCATTTGAAATGTATAAACAGTTCATGCTTCAACATACACACTAATGTTAAGATTTGATTAGGAAAATAATGATACTCTAAGTCTAATTGGGAAAATATAATTGAAAATGAAACAGAAAATCTGAGAAATGAATAATCACAGAACAAATAAACAGAAAGTATGGAGTAAATGTCCACCTGGGAGTCTGAAGCAGCTGGAATCTGCTCTCAAGCAGCCAAAGTAACAGGATGTATAAACTTGTACAATTCTTAGTGATGTTAGCCAATTTCTAGTAACAGAGAGTGGCATAGTGTAAGGACAGGGAACACCTAAAGGTTGACAGAAGTCCATACTATAAATGATTTTGCCTCTGGAATTTCATCCTATTCTGGTGGTGAAGTATCCATGAACAAACCACCTCTTGCTTAGGATCATAAAACTCACTGTAAACGTACTTCAGCATTTAGGTAATAGCCTTTCTGGTTATTATAATTTTTAATGTGAAAAAGGAGACTTAGTAAATACAAAAGTAAGTGTCATGAAACATGAAGACTATTGTGATTATATACATAGATACAACATACTCATGTGTGTCTTTGAAACCCTTTCCTAGCTTAACTACTGGAGAAAGGTCAATGTTGGAGGAGGTGGCTAGGAATTGAAACTGTGTGGAGAAGGATCCCAAACTCACAAAGAAGAGAATTTCCCTCTTAGGTTTTTCAGAAAGAACCATAATCTTGCCAGCACTTGGATTTTAGTCCAGTGAGACTTCCATGATTACTTTGATTCACAGAAATAGAAGATGATAAGAGATATTACTATAAACCATCAAGTGTGTAACAGTTTGTACCTGCAGCAAAATACAGTGCAAAGGGTCTTTGTAAAGTATCTACTGTCTTTACGGAGTTGCTCAGATTCAGCAATAATTCAGCAAGCATGCACCCAGCAGTGGTGAGAACAGAGATGCTAAACTCTGAGCTATGAAGCTTTGGCAGCAATTACTGTGGTCCTCTACATGTGATTCAGGTGTAATGATGTAGTGCCTACCCCCAGCAACCCTGCACATTTGCAGACTGGAAAGACCCATCTGACATCTGTGGCACACCAATGGATGCAGTTAGCTTAACAAAAGGAGGGCATCAGCTTCTGTGAGAATGTGTAAACAAGGCTAGGAACACGAATTAGAAACGAGTTGCATTGTATAAGCCAGAGTCAAGACAGTCAAATGCTCTCACTCAAGCCATGGCTGAGTAGGAGAGAGAAAAAATTGTCCTTGAAATATATCTGAGAAGTAAAGACTGTCTGGAGATTTCCCAGAGTTGGTAGCTGAGCTTTTTACTTGTGGGCAAAGTTCACAGGTCTGGCACTTTGAAGAACACACTGAGACCCGGCAGTGACAAGACATAATTCTTTACAGGTTCCTTTTGTCTGAGCCAGGATTGAAAAGGCAGTAGGCAACGTTGCTACAAAGTTTTCAGTTAGTGCTGATATAAAATCTCCTGGCTCCAATGAACAGGAGAAATGGGTTATGCACAATCGTGTCCTTTGTATGTATTCATATAAATTTCCATTGCCTTGTGCATCGACAGATATGAAGGAAAACTCGGAGATCATTAGGAGTTTCCTATAGTCTGCTGGAGCTGTATGACACAATGACTGTTGATCATTTGAAACATGGACAATCAAAATTGAAGGATATATATGTATGTATTGTTCAAGAGAACAATCTTAGGTGTTCAAGACTAATAGTAGAGCATGGTTAGAAGGGAGAGAACCCACCAAGCTTAATGTCATTGGCTACAGGCACTCTACCCTACAAAAACTCTCTACTGGGAAAGAAATGAAAGAAAGTTTTGCTTTGTGTACTCTCAGCTTTTATTCATAAAATTTAATAGTAGGTGAAATTTGATTTGACATTATTGTGCTATGTATTGTAACAATGTGTTTCATGACTTCTGCTGCAGTTTCTTTTTTTATGAATCAGGGGATCAAGATTTTTTTTATATTTTATTTTCCAGTTTAAATTTAGATAAGAAACGAGGTTGCTTCACAAGTCAGTTCCAGGTCCCTCTCCCATTTCCTCCCCTCCTCCTGTGCCCTCCCCCCACCCCCCCGTTATCCCCTCATTCCCCCAGGGAGGGTGAGGCCCTCCATGGGGGTGTCCATAGTCTGTCATTTCATATAGGGCAGGGCCTAGACCCTTCCCCAAGAGTTCAGGGTGAGAGTGCACCTCACATTGTTCTATGGGAGTCCAAAGTCCATGTGTATACTTGGGATGGGTACTGATCTGCTACCCAAGGCTCAATAGATTCCCTAGGCCTCCTCACTGACACCCAGATTCAGGGGGTCTCTATCAGTCCCATGCTGGATTCCCAGGCTGATGCCTGGGATTTAAGAGTTAACCTTTGTCTGGTCAGCTGTTTCTGGGGGTTAAACCAGCCCAGTCTTAATCCCTTTGATCATCAATCCTCCCTCTCTGTTACTGGCTTTCTTGAGTTCAGCTCAGTACTTAACTAAGGGAGTCTGCCTGTTCTTCAATCAGCCACTAAATGAAGTTTCTGTTTCCCAGACTCTCTGGCCATAGGATTGTAGGCTGGCACTCCCCAGATCTATGTCTAAAATCCATATATGAGAGAGTACATGCCATGTTTCTCTTTTTGTGACTGGGTTACCTCGCTCAGGATGGTTTCTTCTAGTGTCATCCATTTGCCTGCGAATCTCATGATTCCGTTATTTTTTTCTGCTGAATAGTACTCCATTGTGTAGATGTACCACATTTTCTCTATCCAGTCTTCGGTTGAGGGACATCTAGGTTGCTTCCAAGTTCTGGCTATTACAAATAAAGCTGCTATGAACATAGTGGAACAGACATCTTTGTTGTATGAATGGGCATCTTTTGGATATATGCCTAAGAGTGGAGTTGCTGGGTCTTGTGGTAGGTTTATTCCCATTTTTCTGAGGAATCTCCATACTGATTTCCAAAGTGGCTGAACCAGTTGGCACTCCCACCAGCAATGGAGGAGTGTCCCCCTTTCACCACATCCTCTCCAGCATAAATTGTCATTGGTGTTTTTGATTTTAGCCATTCTGACAGGAGTGAGATGGTATCTCAGAGTTGTTTTGATTTGCATTTCCCGGATGGCTAAGGATGTTGAGCACTTTCTCAAGTGCCTCTCAGCCATTTTAGACTCCTCTATTGAAAACTCTCTATTTAGTTCTGCAGCCCACTTTTTAATAGGGTCCTTTGGTGTTTTGGAGACTTGCTTCTTGAGTTCTTTGTAAATTTTGGAGATCAACCCTCTGTCAGATGTGGGATTAGTGAATATTTTTTCCCATTCTGTGGGCTGTCTTTTTGTCTTGCTGACTGTGTCCTTTGCCTTACAGAAGCTTCTCAGTTTCAGTAGGTCCCATTTATTAATTGTTGATCTCACTGTCTGTGCTACTGGTGTTATGTTCAGGAAGCTGTCTCCTGAACCAATTCGTTCAAGGGTACCACCCACTTTCTCTTCTAAGAGGTTCAGTGTGGCTGGATTTATGTTAAGGTCTTTGATCCATTTGGACTTAAGTTTTGTGCATGGCGATAAACATGGATCGATCCGCATTCTTCTACATGCCAGTCTCCAATTATGCAAGCACCATTTGTTGAAGATGCTTTCTTTATTCCATTGTATATTTTTAGCTTCTTTGTCAAAGATCAGATGTTCATACGTGTGTGGGTTGATACCCGGGTTTTCAATTCGATTCCATTGGTCTACCTGTCTATTTTTGTGCCAATACCAAGCTGTTTTCAGGACTATAGCTCTATAATAGAGCTTGAAGTCAGGGATGGTGATGCCTCCGGACGTTGCCTTGTTGAACAGGGTTGTTTTGGCTATCCTGGGTCTTTTGTTTTTCCATACAAAATTGATTATTGTTCTTTCAAGTACTGTGAAGAATTGTGCTGGGATTTTCATGGGGATTGCATAGAATCTGTAGATTGCTTTTGGCAGGATTGCCATTTTTTCTATATTGATCCTACCTATCCAAGAGCATGGGAGATCTTTCCATTTTCTGAGGGCTTCTTTAATTTCTTTCTTAAAGATTCAAAGTTCTTATGATACAGGTCTTTCACTTGTTTGGTTAGCGTTACCCCAAGGTATTTTATGTTGTTTGTGGCAATTGTAAAGGGTGATGTTTCTCTGATTTCTCTTTCAGCCCTTTTATCATCTGTATATAGTAGGGCTACTGATTTTCTTGAGTTGATCTTGTAGCCTGCCATTTTGCTGAAGGTGTTAATCAGCTGTACGAGTTCCCTGGTAGAGGTCTTTGGGTCATTGTTGTAAACTATCACATTGTCTGCAAACAGTGAAAATTTGACCTCTTCCTTCCCAATTTGTATCCCCTTGATCCCCCTTTGTTGTCGTATGGCAATAGCTAGAACTTCAAGTACCATGTTGAAAAGGTATGGAGAGAGTGGGCAGCCTTGTTTTGTTCCTGATTTTAGAGGAATTGCGTTGAGTTTCTGTCCATTTAGTTTGATGTTGGCTGTTGGTTTACTGTATATAGCTTTTATTATGGTTAAGTATGTCCCTGTTATCCCAGATCTCTCCAAGACCTTTATCATGAAGGGGTGTTGGATTTTGTCAAAGGCTTTTTCAGCATCTAGTGAGATGATCATGTGATTTTTGTTTTTCAGCTTGTTTGTATGGTGGATTACGTTGATGGATTTTCGTATGTTGAACCATCCCTGCATCCCTGGGATGAAACCTACTTGATCGTGGTGAATGATTGTTTTGATGTGTTCTTGGATCCGATTTGCCAGTATTTTATTGAGTATTTTTGCATCAATGTTCATGAGGGATATTGGTCTGAAGTTCTCTTTCTTAGTTGTATCTTTGTGTGGCTTGGGGATCAAGGTTGTTGAAGCCTCATAGAAAGAGTTTGGCAAAGACCCTTCTGCTTCTATTGTGTGGAACACTTTGAGAAAAATTGGTATAAGCTGTTCTTTGAATTTCTGGTAGAATTCTGCACTGAGGCCATCTGGACCAGGACTTTTTTTGGTTGAAATACTTTTGATGACAGTTTCTATTTCCATAGGGGTTATAGGTCTATTTAAATTGCTTATCTGTTCTTGATTTAGTTTTGGCAAATGATAGCTGTCCAGGAAGTTATCCATTTCTTTTAAATTTTCGAATTTTGTGGAGTACAGGTTTTCAAAGTATGACCTAATGATTCTCTGGATTTCCTCAGAGTCTGTTGTTACAGGGGATCAAGATTATACCGAGTGATTGACATATGTAAGTTAGAAAGTGTAATGCAGAGTAAGAGCTAGTCAGAGTTTCCTTATTTAGCATCCAGTTTCAAAAACACGTTCTTTGGTTATCTCTTCTAAGTATGATAGTCACCATCCTTGTGGTCATCAACATTTAACTATAACAATACCAAGGCCATTTGGAACAATTAGCCGTGTACCTGATGACCATTTTGGCAGTGTAACCCTGAGTGATAGGTACATCACTTTGTTTTAAAAATCTATTTTAGGAAATCTTCAATAGCCAGATATATTAGATGTGGTTAGACTATTTCCTTTCTCAACACAAATTTGTAATCTTAGAATAAAACAAATATTCTTTAACAAGTCATTGTATTTATCAAATAAATTCCTATATTTAAAATGTGCACTTCCAAATGATATACTTACAAAAAGAATAAAGCTACTCTTGTGAGAATAAACCATTTAATATACATATGAAAATTGCAAGTAGGGAGAGTACCCTTTAAGATTTATTGTTCTCCATGTGTATGTATATGCCTGTAAGAGTTTATGTGGGGCACTTGCATACAACTCTCCACAGAGGTCAGAGGGCATCAGGTCCCCTGGAACTGCATTCACAGCCATTGTGTGCTAATTGGCATGGGCTCTAGGAGCTGAACCCACATCCTCTGCAAAACTCATAACCACCAGGCTATCTCTCCAGGCCAGAAAAAGACAAATTTCTAAACATCTGTCATATCAAACCTGAAAGGTTTTTTACTGTGCACTGATATGGATGTGACAATAGGCACCCTTTAAAACTCAAGTCTGCAATAGTACCGCATTAACAAACACGTAATTGTCAGTCTTGTGAACATGTACTTAAATGTGTTATTTTCTATGAACTTGAAGGACTTTTGTTCATTTTATGTTGCTGCAAAGGACAAATTTTGCCAGAGCTAGAATTAACAAGGCAGAGGACACTGCCTGAAAACCTTCTTGTTAATCAGCTGTATTCTCTTTGATTATTTTTATGTTCAAATAAAGATAAGTAACTCTTGTGAAATTTATTACAGTGAAGTAACAGACAAAAATAAGGTTATTTTGCCTCATCTATTATATTTGTGTTGATGTTTGTATGTTTGTACATGTATGCATGTGGTTACACTCACATTTATGTACATGTGGTAACCAGAGTTCAATATTAAGTTTCTGTTTCATTGCCCTTCAGCTAGTCTTCTGAGACAAGTTTCTCTCTGAAACTGGAGCTTACCCCAGGACTAGAAATACTGGCCAGTGAGCCCCTGGACTCTTCTGTTCTACTTCAGGTAAGGGCACATGCCACCATATAAGCCATTTTACATGGGTGCTGGATGACTGAACACAGGCCTCCTTCCTTGCAAGCAGGCACTTCACCTACTGAGTTGGTTCCTCAGCCCTCAACTTTTTGCATATATGCATAATTTGTCATTTAACTTGCAATTATTGCTTTAATATAAATGATTTAACATTGCATTTTCAAAATAAATTGTCACTAGCATAAGTGTTAAGGAAGGGTAATATAAGAGGAAACAAAATTTGGAGTTTATTTGTTAGGGGACAGCACACACAGCAGATGCAGGACAAGGATGGACATTTAGTGGAGTGGGCAGGTACGAACAAGATAAAATAAGGTGTATAAAAATTATCCTGTGTGCTATGTAAGAGCTGATTTTCAAAAGGCAGTAAAACAAAGGATAACATTTCCTTAAATAGCATGTCAAGTTTTAATTCCTTGTGTTTGCAGTGTATATGAGGAAGGACATTAATTTTAAGTCCTAAACTTAGAAAAACAAAAATAAATCGTGGCTGATAGTATTATTTCCTCTATCACTGATTAAATCATACTCATATGATCTGGTAAATTCAGTGCTAACAATTGATAACATGTATAGAGAGTGAGAGTGGTCTATATACTGATATGGTTGTCAAGTTATTAGATCACAATGATCAAATCACTTTCATAATCAAAGCACAGCCACAATTAAAAGCTTTCATGAGTTGCACTCACTTGTTAATTGTAGTCCTGATAGTTTAACTATATCACCAGTGTAGCATTATAAGACATACCATATTCATAATATGTCAAATTATTAGCAACGATCACAAAGATAATAATGTCTAAAAGTTTAGACTTGAATATATTTTACTTTTAGTTGATGTACTTAAGAGTTTAACATTATTCTAACTCCATTCTATTGCAGGTTTAAATATTAATAATGCCAGTATAACATATAGCATATTATGGCTGAAGTTTCTTATATTATCCTTTATTTGCAAACTGTTGTATATATAAGTGACTTCAATGTCATTTGGACAAACACAATGTGACACAAATTAGTTCAGTGTAGTAGATGTATATTTACTTTGGGTTTAACATTCACTGTAACACATTATAGACTATTAGGAGTTTAAAATTAGTTTGGAAATTTTTTAAGTGGCATGACAGTATATTTAAGTTTCACGAGAATCAAATTTCACCCTTATATTTCAAGAATATTGGAGAAAGGTGGTTAAGATTTTAAAAGTTTTTTTAAAAAAACTTTACTTGCTAATAATTCTTGCAATAGCTAATTTTACTTAGTTCATCAAGTTTTACAGCAGTCAGAGTTTCAGAAAACTACACAAAAGTCCTATGGGTTTTCCCATGCAGTCTGCCTTCAAAGTAGTACAGAGCTGGACAATGCCTTTGTATTGATGGTTAAAAGATATCGAATAGTCCTTCAGTGAGTGGATATGCAAAACACTACATGCTGGACACTAAAAAAGATTCAGAACAGTGGATGAAAGAATAAGAAATGCCCACCTTTTCCATTGATCATAGTAATCCTAAAGTAGATGTAAGATGTATTTAGTATTGTATTCAGTAGATTAGGATTGAGACTTCATTTTCTCATCCCCAAATTATTGTGAGTTGAAGAATTTCCCTCATCAACCTGAAGCTCGATTTTCCCACACATAAAAAAATAACAAGTTGGTACTTGATATGAATATTATCTACAATGAACACTCCTACTATACATACTTAATAAGGGGCACTGCATGACTCCAGAGTCTGTACTCATTGAGTACTCTGGTCATTATTTGACAAAGAATTTGTGACTATCTGGTGTGGTGACTCCAACTGTTGGTTAAGCATCGATTAGATTATGCACAAGTGAAAGCAATGAGAGTCATAGGAAAGAGAGTGAAAGGGGAGAAAGAGACAGATCCTTCAATGCTACAAATAAGAGTTAGAGACACAGAAAAACAACTGAATTATACTTAGTTCTTGGCAAAGGGTCATATTCATTTTAAATTTAATTTTATATATTAATTCAAATTTATATATAATTTGAGCATTTGCCTGACAAAGTAATGCCGCGCCAGCACCACAAACAAGTCCAAGTTATCAGGAAAAGAAAGACAAGACGTCCAGCTGCTTGTACTAAGAGAATGCATGTGCTGACTTTATTGCCAGGAGAGAGAGAGAGAGAGAGAGAGAGAGAGGGAGAGAGAGAGAGAGAGAGAGTCTTTATTGCAAGTGCTAAGAGGTTTCTCTCTTGTAGGGAGGGAGGAGCCTTACATACAGGTTTACAGCACAGTGAAAAAACCCCAGGTGGAAGAGATCCTGTTTTCCTCCTGCTGGATGTTGATATCAGAGAGTCAAGGCTAGGGCAGGAAGCCAGGACTACAAAGGAGGATGCACTTAGACTGGAAAACAGGTAGGACTTGTTGACTGACCAGTGACTCACAGAGACCCTGTGGGGGCTGGGGCCCAACAGTCTAAAGTCTAATAACTTTAGTACCCTCAAATGATGAGACCAATGAGACATGACAAATGTTCCAAGAAATCACACACTGGGTGGTAGGGAAAAGCTAATGAATAAATAAGCATAATGTAGACTATAAATTTGACTATAAACATGGACAGAGCTGACAGAAATTCATTAAGTTAAAGTGGTCTATTTGTTAACAGTTTGCTTCTTACGCCATAGGAAAGGTAAAATAAAGGGTTGTGTTTAGGAAAGGGGCATTTTGTGTGTGGAGGAATGGAACATAATGGAAAAGAACGCTGCAGGGAAACCATGTTGGTCAATGAAAGCATGCCTCCTTTTGTTGTTTCAACACATTTTACTCCATGTATTTATTTTCTGTTTATAGAAGTGCATGACACAGTTTAAGTGTAGAGGTCAAGTGATAACTTGTATGAGTCCATTCACTCTTTCCATTATGTTGGTCCTTGAGTATGAACTCATAGTATCAGGCTTGGAAACATGTGCTTTTAACTGGTGAGCCTTCTCACAAGCACATAATTCCCTTTAATTTTCAAACCCCTCACCTGTTTCTCTCTATTTACTTCATCATTTTTCCTGACTTAAATGGTTCTGACCTTAAGATTTATCAGCTCTATTTCACTCTCACCATATATATTAGTTTTCTATGGGAAAAGACATAGATGAACCCAAATATTATAAATGGGACTTAATGGAAAGAATTACAAATGATAGGACCTGGATAGTCTAGTAATGGCGATCTCTCTATGGAGAGAGTCATAGACAAGTGGCTTCTCAGTCCACAACGGAGGGTGCTTCAGCTGTCCTTATGTGCTACTCAGTCTAGAAGATTGTTGGAGAACTTCTGGTCCACAGCTTGGAATGCTGAAAAGACTAGATGCTGGTATTAGTGAAGGATGACCACAGTCACAGAAGTAGCATGATGGATGGGCTCACTAGCAAGATGATAACTCAGGAAGGCAAGTAAGATTTATTGTTTAGGTAGGAACTGTTTATATCTGAGGTATAATATGGAAGGTGATACTCACTCTGGGGGAATGTTTTCTGCCATCATTGCTTCCTGGAAATGACCTTACCATTGTCTCAGAGTTGATTCCAGATCCTACCAAAATGACACTGAAAATTAACAGTCATGCTAGCTATCAATACTCTCTTCCAGAGATAAAATAATTTCAATATTGGCCTATCGCAGAAATGATTGGAACTTTTTTCTTGATAGTTAGCTAATATATTAAAAATGCTAGAATAATCATATTGTTATGGTATGGAGATATGTTGCAGAAAATCACTGTTAGATGACTTTGAGATTCTGTGAGTGAACTTAGCATGATATAAGACTGCCTTGATGGTCCTAGGTGATATAAGCCCCTCTACTTCCTTTTGCGTATTCAGTCTCTTATTTACTAAATCATAACTATGTAATTCTCAACTCAATGTATTTTTCAAATTGACTCCATCAGTAGAGGAGAGTCCATTTCCATAATGCCAAAACTGTCTATCACAAAGACATAGTTTAAGGTACTGTGTTAGTTAGGGTATCTATTGCTGTTGAGACACATGGCCAAGGCAACTCTTAATAAAAATAAGCACTTACATGGAAGCTTGCTTACATATTCAGAAGAATAGTCTGCTGTTAGGGCAGGGGTGTGGCAGCATGCATCCAAGTAGACTTGGTGCTGGAACAGTAACAGAACTACATCCTGATCTGCAGGCAGCAGACAGACATACATGGAGAGAGAGAAAAAGAGAGTGGGGATGGGAGAAGCTGGACCTAGAGTAAACTTTTAAAACCTCAAAATTTACCCTCAGTGACACATCCCTTCCAATAAGGACACATCTACTCCAAAAAATTTCATGCCTTCTAATCCTTTTGATCAGTATCAGTTAGAATAGGTATGTAAATATATGAGCCTGTGGAGGCCATTCTCACTGAAAACACCACAGATACATAAGTAATAGTTGGTGAAATCCTCATTGTCTCCAGTCTATACTTCTCCCGCACACTACAAGCTAATGAATCCATCTATGAAATAAACATCTCCACTTTAGACTTAATATGAAGCAAAGACTTACCATACTAAGGATAAAGTTCTGATATTCTTTCTAAACTTCATCTGATGATGGCATTGGGTATCTTACTAATTTAAGCTGAATCATTTCATCCTCTTGTGCAGGTCATAAAATTTGTAGCTTCCACTAGTGTTGGACCTTTCAATATTAAGACTCACCATCAATATCCACTCAGAATCTCTTTGTCCTTTACAGCCTCCCTCACTGCCCTTACAACTTCATCTGTGTCTAAGTTATACCACCATTTATGTTGTGTTTTCTAATAATGCGTGCAGTGTTTCTTGTACTTTTTATTTCCATACATTCAACATATTTCCAGTAATTGAGTCACTCTCCTCATGTTAGAAGACTCTTGTTGCTTCCCTGTCTGCTTCAGTCATCGCATGTCTGAGTTTGAAGAAATGGCAGTCTTCAAAATGACCTGCAGGGCCCTGAAGGGAGCAGATCCTGTCATTCTCCCAGGTCAAGCTGACTTTGTTTCTGGTCATTTTGATGTGATCACCTGGATCTGTTACTCCTCCAGAGAAATCTAAATAGTCTGAGGGAGTAGCCTCCATAGCCTTTGTTCTTCCCTCTGTTTGAAATGCTTTGTCAGATGATTCATGACTCTCTGACTCAGATGCTTCTTGGCTCAGTTAAATCTCATGCTTTCAGTGAAGCCTACCTAGAAAAACCTCTATAAAACTGCAATTCTTGTCACTCAAAATCATTTATTTAGGGAGCTCCCCATTACCCCATATTTAGTTTTATCAACCTAATTTTGCTCCCACGCTTAGACCCCGAGCTCCAGAAGACAAGGACACAGTGATTTGTCTTGCTTAGAAAATTTCATGGTGCTTAATCAACAAAAATATTATTTATTGAATTTAATAACTGAAGTGTTTGTTATTGAAGAGAAAATCAGTATTGAATTGAAATGAGTAGTCAAAGACAAAAGACCCAGTTGATTGAAACCAAATGTGTCCATAGCCTAATATATCTTATTTCACTAATGTTACCACTTAGATTTCTAGTACTTCTCACTGTAATAAAACCTTTTTTAAGGTAACAAAGTGAATTAGGTTTGTTTGGGGGCAAAAAACATATGACATAAAGAACAAGCAGCTATACACATCTAAGCAGCTCCAGGTTTTAAAATGACAGGATATATCTTTTTGTGTGTGAACAAGAGCACTGAAATGATCACAGCAGGAGGAAGGATTAGTGTGGATAAAGAAAAAAAGCTAAGCCACATGACAGACAGTTGCTGATTTCAGTTTTATTGTTGAAGCCAACACAACAGAACCATTTTTCTCACTTCCCCCTCCTTTCTAACTTACCCAATTTGCTGAACTCTCCCCATTCATAGATGGTTCCTAGCTAAAATGACAGGCTCACCCCCTGACTGGAGAGTCTTCTCTCTTCAAAACACACTCTTTTCTTTCTCTACATCCACCTTTTTTTTTTTTACCTGTATCTACTTTCTCTTCATCAAGTTTCATGGCAGGTGACATATTCTTTGTTGAAACTGAATACTCAGATCATGCTATATATGCTGCTTTAATGTTCCCTTTCCCACAGGTTAGACTGATCTCTGGAAACTCTCTGTCTCTCATTTTCTGTCTTTCTGTCTCTGTCTGTCTCTCTCTCTGTGTCTCTCTTTCTGTCTCTCTGTCTAGTCTATTTGTCTCTGTCTCTGTCTGTCTGTCTGTCTCTCTCTCTCTCTCTGTGTGTGTGTGTGTGTGTGTGTGTGTGTGTGTGTGTGTGTGTGTGTGTGTGTGTGTGAACCACAGTACATGTGTGAGGATTGGACTGTCAGGGGTAGAGGACAATGAAATTGGTTGTGTCTTCTACCTTATGGATGTAGTTAGACAGAATTTGGTTCCTCAGGTTTCTCCTTGACCTAATTAACTATGTTCCCTGACTTGATCTAGAATCTCACCTGTCTTCCAATCAGAGTTAATACCTCATACTTAAATCTTAATACCACTTATTATAGGTCTCATGTATTTTTCTGTAACCTAAATATACAGAAATATTTTTGGAAAAAGCACACAAGATACTTGAAGTGGTGAATTGAACTGCTGGCCATTAAATTAACATCATAAATAAAAGACTATACTTCATACTAGGTGGTTTAAGTTTCATAATATGTGTGTGTGTGCAAAAGTAAACTTTAAATCAATCATTTACTACTAATTACAAATAATTCTAATACAGAGATTTATAAGAATTTTAGACATATAGTTACATTTCCATATAATAACACCAGTTCTTTATTTCCTGTACTGTGGTAGTTTGAAAGAAAATAGCCCCCAAAGGGAGTGGCACTATCAGGAGGCATGCCTTTGTTAGAGTAGGCAACACCTTGTTGCTGGAAGGGTGTCAATATGGAGGCAGGCTTTGAAGTCTCATACATGTCCAAGCCACGCATAGCGTCTCAGACCACTTCCTGTTGCCTGCAAGATATAGTTATCTCAACCACTTCTCTAGCACCATGTTTACTCTCATGCCACCATATCCCACTATTATGATAATGAATAAACCTTTGCAAATGTAAGCCATCGGATTAATTAAATATTTTCCTTTACAAGACTTGTTGTCATGGTGTTTCTTCACAGCAATAGAAACCCTAAAGCAAATACATATAAATGGAATGTAGGAAGAAAGGAAAGAAAGAAGGAAAGCAGGTGAGGAAGAAGAGAGGAAGAAAGGAATGGAGAAGGGAGAGAAGGTAGGAGGGAAAAAGTGAAAAGGAAGGAAGGAAAAAGAGGGAATTATATATCAACATTAAATTTGCCAAGAAAAGCTCATAGAATATTAGCATTTATGTCTTTTCTCCTGAAAACAACTTATCCATTTCACTTTTACAAAATTTTTTATTTCCTTTTTTCTTTTCTTCTAAATAATTGTTTCTTTAACCATGCATGGTTGAAATGATAGGAGAATAGTGGTTCTTAGAACAAAATTGTGAAAATCTACCAAACTAAAGCATTAATATATAATTATTCCCAAGGGTCACGCATAAATGTGCCTCTCTATTTAACCAACAAAATCAATGATATGATCTAATAATATTCAACTACATTCCAATATTTTTGGAATAATTACAATGGATTATAAGTCACCCAAGGACCATGAGTGAAGGAAATAACATACAGTGGTTAGGAAGAAGGAAGATGTGTTCCATTTCTGAGACAGAAAGTTTGTTCATATCTGTAAGAATTCTACTAGTAAAGGAAATAATACTAATGTGTCAAATCTTCTTAGTATATAGCATAAGACATTTCTTTTGTAACAATTCAAGTCAGAAAGGGTCCAAAAATAGGGAAGTTGCCACAGGCTCCCATGCCTAACAAAGAAGCTATCCATAGTTGGCATCCTCTTGCAACAGAAAAGAAGTTGTTTTCTTGATGGAAGTTTTTCTAGGCATCTCAGTCACACTTAAGAGTAGATACCATGCCCAGCAGCAGATCAATAGATGGCCAAAACAAAAAAAAATAAATGATATTTTTGTAAATACTCTTTTTTTATTTGGTTTGTTTGTTTGAAATTCTTTTAGAAGAGGGGGAGCTTTACTGTCTTATAGTACAGTTTCTGATTTTGTGTTTTTATGATTCTGTATGTGTGTGTGTGTGCATTTATTGTGAGTTATCATTTTTAACAAATTTTGGTTTATTTAGTTTGTTTATATTTTTAGATGTCTGTTCATTTGCTTTCTAAAGTAAGAGAGAAAGGGACATGGAGTTGGGCATGTAGGGACGTGGGAAGGATCTGAGTAGAGTTGTGTAAGGGAAACCATGATCAAATTAGACTGTATGAAATTATTATTTTTCAAATAAATAATAGAAGTAGAGATAAATATGATCTATATAATAAACATAAATTGTAACTAGTACTTATAAAATCAGTTAATGATGAAAGTTAAATTGGATGTATGTGAGTGAAGTGTTTATCTAAATTTAAAAAGTCTCTAGCTAAATTTTTAGGCTTATACACAGGGACATGTTTACTTCAAGCATATGTTACTATTTATATTTTCCAGGCTAAATGTCACATTACTGTGCCTAAGTTTTACATGACCTCATGGGAAATTTACAATATTTAATTGTTCTCACAACAGAGTGTTTGATGAAAATTGCAGTATATTTCTTTATTTTAATTTACTTTATTTTATTTTAACATGTCATCTTATACATTTTTTTGACTAAAAAAACATGACTTTGAGAAAGAGATAGAAGATGAAGTCAAGTTTAAAAGCATCCTAATTTCATACCACAAATGTTAGTATTTTTCTATAATTTTGCATCACATTTGCTCTCCCTGGTTACTTCACACTTAGCAGCAATAATAACCCTCAGATGCCACTTGTGTTTGCTTCTCCAATGTATCTGCAAGCCTGCTCTAAGTTACCTATTCAGTGCAGAGCCAACCTACCCAGGGGGAAGACTGACGCCCCTCTTCCAGCTGGGGACTGCCTAGTCTTTCTGCGATATTGTAAAGTCTCCTGTGAGCTGCTGGGAAGTTCCATGCAGAAGTGGCAAGTGAACAGACTGTCTTTGGAGCTGGCCTCATTTCATTTCCATACTGGACTACAAATTCCAAGACTGCTTTCTTTTTTCTTTAGAGAAAAAAGATGTTTTTAATATTTGTTCCCACAATTCAGGGGGTCCAGAATCTAATTAGGGATTTGTGGGTCTTATATTCATTATCATTCAGAATATAGTTGATAAGAGTACAGGGCTATTGGCACTGTCTTTAATCTGTTTTGGCTCACACATCTCCCACAGAGTAAGTGGAGAATCTATTCTTGATGGCTTCTAGGTAGGACCTGGTGGGACTCCTTTTGTTGGGTAGGATGATATCCAGTGCCAGGCTTAGCAATGTTGTAAATTAAAGAAAAGCCTCTACTGGAGTCAGGAACACCAAGGTAGTTTCTTTCATCTGCCTTTTCCTAGATGTGTGGTCAGGCTCACATCATGAGCCTTAACTGCTTTGGTGACAAAGATGAAATTAGAATGGTGTTTATGTAAGTAATGAATAGGGTATTTGCTCATCTAGGTTTCAGACTTAGTAAAAGCTTATCATTTGAAAGCTGCCAGTCCTTAAAGAGACACCTATGTCAATGACAGTTCTATCAATACATAAAATAAATATTGATAAAATTATCACCTTCTTTGTCAGGTCAGCTGTTTCTGGGGGTTAAACCAGCCCAGTCTTAATCCCTTTGGTCATCAGTCCTCCCTCTCTGTTACTGGCTTTCTTGAGTTCAGCTCAGTACTTAACCGAGGGAGTCTGCCTCTTCTTTGATCAGCCACTAAATGAAGTTTCTGTTTCCCAGACTCTCTGGCCATGGGACTGTAGCCTGGC
Organism: Mesocricetus auratus; assembly: GCF_017639785.1. NCBI lineage: Eukaryota > Metazoa > Chordata > Mammalia > Rodentia > Cricetidae > Mesocricetus > Mesocricetus auratus. Next base: position 56,816,997 of record NW_024429195.1, on the reverse strand, counting down.
ACTCCCCAGATCTATGTCTAAAATCCATATATGAGAGACTACATGCCATGTTTCTCTTTTTGTGACTGGGTTACCTCACTCAGGATGGTTTCTTCTAGTGTCATCCATTTGCCTGCGAATCTCAGGATACCATTGTTTTTTTTCTGCTGAATAGTACTCCATTGTGTAAATGTACCACATTTTCTCTATCCACTCTTCGGGTGAGGGACATCTAGGTTGCTTCCAAGTTCTGGCTATTAAAAATAAAACTGCTATGAACATAGTGGAACAGACATCTTTGTTGTATGAATGGGCATCTTTTGGATATATGCCTAAGAGTGGAGTTGCTGGGTCTTGTGGTAGGTTTATTCCCATTTTTCTGAGGAATCTCCATACTGATTTCCAAAGTGGATGAACCAGTTGGCACTCCCACCAGCAATGGAGGAGTGTCCCCCTTTTACCACATCCTCTCTAGCATAAATTGTCATTGGTGTTTTTGATTTTAGCCATTCTGACAGGAGTGAGATGGTATCTCAGAGTTGTTTTGATTTGCATTTCCCGGATGGCTAAGGATGTTGAGCACTTTCTCAAGTGCCTCTCAGCCATTTTAGACTCCTCTATTGAAGACTCTATATTTAGTTCTGCAGCCCACTTTTTAATTGGGTCCTTTGATGTTTTGGAGACTTCTATAACAACAGTTTTTTCATTATTTATTCAGTATCATGAAGGCAAAAAAAAAAAAAAACCAAATTCAGCACTATCTGTAACTTCACTCTTGTTACTAAGGAAATGGAAGTTGCAGTACTTGGTGTTTGAATGCTTTGGTTCCACATGGTGTGTTCATCTTATTATTGCTATTATTGCTTGAGTGTTTTCATCTATGAAGTCAGTATCTTCTTTACTATGTCTACAACATCAGAATAAACAAGTGTTGAGAGCTGACTGAGAGACTGGGTCCGTTAGAATTGGTTTCAAGAAGGTTGTCTACTGTAAAAGTTATTGGCATGATGGACATATGCTTAATTACAAAGCACAAGGAATTGATCTTACATTCTGAATTTAGAGAATTTACCATATCTTTTTCCTTTCAGAGTGAGGTTCATTAAGGAGAAAATGATGGTGAAAATTCTCTCCCCTCTTATAAAAACTCAGTTCAAGTCCTAAGAAGATATCATCTACCTCTTCTTTGGTATGGTCAGTTACCTTCCTGTTCCTGGAGAAGAATTTAGCAGGGGGGGCTGTATAGAAATAGACCAGTATATGTTTTCTTATCCCTTTCGTGTTTATTTTTGTGTCTATTGAAATGACAGTTAACTCCAGGAATGAAATCTACTAAGAGAATTTAGCTTGCTAGTCAGCTGCCTTTGAACTTGAAAGGTTATTCTGGATTACTAACATGCTTGTACTGAGATCACAGAAGCCCATTAATACAAAAGAGGAAGGAATAAAAATGAGTAGGATGTGACAAAGTGGAAAAGGAGGCTTGCATTCTGAGACAACTAGATGAAAAGTTCAGGTGACCTATTTCTGTGTAGGACGAAAGATTTCTCACAATAGCCTACAAAGAGAAGAAAGATGTCCTTGACTCTATAAGCAGTTGGAATTGAATTCTGACTTAAGTATTGAAGAAGATTTTGTGATGGACCTCCAATGAAGAATGCAGTCTGTTAGTTCTCCTTGACAGATCATATAATATAATAAATTATGTTGTGATAAGTTGCTACAAGATAACTCATGTAGCAACAAGAGGAACAATAATGCAGCTGTATCCGTTTGTTTGGGGCAATCACTTGCCTTTCTGTCCACAGGGGAGAATAAAGGAGAAACTGTAGATAGTTAGAACAACAAAACCATAAATCAGAGTGTTTCCTTATCTTCATGTCTACTTTCAAAGTTTTTTTTTTTTTTTTGGTTTTTTATGAGACAGGGTTTCTCTGTATTGTTTTGGAGGCTGTCAATCCAGCCCGGCCTTGAACTCACAGAGATCCGCCTGCCTCTGCCTCCCGAGTGCTGGGATTAAAGGTGTGCACCACCACTGGGGGCTCATGTCTACTTTCAAAGTTATTGGTATGATGGAGGTATGCTTAATTACAAAGCCCTTGATATCCCATAGTATTTTACAAACCTATGTCTCTGTAATTGCCTAGGAAGGAGACAAAGACATGTTATTGATTCTTCACATATTTGTGGGTGATATGCCACACTTTCACTTTTTCAGTTGAATCTCTCATTACAGCTTCATAAATTGAATATCCTGATATATAAAATACATATAAAGGAACAGAAGCCCATAAATTATGTGTAATTTGTCCATTCCCAAATAGATAAAATTCTCCTTGTATAAATGCAGAAGGACCTAGGGGAATTAAACATTAATAATGGAAAACATATAAAAGGAGATTGAGGATGTCACAGCTTAGAGCAACTCCAGCAGAGATCCTGGCCAATGCTGGGACAGCAAAAGACCTACACTGATCATTATAGCAAGATTACAGAGTTTTCCATTCATTAAAACAACACCATGTTTGATGTCTGAAACTTAACATGTCTTGTAGCTAAATTCAAACACCCAGACAAAGGAGCAAGCACCCATAATATCCACGCAGAGTGTTCAGGATAATTAGACAAAACGGTGAACCCTTCAGTAATTTATCTGCATTTGGCATGGGATCTTTCATTATAAATCTTATAATCATTAGAGTAAGTAGAATCAAAAGATGAAAGAGGACCAGCTGGAGATGGATCTCCTGAGCAAGGAAACAATCCTAGTGTTCTTTTTGAATAGGCAAACGTGCTTCTCTAAAGGAATGTGGTATTTAAGCACAGTGAACTAAGATCAGTAACAGGGGAAGCAGTGGTATTCAACAAGACAGAGGTTAAAGTTTCCTAGCACTAGTGTGAAGTTCTTACTTCTACTTCCTCCATTAAAGAGGGATATTTAAAAGAAAGGTCAAAGGAATGAAGAAGCATTAGAGAGGTAGGAAAAACCCAGGAACAAGGTGGTTTTTGTACTTGTTTTGTTTTTAATTAATTTGGGTTTTTTTGGGTGGGATGTTGTGGGGTAAGGTGCAGACATGCAGGGATTGAAAAGTGAGCAGCATTTGGATACCTGATGGGTATTTTTCAAAGTATCATTAAAAAATTACATTTTTAAAAGGGGGCTGGGAAAGTAAAGAAGAGACATGCCTCCACCCACCTCAAGCTGGTGAAAGGAATGACAAGAATGATCTGAATTTGAGGAGAAACCTTTACAATCAGACATGATTGGGAACATTAAAGTGATTGAAATTCATAGGCTGAAATTAGAAACAGCTGCAGTAATCAACTACACAGTGGGAACAGAAATTTCAAAGTCCATAGGAAGTTAAGAAAAAAAACTGTAGAAATATTTTCTACTTATATACTTTAATGATTTTCAATTCAGTGCTCAAAATGACTTCCTATTACATTGTTCATACATAAGCTGTGTGTGTATAACGTAATAGATTATTCTTTTGTCTCACTAGATAATCAAAAGAAAAATAGAATGCATCGAGCCATTTCAAAGATTTATTGAGTACTTCTATGAATATGAGCTTATTGGTAGTTTTACATGTAAAATATTGTACAAGCTATCAGTGCTGAATTAAAATAATCTTGGTAGCACAAGGAAACTGTCATAGTGCCCCTCTTGTTATATATAACATAAATCACAAAAACACAGTCAAAGGCAGTATTTAAACATCTAACAATGGGCCCTTTAGCTCTTCTTCATACTTGCTGTTCATGATGAAAGCATAAAAGGTTTAGGCTAGAAATTCAAAATACACTTATATCTGTTGAGACAAATTCAGAAGGACTAGTCAATTAAGGGAAGAATGATATCCCTCCAAAACATTACAAAGTCCTCTTAGTATGTTCTTTACTGACAGATGGCTGCTAAAATTTTTATTTTGCTCTGTACAATTCTTGAAACTAGATAAATAATTTACTCTTGTAGATCCCCATTCATTTTTTTGTCTTGAAACCAAAATCTCTTTGGGTCTTCCTTCATTTTATACCTCAATTCCAAGTTACTTTTATTTTCCATTATTTCTCATTATTTTGCCTCATTATAGGATTGTAATGACAAATGAATGGATAGAAATGGGATTAAGTTTATGTGAGATATCAGGTATTCTACTTAACATTTTGTAGATTTACACATTTGTCTATAGGCCAGTAGCAACATGCAGTATATAATCCTAGTGCTAGCTCTTACATAGTCTTCTGGTTACAACTCACTAATTTCTTTTTAGAGGAAAATAAGTATATTCTTTAATGTTCCTGTTGAAAACTTTAAAACATTATTTCAATGAATGCATTTTTGAATTTCAACACCTCCAAATTATTTATTATTATTTCTCTCTGTATATATGTTGTAATTTGCTGTTCTCTTCCAAGAGAAAAAGACCAGGATGAGAACTTTACGACTCTGGAGTCTTTATTGAGCCACATTGACCCAGCTTGGGACACACATTCTTGTGACTACAAGTCTAGAGATGGCCCTGAGCTGAGTGACCAGGGGGGTTATAAAGGTAAAAAGTCACAAATTTGTTGCATGTTGTAAACACGGCTGTGATGGTCATTAGCAAGCATGACAGAATAAGAGCTTTTGGGGAGGATGAGCTGGAAGCAGGGTTTCTCTGTGACTTTGGAGGCTGTCCTGGAACTAGCTTTTATAGACCAGGCTGCTCTTGAACTCACAGAGATCTGCCTGCTGAGATTAAAGGTGTGTGCCACCACCGCCCAGCAGAATACAAATTTTTAAATAAGGACAGGTATTTTTGTTAGATCAGGCAACAGATAGCCTTGAGTTTCTAGAAGCATAGCAACTCAAGTTGACAAAGTTTCCTGTAAGCACTATACATGCCTGAGTGCTAGGCTGACCCCAGTTTTAGACTGAGGTTGGGTCAAAATTTAGCAAATATGTTTTTCTCACTTCACACACAGGTTTAATTTTATTTATTATAAAATGTAATATGAATTCTTATGTATAGAATTTTTGATACTCAAATTTCCCAACTGCTGAAAATTCTTCACCATGCACACTTCATCAAGTAAAATCTTTCTCATCTTCCTCATCTGTAGTTGTTATATCTGAGTTATCAGGTCTTGTACCTTCCCTGCTGTGAGGGGCAGGTGTGAGTTAGTGACTTCACATAGAGCAGAACAAGTAATAGTCATGATGATTAGGTTGTGACTGCCTGTGTGCTCAAAGTGGCACACTAGGTTCTCAGAACACTGATTAACACATGGGACTCAGGCCAGATGATTTGTGGTCATAAATGGTCTCTTGGGTTTCCAGTATCACATAGGATGACAGTTCCCCACCCTATCCTTTATTTGGAAAGAATGTGCTATCAGTTCCATGTTGTATGTGGATTACATTTTTTATTCCATTGGACAAAAATTTTTAATTTTTATATCGATCCAATAAATTTTTTTCTAAGTGTCCTCATAATATTATGAAAAGTGAAAAATTCAAATTGGTAAACTTTGGATTGATTTTTCTAAGCAAGAACAGAGGAAACTGTTGAATAGCTAGCATACTGCATTACAATACTTTCAGATTAGTGGCTTGTCTATGACTAATTTCAACATATGAGATACATTTTGATCTACTTACTGTTCTTTCCTCTTTACAGTATTTCAAGTATAATTTTTAACTTTCTTTTCATACTCATAGAAAATGAATTCTTTTTTTTTTCCTATTTTTGTTCTTTTGCAAAAGTGGTTCAGTGTCTAGCCCTGGATGTCCTGGTACTTGCTCTGCAGACCAGACTGGCTTTGAACTGAGAAATTTACCTGCCTCTGCTTCCTGAGACCCAGTATTAAAGGAGTGTGCCACTATTGCCCAACTAGAAAATGAACTCTAAAGCAACAATAATTAAATTTCTATTTTCATAATATATATGCATATGAGTATATTGGCATCCTTCAGAGTGCCATAAATATAAGACAAATTGTTTATAAAAATATTACTTTGCTTGGTATTTATTCATTTATTAGAAATGTGTTATATAGGAAAGATTAGGTTTGTTCTCACGGTAATTCTACTGTTTCTCCTATTATAAGTAAATAGTGACAAACTATCTTCCATTGTTTTTGTCTTTTTACCTAGTCATTAAATTAATAATGACAAGGATATTTCCTATTTTGAAAAACTAGATACTATTTATTTAAATGATTGTTCTTTAGTTAACACAAAACAAGGTTGAAGAAATTGGCCTCTACACGTCATTTAGAACTATAATATCATTTTTATCAAAAAATAAATAACACCAAGCTCTCTAAAAATAATGTTATTTAACATCATTCATCACTTTCAAATTATAGGGGATTTAATTTACTTTATAGTTAATACTTACTATTAAACTTTTTGTATTTATTCATATTTAGTATAATTCTAAGGTATTAGACAGAAATGTTTTCAAATACTTTAGAGTTAGATAGAGCTTCCCGAATTTATGCCTAATTTTTCATTATGAAACTATCTTAGGTCATTCTGGTGAATAAAACAAAATATTTCAGTAGTGTAAATTATAAACAAATAGGGTTCATAACTCAGTTTTGAGTCTGGGAAGAGTAGCTTCTGCTCCAATGTTGTTCCTTAAATGCTAAGTGCTTACATAGCAAAAATGATGACCAAATTCACTTAAATGTCTCGTTAAGGACTTTCATCCCTTTCATGAAGATGTCGCCCTCATGATCACCTTGCAAAGGGCTCCAATTTAACTCATATTTGGAGAGTAGGTAGGAGGCTTCACTGTACAAATGTTTGGTTGAACCCAAAACTTTCAAGTTCAACATTCTGTCCTCAGTTTCCCAAATGTATACCCCTCTACAACCTAAACTTTTCCCTTCCTCATTTTCTCCAGCAACTTAAATGATTCTATAGCTAAATCAGAATTATGAAGTCTGAAGACTCTGGTAAATTACATCTAAATCAGTGATGGGTGAGACTTGAGAATACTAAATCTGATGGAGCCATCTGTGCTGTGAGCTGATGAAACCAAACAAGTTATATACATCCAAAGACAGGATTAAGACAGACACTGCCACTCAAAAGACAGAACTTGAAGGAAGTCAATATAATAGGTTCTAATTAAGTCCAAAACTCAACAAGGCACAATGTTCCATCTTAATATTTGAGAATAATCTGCTACATTCTGAGTATACTAACAAGGAAGTTGGTACTCAAAGATTAAATACTTTATAGTTTTTCCTAATTATGTAAGTTCAGTTTTTCTCCAGATTTTATATTTTCTTAGTCCTTTCTCTCATCATATTTTACTGTCAACAGTTGATAGACACTACACAGATGACTAAAGACTGTTTTGTCAATTTCTCTTGCTAAATATCATATTCTACTGTTCCCTGATCCTCCTTCCACAAATACTGGAACACAAATGCAATTCCATAAAATCTCTTCTACTCCATAAAAAAGAATTCAGTTTCTCCAAGTTTCTAATACCTTCTGCTTCACTTCTTCTTGTGACTTTATCAGACTGAATTTTATTATACACGTTTCTGTCATTACTTAATTGTGTCCACCTGACAAATGATGCTCACAGAAACTACACTGTCTCAACAGCTTTGTTCTTTTTCTGAACCCAACCCTGACTTGACTTTAATAGTCTGGTCTTTTTGAACATGTCTAAAATCCATAAATGAGTGAGTACATACCATGTTTCTCTTTTTGTGACTGGGTTACCTCACTCAGGATGGTTTCTTCTAGTGCCATCCATTTGCCTGCAAATTTCAAGATTCCATTGTTTTTTTTCCACTGAATAGCACTCCATTTTGTAAATGTATCACATCATTTTTTTCAGTTTGGTCTTTTGATAATTTTTTGAAATATTTATTTTTGAAAATTTCATTTATGTGTGCAATGTATCCCAGTCATTTCCACCCTTACTCCTTGCTCCAAGATATTTTCAACATGATCGTTTTATAATTTCTAATAGTGCACGGAGTTCATTTTCTGTCTCACATATGTGTGTGTGGATGTGGGGTCATCCATGGAGGCATGGGCAATTACCAGATGCCACAACACAAATTTCAAGATACTTGAAAGGTCAAAATATTAGGTACATTAAAATTACCTTAATATATTTGTTTAACTCTTGAGATCTTACACTTTTGCTTCTAACTTGTTATTAGTGATACTATTATTACACTTAGAGTAGTTGAAGTTTCCCAAAGTGTATGTTCTAACATAGATATTATGAATTATTGCTTCTCTTTAGGTTTATAGTATTAAGCAAACCTTAAACATTCTTTGAATTGTAGCAATTACCATAAAGTTAAGAAATTACTGTTAGAATGTTATGCAATTAGTCAGTTCTGTGTTTCATGCTATCACATGCATGCCTTGGTACATTGCTTCCAGCAATACAACAGCTGTTCTTTAATGCATTTTTTATGTCTTCAAATAATTCTTTCATTATAAGTTATGATACTTCCAGCCAGAGTTAACAATGTACACAAAGCATGTGTTAAGAATTAAATAAAATCTTAACTGAAGATTTAATTTTATTTGACAGGTTTGAAGTACACACAAACACACACATACACACACACACACACACACACACACACACACACACATACATACACCTTAATCTTCAGATGGTTAGTAGTCTCTCTTGCAAATATTTAAACAGCAAGAAATGATGTATTACTCAATTGATTGACAAGTAAATGTCAAGAAAGAAACAGAAATTGCATGCTTGTGGTCATAAGTAAGAATAGATGGGTTCTGGAAGAACTACCAAAGCAAACACTGCCAAGTTCATTATTTTAATACCAAAACTCTCAATTATCTATATTTTGACTTTCTGACTCTTTACACTAGTGGAAAATACCCCATGATTTTACTTTTCTTAATCTCAGGGAAAAACGACTCAGTATAAACTTGGATGAGTTATTACACTGCATTTTGAATATAGTAAAATGGGTTCAATTAGCAAATATTCTTAGAATGTTGATGGTTAAGACATTGCATTAGTTTGACATAAGAGCTGAGAATTTACACAGTATAATGAGGAAGATGCAACATGAAGGATGCCAGTTTTACTAGTGAAAATTCTCAACTAGGAAACCATATGAGGAGAGGTTGAGGTGAAAGCTGTTGGCCCATAAATACTGCTGGCTTTTTGTTCACACTGTCTGATTTGCAGAGCTACAAGTATCAAGGAAGCAAGGACTCTGAGGAAACCATAAACATGGGAGAAGGCAACTAAGGGGAAGCTGGGATCAGGAAGTAAGATTCATTCTCCTGGATTTTCTAGTGCAAATCTCAATAGCTTTTTCACTTCACAGCTGTTGAAGATGTACAAAGACTTTGTTTTCAGTTCTACAAAGACAAGACATATTTATAACATAAGTGAGTCAGAAAATTCACAACTGCAAGAGTGACATAAATACATAAAGAAAATTTGATATGACACCCAAGAAAGATAAGTGCATGTGGCATGCACTCACACATACACAAACTAAATAAACAAAAACAAAAATTAAGGAACTGGAACATTTCTTAATTTCTTTATTCTTATGAAGACAGCAAGATGAATGGAATGTTCAGAAGACAAAACATATGGAAATTGCCATATGAAACTCACACAGTGATACAGAGAAGAAAACTGTCCATAGTATTTCTAAAATATTACACATGAAGTGTAAAATCATATATGCATATGTGCTATTCTGAAACTCTATTTGCAATTATTCTCTATAGCTATAAGCTAGTTGGAAGAAGTATAATATAAGCTGAGCATCAAATGTGAGTTCACCTCTAGAATGTGTTCTTGATCTCCTATGTTGTCCTCAGGTATGGAAAGAAATGTTAAATGGGTGTTTAAATACCACAAAATTGCTGTAGGGATATATGAAATCTTAAAATCTTTAGAAGTTAAAAAGTACTATTTAGGCTGGGCATTGGTGGCGCATGCCTTTAATCCCAGCACTTGGGAGGCAGAGGCAGGCAGATCTCTGTGAGTTCGAGGCCAGCCTGGTCTACTAAGTGAGTTCCAGGACAGGCTCCAAATCAATACAGAGAAACCCTGTCTCGAAAAAACATAACAAACCAAAACAAACCAAAAGTACTATTTAAATAATGACACTAACACTATTCTTAACTCAATGGCATGCACAAAAATCTTCCAAACAACAATAATATATTTCTTTCATTATTTTTCCCAATATATTTTTTATTTAAATTAGAAACATGCTTACTTCACATGTCAATCCCAGCTCCCTCTCCCACCACTCCTCCCTTGTCCCTCCACCAGCCTTCCCCACTCCCCACCCAATCCCCACACCATTCCCCAAGGAGGGTGAGGCCCTTCTTGGGGGATCTCCAGAGTCTGTCAGTTCATCCAGGGTAGGACCTAAGCCCTTCCCCATGTGTCCAGGCTGAGAGAGCATCTGTCCATGTGGAATGAGCTCCCAAAGTTCATTCAAGCATGGTAAATACTTATTTACCACTCAAGGCCCCTGAGATTGCCTAGGTGTCCTCACTGACATTACATTCAGGGGGTCTGGGTCAGTCCCCTGCTAGTCTCTCAGCCATCAGTCTGATGTCCAAGAGCTCCCCCTTGTCTGGTCAGCTGTCTTTGTGGGTTTTACCTGCACAGCACAGTCTTGACCCCTTTGCTCATCTTGAAGATCAATATTTCAAAATTTAATTCAGTATATTATTCATTTCAAATAATATTTCAAAACACACAGGAGAAACATATTTTTCTTATTATCCTTGGGCACCAGACTATTATTACCATTTTAAGGAACTCAACCAACATTTTACCATCTTGTGTATTTTTGAGTATTTTCATGTCTGTCTTGTATCTACTGTAATTTTAAAGGTTTCAAACAAATGTGTTTCATGTTTTTATAATTTGTTAAGCAAGTATTAGTGTCCTCTTTATAAGATAATCATTATGGTAACGTTGTGAGTTGTTAAGACCCATGATTCTAAGTGTAGTTTTGAATTTTTGAACACATGAATGCAAGGCTTGAAATAATCTACTGACAGTATTTGCAGCTTTTAAAGCTCTGTTGACATAGTTTCAGTGCTCATCATAAGCATTTTTATAGAAAACTGCTTACCATTAGTCACATAATTTAAGTACTAGAAGTTACGACACATAATTGTTTGCATTAATTAATTGATTTTATATACATGTATATCACTCAAGTCACCTGAGGTTTAAAAAGCCTGCCCTCCTTGCTCCTTGGATTACGGCATACAACAGGAAACGAGACTCAAAGTGGAGCTTCTGAAAGTCAGAGCAGGTCTGAAACTTGAGCTCTGTAACTTTTGTACAATGTGTCCCTCCACAGAAATACATCAGAAATGCAAACGCTAAGCTGTGATGTTACCTCAAGACCAATAGCAAAATGCAAACTGGAGGCTGAAACAAAAGGAGGAATCTCTTTATATTCTCCAGAAAGAACAATTCTCTCCTTAGTGTATCTGTCCTTATCTGAAAGGGTCTGTGGCATAGTAACTCTGAGAAAAATTTAGCCAAATATCATGAAAAAATAAATAAAAGGCCAAAACTTTATTAACAGAAGATGACTTGCAAACATCAGTACTTTTTGGTATTTAGAAAATATCTGGCTTGAACACATCAAAATGGTAATTAGCTTAGAAATAAAATGAGGTTACTGAAATCATTGAACTATTAAATAGATTTAGAAATTTAAAAATATTGATTTATTCAGATGGTGTGTCTTTTCTGCATTACACATTGTAATGATTTTCCCAATCCAGCAGAATTCATGCCTTGTTGTTAATTACAAAAATGGCATGTGCCACAAATGATTTAGCTTTTATTTTTCTCAAAACCTTGAAAAGTTATTTTTATATGTATAATGAGAAAAGAAATGATTTTTTAAAAAATTAAATGTCATTGTTGATTTTCCCCATCCACTTAAAAAATCTGGATTGAAAACTAACTTCAATGGATTTCATATTCTTGTTGCTGTAGAAAATCCATAGACCAGACAGTGTCTCTCTAAATGCGAAGTCTGCTCTGTGGAAATATCAGAAAGCAGCATGGGTGGGCAGGGCTGCAGGGCTCCAAATTCTCAAAGAGTAAGACAACAATGAAAGCTCTTCTGTGGTATTTGTGTCTTCTCTCCTACAAGAAAGGGCAACACCACACCCACATGCCAAGTTGTGTCGCGTCTGCCGTGCGGTCTGTGTCCGAGAATGTGCAGAGGGTGTCGAGGATTGACAACACAGAGACTTGTTCAACGATGTAAAGAAAACTTTAAGCAGGCCCCAAAAAGGTTCAAGAAAACTTCCTAAGAAAGGCTCCCTCCAGAAAAGCTTCTGCTCTCTCCTCTACCCTCGCTGGTTCTGGTCTGACACCAAAAACTGATCTGGGTGTGGCAGAAGAGGCTGTTAGTCTTTGGACAAGGTCAAGGTCAGGGTGGTTTCTGTGGGCAGGCCTTTTCCAGGAACTTATTGCCCCGGGCATTGTATTGTTTTTAGTAAACATGTTTTTAGTAAACATTGTCTTACAGCTGCCTACTCCCAGGCAGAAAGGGAAGTGGGTCTCTGCTCAAGGTCTGGTGTTCCCACAAAGTTGTAAGTCTAGACTAAGAAGTTCTTCAAGTGGTACTCAACTACAGAAACTTCAATTAAAGATTTTAGAGTATTGCCATAATTTGGAATTTCAAATCCAAGATTTCAGAATCAAAGCCAGCAAAAATATTTGGACTGTATAAACCCATGACTGCCTAGTCTTTTACATGCTCTAGTCCAGGAGGTATGAGAGGTACAACAAGGAAATTGAAAATAACTGCTTAATTATAAGACAAAATAGATTCCTAATTCTAAAGACAAAAATCTGTACCATGAGTATAAGGAACAGCACTGAAAAACATACAATACTTTAAAACTGTGATCATTGGGGGTTTATTATTTCACATGGTGAAAAAAAACTAGTGTACTAGAAAATACATATGCACAGAATATGGAAGAATGTATAAATTGGACATGATAAAGCCATAGGAAGGAATGAAATGTGTGCAGAGATGATTATGGGGGAGAAAGGTACACCTCCAGTTAGAGTTATAAAACAACAAAGAAGAGAGACATGTAAGTTCAATTGAAAATAATTTTCTAAGTGTATCCTAAAAATCAATGTAAGACTACAACAACTGAACAGAAATGAAAAGACAAGTCTTAAAAGTTTCAATTTGGGCAAACTACTGCAAAATTATGAATATTAAAACAGAAAAAAGCAATAAGAGAAAAATAAATGTATTTTCTTAGCACTGTAAGAAATTAACAGTACTAAAAATGGCATTTAAATTTTAAGTTGCAATAATGAAAACTAGCATGCAGTAAGTAACATATCCAAAATATTTAGAAATGTGTTAATATATGATTCCAGGTCCATTTAACATACATTTGAAACTACAAGTCAATGAAAACTAAAGAAAATCATGGCTAATCTATTTGCATGAATAGCTACAGTAAGAAGAAATTTGGTATAGAAGGGAAGTCTCCCAACTTGTGTTTCAGTAATAAAGGAAAGAATAAGCAACAATGAAGGGTAAGGGCACATCAATCTAGGTGACTTAAGTTTTATAAAACAGTCATGTGAATTGGCTATTAAGAATCTCAGTGCCTGAAGAGAATCACTGACTTGAGTGTGGGCAACTTAACAAGTATTACAATGGGAATGCCAAATACTAAGAAAAATAAATAACAAACACCACAGAAATAGTTTGAATCAATTTCTAACAAATATGCTGGTATTCTACTACATGATTATTCATTCAAATGCACTTTTTTTTTCAAATTTCTTTCAACAGTCTGTGCAATACCCACTGATGGACATGCCCTAATTAAACACATCCTCTGTCCACCAGTACATTAAACCTAGGTTAGTAACACATTCAGATTATTAGAAAATTCAGCATTGCTTTAATTCATATAAGTAAAGAATTACTGGTAGTAAATATGAAATATTATGAAAGCATACAAATATAATTTACTTAATTAAGCATCTATATAGTCATTTTATAATCTACTCAACTAAATTGGAATTTAAATTTTCTGCACATTTACCCAGTAACTTTTCTGATTTCTTTAAGCTGTTGTAATTTAGGGCACCATGGCATTGTACTGTAAGAGAAAATGTTTTGCTAGGTTTGTCTTACATTTTATGGTTGATAGGATCATTATAAGACTTCATTTATTGTTCTTTACCTACATCACATGGCAGTTTATCTTCATGTTAACTTGACTGTGTTTAGAGTATTTGTGAAAACACACTGCTGGATGTTTGTGTGGGGATGACTTCAGAAAGATGTAACCAATGGTAGAAGAGAAATCAGTAATGTGGAGAGCATCATCTCATTAACTAGGTTCCTGAATGGAATAAAATGATGAAAACCAGCAGGCACTCATCTCTCTATTTCCTGGCTGTGGAGGTAATATGACCTTAGTCTTCTGATGTAGTACCTCACCCACCAGCTATTGTGAACTCACCATATGCTCTCAGACTGCAAAGCAAAATAAATTATTTCTCTTTAACTTGCTTTTTGTCACAAAATGCTAAAAGGGTGACACTTCTCCAACGTCTATATTTGTTTTCCTTGAGTCAGATAAAGGTTAGTTCCATTACTCTATTAATTCTTAATATGTTGATTCTCCCTAATTCTGATGGACTTTATTCTTTATTTCAAGAGAATTTGCCACTTATTTTTCCAGCAAGCACATTCTCTAAGAACCAGTTAACATTGTGAGACACAAAGAAGATATGGTGTGAATCCTAAGACAACTTTTATGGAGTGAAACAGAGATGACATAAATTATTTGATACTATAGAGGAAAACAGTTAGAGGAGGTGATATTTGATCAGTAGAAATCTCTATCACTGGTGAACCAAGCTAGGCAATGCTTATTATCACAGCATTCTAGATCACTTCCTATTTACCATGACAAAATATTTTTCCTCATTTTGATGGTAGGATATACTTCAATGATTGAGTTATAAAATATCAACATCAATGTATACTCTATGAAAGACTAAGGAGATTGAAGGGTATCTAAAACAGTTATTATGTTTTCTTTTCTTTGTGTTTGCTTTTGATGTTTTCTATTTTTTATCTAAATTAGAAACAAGCTTGTTTTACATGTCAATCCTAGTTCCCTCCCCCTCCTCTGCTCTCCTGCCTCCCACTAGCCCCCTATCCCATCCCCTCTCTGCTCCCCAGAGTAAGGCGTTCCATGGAAGATCTTCAAAGTGTGTCATATCATTTGGAGTAGGGCCTAGGCCCTCTCCCATGTGTCTAGGCTGAGTGAATATCCCTCTATGTGGAATGGACTCCCAAAGTCCATTAGTGTACTAGGAATAACTGCTGATCCAATACAAGAGGCCCCATAGATTGCTGAGGCCTCCTCACTGATACCTGCATTCAGGGGTCTGGATCACTCCTATGCTGGTTTCCCAGCTATCAGTCTGTGGTCCATGAACTCTCCCCTTGTTAAGATCAGCTGTTTCTCTAGGTTTCTGCAGCCTGGTCTTGACCACTTTGCTCACTGCTCCTTTGTCTATGCAATTGGATTCCAGGGGATCTGTTCAGTGTTTACCTGTAGGTGTCTGTTTCTGCTTCCATCAGCTGCTGGATGAAGGCTCTAGGATGACATATCATCCATCTCATTATCAGGAAAGGGCATTTAAGGTAGCCTCTCCACTATTGCTGGTGTCTATTCATCCAGGGTGAATTTGCTTCTTTTAGAACTTTCAATTGTACTCCTAATTCTCTAGTGTGGCTATTCTGCAATTTCTTGATATGGGCACTTAATGGTATGAACTTTCCTCTTTAATTTCTTTCTTTATTTTTTCCTTGATCCAGGAATGGTATAATTGTGCATTGTTTAATTTCCATGAGTTTGTAGAGTTTCTGAAATTAGAGGTGCTGCTGAATTCTAACTTTAAAGTATGGTGGTCTGATAAGATACATGGAGTTATTCCATTTTTTTCGTACCTGTTGAAGTTTGATATTTTGCTGAGTATGTGGTCGATTTTAGAGAAGGTCCCATGTGGCGCTGAGAAGAAGGTATATTCTTTTGTGTTTAGATGGAATGTTCTATAGATGTCTGTTAAACCTATTTGGGTTATAAATTCTGTTAGTTCCTATGTTTCTTTTATAATTTTCTGTCTAGTGGTCCTGTCTAGGGTGAGAGTGGGGTGTTGAAATAATATCCCACTATAAGTGTTTGAGGTCTTTTATATGATTTGTATTTTAGGAATATATCTTTTATGAACATAGATGTCTTTGTATTTGGAGCATAGATGTTCAGAATTGAAAATTAAACCTGATGGATTTTTCCAGTGGTGAATATGAAATGACCTTCTTTGTCTCTTTTGATTGATTTTTGTCTGAAGTTTAATTTGTTAGATATTAGGATAGATATACCAGCTTGTTTCTTGGTTCTATTTGATTGGAAAACCTTATCCCATCCCTTTACTCAGAGGTAATGTCTGTTTTTGAAGTTGAGGCATGTTTCTTTATGCAGCAGAAGGATGAATTCTGTCTTCATATCCATTCTGTTAGCCTGTGTCTTCTTATAGACAAGTTAATATGATTAATATTAAGGGAAATTAAGGACCATTGAGTGTCAATTCTTGTTTGTTTTTGATTTGTTGTAGGTGGTGGTATTGTGTGTGGATTTACCCCACTTTCTGTTTTGTCTTTTGGTAAAGTGGGATTATCTATTGCCTTTTCTTGTGAGTGTAGTTAACTTTCTTAGATTGGAGTTTTCCTTCCAGTACTTTCTGTGGGGCTAGATTAGTGGATATTTATTGTTTAAATCTGGTTTTGTCGCCGGGCGATGGTTGCGCACGCCTTTAATCCCAGCATTCAGGAGGCAGAGGCAGGTGGATCTCTGTGAGTTCAAGACCAAAACAATACAGAGAAACCATGTCTCAAAAAAACTAAAAAAAACCCCTGATTTTCAGTCAATCCATATTGATTGAAAGCTTTGCTGGGTAAAGTAGTCTAGGCTGGCATCTGTGATATCTTAGTGTTTGTAGAATATCTATCCAGGACCTTCTGGCTTTCAGAGTTTCCACGGAGAAGTCATGTGTAATTCTGATAGGTTTGCCTCTATATGCTACTTGGCCTTTATCCTTTGCTGCTCTTAATATTCTTTCTTTATTCTGTATGTTTGGTGTTTTGATTATTATGAGAGGAGGAGGCTTTTTTTTTGTTCCACTTTATTAGGTGTTCTCTAGGATTCTTGTTCTTTCATTGGCATGTCTTTCTTTGGGTTGGGAAAGTTTTCTTCTATGATTTTGTTGAATATGTTTGCTGTACCTATGAGTTGGGTTTTTTCACTTTCTTCTATACCTATTATTCTTAGGTTTCACCTTTTCATGGTGTGCATTATTTCCTGGATATTTTTTGTTAGGGATTTGTTGGACTTAAGATTTTCTATTCTCTATTTCTCAGGAGATCCCAGAGTGGGCAAGTGGAACACTATTTGAGTTTCTAAACGATGTAAAATGTTAAATACAGATGTGCATGGTTTTCTGGAAGTCTTTAGAAAATGCTAGATTCACAAATATATTAAAGTGGAAGACCAAGCAATTTGCAATAATAGACTGCGAAAAAGCTAATAAGATATGTTGGGGGTAGGGCACGGGAGGAGGGGAGGAAAAGGGAGAGGGACCTGGAACTGACTTGTGAAGCAACCTTGTTTCTTATCTAAATTTAAACTGAAAAATAAATAAAAAATATGTTGAAAGCATGCTTTTTACAATGTGAATGAGTTAATACTTCTACTTGTGCTTTGTGAGGCAGGTGTCTCCTATACCTTTCTCATATATTTGTACATTTTTACCATTAGAAGATGAAAGAGCCTCAGAGAAGTAGTTAACAAACCTAGACTAAGAGGTAGAAAATCAAACTCCATACCAATTAGATCATAGTTTAGATTAAAAGAGTGATTGGTAAATAAATCAGTCATCATAATTGTAAAAATAATACATGATTCAAATTACTTAAGTGGTAAAATAAAATTTCTGTGAAATCAAAGTGATAACAGATTTTAATTTCATGAGTGTGTGATAAAGTACTCCAGTGTGGAGGGAAAATGGACATAATCAGATTTAGCATCAGGAAAGATCTTTAGATGCCAACATTATGCCGATTGTACTAGATTAGAAAACAATGAAAGCAAAGTAATCAAGACATGGTTTGTTAGTGCCAAGGACTCACTAAACTTTATGAAAGTAGACATACATCTTAAAAGTCTTAGATAGATAAATAAGAAGGTTTGACATATAATGCAGTTGTTGCTAAAGTCAAAGGAACTCTAGGGCCACCTGTGTTTTGAGGTTCAGGTAAGGGAAGTGTGGTACGAGGGAGGGGACACTTCACAGTAGTGCGTGTTAAAATGATCTTTTATAAAGGCATTCTCCCCTAAAACTTACTTCATGTCTGATTCTTTTCTCAAAATATATCTGGTTACATAAAGATATCTGCATTAGTAATTTTAGGTTTTATTGTTGATGATATGTAAATGAGTGACCACTGACACATACATGCTTATAGATAGTATAAATTCATGATATACTCACCTAGACAGTGTTTAATTTGGTCAACAAGACTCTGTTAGTAGTTATGAGTACAACAATTAAAAACTACTTGGTTGACAGAAAAAACCAGACTGGCTTTCCAAACAACATTGTGTTTTGCTCTAGAGAGAGGCAGATTAGACTTCCAACTGATCAAGGAATTGTCAAGCGTCTGACACCATTAGACAGTTAACGTCGTGTTCTAGAATCCCTTATTAAATATGTAAGTTTAAGGTGCAAGGTTATGTTAAAGATTTCAGTCTACGAGGTTGTGGATTTAGCTCATTGGTAGAGCACTTGCCTAGCAAGTGCAAGGCCCTAGGTTCGGTCCTCAGTTCTAGAAAAAAAAAGATTTCAATCTACTTTTCTTTTATTCAACAAAGTAGACTGCTACTCAAGCAGCCACTAAGTCAAATAGTAGTGCCTCTGTCAGTAAGGCAGGTATCTTAAGGTAGTACTATATTTTAGAATATGGGCATCCTCACTAAGTGGATGTTGTTTGCATAAGAAAGGAAGAGTGGAAGTTGAGTAGACATGCAAGAACATCTTTTACTATTTTCTGATCTTTTGACATGTTAGGTTCTACAGAATCTTTATGAACCTAGCTAAGTCTGTGAGACTATGATGATACAGAAATTTAAATGAACTTATCTAGTGTAACTACAAATCAGTAACATTTCTTCTTGTAGTTATAGTATATAAACAAGAGCCTGGCTGTAATGGCACAACCCATGGAATGCATTTATGATTATGCCAGCAGAATCTTTTATTACAACAAAGTTTTCTTTTATCAGAATTAAAAGTATATGGAGATAACAAGTAAGTTAATGTTAGAAATCAGTTAATTGGGCTTTTTACTTTTTATATAGTTTATGTTAGATGGAAAGTACTGTCACATTTCAAAACAGCAGAAACTCAATTTCATGGTCTTCTGCCTAAGTGACTTAGAGACATATACTAACTGCTGCAAGTTTATCTTAATGATTTGAAGTCTACCAAAACTCAAACACAGATTTGTGATTTTTCTAAACAATATGTTTGTTCCAGTGTGTGAACTCTAAATGTTAAATTATAAATTTACTCTTCAAAACGAATGTGCAGACCATAGACAAGATGTCCTTAGTGAGAGAACTAAAAGGCTATCAAAGTCATATATCTAATTTATGACTAATAAATTGCGTGAACAATAAAGCATGACAGAACTTAAACATAATTATCAGATAACCCAAGATTATCACTAGAGCTAATCTGGCTGTTTATTCAGATATTTGCTAAAACAGGATTAGTTCATTGACAAAATAATTATTTGACTACATTTTCTACCTTATAGGTTGCCTGTCATTGTTAATTAAATTATTTTGAGCACCTGGTACTGCTATAATAATTTGAGTAGTGCTGTATATTATTTGTTTACAAGAATGATTTTTCAGTACTGAATGATATAAAGAGCGAAAAATTTAAAACACCCTGCTTTATGTTCTCTTACTGATATTTGTACATCAGA
Organism: Mesocricetus auratus; assembly: GCF_017639785.1. Classification (NCBI taxonomy): domain Eukaryota; kingdom Metazoa; phylum Chordata; class Mammalia; order Rodentia; family Cricetidae; genus Mesocricetus; species Mesocricetus auratus. The sequence continues at coordinate 56,796,885 of NW_024429195.1, read as the reverse complement.
CTTGAGAAAAATATTTTTCTACTCAGTGGGGCTATTATATACTTCCTAAATTATTTTCTGAAAGTTGTGTAATTTTAAAAGTTAATGTATACTTGTAAGAGCTAAACTATTCAACTGCTAATGATGTTCATTAAGTCCCTTGATTGAAATATTTGAGTATACCTAAAATACATGTTCTTTGATTTAATTTTCATATAGAATTTGATAAATATTTACATGAGCTGCACATATATGTGTACTCATCAGTAGTTGTAATGAAGGCCAAATAATTCAAACAGAATAATAATTGGGACAAGCCAAGGTCAAGGGAACCGAGCTTGGAACTTTTTGCCTCTCCTGGGTATTTTATGATTGTATCCGGGATGCTTCAGAGGCTGAAATGTAGGACTAAAGATTAAATAATTACCTCAGCGGTCTGCTGAGAGAGGTTAGGTACTGAAAAATTTTGGTTTTTGCACTGGGCTTATAAATCTACTTACAAGAACAAGAAGTCTCTAGTAATCTCAACTTCTAAAATTGAAAGGTCTCCTAGAGTATAGAGTTAGTATGATAAGTTTATGCCAGATTCAAACAAAATCCTCTCCAGTGGGAATCCATCAGGTTAAGGACTCAACAGTGTACTTAAGTGTTGTTCCTACTCTGCATAATTAGACAAAGGTGACTTACATTGTTAGAGATAAATGTACATAGTATATGGAAGGAATACAAAATAGAAATATAATTAATGGTTGCTCAAATACTGTGAATGGCAGGAGAAATCTTCCATGATTATCTCAAGGAGTGAAAAATCCAACCAACCAAACAAGCAAAAAATAAAAACCCAAAGGAGAAGAAATAAATAACATAAAATAAACAAATTACAGCTAATTAAACGCAAAAATTATCACCTCAGTAGATGATGAAAATACATGCGACACAGTTGAAGGAAAACTTAATGTGATATGGATAATTCTAAACAAAAGATTTAAATCTGAAAACAGAACCTAAGGCAGCAGTTCCAGAGACTGCATAAAAAACATAAAAGGAGAGGTGGGGGAAAAGAAATAGCAGTGTGTCTGCAGAGATCTTGGAAATAAACTGACAATACATAGCAGTGATTTTCTTATGCATGCTTCTAAAACACACAAAGGAAAGAAATAATACAGATGAATTCTTTATGAAGACAATTTTTATTAATACATTTTAACCTTTACCCCAGTTGTGCTTCTATGTTTTATAGTTTACCAACACTATTTTTTCCAAATTTTTGCATTTATGCTATGATTTCTTTACAGAAAATGAGTAAATAACATTAGTCCAAACAATTATCAATTATTATAAGTTAGCAGATTCAATTTAATATGTAGGCTTAATATAGTTATTCTTCATAGAAAATTAGCTTATGCTGTTATAAATATTTATAATTTCTACTATCAGCAAAGAGAAATCACTCATTTTCAAATTAATAGTTTTCCATTTTGCTATAATAATTATATCATTAAAGACAAAATCAGAACTTTGCTATTATTACGTCACTCTCAAAATCACTTTGAATCTAAGTTTTCTGGAATTGTCATAATCAGTTACCCAGACTGCTTGGGACCACATGTCCTTTTTTTGTTAGGAGTTATTTCCTTTTTTTCTGTGTGCTGACAGTCATTTCATCTTACTGTGGTGTTTATTCATTCATTACTCTGTTGATAATAACACAGTAGCATAGACATAACTTAAGTTTGGGTACAGTTATAGGCAGAGGTCAAGGGGCCTCTCATGGTGATGGTCTCTGGCAGAGAGAGTCCTGTGCTGGTTCAGCACATCATATGGCAGGAGCCAGCATGTCTCTCTACTTGTCTCTTTCTCTTCCACTTCTTACAAAATTATCAGTGTAACCACGAAGCCTCTCCCTTCTCTCAGTTACCATCCCAAAGTCACACCTTCAAACAACATAAATGACGTTTACAACCTCTTAATGCATGGTTGTGGTGGGGCTGTTATATTTTTACATAAAAGAATGGAGATACACTACATTCCACAGCTCCAGAAAAGCTAGATAACAGAGAGAACCCGAAGAGGGACACATGGATCACCCTGTGAAGGGGAAATTGATCAGATCTTTTGCATAAACTGTGGGGGGGGGAGAGGGGAGGGGTTGGGGGACAAGAAGCTGAGGGAAATATGTCGGACAATGTGTCCAGTTCTGTGTTATAATCTTCAGAAGATTTAACACAAAAGACAAATAGTGCTAACATTGGGAAAAATTTTTAAATGACTTTTTAGTACTAGAAAAGACAGATGATATTTAACCATTGACTTACATGATTGAGTTGGGTGAGGGAAAGTGAGGGAGAACAGTGAAAGAGATATCTTGAGAGAGTGAGCCATTGTAGAGTTAGGAAGAAACCAGGTTCTAGGGAAATTCCCAGGAATCCACAAGGATTACCCCAGCTAAGAACCCTATCAATAGTGGAGAAGGTTGCCTGAACTGGCCTGCCACTATTATTGGATTAGTGACTACACTAGTTGACATCAAAGAATCTACATTCAGGAACTGATGGAAGCAGATGCAGAGACCCACAGTCAAGCACTGGGCCAAGCTCCTGGAGTCCAGTGGAAGAGAGCAATGAGAGATTATCTGAGCACAGATGGTTTAGGATCATGGCAGGGAAACCCACAGAGCCAGCTGATCAGAGGTAATGGGAGCTCATGGACACTAGAACAACAGCTGGGGAGCCTGCATGGAACCTCACTAGGTTCTCTGCATGTGGGTGACAGTTGTGTAGCTTGTTATGTTTAAGAGGACACTGGAAGTGGGGCATATCCATAGTGCATGAGCTGGATTTTTGGAACCTATTTCCTATGGTGGTATGCCTTGCTCAACCTTGATGCTGGGGGGAGGGGCTTGATCCTGCCTCATCTTAATGTGCTAGGCTTTGTTGACTCCCCATGGGAGGCCTTACACATTCTGAGTAGGGGATAAGTATAGGTTGTGGGAGAGGTATCAGGGAGTGAAAGGAGAGGAGGTAGCAGAAACTGAGGTTGGTATATAAAATGAGTAAAAACTTATAAATAAAAAAGCAACATTCAAATCATAATATGGAAGATCCCTACACAAACCTTCACCAATGAAGAAAAGTAAAGAAAGGGGGATGTTTAGAATATGCCCTTCCTCATTTGTAAGCAAACTATTATTAGAGTACAAGAAACTATGAGATCCTATAAAAGTTACTGTGGATTTTAGATATAGATCAGGGGAGTGTCAGCCTACAATCCCAGTGCCAGTGAGTCTGGGAAACAGAGAGGTTCCCAAGAGAGATGAATGATGCCCCAGAGAAGTGGAATGAGCCAAGATCTCCTGAGCAGATTGGGAACATAGGGGGAGGGGATAGAGAACCAAGAAAAAAAGAGGGGGATAAGAGGAGGGAGAAGAAGGCATGGGGGACCAGGAAGGTTGAGTTGAGGTAAGAATAGAGGTGAGCAGGATGAGAGATACCATAATAGATGGAGTCATGATAGGCTTGAGGAGAGAGCTGACACTAGTGAGATCTCCAGAGATCTACAAGGATAACACCAACTGGCAAACTAAGCAATAGTGGAGAGACTACATTAACAGCCCCTCCTTGATGATAAGGTTGATGACTACCTTATATGCCATTCTAGAACCTTCATCCAGTGACTGATGGAAGCAGAGACAGATACCCACAGCTAAACACTGAACTGAACTCCTGGAACCCAATGACAGAGACGGAGGAGTGATGAGCAAAGGAGTCAAGACTGTGCTGGTGAAACCCACAAAGACAGCTGATTGGTAATGCATTTCATGTACCTGGTATCTAATCCATTTTTTGTGTTTCCCTTGGTTGTTAAACTTTTAGTTGCTTCTATAGGACTGTAGGTGAGAATATTTACAGCAATTGTAAATTTTACTATAGGAGAATTTATTTATTTTACTTAAGAATTCCTTTTTATCAAATTTATCAACTAGTTAGTATGTATTATCTTAGACTTCATATTCACATGTATTTTATTAGATAGCCCCTACTTTTCATCTTTTTTCTATAAGATTTTCACTGTGACACTTGTGTTTAAAAATTTTTATTACATATTAATATAGTATTAATAAGGTTAATAAAACTTAAATCATACTTGTAGGGCTCTACGATAAATCACTATAACTTTCCTTGATGAAATTAATAATCCTTGAATGTCAAACTAGGAAATGTGTCCTTTATTTTATGGCCAATGGAGAATTTTCATGATGAATATGACCATTATCAGAATTGTAATTTGCTTTTTAGTCTCTGGCATTCGGGTTCACAGTATCTTTCTTTTTAGAAGAGGCAGGATAGAAGGAATCGGAAGACTGCCCTGTTGTCTCTATAAGGCAACAATGTCTTCATATAGTAGTGACAGTGTTGCTTCTGAATTTTATTTCCCTACTAGAGGACATCTGTGCAACACAGTAGGATGCCATATGTGAGGATAGATTTGGCAGTTCAGTGCAAAATTTGCTATTAGAAAGTAATTGGTATCACTTGGAACTATTGGACCAAAGTGTCTTCCCTTTCCCCCCCCCATTCTCTTCAAAAGAGTATAGCACTATCCCTAATTAATTGATGGGAGTAAAGAAGTGAATTCATCTTTAAATTTTTAAAGGTTTATGAATTTATGCCCAAATGAAGGCATCTTATCCCAGAAATACCTAACCTCTTCATATTCATGTTTCCTCCATCTGCCCAAACATTCAAAACATGAGGAATAACTTTGATCAATCCAACTGTCCTGTTCTGTCTTCTTATTTCGATCAGTGGATTTCTCTAAGATAAGGCTTTCTCACAATTTTTCAGATTTCAATTTGTCTTTGAAATATTAGTATCATGAATCTTATCATGAAGAATTTTAGCCTCCATATTTCAGTGCTTTAAGCTTGTCTGAAATTATTGTTTTTAAGGAGAAAAAATCATTTCCAAAGTTACTGATAGACAGAAAAATAAGTATTGCTTAATCTTACAGTATGTAATACCAGATGTGAATTTTGTGAAGTATATATTTAAATTAATAAATCATTTAACATATGTCCCTCAGCTGGTACGTTGTTGTATATAATCTCACTTTTTAAGCTATTTATGGGAAAAATAGCACTTACTTTTTTGGCAGAAATACCAGTTACCAATTTCTTTAAAATTGCATTGTTAGGTGTTTTCATAGAACTTCTATTTCTTTAAGCTCACTGTCTACACTTCATACAGATGTTGCACCCTTTTACACTTGTTCCCAAATTCTGTTTGGTCCCCTAGGGAAACAGTTTCTGATCTTTAGCTATCTGTCAATCCATATTGCCAAGTAGCCCACAATATGCATCACCCTCAGATATAGTGGCTCAGTAAGACTTTGATAAAATTCTTTGTACTTAGAAGTTACTATTAAGTTTTTAAATCATATGCCAGAAGACTGAGCCCTCTTATAAAAATTTATTTGTAAAATCTTCATACTTGCATCCCCACTATAATCCTCCAGCACTGTTTTGAAGCAAATTTGGTTCTGTATTGCCTCTAAACAGAAAGACCTCTTCTCTTATCCTGTCTTTTTCTTTTTCTGGGCAAGGGCGACTCCATTATCTAGGGACACTCCTTTTCTTCTCCTACAGTTTGGGAAGGTGACTTCATTTTACAGGGAGGGAAGTGTGTCACAGGAAGCCTGCCTTTAAAAGCATGTTGTCACCCTAAGTTTCTTCTTATTTCTGTGGTTTCTTCTGGATCACCATGAGATGAGTAACCCCACATCTCCATGTTCTTCTGCTGTTATGTTCTGTCATAACATGGACCAGGAATAACTGAGCTACCAATGCTGTGGGAAGGACACTCCCAAATGAGGGAACTGAGACGAACCTTTTTTCCTTGTAAGTTGTGATCTGACTTGATTACAGTGATGGGTAGTCTAGCTAAATCAGAATCTCAGTTTGCTCCCCCCTTTTACTACAGATTGTGAGATGGTTCACTGCTTTTTGTTTTGTTTTTACTTGATCGATTCCTTTCTACCACAGATCTAGACAACCACCCCTGCCACTGATGCTGCTGCTTATATAACATGATGAAGGTGGAGTCTTGATTGGCCTTGGAAGGATGGAAGTAGGGAAAGGAGCAGCTGAAGGCAGGAATGTTTGAAAATTCCAGGAGAGCTTTGAGAATGAATGCTACTTTATTCATTTTTTCATAGTTAATTCAGAATGCTAAATTACTTATTATCAATAATATGTAGTTTTACAACAGATTCTTGAGCAGATTCTATGGCATTTTCCTATAACCATAAACAAACAGCTAATCAACATTGCTCTTCTTGCTAAAGAGCATCTTCAAGTCTCAATCATTTCATCAGCATATTTAGTTTGTGAAGATCATTGGGTTGCCTTTATGTAAGTAGCTCATCCATAGTTTCCAAAACTACAACTCTTGTGTTGTACACCATTCTTCCACATACGGATTTCCCTTCTATGCAAAGTATAATCTTAGTATTGTTACACATTAACTATTTTATTAAGTGTAATGAATGCATCTGATATTGAATGTAAGGTAAGATTCCAAAGAAAACCAAGCAACAGCATATTTACACAGTCCCTCATAGGAACAGCACTTTTAACAACACAGCATAAAGGTGATGAACAACTTTGGCTTTGAACAATCACTTTAATTATGCTTCCCAATTCTATCACTGAGTTTGGGAACATTTTCATAAAATGCTTCCCACAGGTATATTCAGTCTTCCCATAAAGCACTAAACATTATAATAAAAACATAGATTATTTTATATGTGGAAATTCTGGGTAGCTCAAACAATAGGCTCCATAAATGCTGACAGGAAATGTAAATGCTATCATGAGATATTGTAAAAACAAACAGTTCAAAATTCCAATCACCATTTCAGTTTTGTTGAAGGATAAATATAAGAGCTCTATTTTAATTTTGACTTCCAAATTCAGTTTTATAGAGTATATGGTGCAATTTCACAGCTCAAAACAAGCTTAGAAAGCTGTTTTATTCATTTAGGCTGACATAAGAATATTATAAATTTGATGGGCAAAACATAGAAAATTACTTCTTATAGTTGTTATAGTTATGGAGATTGGAAATCCAAGCTACATCCTATATTTGTGTGCATGCATGCGTGTGTGCGTGCGTGCGTGTGGGTGAGAGAGAGAGAGAGACAGAGACAGAGAGAGAGAGAGAGAGAGAGAGAGAGAGAGAGAGAGAGAGAGAGAGAGAGAGAGAGAGAGAGAGAGAGAGAGAGAAGGAAATAATATGATATACTGGGATTGCTTTTTCAAGAGCCCAGTAGATAAGCAGTTGTTAGGAGAGAGATATTTTTCTTTACTGAGGATATGATATGGCCACTGGTATCTTTGCCACGGTTCAGTGGGCAGCCATGTCTTCTTGTTCTTATGGGCAAATCCATGTGGAATTTGTGGGTTATCAAAAAAAAGAAGACAAAAAGTTAGGAACACATTTTATTGAAAGAACATGATGATGGGGTAAAGAAGGGAAATGAACAAGAGATGTAACCATATATTGTTATATGTGTGCCTGAAATTCTTAAAAGAGAAAAAAGAAACATTATCTATCCATGAAGTACAGGTGCACTCATTATATAATTTAATTCAAAACACCTCTCCAAACTCCACTCTACATATAAGCATATTTTGAAAAGGACAAAATGCCATACTTACTTCTCTTTAACTAATAAATATTTGTTTAGCCCCCATCATGTTTTCACAATAATAGTTAGTTTATAATCCTGAACAGTGTCAATCCATATCACATTATACTCCTTGTGCCATCTTGTGCCAAGAATCAAAACATATGGATGTACAACCATGGAAAATTCATAGAGAAGTATCTATCATATTTAGGGTATAAATAATTTGCTAGTTTTCTGGGTTTTTCTGACTAGATCATTCAGTTTTACCTCATTTTACTCCCAGTAACATATCTAAACTAAATCTAAAGGCAGACTTTTAATCAATTTCAAGTCAGGTGAAATAAAGGACAGTAATACAAAGATCACTTCTTTTATTCATTTTCAATAAATTATATTTCTCTTCTTTAATACAAATGGTCTTATGATTTTATTTCATTAATTTATTGCACATGCTGCTCTATTTTCTCTTTCTTGAAAATTGTGTAATTTTCTAGCTTTGGTAAGCTTTCTGGACATTTTTGTAGTACCTGACCTTTAGCAGTCTGAACATAAGTCTCGAGAAGAAATAAAGATGAAACATGCAAATGTATAGACAAAAAGCCACTAAACCAAAATCCTAGACATTAAGTTCTTCAGGGATTGTGATTTGTGGGTGTAGGTTAAAACCTTGATTTTATAGGAAAATGATAAACACCAAAACTAATTTCCTAAAATTAATTATTATGACATACTATCTGGTAAGAATGAGATATGGTGAGATGCCCCAGTCATATTGTCTGGCAACAGCAAAGTTCTCATTCATCCCACGTTCAGCACACACATACTTGGCACTTGTTCTGAATCAGGTATTGCTAAAATGTTTAGATTTACCATGTAATAAACAAAAGCCCTGCTTCTGTAAAACTGACCTCACTGAGTTAGCCAATAAAGATGAAAGAAACACAGTGTCAAAACATATTCAAATAAAAAAGTTTGAGTTAGAACAAAACTTAAAGGAAAGGAACACACATTGGCAGGAGCAACTCACACTTATAATCCTAGAACTTAGAAGGCTAAAGCAAGAGCATTGTAAGGCCAATCTGGGCTACTCAGTAAATTCCACCAGAGCCTAGGCTGCACAGCAAGACTCTGCCATAAAGAAATAGATAATAAGTAAATAAATAAATAAATATCCACTTACATCATGTCAGGCAGTGATGGCAGTCAAGAAGTAAAATAAATCAGGGTAAGGGAAAGGAACGTTAAATTAGATAAGGTAAATGACAAAGACCTTTCAAATTAGGTGAAATATTGTCTGGGAGCTGAATAAAGTGATGAAGGAAGCCATCCATATTTCTGAGTGATGGGCCTTTCAGGAAGAGAAAATAGAAAATGCCATGCCTCTGAAGAAAATACATTCTTGGTAGGAGGAGCACAAAGATAGAAAAGGATGTTGGAAGAAAAAAGTAGGAGGCATGGGCGTGGTATCAATGAGCTTCAACGACTATGTAAGTGAACATTGATAAACTACAGTGAACACTGTAGTTCCTTTTCATTCATAACCAACATTGCTCTAACGTGCGACTTGAAAAGATATTTTCTCTGGAAAATGTATTGAACTTTTTAAATTAATAAACCAAGAGTTATAAATCTGATTTTAAAATGCAGAATAATATATCATCCTTCAAATCCTTAATTTTTCAAGGCCATGGTATTAAATTTATCAAATGTAATCAATTTAGAAAGCAGTATAATGGAAGGAGTAAAATGTATCCTTTCAGTAGACACTGATATATCCAACAAATCGGTCTGACTGTCTGTCTATGTATGTATCTGTCTATGTATGTATTTATTACTATATATACATATTATATATATTATATATATATATTCACATTCAGAGAGGAAGATAAATGGAGACAGAGAAAGAGAGATAGAGAAGAAATAGGAGAGAGGAGTATAAAGTTTAACATTTAAGAATATTTAGAAATGTGATTTCACTCTATTTTTTTAAAACCTAAGACTGGAGTAATTTGAGGTATACCTAGGGTCTGAGAATTCCTCATCTGTAGAATTTCCAGAACTTAGATGCAACTTGGTAGAGTTGTGCTTTTCTCTTTGTGTGACCAATTTGAGAGCCAAAGCTGAAAAATGATGATAGTGTTCAATTTATCAAGTAACATAAAATTCATGACTTTAGTGCTAACTTAAGACTGATTACATACATTATTTGAAATTACTAAATTAAATTTGAAAATAAAAATTAAATGAACAATATGTTCTTTAATTACTATAATAGATGTTAAAAATATATGAACTGTTGACCAATGTACACAATTAGAATGTGCAATTAATTCCACAGATTGGAATTGGTATATTCAGGATATATTTTTTTCTTTTTTCCCATAGTAATAAGCAAATAAACACTTGGTTTAGTGTTCAAAATACATTGAAAATTAAAATGTAGATGATTTCTCTTCCTAAAGTGATTGAAGTATAAAATATAATTTATACAAAAGCACCCCAAAAATTCATACCCAAAAAGGAATGATCCAGTATTTGATAAGAGAATCCAAGAAGTGAATCCAGATATGAAACTTATTTTTCAAGCATTTTCAGCACAATTTTCCAAACAGTACCAGGCAAGATAACCTCTGAATAACACTGAAGCAACACTGGTACTGGAGAAGGAGATATAGAAGGAAATCATAAAACATTATTTTAGGATATCAGACAATTAAATTCCATAGGTATAGACAGATGTAGGCAAGTACTGTCCTTTGCAAAAGTCAATCATATTGGCGTGAGGTGATTTATAATTGTAAATTTTAGTGGATAGAAGTTTTAAGAATATGTTCTATGCCTACAATAAAACATTTAGAAATATTAAGATAACATTAAAATAACAATAAAGTAAGAAAAAGTAATTGTAAAACAGGGAATGAATTGGTTTATTGACACACAGTATTCAAACTTTGATTTTATGTTGCACTTGAAAAATCTTAAAAATTATTCTAAAATGATTTTATCTCTTATGGCATAGTTATATGTATGCAATGTAAATAAAAATGATGCTAATGTGGAAATTCTAAAGAAAAATGTATAAGACATTTTAGATAATCAAGGTATCTTATGTGTTCAAGATATTTCAGGTCCAGTTTTTCTGATACTATTCTCCCTTTATTTTATTTATTTTTTATTTATTTTTCAGTTTAAATTTAGATAAGAAACAAGGTTGCTTCACAAGTCAGTTCCAGGTCCTCTCCCTTTCCCTCCCCTCCTCCCGTGCCCTCCCCCTAACCCCCCCATTATCCCCTCATTTCCCCAGGGAGGGTATGGCCCTCCATGGGGGTGTCCATAGTCTGTCAGACTATTCTCCCTTTTTGATTTCAGAATTTGTCTATACAAATTATCATTGGCATGAGAGTCTTTATGTTTTACAAAATATATTAAATTTTTGCATGTGAAATGAATATTATGTCTAAAATAAACACTAAATATACAATTGTGTTAAAATATATATGTACAATTACTACAATTACACAATTGTCTTGTGATTGTAGTCTTGGGACTTAGCCTAAACAGAATACAGTCTGGAAAGCATGCCCTATCATATGGCCTGATACACTCAAAGTCTGAAGAAAGGAAATGGCATACAATGAAGAATAGACACAGCACTGTTTGTACTCTTTCATGGCTGTCTAACTTCTCTATGACTTAAATATTTAGTTACTCATGACTAGATAACACTCAACTACTTACTACCAAAGTAGGATATAGCATACTTACACATCAATAATTATAATAGATTATAATTGGCTCCTTCCTGGTAAACTTTCAAACAGAAAAGAGCATATTCCCTATATATTATTAAGACATCCTCAGTGCTGTTTGTCTCTTTTCCTTCTAATCCTCTGTACTGTTCTTCCTTGCCCTCCCCAGTTACTGCCTCAACACTGAACTGTTTTCTATTGTCTCTCTTTCTATAGTTCCTTCTTCTACTTTTCCTATGTTACCTTTCTGCTTTCCTGACTTCTGTAATTCCATTAGGTTTTATACTCACAACTAATGTTTAGAGTATAATTCACAAAAATGAAAGAATCTATAGCATTAATCTTTCTAGGTCTGAGTTGCTTCACTTTCACTCAGTGTAATATTTTCCTGTTCCATTCATTAATATTTAGCTTTCATGATTTCTGAGCAAATGAAAAGATGTGCTGAATTCATATGTAAACACCATGTCATGTTACATAAGGGACATAATCATTCATTAATTTTGAATCACTTTCAGGAACCTATCTTCCATTGATAGTTAAAGATTTGGTGACTCCAGAGCTAAGGTCCCTTTCCCGTATCTCCTCTTTCACATCTCTCTAACTACTTCTGTTCTTGGCAGTTGGTATAAGAGATGATGTTCCACTTCATCAGGCAGAGTGCTGTTACGCTATACATTTGGGATTCCAATAATGATAGGAAAAAGAACCACATTTCACATGAAATGATCTTCCAACAACTCAAGCAAAGTTCTCCCACAAAACTCACTGTCTCAAGCCAGCTTACCTCCTCAGCACCATTTCAAGTAGCCTTCTTGTGTCTCTCTGCTGTATTAGACAACCAAAAAATTAACAGCGCTGAATTTTTAAGAATTTGACAATTTGCACTACAGAAGACAACTTTCAGAAAAAAGAAGGGAAACAGGCATAAAATCACTACCAGGGAAGAATTCCATACCAACATACATAGTACAATGTAGTTAACCAGCAAAAAGCAAGGAGAATGATAAGATTGAATTTGGGAAGATATATGATATAACATATATATATATATATATATATATATGTTTCATGCTTATCACATACACATACAACTAGAATGATTGTTCTTTCATCCACTTAATGATCAATCAATACATCTCTCATGAGTCACCTAAATTTGCTTCATATATGCTTCCCTAGTAGCTTTAGAATATTCTCTGTAAAAGCAATCATAGTTAATATTGCAGTGATGTTTTCCAAGTTCCAATTTCAAAAGAAATAGAGAATTTTTAAGCACGTACTTATCATGTTTTCAGTAGAGTACATCAAGGAAAAATGACTAATATAAAATGGATTTTTGCCTTAAAATGCTTGCAATAATTCATAGACCTGGTGACAATTTATGTAAGGAGTTTTGATTTATATATTTAGGGAGATTCAGTATGACAGAAGATTCACTGATCCTGAAAGCATTTATAGAGCATACTCAACCTAGCTAATCTCTCAGGTTATAGGATTTATCAAGATGTCCTTAATAATAGGAACAAAGAATGATTGGTGATAATGTGAAATGAAATGAATTATTCTCTTACTTCACATGTAATTTACATATTTAAAAGATAGATATAGACAAAGCTTTTATTCGCATATTTGAGTTCCTGATAATGTAAATTAGATGAAATAAGGGTTGTATGTAATTTTAGCATTGAAATGGCCATGCAATACAAGGAAATATGTAGAAGAAATGGTGTTTCTAGGAGGCCAAAGCCAAAAAGTCCTTAAAAGCATGGGATATGGAACGGTGGTGTGTGGGAAGGGGTGTTGGAGGGATCATGTGGCGATATGATGGGAGAGAATATGCTGAGAGATGAATGGAATTAGGGAGCATGTGAGGGGTGTTGTGGAAACAATACAGTGAAAAATTCCTGAAATCTGTGAGGGAGACTCTGGTGAGGACTCGTAGTAATAGACCATAATGAATCTGAACTGGCCATTCTTTGCGGCTAGGCATGGCTTCCTGTGGGTAGCCGGGTTGCATTTGTTTAAGTTTTGGGCCGAGGGGTTACAGTGGAGATCATCAAACAACACAGGCTATGACTTGGACAGAGAGTTTCTTTCTGCAAACTGACAGCAGGGCCCCATTGCTGATGACAATAGTAACACTGGTCATTGAAAGTAGAGAGGTTAAGCTAGTGCTTGCATGGAGTTGTCACCACAATCTTCTAGTCTCTTTGCTCTGCAGGCAAATGAAAGATAAACCCGGATACTAGCCAAACCACAAAACCTTCAACCTGCAATCTTTCCAGCCTGCAATATGTGCTGGAGCAATGGTGTAGCAGAGCTTGTGGGAATGGCCAACCAATGTGTGATTTAACTTGAGGCCCACACTACACCATGAGAAGGACTCCATGTGTGATACTGCGTGCATGGTCAGGAATTGAAGACTAGATAGCCCAGAGATCTAGAGTAGAACTAAACTTGTCTGGCCAATAAATAAATAAAGAAAAAATAAATTGCCAATGAAATGAGTCCTAATGGTATTCTTCTATACCCATAGATCCATGCCTTCTCCAGTCATTATTAAAGAGGCTTCCTCAGGCAACATATGAGAGCAGGTACAGAGACCCACAGACAGACATTATTTGGAGAGAAAGCCTAAATTGGAGGTCTCCATCGGATCCATCCCCTCAGAGCTCATGGAAGATGAGGAGGAAAGATTGTAGGAGTTAAAGGGGATGAAGAACACCAGGAGAATATGCCCATTGAGTCAACCAAACAGGCCCCATATAGGCTAACAGAGAATGAAGACAAGCATGGGGTCTGCATTGGTCTACATCAGATCCTCTGGGTATATGTTATTGCTGTTAGCTTGATGTTTTGGTTGAACTCCTAAAAGCAGGAGCCGGTGTGGCTCTGACTCTTTTGCTTGTGCTTGGGATTCTTCCTCCTATTGGGTTGCCTTGTCCAGCCTGGATATGAGGGCTTTTGCTTTGTCTTACTGAATCTTATTTTTGTTGTGTTTGGTTGTTGTCTCTTAGAAGTTTGCTACTTTCTGGAAGGAAATAGAGGGAGAGTGGATCCAGTGAAGAGGACGAGTGGATGGTATTTGGCATGAGAAGAGGGAGGGGAAACTGTTGTTGGGTTGTATTATATGACAGAGAATCTCTTTTCAATAAAAAAATCAGCTAAATGAATGCAGCCCCTACAAATTAAGATAAATTTGAAGGTTGTAAGAGATATTGCTATTAACACATGTTATGGACAGACATAGTATGAAAATATTAGTCCCTCCTGAAAAGATCAAGTTGAAGACAGGAATATGCCAAATGAAAGGAGAAAGATGCTTTTCAAATGAGGATGTATACAAAAGGTAAAAAGCATAGATAGGGAACAATGAAGAAAAATAGAGAGAAGTGTGATTTGAATGTGTGATTTGCTACTTTGTTCCCATCATTTGTGAGCACTGTGGAAAGAAAGCTTTCTCTTCTATGTCATGCCAGTGAGTTATGCACAGCCAGAGGGAGAAATCAAGAGCAACTTAATTTCACAAGTCTTTAAGAGCAAAGCTCCCAGTGGCCATTACTCTATTAGGATGAGTTTGCAAATGCACAAGGAATAAGACTGACACAATGACATGACAGTAAATGCAGACTCAAGCACCGGCACACTTGAATTATGGCTGTCTTTCACTATAATCTAGTTTAGAGCATGAACAGGCAGCAACAGAAGCAATTAAATGAAGTCAGGTTAGCTGCTGTTTTCAAATTATGTGATTTTATATATTACATATGAATATATACTTGTATTGCTTTTGAATGTTTTCTCACAGCTAATGTGTTTGGTGTATTTCTAGAGGTCTGATTTAAAATAACCTAAATACAATAATGTAGTAAAAACAAACAAAGAAAAAGCAAACTAAAAGGCATCTAAGGAATTATAATAAAATAATATAAAACAAGAAACAATTTGTAATAGGACAAAATAAACAGAAGCAAAACAGCCAGAGAAAATCATGAGAAACACATATAGACACAGTGACACAAACCATCATACACATAGAAACAAAACTGGAAGCCATAAAATATACACAAAAAACTTGTAAGATTAAGAAAGAAAATGCCCTGACAGAATACAAGGCAAAGGACCTCTAAGGGTGCTGTTGCACTATTTTCTATTAGCCATATACTGCTGGCCATGCATCCTACATGTAAGTGTGGTGGTTTGTTTTCCCAGTGAGACTTGTTGGAAAGAATAATTTTTCATTTTCACGTGGTTCTCAATTGGAGGTAACTTTCGGGTTATGGACATGGCATGTATCCACATTTCTTCTCAACTCTAGTAGGACCCCACCTATTGCAGACTTGTCTAGTCCCTACTCCTAAGCCCCTGTGAGTTCATATGTGCATCTATTATACTGTGTTTAGGTCTTTTTTTGTTGCAATACTACTTTCCCTCTACTATCACATTCTTTCTGCCTCCTCTCCTGTGGGATTATCCAAGTTTTGAGGTGAGATACTTAATGGGAGCATACCATTTAAGGATATATAGCTATTCCAAAGTCTCTCACACTATTTACATTATCTGGTTCTTTGTGTCTGTGTAGGAGGAAGTTTCTCTGATGATGGCTTAAGGATGGCTCACTGATCTATGAATACAGCAGAATTTCGTTAGGAGTCATTTTATAGCTATATTCATTTAGCAGAATAGTATTTGGTTTTCTTCTAGGTCTCTGGCCTATCTAGGCTCATGTTCTGCCCTCCCAAGCATTATCAGATATAGGTTCCATCGTATGGAGTGGACATTAAATAAACCTAGATTGTGATTAATTATTTATTCCCATGAGCTCTCTGCTACTATTATATACCAGTGTGTCTTTTGGGTAAGTAATAACTGTATATTGAAGGATTTGTAGCTTGGTTTGTGTTTCCCTTTTCTCCTTTGGTAGTGTGAAGAGAACCTTCTACTACCATGAGCATGAATCCATAGTGGTAAAGTCTTGAGGTGAGTAATAGCTTGACTTTTCAGTGTTTAATCAGGTGTATAGTTGTTGTCTTCAGCAACAGGGTCTTACTCTTAGCTTGTGAGGGCAACCAATAGCCTTGGCAATTCAACCTGTGTTGTTTGGGATTTCTCACTCCTCAAGGTTACAGCTTCTGTGAGTTTTTAGCCTATCTAGCATGGGATATTGTGATATATCTCCATTTGAGTAGTCCAAAGGACTACTGACAGCTAACCTCCTCCCCAGTCCTTCTGTATGTAACTCCAATAGACTCATTTGTTTATCAAGTTGGACTTTGGTGGTACCCTTACTTTTATCTCTTGTTGGTTCTCTATCTGAGGAGAGTAGTTTTTTTTAAACTACCACAGGAATGACACACAGTAAATACTAATATCTTTTTAAAGTTGTCTAAAGGTGCACTCCATTTTTTGATAAAAGAAAATGTTAGTTAAACTACTGAAATATATAACAACTATAATTTATAATAAAACATACTCAAATTACATGAAAACCCAATGAAATGTATTTTAGAGGGAATTTTAGAATCATTGCAAATGACAGGGATTGTTGTCTAAGGCCTAGTTAGCCCTAGTTAACCTTTATAATAGAGTTCCTGGAATACACATTAATAATAAAGCTTGAACATATGAAACAATATTTCCTGTGGGGCCATAATGCCTGGAGCTAGTTTTAAATTTTGTGTTAGCATTCCCTAAAGTAATCCACTTCTGAACTGGGCATTGTTTATCTCTCTAACTTTATGAGCATGTATCCTCTGTTGTGCCCAGCTAAAAACCAAATCCCACCGTCAAATATTTCTTCCATATTATCATTTAGATCACTCTCAAATTTAATAAGCTTGAGGGTCATCTAGAATATTAGAATTCAATGTGTGTTTTCTGGAGTTGAGGAGTTAATGATATAAATTTCCAGTGAGCACGCAGCGGGAACTGCTGTTGTTTCTGTGTGAGCCACAGTTTCGGCATCACTTTCAAAGGTGCTTAGAAGATGGAACCAAAAGCTATTAGACAAAAACTTAGCCACACTAATTTCCTGTGGTTCGAATATGCTAGCCATTTATAGAAAACACAGATTTCCATTACTATTACTAGTTTTTGCAGTCATGAGTAAAATTGATGATTTCACTAGGAAGATATAATCATGTGCTCTTTAGCACCAAGAGCCTTTAAAAGACAGTATAGTCGACACCCATGGTTAGCAGAATTTCAGTTTATAAACAGGCAAATGTGGGACATTTTATTATTATCAGAATTTAATCTTATTAATTTTGGGTTACTTTATTTTGGGAAAAGCAACAAAAATTTTTGAGAAGAAAATTTCTCTTTGATGTTATTGAGTAAAATTGAGTTCGTAATCTCTCATACTTTAATTTTAATAAGTTTCCTTATGAGTCCTGAACAGCTGGAACATTGCAAATCCAGGTTTCCTTCTGGTATAAGAACATATAGGCACACTCAACCTATAGCTTTGGCTTGGGAACTGATATTTCTGGTTTTAAAACACAAGTTACCTTTGTGAGACAACCACATCCATCACACTTAGGAATGAAAGACCAAAGGGATGTGTAGAAGCTCAATTTTGTGAGAACTTCTCAAACAAATCTTCTGTGGGCAGCACATTCTTGAAACCTGTGCGTCCCCATCTCTTAAGAATCATCAGGGAGCTCTGGACTTTGCCATTCCACAGCTAATGGAAATCAGAGGCATTTGTCATCATGGTGACATTTTCTTGCATGAGGGACAGAGAGAACAAAACAGAGCCTCCATTTGAAGTCAATACACAGGAAAGAGAAGATAATTCACTATACCTAAACAGTGCTATCACAAAAATAGTGCTTAATTTAACAATAAAATAGTTATTGTACAGCAATATACTGTCAATAGAGTCTACTTGTTTTTGTAAAATTACTCATCCTTGGGCCCATAGATGTCTACTGCATAATTTAAGGCAGCCTGGAAGCTAAGTACCTCTGTTTTTGTAGTTTTTTTTCTACCTTACACTTTGGGTCAGGTTCCTGCTTCACACTGCATATAGACATAGTAATCATACAAGAATTACACATGTCTATTATAAATTTGCTTATTCTCTCCACAAGGATGTAGAGACTCATGTAAAATGAATTAAAATATTTTCAATATTTAAAGGACCATCACATTCAACAGATTGTCTGTTACCCATTTTTATACCATCCTGTTTCAGCCTACAAGAACACTGCTTGGAACTCTTCAGTCTTCAGTCTAGTATTGAGTGAGGGTGTAGCAGTTTTGCCCACCTCTAAGACGTGGCTTCACCCAGATGGAAGAGGAAAGAGGGAAGCTTGAGGCATGGCTTTCCTTCCCTCTTTCTTTCTGGTGGTTCAGAGAAATGCTCCAGTGGTTCTTTGTCCTTCTTTGTGTAATTGGTCTCCAACAAACACCAATTTATCATTTATATTGGGTTTAGTGAATAATTACATCCTTGCCTTCATTAGGGTCTATTCTTTTTTATCATTTTTTATTTTAATTTTAAATAGCTTGTTTTACATGTCAATCCCAGTTCCCTCTCCCTCCCCTCCTCCCGCACTTCCCTTCCCCCCCACCCTCCCACCCTATTGCCAAATCCTTCCACATAGGGGATATCTAGAGTCTGTCATTTTACTCTGGGTAGGGTCCAGGCACTCCCCTAAGAGTCCAGGCTGAGAGAGCATCCCTCTTTGTGCTATAGGCACACGAAGACTGTTTGTATACCAGGGATAGACACTGATCCACAGCTCAGGGCCCCATAGGTTGCCCAGGCCTTCTCGCTGACACTCACATTTGGGGGGTCCAGATCAGTCCCATGCTGGCCTCCCCACTGTCGCTCTGGGGTCCAAGAGCTCTCCCCTGTTCAGATCAGCTGTCTCTGCTGGTTTTGCCAGCCCATTCTTTGCCAATTTGCTCATCACTCCTCTCTCTCTGTCACTGGGTTCCTTGGGTTCAGTTCAGTGATTAATTGTGTGTTTGCCTCTGCTTCCATCAGTCACAGGATGAAGGCTCCTGGATGGTTATAGACATCAAGTTCATTATCAGGAATGGGCATTCGAGGTGGTCTCTCCACTATTGCTTAGCTTGCCAGTTGGTGTTATCCCTTTAGATCACTCGAGGTCGCTCTGGTGCCTGATCTGTATTCGATCCTATGATTCCCTCTTCCCCCTATTCTACCCCCACCCCTCAACTTCCTGTTCCCCCATGACCAACTCTCTTCCTCTTCACCCCCTCTCTTCTTCCCAGGTCCCATTCCCCCCACCCCTCACCGTGTTCCCCATCCATTCTGGGGATCTTGTCTCCATCCTCTTCTCTTGAGTACTATGCATATATGCCTATCTTTTAGGTTCTTTCCTGTTTCCCAGACTCTCTATCAGTGGAAGTGCAGACTGGCACTATCCTGATCCATGTCTATTCTTTGAGATCAAATTCTTCATTGTCTTTTTAAATTTTTCTTGGAGTCCTTCTCTCCCCAAAACTTAAGGTGCCAAAGTAACCTATCTGATCTACAAACATCTTGCAATAACAGTTCATAATACCCACCCCCTCATACACAGAAGAATCTAACTTCCTGCAGAACTTCATATGTATATTGAGTGATATAAAGATTATCAGCTACCTAAGCCTCATTGGGAAATAGATTATTTCCTGTTCATTGTACAGATTTATTGAGCATTTACAGTAAACTCCTATTTGTGGCTGTGATTGGCCTACTGAAAGAGATGATCAACCCCTTCAAAGTCAAGACTCTGGGATATTCCCAAATATAAGCAAATTACTGTCTAATATGCAAGCGCACAAACTGGTGCAACCAACGTGCTTTCTCACAGGCATGACTAATGGTCAATGTAAGATAATCCCTACAGGTGTACCTAGAGGCTACTATCCGAGGGGATTCTGGATCTTTGTGATGATGGCAATCAATACAAACCATTCCATTGAGGATGCCAGTGGCATATCATCCTTCAAAACCAATAATTTATATCCTGAGCCATTCGATACCCTTTGGAAGGCAATGACAAATGTGTGAGGAGAATTAAAAAAACAACCAGAACAAAGTAAAGACCTTTTGCCAAGCTACCCACTGTCAGTGAGAAATCTTTATTTCATAAATTTTCAGCTTCTGCTGCATCAAACACTTTAAGTTTCCTATAATTTTATCTTTTTTTCCTCATAACTGATGTATGAAGCACTAAACAATTCATTTATTTTCATTTGACTTGTTCAGATTTGTCTGGCTCGAGGGTTAAAAACGGGAAAACCACACACAAATAGCTATGGATTGAGGAGGCACACAAAATGTGTTATTAAGAGATAAGATGTTAGATTGCAGAAATTATATACACAGACTTTAATCACTTCAATATGTTTATTTTAGGGTATTCTGGATGTACCTAACTGCTCAGAAAAATCAACTTGCATAGGAGAAAAAAAGTCTTGAAGACTAGTAGTTTTTGAGAGTGAAAAGAAGGTTAGACATTTTGCTTGTTGGTTTCTAGTCAGTGATAGCCCATTTAGATATCTTCATTTATGCAAGTGTTTTGTATACACAAGCAAAAAACTGAGTACACATTTGAACAAATCACATGTGAAAACAATGTCTTAGAACACATATACAATGAGTGAAATTTTAAAACAACTGATGTGTCATTTATATTCTGGGATTTCCTGAAGAAATACAGTTTTGGATATAATTCACAAAATAAAATATATTTTTCTATGAAGGAAAGTGAGGTATATCACATTTATGAACTTGTGTTTCTCTAAAATAGTTATTCAGATACATATTTTATGTATACATTTCTTATATAGAGATAATAGTAATGTTATTTTTACATTCTTTTTTCTTATTTTATGTGTGTTTTTTATTTAAATTAGAAAAATGCATGATTCAAATGTCTATCCTGAATCCCCACTTCTCCCTCCACCAGCCCCACCCCCACCTCCCTGCCCCCAGCACAATCCCCACATCATTCCCTTTGAGTTAGGTTTCTTCACCATCTTCTATACCTATTATTCTTAGGTTTGGTCTTTTCACAGTGTCCCATATTTCCTGGATATTTTGTGTTAGGGATTTTTTGGGTTCAGATTTTCTTTGATTGATGAATCTATTTCTCCTAGTGTGTCTTCAGCTCCTGAGATCCTCTCTTCTATGTCTTGTATTCTGTTGGTTATGCTTGTGTCTGTAGTACCTTTCCGTTTCCCCAGTTTTTTTTTTATTTCCAGCATTCCTTCAGCCTGTGTTGTTTTTATTGTCTTCATGTCAGCTTTCAATCTTTGCACTGTTTGAATTGTTTCTTGTAATTTTTGCTTCGTGTTTTCCTCCCTTTCTCGCATTTGTTGGATTTTTTGGTTAGTTTTTTCTTCCATTTCTTTAAGGGATTTTCTCATATCCTCTTTGAGGGCGTGTATCATTTTCATGAAGGTGTTTTTAAGGTCATTCCCTTCTGCTTTGTCTGCATTGGTGTGTTCTGTTCTTACTGGTGTAGAATCTCTATACTCTGGTGGTGTCATATTAGTTTTTCTGTTGCTGGGCGTGTTTGAATATTGCCTTTTCCCCATTACTTCTTTCAGTGGGTGTAGAAATAGTCTCTTCTTATCCTGGTGGGTAGGCGACCAGGGTTCCCTTTCGGTGGGTGCAAGCAAATCCAATACTCTCTGGCCTCTGCTTTCTGCCCTCTGCCCTGGGTTTGGGTGTAAGTGGAGCAGTAGTCTCTGCAGGCTCCTGGTCACTTGGTAGTCCTTCCGGGGGAGTGGACCTGGCTGCTGTCCCAAGCCAGGGGATCCGAGAAAGGGTGAGAGGGAGAAAATCGGGTCTAAGATGGGGACCTGATGCTCACCTCTGACCTCTGCCTTGAGTGTGGGCAGAAGTGGCCCAGCTCTCTTTGCAGGCTCCTGGTTGTTGGGTTGTCCTTCCAGCAGAAATCAACCTGGCTGCAGTCCCCAAGCCAGGGGATCCGAGAGAGGGCAAGCGGGAGGAAATCGGGTCTAAAATGGGCACCCCCCCCCAGTAATCACCTCTGTCCTCTGCCCTGAGTGTGAGAGCAGAACTGTGCCAGCTCTCTCTGCAGGCTCCTGGTCGCTTTGTTGTCTGTCGGGGGGGGGTATTCTTACATTCTTAAATGCTACTTGAACTATGTTTTTTAATTTCATGCCTAATCAAAGAAAAGTAAGAGGATTCAAAAATATTCACATTATTCAGATAGTTCTTTTAGTCACTAGGAAGAAACAAAACACAGGGAAGTTTTTAAAATTTTATTTAGTGAAAATACACACATATATAATTTTAAATGGTTATAATTTTGTTTTGTAAATAGTATTTGCTCTAATTTTGTTAGAATTTAAACACTAATTTGATATCCTATTTATATACTATTTAGATTTTAGATACTGGTATAGATCATATATTTTGATACTGAATTAATTTTTTATGATTTTCAAGCTGCAGAGATAATTTTCTTCTCAGATTATCAAGATATTTAAGTGTTCTTTTACTCAAGGTTACAGCTTGCCTTGGGGCTGAAAATTAGTAAGAAACAATAAACATGTGAATGAATAAATTACTATTGGGAGTTGGGGATCTGGCACACTGACTGAGCTACAGCGATGAAAACAAACCTTTGTGAGGAGTATTTCACCTGAGAGCATGGCAATATGGAAAAAGGCAGTCATGTAAGTAATTTAAGAAATCACCTTCCAAATACTAGCTAAAGATCTTCAATGTGCTCAGATATTCAAAAATTTCTTCACACAGTTCTTAATTTAAGAATTGAAAATAGGAGAGCTCTTATGATAGGAACACTGAGTACAGATTTCTGGAAACAGAGAGAGAGTTTGTGGAAGAGTTTGGGAAGAAAGGTTTCATAGGATTTGTGTGGCCTGGAAAAGGTACAGTGTTCATCATAATGGGAAAGAAAGCCTTTAAAGAACTGATTTGTAAGGAATTAGGTGATCTTTAGAGACACTGAAAAAAGTCCTCTCTAGCTGTTACCAATATAGTGGGGAGTGGAATTCAAATATATGTATTATTGGAAATAAATACATCAGTGGTTTAAGGGACTGACCATGGTTATAGGGTTATATGACCCTAGAAAAAGAGTGGAAAACTAGATGTAGATATAATCTATCACATCAAAGAAAACCATCACATCAAAGTTGGACACAGAAATCCTAATAGAGTAAAAGAGCCCCACGAGAAAGCCAAGATTCAGAAACCCGTTCACTACACACTTGGGAGCTCCATTAACCAAAAAGAAGAAGAAGAAGAAGAAGAAGAAGAAGAAGAAGAAGAAGAAGAAGAAGAAGAAGAAGAAGAAGAAGAAGAAGAAGAAGAAGAAGAAGAAGAAGAAGAAAAGCTAAAAACTGTAATATGTATGGAGGACCTGGTAGCACCCATGTAGGCACCATGATGGCTGCCTCAGGCTTTGTGAGCTCCCATGAGCCCTGTTCAATGGATTCTGATGGGCTTGTTCTTCCTTTGGCCTCCATCCCCTCTAACTCTTACACTCTTTCTGCCAGAATTACCTGAGTTCTGAGGGATTTGATGGAGAACTCCAATATTTGGAACTTAGTAAGAATAAAACTCTTTGGCAAAGTAAGTTGTAATCCTTGACTGATTTGAGGAATAAATTTTAAGCAGATTATGATTTATGTACTGTGACAGAGTTCAAGAAACACTGCAAACAAAAGCAAATGATTCCTGAGGAACTGAGCTATCATTATACTTCCAGAAAGGCAGGCATTTACCAAGTCACAGTTTTTGGGACTTTGGTGGGATATTTCTACTCATCAATGCAAAACCCTGTGACCTTGAAGGAGCTATGGTTTAAGAACAAAAGATGGCAAATCTAAAAGAATGAGGGAATGAAGAAAGACATGTAATGTGGAAATAGTAAGATACACAAAATAGAGTCCTAAGATATTTTATTGATGAAGAAATCACTCATATGAGAAGCCAAGAACGCCAAGACCCAAAGGTCTACGCTGCCCTTAGGCTGAAAACGGGAACCCAAAGAGAAAGATTGTCCTCCCTGTAGCTCTTTTTATCCCCTGTATGTTCTAGATATCTGTGAACACACCCACTCTGGTGTGGTCAGTGCTACGGGTACATAATATCTCTCCCTACAGAGATGTCTCTCTTTTCTGCAATAAACCACTGTTACACTACTCTGGGAAGGAATGATATGAGTATCTATAATATTAGCAATGTTCTCAATGAGTTATAATGCAACTGCAAATATAAAAAAAAGCCCTTTGTGATTTTATTTAAGATTCACCATAGCAGTATATTCCAGAAAATACCTGAGTGTGGCTTTCAACATCCTCTTGACAGTGGTCTTTTTAAGTTTCTGGTATTGACAACATATCTGTGATGATAATCATCTTTCTCTTTCCCCCATCCCTGGTGCACACAGGAGCACCTTCTTTCATACTGCCTCCCAGTATGATTCAATGTTGTTCCTCATTGTGAATTAGTTGTCAATCAATATTTCACCACAGTTGATTCAAATCAAGACAGAAAAATATATCAAACAATATATGTAACAAGCAAATTGATTTCACATTAGCTGTTGTGTGCTATTGTGTGTGTGTGTGTGTGTGTGTGTGTGTGTGTGTATGTGTGTGTTGGTAGTAGTGGGGATAGGAAGGGGCTTCAAACATATTTAAAGTAAAACAATGTTTGTCTCTGAAATAAGTCTTACAGAACTTCAACGGATTAGAAAGGTAAAGCTTCTTTTTTAAAAAGAAAATTCCTGATATCATGAAGCAGTTAAATTTTCTCCTAGAAGTTCAAAATTCTAAATGTGAATGCTCCTAAACTTAGCGAATAATCAGAAACTCACAGGCTTTCAAAAAGCAAGCCCATAAAAACAATTAATTTGTCTCCATCTTAATTAAATGATGAAGCAATTCAACCAACTCAGCTTTTAAATTTAATCATAATTAATCTAAATAGGTAGAGAATGCTTTATTACAGAAGCTTAGTAAGAAAAGGCTGTGGGCATCTGGCAGGAAACTTTCAACAATGTAGGTTGCTTCATTTGTTCAGAAAATGATAACATGGCAGAAAATCATTAAGAAGTTTTTGTTTGTTTGTTTGAGCTTTCTATGATGACAGTGCACTTTTCAAATTCTGTCTTTGGATGTACTGTAATAACTAACCAAAATCAATTCTCTCATAAAACTTATTTAACAGTGTTCTTAAATCTCATATCAAAAGTGTGAATCACAAAATACATTTTTTTCTATTTTTCCCCTTTTTAATTTAAATTAGAAATGAGCTTGTTTTGCATGTCAATGCCAGTTCCCTCTCCCTCCACCTCTACCCTGCCCCCCACTAACTCCCAGCTTTATCTTTTAGCTTTTGGTGATGTGGGATTATCTATTGTCTATGTTTTTGTGAGTGTGGTTTACTTCCTTAGGTTAGAGTTTTCCTTCCAGTACTTTCTGTAGGTCTAGATTAGTGGATATGTATTGTTTAAATCTGTTTTCGTCATGTAATATTTTGTTTTCTCCATCTATGGTAATTGAAAGTTTGCTGGGTATAGTAGTCTGGGCTGGCATCTGTGGTCTCTTAGTATTTGTAGAATATCTATCCAGGACCTTCTGGCTTACAGAGTTTCCATGGAGAAATCAGGTGTAATTCTGATAGGTTTGCCTGACTTGGCAAGGTTCAGCAGTCTTCCAATTTATCTCCTGAATGCACAGTAGGATGGCATGTCCAAAGTCAGCATTTGGGGTGTGGGCAGTTCTTTGCCCACGAGGCCATTAGCTGAGGAGAGAATGGACTCTGGAATGAGTGACATGGGTGCCCAAAATATTCATATGAATAGCTTGGTGCTGTCATTAGTAATGTGTCTCATGTAACCAGAGTAGTAATATTAAAACATTCAAATGCCTTCCCATCCTTCTTCCAGTGGGTGAAGGTAGGGTCTCTTCCTCTCCTGGTGGGTACAGGTCCAAGTTTCTCTTCCGGTGGGTGCAAGCAGATCCAATACTCTGATGGGTCTCAAGATGTGTGCTTATGTGTCTGAGACACTCCCTCTCCGGGTGAATGGAGACCAGACTAGCACCTCATGTCAGAAGATTCTGGATGGTTTGGTTCACTTGGAGCTAGTCCACCTGCCCTCAGTTCACAGGCCAGGAGATCCCAAAGAGGGCAAGCAGAAGTTAGGCCTTAGACATGAGCCCACACTCACCTCAGGGTGGGTGTGGGACTAGCACAGCTTTGTCAGCAGACTCTGGATTTCTTGTTCTGCTGGGGGTGAGTCGACCTGCCCGCAGTCCCCTGTCCAGGAGATCCCAAAGAGGGCAAGGGGAAGTCCACAAAATACTCTTAGTTACATTATTTAATTAAAATTTTGATCTTCAAAATCCCATTAAAGGTTGGCAACACTTTTAATTATTTAATTTAATTCTTGTATATATGATAATCACTGATATAGCTGTTATCTGATACATAAAATTTCATCAGCATAGGCAGATTGCATTTAAAATCATTTGTGATTTTCCTTGAGCATTGTAGGTGTTTCATCATATAGTACCAGCTCAGATGAATTTGGTAGACTATAATTGAAATAAAATCATTGTATTTGACATTAAATAATCATTCAATTATCTACCTTAAAATAATCACTCACTTATTGGCAAAATACATACTGAGGTCAAGTTACATAAATGTTTCTTTTATCCCAAAAATTCAATGATAATCCTGTCAAGTCAGAAAGAGAAAACTGACAAATATAAAGGACAAAGAAAGAAAGAGGAGGGGAGATGTCATAAAGAGCAAGAAAGGATGGGACACAAATTTGAGGAGACTATTAACTGAGTAATTTTTGATCTGATACTTAGGTGGTGACTCAAAGTAGTTAAGGAAAAAAATGGTTTGGGAGAAGTATTCATCATTCTCATTTTTCTTCTTCATTTGTAATTTTGTTACAAAGTAAAGTACCATGAATGCAAAATTCTTTTACAATAGCTTGCCAAGGTGTAAGACAAACTTGAAAAAATGCAAGTTAAAATATAATAGCAGAAGGTTATGTTTATGACTTTGAACACAATCAACTCAAAAGAAAATTATCCATGCAATGCTATTCTTCCTGATTATATGTTTGAAAGTGAAAGGGATAAATTATGTCTGATGAATATTTCAAATTACTACATGTATCTCTGAAGATATGGATGAGTTAACACTGAGGTTACTAGAATAACTATTTAAATATATATGTTTGTTTTTTAAATATAAGGAAAATAAAAGTAACTCATGATGGATCTTTAAACTTAAACTAGCCAATGAAATGAAGTAAAACAATAGTAGATTTCAGCAACTTTTTCTGTAGTTTTAGACAAACACACACACACACACACACACACACACACACACACACAAATATGAGAGAGTCCTGAAGGCATACCTTTCAAAATATGTACTTGATATATCATAGACAAGTATGAGCTTATAAAATATTTAGAAAACACATGAGAAAAATCAAGATTCAGAATTAAATACTTTCCAGACATGGAACTAAAGGCTTGAGTTAAAAAAAGAAAAAATAAATTGTACCTGTTTAATATTTAAATTGTTTTCCAGAGACCTGGTGAAAATTCAAAGTTAAACGCGGCCTTGGTGTTCTAAAAGAATGATCACAAACCTTATATTCAATACTACATATGTGCTTAAGTTTGTTTTAAATTCCTTAATGTATATAAAACAAGCTGATATGCTAGGAAAATTGTCAAAAGACATGAGTGCATTGAAAAATTTTAATGAAAAGGGCTTTATACTTCTTTCTATAAAGTAACTGATATGGCATTTTCTGAATTGATATTTAAAGTTGATTGATCTGATGTTTTCTAAAGCAATGATGGGTGCCTTTGTATTGGTAAATGAAGTAATGCTAGTTCTCAATGACATTGTTTGGATTGTGTTCTGCAGTCAATCTAATCAAGTATTCATTGAAGCCTGCCTTTGTTTTACTCATCACAACACAGAATAAAAGTGAAGACCTAGCTGAGCATGGTGGTATGGGCTTTTAATCTCTTTTAATCTTAGCACTTGTGAGGCTGAGACAGGAGAAATAGCATCAGTTTAAGGTCAGTCAACTAGTGCAATATAATGATACCAGTCTAGCTTGGGATATATATCTGAGGGATAGTTGTGCGTGTGTGTGTGTGTGTGTGTGTGTGTGTGTGTGTGTGTGTTTGTGTGTGTGTGTGTTTATATGTGTGTATGTGCATGTGTATAACTGTGTGTGAGGGAGACAAAGGCAGCAAAACAGTTGAATTTTTGCTATCTGTAAGCCTAAAGATCTATAGATACATCCATGTTTTCATGGATAGATAGATAGATAGATAGATAGATAGATAGATAGATAGATAGATAGATAGTATCATAGTGGAACTAATTGACTAACTTTAAGTACTCTCAAGAAGTTGAGGAGAGAAAGATATGCACTTAGGACTTTGATTCCTTAGCATCAGGTTCAATGGATGACCAGATGGCTTACTATCCCCAGAGGAACATATCTTCTTCAGATGTGGAACTGAGATTTCTGAAAACTGGACTAAAAGTCTAGTGGTGCAGCTGCCTTCATATAAATGCAAATTTAATTCTCCTCTTCCCAGCACCACTTTAGATAAAATCAGCACTTTGGTTGGGAACTCAAGAGATCCTGAATACTGAAATATGGGGCATACAGGCATTTTCAAAGATATAAGAAACTCAAGTCCTTATTTCCTATAGATTCTACTTTGTAAGTAGTATCAGCCTAGTCTTCTCTTTACAGACATGATTCTCCCCCATCAAAAGAATGTAGCAAGGGTCCTATATAGGATCTTTCACTGTTAACTTTTTTATTATTATTTTTTACTTCGGCTTCTGCCAGTTTACCAGAATCACATCCCAGTAGGACCTAGAAGGAAGCTCTGAAAGCAGGAAGTATTTGAACTCAAGACAAAAAAACATCTACCTCACACTTCAGCTAGACATGAACTGGTAAGCATCCAGCGATACTTCTAAGACTCAAGCAGTAGTTAAATGAAGTCAAAATGACTGAAAAACATTTTTTGTCTTGTGGTCTTGTTTTGTGGTCTTTTAAACACTTTCTTTCAAAATCGTATATGTCTTAGACATTTTTAGTAGAAGCAGCTCACTTAAACCTATGTCTCCTAGGAATTCCAAAATACAATCTTTTCACCAAGTCTATGGAAAACAAACTTATGAGAAGAATTTGGATCTTTAGTGAATTCTATTGAGGTTCTTCTGTGTACCTGAAGAAGGACACTGCAATCACTTATTTTTCTTCCAGATGGAATGTTTAGGAATTCCTCACTGGAGAAGGAACTGTAATATAAAGGACAATATGGAATTTTTATTGCATTAATTAGTTGAGTCTTATATGAACAACTATTGTTACATTATGTGAGTCCTAGATATTTTTTCTTCTCAGTTCTAGATCTGAAAGGATGAGATCTGAGTGGCAGCAAGATCAAATTGTGATAATTTTCTCAGAAACATACTGCCATATGCTCACAATTATCAATGGATAGGCAGCTAGTAAAAGCACTAAAGTCTCTTACAAGGACTTAAGCCACTCATCATAGCCCTAACATCATATTTTACTCAAGTATACTGCTTCCTAAAAGCATCATATTGAGAATGATTGTTTCAACATTTGAATTTGGGTGATGTAAACATTCACTACATAATATGTAGACAGATATACACGAATGCAGCTATAATCACATGATCGTATCAGAATGAGAAATTTATTTTTCATTTAGCTTATAGCAAATGTATTGTTATTTACCAATTAAAATTCCTTTCTAACGCTCTGCTACTACTAATATAGGTTGATCATTCTGATTTTACACATCCATAAGAACATTGTAAGTTATCAAAGCGGGAATCTGACATAGATAATAACTAATTATTGATAACTAAATATCACTTTCTTCCACCTCATTTGAATGAAAGAATAAAGAATATACCTATAATATATTATGATAAAAAGAGATGACAATGGTTAGTTAACTAGAAGTAGAGGTCAAATTTTATACTGGGACAATTTAGGTAAGGCAGAACTACAACTTTGTACATATTTTGTGTATATGAAAATAAATCTCTCCCACTGATTCATAATTTCATGGAACGGTGACTCAGCACCAATGTTTTTAATCAACAGAAGCTGAAACAAAACACCAGCTCCTGTCTACTTATGTTACTGTTTGTCAACTTAGAGGAAGCAAGGTCACATTTTTAACTCTCCTAGATTCTGTCAAAGCTTGCCTCTCCTGTTATTCAGTCTAGTAGATTGCAGTCTGATCAAGCCCTGAACACTCCAAGCTTCTGTTGCCCACCACTAAATGACCTGTCACATAGAATATTTCTCCAAATCCTTGAAAAGAGACAGCATATGTAAACATCTCCTCCAAAAGCTTCACAATTGCTCAATGTATGATTCTTTTAATATATGCTTCTGTATTTCCTCTGAAGAAATACTGACGTATATGCTTAAACAAATGAATGGACAGAAAGACAAAATATTAGTAGTGAGTAAAAATGAGAGCACTCATGCCAAAATGATAATTTAATATTCCATTGTCCTACTTGACTTGAAAATAATTGAACAGTGGACACACAGCAAAAATAAATCTTTGCCTTTTCTAAGCCAAAAATTTAAAGATGAAAAGACCTCCCATGCTCATAGATTTTCACAAAGAATTAGTATTGTGAAAATGAATATTTTCACAAAAGGCATGCACAAATTCAGAGCAATTTTAGTCAAATTTGCTGTTTCATTATTCCCAGGAATAAGATACAAAACAAATTTCAAGTTTATATGGAGAGGAAAATCCAAAATAAAAAAAATCAACTTTGCAGACAAATGGAAGGAATTTTAATATTCAGAATGAATCAGTTCAGATATAGACAAAAAGTAATGCATGGTCTCCTTCATATTTCACTGTAGTTTCAAATATTTCGATTTCTGTGTTTAAATTGGAGTATCTATAGAAGCTGGGAGGGTAGAACGTGACTATTGGTAGGTGAATGCCTTGAGGAAGGGAAGGGCGTTTTTCCATTGGTGACATGAAAGTGCAGAGAAGAAATGCTGTGGCTAAAAATATTTAAGCCAGGTTGAGGTGAGGGCACAGAGGGCGAAGTGCTAACCAAAATAGTGTATATACAAGCTTTATGACACATTATGATTTATTAACCAATTAAAAATGTTAACAGTAATAGTTTAAAGGCACATATCTTGCATTGCCAAGTAATACTGTCTATAGAAACAATGTGCAATTTAGAAAAATCTCAGTGTGCAGTGTAGGAAATCTAAGATATCTGCTTTTTAATCATTCATTACTCAGAGGCCTCCTAAATGCTTCAAATTCTTGTCATTCCTCTTGGTTGATTACTAATACTAGGTAATATAGCTATAACATCAAAGATGCTACCCTTCTGGGTTTTAAGACATAGAGAAACTAGTAAACTTCTTGTTGTCTGGCATTCAAAACATCAGAAGGTGCTGTGCAGGCTGCTAGAGGTCTTACCCACCTGAAGCCTATGTGCTACAATATCAACTTATTCATGTCAGGTACTGTAAATTCATTAAAAATAAAACTAGTCTGTGTGAGAGTCAGTGAGGAGGCCTGGGCAAACTATGGGGCCCTGGGCAGTGGATCAGTGTTTATCTCTGGCATACAAACGGACTTCGTGTGTCCATAACACAAAGAGGGATGCTCTCTCAGCCTGGACTCTTAGCGGAGTGCCTGGACCCTGCCCAGAGTGAAATGACAGACTCTAGATATCCCCTATGTGGAAGGAAGTGTCGATAGGGTAGGAGGCTGGCAGGGATGGTGGGAGCGTGCAGGAGGAGGGGAGAGAAAGGGAGCTTGGTTTGACATGTGAAGCAAGCTATTTAAAGATAATGAAATAAAATTTAAAAATGAAATAAAAAACTAGTCTAAGAAGTTCATAATATTGGGTTGGAGTTTTCGTATTATGTAGCTAAATGATTACACATAGAGACAATAACTCCTGTCAGATTTAACTAGAGGAGATTTTCCTCTCAGTGAACAGGGGTGACTATGTTTTACTTGCAGCTGCTCATGGTGTTGAGAATAAGGGACATTTATGTATGCAACAGATTAAGAGGAACATCATTGTATTCAGTGTTGATTAAACTGTGAGCTGACCAGGATGTGTTGGATAGCTCCAAACCTACATGTTACAGAGCTGTTCTAGGTAAACATAATGGGTCACAAAATAAATCAAACTACAGTAAGATGAGACGGGACTTCTAGGAAGGAGGGGAGTGAGTGAGACAGGAATGGGAGAGAGAAAAAGAGGGTAAGGATTGAGTGTAGTCTGAATTGCATATGTGAATGAAATTTCCAAAGATAAATGTTAAAGATGGGAAAACACTGCCAAGTCACCAAATGTAACAACAAAGAGAGTCCTCTTAAACTATCATTATTTAAATGTTACATCAAAAGACAGCTTTTCTAAGGTTACTCAAAATTTGAAATGTAAATTACATAAATATGTCTCCCTTAATAAAGAACCTAGATGCCTGCATTAAAAAAGCTGAAAATGCAAATTAAATGTTTTTATTGTTATACTTTAAAAATATCTTTTTTTATAGGTGCAATAGCAATTATTGCTCATAGTGAGCTTGCCTTGTGCCAAGAACTACACTAATTGCTTTATATTTGTTAATTACCTTCAAAGAATTTCATAAAAGAAATGCTATTTTTAACTCAGTTTAAAATGGGAAAAGCAAAGTCCACCAAGATTACTTTGCTGAAGGAAAAATATCTAGTAAATAAGAATCGTAAGTTTTTAGGCAGTGTGTTCTTGGATAGTGTATGCTTACATCTTTGACAACTGTTTATTCATATTTTATGAAGTCATTGAAAAATATCAAAACATGAACCAGCTACAATAAAATGTTAAAATTACTATTCTGACTTGTATAATTATTTTTTTTAATTTTTAGGCTAAGTATCATATAAATAGAAAGAGCTGCAATTTGTTAAGTATACCCACATATCAATGTGTGCATTTGTGTTATCTACACATATATTTATATAATAAGCTAAATGCAAGCAGTTGACAATAAAGCGTGCAAGTACATTAATTAATAATAGATGTTTTGCCTGTCTGCAGCACTCTTCATAAATGCACAATTTTCTTAATATATCTTTATGTTTCAGCTATAAATGCTGTCAACCAATTACAGAAAATAAAGATTTAGAGAACTTAGTTCCATATTACAAATATTTCATAAGGCTGGAGAGATATCTCAAGGGGAAGAGGTTTTGCAATGAAAAAAATTAACAATGCAAGTTCCATCAGTGGAAACCCTGTGAAGGTGGAAGGAGAGAACCTACTCCTGAAACTCGTTCTCTGATCTATACATGTATCCTGACATGGACATGCCTCTCTCTCTCTCTCATCTCTCTCATGACTCTTCCTATATCTCTCGCTCTCACACACACATGCAACATAAACACACCCACCCACTAAAATAAAAAAAACGAAAAATATCTTTACACATTGTTTCGATTTACGCTAAATTACAGTTTTTATTATAATATTATGTTGCAATGACAGTGTAAATGTCATGACACCTGATTGCTAGTAGGTTCTAAAATAAAATGATTTGAGAGGGGTCAAATATTAATATTACATGAAAAGAAGAAATACCATGATATTTTTTTGTTGTGGAATTTCTTCTTCAGATTTCATTATAGGAATGATCCTTCTCACCATTTCCATCATTGGTTCATAAATGTAGTTGTTTCTCATCTTATTAATGTCAGCCTTGACATGTATTTTTCCTAACACAGATAAGGACAGTTACACATGGCCCTGTACATTTATGATTGTTTGAACTATTTTAGTCTTTACTCTGAACTGTTTATTTTGTTTGTTATGTTCTGATGTGTTTGCTTTTTGTTCTACCTTATTTTATTTTAAAAGAAAAAAGATTTCTGCAATTTATCTTCAATACTTTATGGGATTAAAGTATTTGTTTAGCCAAGGAAAATAGATAGCATTAGCAACATTGTTCTTAAATTGTAGTATTTTACATTTAATTTTGTCAGTATAGTTTAATATGTGTATTTTGTAATAAAAATAATTATAAATTAGAAATCTAAGCCAATAGTTTACTACGTTGGATGACTGCAGAAACCAAATTTTAATATCATTTTATTGGGTTGTCTTTATCAGTATTTACTTGTATAGATAAGAACATTTAATAAAATATAGAATGTTTCATATGAAAAACTCAAAATAAATGATGAATATGGAAAACAAAATTTAATATTATTTCCATGATAACATAGACATGAATGTTTTAGTAAACTAGATGATTATTGTGAAGTACATGAATTTATAACACCAAGAGAGTAAGTTTGTATGTTACATTAAGTTGTCTAATAATTACTAAATTTTAAGATAATATAGAATTCTCTTCATTCAGACTTCCAGTTTGAGAAAGAATCAAGTCAAACAACTGAATGGCTGGTGTCTATGAGACCCTGTGTCGTGTTGCAAATTGTGAGGGAAAAATATGAGGGTAAAAGTCTCATTGTATTTCCAATCATTTTCTCTCTCTGATCTATGACAGGGTAGCTCAGCCATAAAAAAGTTACCTCACCTAATTGCCTTTAGCCTACTAAAAAGAAAGAAAATCCCTCCACCTATCGTTATTTCTCATCATTCCCCTATTGCCCAACAGACTCTGACAGCCTCGTCTTCACAGGTGAAGAGGATTTTCATATCATGCAACAATAGCGAAAATATAATGTTCACATGTTTCCCTTGTGTACTTGACATAGAAAAGACTATGTTCAATAAATACATGAAAACTAAGGATATACAACTTATGAAAACTTTTACACAATAAATGAGAGGCCTTGAGGATATGCAATTAGAGTAATTTCTAAGACAGTCCTAGTGGGGCAAATAGACACCATAGGGGCACAATGGTCATTAGACAAACAGACAGCTCACGGTCAGGGGTTAATGATAAAACTTAGACTCAAAGCTCAGTGGATGTTCTGAAGACAAGCCTACTCCAGGGTGCTTGGTGTTGTGATGGGGAGAAAGTCAATTTCCTCTTAGTAGCGTAGAATAAATATGATGGAGTAGAAGAACATAGGGCTACAGGGGATTCACCTTAAATGTCATAAATATTACCTAAGTAGAAGGAAAAGCAATATTTACTGAATTATTTGAAATCAGATGTAAATCTGTTCAGATATTTCAGTGAATAAAAGCCCTTCTCACCAAACCTGGTGACCTGGTTTTAATACCTTGGCCACACATACTTGAAGGAGAGAACCAGCTCCACAGAGTTGATCTATGACCTCCATATGCTAGCTTTTGTATATTAACACTACACTACACACACACACACATACACACACACACACACTCACACACATTCATTTACAGAGTAGAATAAAACTGAATAAGTCTAATAAAAACACAAAATAAAATAAAGCATAAAGCATAGCTTCATGGATCATTAATATATGCAGCAATTTTGTATTTTGTGTCAACATTAAGATTTTTGTATGTGACTATCACTCCAGATAATTTAATAAATGATCATATATATATTAACATATATATCTTTTTATGAACTGGTTCCTAATTAGAACATTGAATGTTAAAATTTAGAATGATGAAAGGGATTTTCCTCACACATCACTTAGGGTATATAATTAGTTTTCTATAATTTTGGAATAGATAAAAAGAACATGTATTAATAATTATAAAAATCAAGTAGCAGGGAAAGACATGCCTTATGGATGCACCATTGCTGTCTCCAATAATATAAGGTACCCAGAGCATAAACCTAATGCATTCAAAGTCTCTTAGATAATAAGGACTCTGAGTTCTGCAAGACATTTCTTTGTGTCTTGCAACATAGGAAGGCTAGTTTTGCCTAGTTTCAACAACTTATATAAGCCTGAACTGCACACAACAGCTGTGAGTGATTAAAAGTCAGGTGCTGAAAATGAATTCTCCAGACATGTCTTACTTATGTATAAGAAAAGTGAACAAGTAAAATTCAGTGATATAAAATTTCCTTGGATAAATGGGAGATGGCATTTGAAACCTGGTGTAGGTTAACATAGAACAATGGCAATCAGCATCATTCCTGAGAACAAACCTGGCCAAATGACTGTAAGCACTCTAATTAGAATGATATTCATGTAGTGACAACTGAAAGCTAAAAACAAGAACAAATGAACAAGAAGTGTTTCAATTTTTAGTAGAGTTTATTCAATCAGGAAGTTAATTGGGTGTTTTTAATCCTACCTTTAGATAGAATAGAATCTCACACAGAAGAATACATTAGGTCCTTGATTCCTTATGTTCTAATTGATCTCTAAAGTCTTTTGGACTCAATGGACTCTAAAATGGCTGACACTTAAGAAAGTGCTCAAAATTCCTAACCATCAGGAAAATGCAAATCAAAACAACTCTAGATACCATCTCACTCCTGTCAGAATGGCTAAAATGAAAAACTCCAATGACAATGGAGAAGATGTGGAGAAAGGGGAACACTCTGCCACTGGTGGTAGAAGTGCAAACACATACAGCCACTTTGGAAATCAGTATGAATATTCTTCAGGAAAATGGGAATCAGTCTACCACAAGACCCAGCAATTCCACTCTTACGCATACACCCAAAAGGTGCCCATTCATACAACAAGGATGTCTGTTCCACTATATTCATAGCAGCATTATTTGTAATATCCAGAAGCTGGAAACAACCTAGATGCCCCTCAACTGAAGAGTGGCTAGAGAAAATGTGGTTCATTTACACAATGGAGTACTATTCAGCGGTAAAAAACAATGGAATCTTGAAATTTGCAGGCAAATGAACAGGACTAGAAGAAACCACCCTGAGTGAGGTAACCCAGTCATAAAAAGACAAACATGGCATGTAGTCACTCATATATG
Organism: Mesocricetus auratus; assembly: GCF_017639785.1. Classification (NCBI taxonomy): domain Eukaryota; kingdom Metazoa; phylum Chordata; class Mammalia; order Rodentia; family Cricetidae; genus Mesocricetus; species Mesocricetus auratus. Next base: position 56,759,475 of record NW_024429195.1, on the reverse strand, counting down.
AATTTTCCACATGGATCATGGGAGTGCCAGCTTGCAATCCCACTACCAGATAGTCTGGGAAACTGGAAGGATCCTAAGAGAGATATGCATTGTGGCCCAGAGAATGGGAATGAGGCAAGATTTCCTGAGAAGATTGGGAGCATGTGGAGGAAGGGAGAGGGGGCTGGGGGAAAAAGAGAGGGGGAGAAGAGGTGGGGAGAGGAGGACATAGGGGAGCAGGAAGTTTGAGTTGGGGAAAGAATATAGGAGAGCAGGATGAGAGATGCCATAATAGAAGCAGTCATTATAGGTTTGAGGAGAGAGCTGGCACAAGTGAGATTTCCTGAGATCTACAAGGATGACACCAACTGGCAAACTAAACAATAGTGGAGAGACTACATTAATAGCCCCTCCTTGATTATAAGGTTGATGACTACCTTATATGCCATCCTGGAACCTTCATCCAATGACTGATTGAAGAAGAGGAAGACACCCATAGCTAAACACTGAACTGAACTCCTGGAACCCAGTGACAGAGAGGGAGGAGTGATGAGCAAAGGGGTCAAGACTGGGCTGGTGAAACCCACAGATACAGCTGACCTGAACAAGGGGAAACTCTTGGACCCAAGACTGATGGTTGAGAGGCTAGCATGGGACTGATCCAGATTCCCTGAATGTGGGTGTCAGTGTGGAGGCCTAGGCAATCTATGGGACCTTGCATAGTAGATCAGTATTTATTCCTGGCATACAAATGGACTTTGGGTTCCCATCCTACACTAAGGGATGTTCTCTCATTCTGGATTCTTTGGGGAAGGCCTAGACCCTGCCCTGAATGAAATGACAGATTCTGGAGATCCTCCATGGAGGGCCTCACCCTCTTTGGTGAACAGAGTAGGGATTTGGTAGGGGATGGGGGGGCATTTGGCGGTCAGGAGAGGAGGGGAAGGAGTGGGAACTGAGACTGACATGTGAAACAAGCTTGTTTCTAATTTAAATTAAAAATGAATAAAGAAAGAAAGCTTATTAACTTAACATCTGATTTCAAAATGTCTCTGTCATGTATTCCACATCATTGTTATAGAAGTTTTATTAAACTATTGATCACATCTTTTCAAACAAATACTAATAGGGCACAGATTTTGAACACACAGAAAATGCAAAAAGACGATTTTGAAGCAAGAAATTCATGTCACTTTTCAGTGTATTTTAAACATACAGACAAGTCGGGTGCTTTTTATGGACTCCTTTATGTGTGGGTATTGCATATTAATAACATATCATGCTATCATAAATAAAAGAAATATCAGTTTATTCTCTTGTGTCTAAAATTTCAACAGGTCCAGTATTGAGAATATGTGATACAATTTTTAACCCCAAATATCTCTTAGTGATGTTTCTGTTCATCAATAATGTGTTGTATTAAATCCAGACATAAACCCATGTTTCCCAAAGTTTTAAGGGGTACCTTTTTAAAATGTTTTAAATAAATTAGCAGAAGAGAAAACAAAATTTTTACTGTGTTATGGTAGCAGATAAACATGACTCCATGAGCTTTAGGCTTTCTCTTGAAAAGCATTATGCAGTCAATATACACTTGACAATACATTCTGATCCTTCATTTTATTTCTAGGCAAGTAGTAACTGCTCTCATCATTTTCCTGATAGCAATAATAAGCCACAACTTCTATATTCTTGCCATGAACTATTAGCAATCACTTTGAACAGCAGCCCATTCATTTGAGTAGGTAAGCCACAGCAGGCTTTGTGGAGAGTGGCCAATAATCAGCAGGATTATTGGATCTGCCAGCAGGTAAATTATTTTAAAACTTTAGCCTGCTGGGATTTTGTTCTCTGAAGAATCTGTTTGTGTTTTGACTTTGCTACATCTTTTGTGGTAGTGAATTTCGCATTAGCACACACCAGCCAGAAATTCTGACACCAAGATCAGAGGGAGTTAATTACTCACCGGTAGGGGTCATTACCAGTGAGCTTGCACTTAACACTGGAGAAATAGGAATTGACAGATGTAATTATGTGGTTGCAAGGAAACCAATCTTGGGAGTGTATTTTCAGAATTTAGACTTACACGCATTTATTTATTGTATAAAAGTTAGTTGACTTAAGGAAAAACATCTTCAAATGCAACAAAGTGGTAAATTAGGCTGTTGACATTGGAGAATAATGGAGAAAAAGAATAATTAACTGAGCGATTTTTTCTGACATATAATTTCTTAAGCAATATTGAGCCTAGCTTCATAATAGTGTTATCTAATTGTAATTACTGATAGTTGCAATTTATTGTGATTTGCTTTTTCCTGAGCACTGCAGTGTAGAATATATTCCATCTAATTCTTATAAAATCCCATTCAAGACATTATCCTTTCCACAATTTAGTACTGAAAAGAAATGACTATGCTGTTGTGTAAATAACTTTCTAGTAGCATAGTCAGTTAATATTAAACTTGTCCTAAATATATGGGTACCAAAAATATTAGATGAGATTAAACATTCCCAAAGTATCATAAAATTACACCTCCACTTGGTAATAATAATTGCATCACTGACTTATAAATGATAAAAGATGACTTTATAAAAATGGAAACACAACTACATTTAAATCAAATTATAATGTATTTATTAGCTGAAAATACAAAATAGAGTCAGGATTTGATGAAAAGGCTTATCATAATTATCAAAATATTAGTTCACTTTATATCTCCCTGTGCTAGCCATGCTATCCCTTTATCCAAGGATATTACAGCAAAATTTGTAAAACTCATATCAATAATTCAAGGGCATGGGACTTCAGATCATGTTCAGCAAAAATGAAGAACATTGGGACCACTCTAAGTTGGGAACTTTGCACTGAGTGGGAGTTCCTCTACACAAGTGGGCAAATCATTAGCAGTTACTCTTATCCAGAATATATATCTGTATGACCATAGCCAAGGGAGTGAAACTTTCCCCATTACCATATAGAACCTGTTTCAAAGAAAATGAACTCATGTGTACTTTAATTGAAAAATAACTAAGAGATGTCTCCATTCAATAACACGACAGTTTTAATCATGGTTTGAAATCAGAAAAATAGCAAAATAGTTGTCAGATAATTCACATCAGATGAAAATAGAGACTTTATTTTAAATGACTTTTAGATCTTTGTCTTTCATTTAAAGTGTTCATTTCATTAAAATTGTCTTCTGTGGGTTGTAGGACTAAAATATGGAGCATTTAAAAACAATATATAAAAGAAATGACATGTAAGGGAGTGAATGCTTCATAGTAAATTTTGGTGACATGAAAACAATTGATGTTCATAATAAATACTTCATATCTAGAGTAAAAATGTTTGAATGAGTAGGGATGAATATAGGGGGACATTTAAAACTAAGGGCTGATTAGCAAAGAGAAGACAGTCTTGGGAACATTGTACATAGTGAGGTATAAGAGAACAAACATGATTTTCTTGATTTTTTACACCATTTTCTTCTCTTACATGCTTATAATTGATTTTATTTAAAAGCAAATGAGAAAAATGCAGTTGTGTGGAAGACATGATAAGCAATGAGACGATCTATTAAAATGAGAAAACAGATGAGTTAGAATTCAAACTAGAAGCAAGGTATCCTTAAATTAATAGCAGATTCCTGATATGTGAGGATTGAGAAGAGAAAGGGATCAAATGTCAACAATAATCATGGTAATACCATTTAAAATACAAAATACTACTTAGGAACTAGAATAAAATCAGTGACACAGAATCAAGAATTTTGGGGAGAAAGAGAGAAGGAATGTCAATGTAAGATTTCAGAAACATGCTGAATGTTCTAATTGCTCAGGCTCATGGTAAATACAAATAAAAACAATTCATGACAGTCAAAAGTCTGAGCATGTTATTCTTAGAAAGAAACCTTACTACTGCCAGGGAAAGAAAGCAAAATCAGAGATATAAAAGGAAGTAAGGAAGTTCTATATGACATAGACAATAGTGTTCTTTAGAGTAATAGTGAGAGATGAATAGAAAATATACAACACTCGAAAATGTAACTTCAATAATCATTTGATATACTTTTCATCCTGTTTGACCATAGTCCTAGTTATGCAGATAATAAGTACATGTATGGGGGCATATCAACATATTAAGTAAAATTAAAATTAAAAATATGCAAATATGTACTTGTATGGTCTATCAAACTTCTGTGTCCTGGCTATTTATATGTCAGCTTTACACAAGCTAGAGTTATCTGTGAACAGGGAAACTCAATTGAGAAATGTCCCCCAAAGTTCCAGTTGTAGGGCATTTTCTTAAGTGATAATTGATGGGAGAGGGTCCAGCCCATGATGGGTAGTGATATCTCTGGTTTTGTGGTCCTGGGGTCTATAAAAAAGCGGATTGACTGAGCCTGGGTGTCAGAGAGGATGCCTTGGCAATCTATGGGACCTCGGATAGTAGATCAGTATTTATCTCTGGCAAACAAATGGACTTTGGGAGCCCATTCCACATGGAGGGATGCTCCCTTAGCCTGGACACATGGGGGGGGGTCCTAGGCCCTGCCTGGGATGATATGACAGATTTTGAAAATCCCCCATGGAAGGCCTTACCCTCCCTGGACAGCGGAGGGGGGAGGGAGTGGGAAGTTGGAGGGATTTGTTGGACAAGGGAGGAGGGAATTTAGAGGGAGCTGGGAGTAACATGTGTAAAAAATTAAAAATATTATTATAAAAATTCAGTTTGAGCAACCCATGAGGAAAAAATCAGTAATACCCCTTTATGACCTCTTCCTCAGTTCTTACTTTCAGGTTCCTGCCATGTTTGAAATCATATTATGACTTCTTTCAATTATGAACAGTGATGTGGAAGCATGTTAAGTAAATCTTTTCCTCCCCTAGTTGCTTTGGTCAAGATGTTTGATCGCAATAGTAAGCTTAACTAAGACAATTAGGGAATATGACTTCAGTGTACAACCAAAGAGATTGCTATGGAAGTGTGGAATATATGCAATTTAATTTATTTTTACTATTTTTCATATTGGATATGATCAAGAATTTTTTGTCTTGAAGTCAAAATAGAAAGCAAAAGATGGGTATAAGACAAACGTTGAAAATCAGTTCTAACTTTTGGGAAAACCTTTCTGAAAATAAAACAAGAAATAGATAAAAGACATTATGATACTGACAGATTAAAGCACCACTTAGAAGATTGCTGACATAATGCACACATATACCAGTTTACCTGATAAATGTTTCTCCTTTTAGTTATCAAAATTAAGTACCCAAAATCTTAATTATATGTACTGAAATCAATTATGTCTATTCTATATTTATGTCACACTGGTACTGCCATTAGTGACTGAAGGCAATATGTAAAAATATATGACAAATTAGAAACTGAGTCAGGCTCTCATTGAGATTAAGAAAGCATATTAAAACACCTTCCTCAGTCAATTATTGCTTATAGTCAGTGTTCCTCCCTTGGAACAGAAATTACACTTCTTCTCATTCACGTGTTTTTCATGTGATTCACAGCAAATTGATAATATAATGTATTCCAGCCTCCACTAACTTTGAAATTTTTATGTTATTCATTGACCATAAAGAAAATCTAAAAAGACACAATGACAGAATTCTTCATGGCTGAGGATTTAAACATTTTATAAGTTTCTGTTTGATCCTAACAGTTTGGCCCTCTCCCTGAAAATAATTCAAATAGTGTGTTCCTTCACATTGAGTCTTTCAATAATGACTTGTGAATCAGATGTGCTGTGTGACCTACAGCCTACAAGCAGGTTCAAAAAAGTCAAACCCATCTAAGGTTAGCTGAGATCAGCTTAGCGCAGGAAGAGACTTGTAGAATCACAGCTAAGAAAATGTGTGTTCAGCGGAAGGAACCACAGAACTGGGTGCCATTTTGGAAGCACTGTTGTAATAAAAGCTGGGCATTTGCTCCTTGGTTTTATCTTGTCATAGAAATATACAAATAGACCCAATGCAGTGTATGCCCATATTATGAATGTTTTAGCTATCTCTGTGTGTGTTCACACTCACATATTTGAACTCATAGACAAAGACAGAACCAGACATAATATAGATTGTCAAAAACATTCAAATTTACCATGCAAAGATATATACAAACTGGATATCAAACTTCTTGAAATTTTACTGGACTGGCAATAAGCAATTACCACATTTCCCTTGGACAGCAGATGACATTATTGAGTGACAGCTTCCAATCATACCAACAATCATGAAAGATAGCACTAGTCCCTTCATTCCACATTTTGCTTAACGTATGATGCTTTGTAGGCCAAGTATATAAATTATACTTTTTACTGGCCGTATTTCCAGCTTTTGATGTGCTATCATATGTAATACAATTGCTTTTGGGGGAGTGTCTTCATGACCCAAGGCTACTAGAAACCAAGACTAGAAAGATTTGTGTAGTCTGCTGAGCACTGTTGTGAAGATTCATTTCATGTTAATTATCTGATATGTATTCTTGATGTCATTTTCCAGGAAATAACTTGAGGAGATAGCAGTTAGGTACTCAATACCCTTACCCAACACCTTAATGTAACTTGCTATTTCAAGGAGATAATTATAAGTACATTGCTTGCAAGTTACCATAGCTGTTTTACTTTATCCACTATTGTTGTGAAGACAACTACACTCAGACTACAAAAACAATTAAAAATGAAGTTACCATGGCTTCTGGAGAAGGCCTTATTCCAGTCAAAACTACTCTAGATAATCTGTTTTGAAGTTGGTTGACATCAGTATAGGTCAAAATGGGTGAGCTGCCTAGGTGAACTCTATGTAACATACAACTCACAATACAGATTATTTTCTCTTGAAACTTAATAGCTCAGAAGAAAACCTGTGATTGGTGTAGGAAGCCTTTATTTGTTCTTTATGTAGGATCTGTGCTTGGTGAAGCTGTTCTATAAGTAATTCAGATTATAGTATCTGATTTTTATGCAATTTTCTTTTTATTGCCAGAAACATATTATTCCAGTCACTTCTATTTTTAATTCTATCTTTTGGTTGAAAAGATATTTTTCTTCATATAATAATTTCGATTTCTGATTTTATTCTACTAACTACACGTGGGATGCTCTTATGTTTGTCCATCCTTTTGCACTTAAAATGCTTTGTTCCCTTAGTGTCCTCCATTCATTCTGGGTCACAATCTGTCTTTCCATCTCATTTCCATCAGTGTTTCCTAAGCCTCAAGGGGAGGAATTAATGTAGAAATCCCATTTAGTACTATGCATTCCAAGGTTTCTCACTCCATTTGTAGATCTCAGTGTTTGTTCCCACCTACTGCAGAAAAAAGGCTTATCTGAGGATGGGTGAACAAAACACTGATCTATGAGTATAGCAGACTATCCGTAGGTGTCATTTTTATTGCTACATTCATGTCACTTCTTAATTCAATTGGGAAATATAATCAGATGGTGCTCCACAGAATTGCAAATTAAGTCCATTAAGAAATTTCTAAGTGATATTTTGCCAACTTATGGCTCTTATGGGCAGAGCATTCTGGATGGGTGTGAAGCCAGCAGTAGCAATTTTAGAAGGGAAAGATTTATTAAGGTGATTAGGGTCAGAGATGAAGACTGGAGTACCAGAGATGGCGAATGATGAAGGAAGTATAGAGAGGAAAGTGTAGTGGGGAGAGCAAATATAGAGAAATCAGGGGCTATGAAGACTGAATGCTGTAGTCACTGGAATAATTACAGGGAGCTACCAAACTTCCCAAGTTGTGATCCTATTACAGAGTAACTGATAGCTGTAACACCAATCATAAGTAGGGGCTATGAATCTCTACACCTAGTTTTCAGAGCAGTAATAGTAGTATAATAGTAGTATCTACTGTTGCAAATAATGGCTTCTTCTATGAGATTTGGATTGCTGAGCCCAGAATGCTGCACTAAGAACAATCAAGGTTCAAGTTACTGTATCTCTGATACTAGAACCGAGACTCTGACCTGATGTTTTTTGTTTCTTTGTTTTTGAGATTGTATTTAACTACATTTTTCCCTTCACTTTCTTCCCTCCAAACTCTAAGAACTTTCCCTGCTCTCATTCTAATTCTTTTAGTTACCAGAAATGTAACTTCCATATCTAACCTCTAACCTATGGACACAAGGCATTCAAGTCATGGGACTACCAACATTAAGGAATCTCCTACTGCCTGTTCATGATTTCCATCTGAATAATGTAAAATAATCCCAGCCACATAGCCTGACCAGATAAACATGATAGATGATAGATAGATAGATAATGTATGTACATAGATATGTAGATACATAGATAAATACATAGATTTATAGATGGTAGATAAATGGATAGACTTTATATATATAAATAATGTGACAGACAGAGATGGATGGAAAGACATAAACAAACCTAAATTCCACCTCTACTACACTGAAAGGGAGTATATACAAAAGCCTATACTTGAGAACAGCCTTGAACTACTGATCTTCCTCTCTCCATTACTTAATGTTCTGAGTTACCCATGTCATTATTCAAGTATATTTTCAATTAGTAGTAAGATCTATTTTTATTTAGTAATATTTAATTTTAAAATTTGAAAATATTAGTGCCCACAAGTATAGATTTTTTTTCAATCTCTCATAACTCCAAAATGAATCAATTCCTGTAATGTAACTTTTCAATGTTGACATTCTATGTTGGACAATTGTTAATTATTAGATACTGGTATTAAGGATGAGTTATCTGCATGATGAGTTATAGCTTATTTACAAAAAAAATCCACCATTCTCTATTTTCTTAACAAGTGCAGCTTTTTATCTTTTTCCAGACCACAGGAAACTAAAGAATATGACAAAACAAAGTACGGTTTGGACTTCCTAACTTATTAAAACAAAAGTACATTGTCCACATTTTTTGTCATTTCCTAAAACATTTGAGAAAAGCTTGTTGTGAATTCTAAGTTTTAGAAAGTAAGCATGACTAGCTCTTATTTTATAGAAAAATTATCACCTACTTTCTTTGAGATACACAATTAGATGGTGTTCCTCAATTTGAACTTAATTAGATAACCAGAAGTTGTTTTTCCTACTAAGCACCTTGTATTCTAACTCTTGAACCACTCATTTTTTTTCTAGCATAAGAGTGACTAGAAGAGATTAAACGCAAACTTTAGATTTTAAGAAATGCCTCATGACTGCTTCTTTCTGACCTGAAGACAGTGATATATGACTTCTTAGATGGAAGGAATTTTCTGTTCTCTATGCTTACGAACTGGATACTTTTTTATTTGAAAATATGAGTGGTTAATGTTAGCCTTCCATGAATTTGACACCTTGTTTAAGATTAGTCATGAACAAAACTTTAGGTGCTTTTTCTATACTTCGAACTGAGTTTTCTAAAAATCTGTTGTATATTCCTATGCATGAAGTCAATAGGCCTTGATGAAATAGGAAAATATAAACTATTTGTTAACAATCACTGCATTAACAAAAGACCTATGAAACTGGAGCATGATAAATATTAAATTTACTTTAATTTTTACTTTTTTATTATTTGAGAATTTTATATAAGAATGTAATTGATCAAATCCATCACCTCCCTCTTTCTCCCAACCACTTCTTTATCATGCTTACCAGTTTTCATTTCATGTACTGTTTTCCTGATCCCACTGATTTCACTTAGTGTTGCTAGTACATGCATAGGTGTAGAGCCACCTATTGCAGTATGGGAAGCTATTCAAGGTCTGAAGGTCAGTCATCCACAGCAGTAAATAAGGAGTGGTTCATAATATCCTACCCTTAGCTGTGAACCTGCTGGTGATTAGTGATTAAAGCTGATTTACTTTAAGTAATAATTGACATTTCTTAGCAGGGTATTACCTCAACTGATCAAGGGACTGACAGAAAGACCAGCAAGTTTCCAGGCAATAACCTAGTACCTTAGTCACAATTTTAAGATTTTCACACTTTGACTATATTAATAAACTCTTCTTCAATAATATCTATGACAATAATAATTTTAAAGAAAGACCATGAATTTTAGTGGAAGTATAGCAAAGGTTGGAAGGAGAAGAGAGAAGCAGGGGATGATACAATTATACTTTATTTTTAAAAAATTGCAAATAATTAACAATAATATGGATGAGAAAAAAATAAATATTTGCCAGAATAAGCACAAAGATAAAATGATAAGAGAAGATATTTAAAGATCTATACAAGTTTAATAATCTATATAACTAGTCCCTATTGTTTTATATCTGAGGAACAGACAACCTCATATATGCTCACAATGCTTATTGTTAGGAACCATGTTGATTCAAGCAAAATGTTGAAATAATTTCAAATACTAATTAAACATATGACAGCTCACACTGTCAAAGTTGTAGACTAAGGATAAAACCCATCCACTGCTGGTGGGAGAGAGAGAGAGAGAGAGATTGAAACACATCTCTAAGTGAGATGTCTCCATCAAATTCCACCCTGCAGAGCTCAGGGAACGAGGAAAGAGTGTAAGAGACAGAGGAGAAAGAGGACACCAGGAGGACAATGCCTTCTTAGCCAACTGAGCAAAGGTCATGTGAACTCACAGCTACCGAAGCATCAACCACAGGACCTACACGGGTCTACACCAGGTGCTCTGATTAAATATTATGGCTTCCCGTTTAGCGTTTTTGTGGCACTCCTGAGCGTGGGAAGGAGTGGGTCTCTGGTCTTGTGTCTTCTCTTGGTTTCTTTTTTAGACCCCTAAGAGCAGAATCTTGAGCCTGAATCATATGGTTAACCTAGAGCATGACTCACATGTTACAGACTCAATGTTCATCAAATGAGAATTGGAATGGTATTAGTACCTTATATTTCAGTTTTATCAATAAGAAAAAAGAAAGAAACTAATTCACTTTATAATGTTGCAAAAGCCATATAGCTTAAAATCTGTCAAGTAGTTAGAACAATGCTTTTAAAAGAGTAAATACTTTATAATATTAAGCAATAAAACCAATGTGTCTAAACAAAACAATGTTCAAGGTAATAGTTTTACATATTTACATATTCTATGTATCCTTTTAGTGTTGATTTCTGAATCTATAATATATTATACTACATATATTATTTAAACATCACATGTAGTAGCATATTTTGGAAACATTTCACTCACTGAAAGAGAGATCTATATGTTGTGGTATATGTTAAATTAATTTGAAATAGTTTTTAATTTTTGGATATTTGATTCCTGACTCTAGGAAACTTACTGCATATGTTAATGGTACTCTTCTGCTTTTCAATGTTTGTGATGATAATGATGAGTAGTTCGTTCTATGCAATAATCACACCATGAAAAATTAATAATGATGAATGTGCATTATTAATTGGTGCAATATGTAAGCAAATCTGATTGTTGTGGAGACACTGAGGCACAGGACAAAGTGACTACCTACAGTGATGAGCTATGTACAGCTGTTTGTTGAAGGAGTTGTTGAAATTAGCAACACTAGTACCATATACAAGAGCAAAGGTTTGAGAAAACTCAATGCTGTGAGCAAAATACATGTTGAAACCTTTAAGATCTTGATACTTGCAGATAAAATCATCAACATGGGTACCAGTTTTGGGAGTATTGGATGTAGATCTAAAAAGTTTGAGCATGATTCAGTGAGGGAATATGTCAGTGGCACTATTTATAGTACTTAATTTCATGTTCATCACAGGAAAAATCCACCAAGATGAAGTCTCAATTCTCAAAATATATGTCCCAAATACAAAGACACCCACATTCATAAAAGAAACATTACTAAAACTCAAACCATACATAAAACCTCACACACTTATAGCGGGAGACTTCAACACTCCAATCACCACAAGACAGGATTACAAGACAGAAACTTAACAAAGAAACAAAAGAACTAATAGAAGTTATGTCCTAATTGGGTTTGACAGACATCTATAGAACATTCCATCCAAACACAAAAGAATATACCTTCTTCTCAGCACCACATGGAACCTTCTAAAATATTGACAACATACTTGGCAACACAGCAAACCAAAACAGGTACGAAAAAACTTGGAATAACTCCATGTATCTTATCAGACCACCATGCTTTAAAGTTAGAGTCCAACAACAACACAAACTGCAGGAACCCTACAAACGCATGGAAATTGAATAATGCGCTATTGCACCACTCCTGGGTCAATTAAGAAATAAAAAAAAGAAATTAAAGACTTCCTAGAATTCAATGATAATGATGACACAACATACCCAAATCTATGGGAAACTTTGAAAGCAGTGCTAAGAGGAAAGTTCATAGTACTAAGTGCTCACATGAAGAAACTGAAGAATAGTTACACTAGAGAATTAACAGCACAGCTCAAAGATCTAGAACACAAAGAAGAAAACTCACCCAGGATGAGTAGACACCAGGAAATAATCAAATAGATGGCTGAAATCAATAAAGCAGAAACTAGGAAAACAATACAAAGAATCAATGTAACAAAGAGTTGGTTCTTTGTGAAAATCAACAAGATAGACAAAACTTTATCCAAATCAACAAACCGCAGAATGTGAACATGCAAATTAACAAAATTAGAAATGAAAAGGGGGACATAACAATGGACACTGAAGAAATCCAGAGAATCATCAGGTCATACTTTGAAAATGTGTACTCCACAAAATTTTAAAATTTAAAGGAAATGGAAGATTTCTTGGATAGATATCACCTGCCAAAATTAAATCAAGAACAGATAAGCAATTTAAATAGACCGATAACACCCAAGGAAATAGAAGCAGTCATCAGAAGTCTCCCAACCAAAAAAAGCCCAGGGCCAGATGGCTTCAGGGCAGAGTTTTACCAGAAATTCAAAGAATAGCTCATACCAATTCTCCTCAAAGTATTCCATGCAATAGAAGCAAAGGGTCTTTGCCAAACTCTTTTTACAAGGCTTCAATAACATTGATACCCAAGCCACACAAAAACACAACTAAGAAAGAGAACTTCAGACCAATTTCCCTCATGAACATCGATGCAAAAATACTCAATAAAATACTGGCAAATCTGATCCAAGAACACATCAGAAAAATCATACATCATGATCAAGTAGGTTTCATTCCAGGGATGCTGGGATGGTTCAACATATGAAAATCTATCAGTGTATTCCACCATATAAACAAGCTGAAAAACAAAAATCACATGATCATCTCACTAGATGCTGAAAAAGCCTTTGACAAAATCCAACACCCCTACATGGTAAAGGTCTTGGAGACATCCGGGGTAACAGTAACATTCCTGAACATATTAAATCTATATACAGCAAACCAACAGACAACATCAAACTAAATGGAGAGAAACTCAAGGCAATTCCACTAAAATCAGGAACAAGACAAGGCTGTCCCCTCTTCCCTTATATCTTCAATATAGTACTCAAAGTTCTAGCTAGAGCAATAAGACAACAAAAGGAGAACAAGCGAATACAAATTGGAAAGGATGACGTAAAACTTTCACTATTTACAGATGATATGATAGTCTACACAAGTTACACATAAAACTGTACCAGTGAACTTCCACAGCTAATAAATACCTTCTGAAAAAAGGCAGGATACAAGATCAACTCTACTATGTACAAATGATAAAGTGGCTGAGAAAGAAATCAGAGAAACATCACCCTTTACAAATTGCCACACACAACATAAATACCTTGGGGAAACACTAACCAAACAAGTGAAAGAACTTGCAAGAACTTTGAGTCTTTAAAGAAAGAAATTAAAGAAGACACCAGAAAATGGAAAGATCTCCCATGATCTTGGATAGGTAGGATCAATGCAGTAAAAATCACAATCCTGCCAAAAGCAATCTATAGACTCAATTGAATCCTCATCAAAATTCCAGCACAATTTTTCACAGACCTTGAAAGAAAAATTCTCAACTTTATATGGTAAAACAAAAGACCCAGATTAGCCAACACAACCTTACTCAACAAAGCAATATCTGGAGGCATCACCATCCCTGACTTCAAGCTCTCTTATAGAGCTCCTGAAAATAGCCTGGTGTTGGAACAAAGATAGACAGGTAGACAAATGGAATCGAATTGAACATTCTGAGATTAATCCAAAAACCTATGAACAGCTGATTTTCGACAAAGAAACTAAAAGATAGCATCTATAACAAATGGTGCTGGTATAACTGGATATTGGCATGTAGAAGATAGCAAATAGATCCATGTCTATCGCCATGCACAAAACTTAAATCCAAATGTATCAAACTTGTACAGCCACTAAGGGAATCAGTGTGAAGGTTCCTCAGGATAATGGGACTCAGTCTACCACAAGACCCAGCAATTCCACTTTAGGCATATACCCAAAAGACACACATTCACACAACAAAGATGTCTGTTCCACTATGTTAATTGCAGCATTATATAAAATAACTAGATCCTGGATGCATCCTAGATGCCCCACAACTGAAGAGTGGATAGAGAAAATGTGGTGTATTTATACAATGGAGTACTACTCAGCAGAAATAAAAACGATGGAATCTTGAAATTCGCAGGCAACTGGATGGCACTAGAGGAAAGTATCCTGAGTGAGGTACCCAAACACACACAAAAAAAGATGGTATGTACTCACTCATATGTGGATTTTAGACATGTATCAGGGGAATGTCAACCTACAATCCAAGTGCCAATGAGTCTGGGAAATAGGGAGGTTCCCAAGAGAGATGCATGATAGCCCAGAGATGTGGAATGAGGCAAGATCTCCTGAGCAGATTGGGAACATCAGGTAGGGGAGAGGGAGCCAGGAAAAATAGAGGAGGATAAGAGGACCTGAGAAGAAGGTACAGGGGAGCAGGAACTTTGAGTCGAGGTAAGAATAGAGGAGAGCAGGATGAGAGACTGAGGCATTATAGGCTTGAGGAGAGAGCTGACACTAGTGTAATCTCCAGAGATCTACAAGGATAACACCACCTGGCAAACTAAGCAATACTGGAGAGACTACATTAATTGCCCCTCCTTGATGGTCAGGTCTATATCTACCTTATGTGCCATCCTAGAACCTTAATCCAGTGACTGATGGAAGCAGAGACAGATACCAACAGCTAAACTCTGAACTGAACTCCTGGAATCTAGTGACAGAAATGGAGGAGTGATGAGCAAAGTCGTCAAGACCATGTTGGTGAAACCACACAGATAGCTGACCAGATAAGGGGGATCTTGAATCCCAGACTGATGCCTGAGAGGCCAACAGGGGACTGATCCAGCCTCCATGAATGCGGTGTTAGTGAGGAGGCCACAGAAATCACTGGGGCCTTGGGTAGTAGATCATTTACCAAGGTGTATGAATGATCTTTGGGAGCCCATTCCAAATAGAGGAATGCTCTCTCAGCCTGGACACATGGGGAAGTGCCTAGTGCTGCCCTGGATGAAAGGACAGACTTTGGAGATCTCCCAAGGAGGGCCTCACCCTCCCTGGGAAATGATGTGGGGACTGGGTGGGGGGATGGGGGAGCTGGTGGAGGGAATAAGGAGGAGGTGTGGGAGAGGAAGCTGGGATTGACATGTGAAGCATTCATGTTTCTAATTTAAATTAAAAAATAAAAAATAAAGAAAAATGTGGGGGACTGAACTAAATAGAGAGTTTTCAATAGAGGAGTCTAAAATGGCTGAGAGGCACTTGAGAATGTGCTCAACATCCTTAGCCATTAGGGAAATGCAAAGCAAAACAACCCCTGGATATCATCTTACTCCTGTCAGAATGTCTAAAATCAAAAACACCAAAGACAGCTTATGCTGGAGAGGATGTGGAGAAAGGGGAACACTCATCCCTTGCTGGTGGGAGTGCAAACTTGTACAGCCAATTTGGAAATCAGTATGGAGATTCCTCAGAAAATTGGGAATCAGTCTACCACAAGACCCAGCAATTCCACTCTAAGGCATATACCCAAAAGATGCACATTCATACAAGGATGTCTGTTCCACTATGTTCATAGCAGGATTATTTGTAATAGCTAGATCCTGGAAGCAACCTAGGTACCCCACAACTGAAAAGTGGATAGAGAAAATGTGGTACATTCAAACAATGGAGTACTACTCAGCGGCAAAAAAACAATGGAATTGTGAAATTTTAGATATGGATGAGGGGAGTGTCAGACTACAATCCCAGGGCCAGTGAGTATGAGAAACAGGGAGGTTCCCAAGAGATATGCATTGTACCCCCAGAGAAGTGGAAAAAGGCAAGATCTCCTGAGCAGATTGGGAACATGGGGTGAGAGGAGAGGTAACCATAAAAAAGGGGGGATAAGAGGAGGATAGAAGAAGTCATGGGAAGCTGGAAGGTTGAG
This sequence comes from Mesocricetus auratus, assembly GCF_017639785.1. NCBI lineage: Eukaryota > Metazoa > Chordata > Mammalia > Rodentia > Cricetidae > Mesocricetus > Mesocricetus auratus. The sequence goes on along the minus strand of NW_024429195.1, from coordinate 56,743,175 downwards.
TCAACGTAAGAATAGTGCAGACCAGGATGAGAGATACCGTAATAGTTGGAGTCAATGTCTTTGAGGAGAGAGCTGACGCCAGTGAGATTTCCAGAGATCTACAAGGATAATATCAACTGGAAAACTAAGTAATAGCAGAGACTACATTAATAGCCCCTACCTAATGAAAAGGTTGATGACTTCCTTATATGACATCCTAGAACCTTCATCCACTGACTGATGGAAGCAGAGACAGATACCCACAGTCAAACACTGAACTGACTCGCAGGAACCCAGTGACAGAGATGGAGGACTGATGAGCAAATGGGTCAAGTCTGTGCTGGTGAAACCCACAAAGACAGCTGATTTGACAAGGGGGAGCTCTTTAACCCCAGGCTGATGGCTAAGAGGCCAACAGGGAACTGATCCAAACTCCATGAATGTAGTGTCAGTAAGGAGGCCTCAGAAATTTCTGGGCCCTTGGGTAGTATATTAATGTTCACCATGGCATACAAATGAACTTTAGGGGCCCATTCCACATGGAGGGATGCTCTCTCAGCCTGGACACATGGGGAAGGGCCTAGGTCCTGCCCTGGATTACATGACGGACTCTGGACATACCCCCAAGGAGGGCCTCACCATCCCTGGGAAAAGATGTGGTGATTGGGCTGGGAATGGGGTGGGGTGGGGCTGGGGCTGGGAAGGAGAAAAGAATGGGAGCTGGGATTGACATTTGAAGCATGTATGTTTCTAATTTGAAATTTAAAAAAAAGGAAAAAAATACATCTGTGCCAAATTATGTGTATTGTTGAAATGTTAATTTTTTTCCTTCAAAAATTCTTGGTAAGAATAAAATTTACAGATAAAGCAATTTGTATTATTATAGTAGAACTAAATGTACAAGTTACAAAGGAGGTATACCTTATAATGCATTTTTATTTAGCTTGAAAATATTTCTATTTTAAATAATAATTTTTTATTTAACTTTTTACACATGTTACTCACAGCTCCCTCTCCCTTCCCTTCTCCCCTTTCCCCAAAATCGTTCTCCTCCCACTCCCCAGGGATGATAAGGCATTCCATGGGGTATTTTCAAAGTCCATCATATCATCCAGAGCAGGGCCTAGGCCCTCTCACATGTGTCCAAGCTGAGAGAGCCTTCTTCCATGTGGAGTGGGCTCCCAAATCCATTTGTGTGCCAGGGATAAATACTGACCTACTATCCGAGGCCCTAAAAATATCAGTTTAACTGAAACATGTGACAGTATATGCCTATGGTATATAGCATAACCAGATACATTTTTCAATCAAATACATCTTTTTCAACGTTTCTCTAAAACTTATTTATTTTCTTTGAGGTTAGGTAATATTGTCCCTCCTTCATTTTAAAGATTACATGACTCTTTTCACCCTTTGGTTGCTGTTCATTTTATTTTGCCTTCTCATTTTCTTTTTAATTCCACCTTTCATGCTATGGTCAGATTTATCAACAAAGGTTTTCATTTTTCTTGGCATTTTCTGGATCTCTATAGCTGACCCACATTCATTCTCTCTTGCAAATATCATTAAATCTGAATAGCAGATAATTCTAAGGGAATTATTAAGGTCACTATGAGGGTGGCAAGCTAGGTGCATTCTTCAATTTGTTCCCTGTAGCCCTGGCCAGTATTTGTTAAGGTGCTTGGTTTCCTCTACATACATTAAAACTTTCCATCTTCTTTGCGTAGTTCACAAGAGTTTTCTCACTCACCATTGTTTCATGTCAGGCACTTTGCTTCTGGGTGGTAGCCCGGGGTAGCTAATATATCTAAGTCCACATTGCCAAGCAGCAAAAGTATTTTGTATTCAATTTCTTTTTCAGATGTTATTAATTTCAGATACAGATGGGAAACTGCCTTGCTTTGCGACCATACAGGAAACTCCTGAAGGCTTGTGTTATTTTTATAGACTTGAAAATAAAATCTGACCCTCAAAATTCTCTACATTATCTCATTTCATTGTTGAGTCTCTGTTAACATGAATCTAAGTTTCTATGTGGGTTCTATTTCTTGCAAAATTAAATGCTTCTAATTCTATTTAACTGATGTTATTTTGATTTTCCTTTGTAATGAAAAATGAGAAATGAGGCATGGAAGTATATGGGTAATGAGGTGAATATTAGTTTAGGACTTCAATGGACAAGGAAATAATAAGAGTATCCTTATCTACCCTAGGTTATATTTGAAAGTGATCCTTTATGCCCTTCCAACAAAATAATCCATGTATTAATGAGCTGCACTGTCACAGTTTATTAAATCTTAGGTCCTATGTCACAATTAGCATTCTGGTCCACGTTAAACCAATTGTTTGTTTTAACAAAAATTGTGGTTCATTTTGGCTTCAGTTTCTGTTAGGTAGCAGGTGCATGGAGGTATTTGAGTATGATTGTTAGAAGAGTACAAAACTAATTAGTAGAACAACGGTTTAGGGCCGGGCGGTGGTGGCGCACGCCTTTAATCCCAGCACTTGGGAGGCAGGCGGATCTCTGTGAGTTCGAGGCCAGGCTGGACCGACAGCCTCCAAAACAATACAGAGAAACCCTGTCTCATAAAACCAAAAAAAAAAAAAAAAAAAAAAAGAACTACGGTGTAGGTGTCAAATCCATTTCAAACAAAAAAGTTGGTGACAAAGACTACTTATCTGGGGTAATGAATTTCCACTTGAATTCTTAAATTAAGCAAAGCATTGTTCTGAAATCAACCCTAGATAGATCATTGGTTCAAACCAATAAAAGATCAATGAGTCAGCTGATAATTTAAAAGGCTTCAATATTATTGAGTTAATATTCATCTGTATTAGGCGTTATTTTAGATGTTCTCAGATATCAAAAGTGGATTTAAAAAAGTAAAATTGTCAATGTGCAAGACAGTACATCTTGGTGCCCATGTTAAGGCTTAACTGTCAATACTAAAATATTGTGTATGCAAAACATTCTATTTCACTCATATTTTTTGGGAGAAAACAAAAACAAACACAAACTTCTCTGGAATCTTTTGTAACCATCTTCTTTCCAGAAGTATTTGCATGTTGTTATAGGAAAGATACTGTGTAATTAATAGGAAAAGCAAGTATAAAATTAATGATTGCTTCTCAAATAGGGTATATCTAAATCTGATTACCATAACCAACTTCAGAAAATTAAAGATATAAATTGGTGGTCATTCATGAGAGAACATGAATGGTCAGCCTAGCAAACTATGAAAGAATATTGATCATCCATCCCACTGAATTCACTCTTCCTGAAGCTCAGGAACCATCAGTTTGAACCAGGGAGCATAGAAATTAAAAGAGCCAGAGTTAGGGATCATCCCCTATTCTTATCAGGTACTATCAAATTTGAAAATTAAAAAAATTTACGTGAAATATGAAGACAACATTCTTTGATATGTTTAAACAGAAGAAACTAGATCTCTCGGCCCCTTTCTCTTATCTGCAGTTGATCAAGCAGATCTTCACCTCCAGATTGTCTTCTCCCATCCCATTGGCTTGTCCCAGGCCCCAACTCCATCAGACTCTCCCTGGGAACCCATAGGTCACTGTAGTCAATAAAGCTGGTAGGCGAGCTGCAGTTCATCAACCCAGAACAAGAAACTCAGTGGCAAGTCTCACCAACAGATTACAAATCATGGAAGAGAAAAATCTCAGGCATTGAGGATTCGACAGAATAAATGGATATCGTAGTCAAATAAAAGGTTAAATATAAAAAGATCCTGGAACAAAATATCCAGGAAATCTGGAAAACTATGATAAGATCAAATCTAAGAATAACAGCAATTGTTGAAAGAGTCCAAGATTAAAGGTACAGATAATATTTTCAACAAAATCATAGAAGTAAATTTTCCTAACCTAAAGAAGGAGATGTTGATCAAAGCACAAGAATCATACAAAACAATAAATTGACTGGACCAAAAAAGAAATCGCACTGGTCATATAATAATCAAATTAATAAATGTACAGAAAAACAAATATTAAAAATTGCAAATGAAAAGTCCAAGTAAAATATAAAGACAGACTTAACAAAAGAACACTCGATATCACAATGGAGACTCTAAAAGCCAAAAGGACCTTGACAGCTGTTCTATAAATTCTAAGAGATCACAGGTTCATAATACTGTACCATACTTAATACCAACCCACGGATCAATACCAAACAAAACTTTCAAACACAATTGATGGAAAAAAGACATTTTGTTGAAAAACCAATTTAAGCAATCTCTGTATAAAAACCCAGTCTTGATGAAGACATTAGAAAGAAAACAGTTTGCCTACCATGAAGCAAAGTGATTCCTAGGAGACATTTAAATAAAAAGTCAAACCCTATGTGTCGTTGTGGTATTCTGCGTGAAACCAAGCAATGCTTCCATATAAGGATTAAAACTATAGATAACTTGTAATAAGCATCTCTTTATATACCCACAAGTTAAACATGTTTACTTTAAGTAAAATGTATATTTCAAGTATTTAAAGGGCCCAAATTCAAAGTATGCAGGGGCACAGTATGATGTGTATAAAATACTTAAAGCATTCTGTCTCAAACCCCAACTAGGAGTTGAATTCAAGAATGACTTCAAGTACATGATCATCTTTCTGTCAGTGAAACAACCAGAATTCTTTTAAAAAGAAATGAAGAAAGAAAGGCAGAAAGGAAGAAAGAAAGAAAGAGGGAGAAAGGGAGGGAAGGAGAGAGGGAGGGAGGAAGGGAAGGATGAAGGGAGGAAGGATAGACAAGTACTTCAAGGACTTTTATCATTCATGCATTTAATTAGAACTTCAGAAATAGATTAATTGTAATTGAAAAAGTAATAAAATATAGTTTGGTATTTTATAGAGGTCTAAATTAGCATGGTTAATGAAGTTGCTTTATTTTCTGCTTTGTCAGTAAACTTACTCATTTCCCAAATCCTTAAAATTGAAAAACAAATAATTTCTAAAACTTGATCTATTTTCTTAACCCCTTAAACGTCAAGATCTATTAAAGCAACTTTGTGAAAACTTGCAGCTGAAAGTGAACTTTTGACTCATGTTAATTTATTCATTTCCTTTTCTACCAAAGATATTTTATATATCATTATTCTACATAGCATTTTCTTATGTTCATAAAATATCTAAAATGATTTTTGGTTACCTTGGTTTACTCTCTAGATAAATACTAAAATTAACTTGAATAATAAAATTTATAGAAACCTATCTGATTTCAAATTTACATTTTAATCTCACCAATGGCTATTTAAAGATGTGCCCTTATTTTTGAATGTATTCAACAATATAGTAGTTTTCAACTATGCCATATTCTCAGTGTATGACACCCTTCATTTAAACTCCATTATTTACATTTCATTTTGAGATATAAGTGAACTTGGAGCAAGGGAGTGAGAAGAAGAAAACTAGCAGGGAAAAGAAGAAAGAAGTTCCTCCCGTCTTCAATCCTCTTGCCTGGAAACTTGTTTGTGGTTTCCTCTGACTGACAGTAAAGAGAATTTCACCACGATGGAGAAAAAATGTGATGAAACTTGCCTACAGAGGCATTTCTTTTCCCAAATGAAAGCTTATGCAAAACATTTAAAACAGCAAATGAACCATGCTTAAGGCCAAATGTGTATGACATTGTAGACATCACTCAAAAAGTCAAATATATACCCAATTTTAGGATACTGAAGACTCTCCTTTTATGTCACCCTGTTTTTCTGTCTCCCTGTCCCTACTCTTCTCTCATACTTTCATCAAAAGAATATACACCATCTTTATTTTTAATTGATTAGTCTTATATTATGTCATGCATATATTTTTCCAGCTTTGGTCAAGATACAAGGTCTGCCTGATAGGAACTCCTCATACTACCTCTCCAGTTACTTCTAGCAAGCAGACTATAAAGGAGGTTTTGAAAACTGAAATCCCTCCACTTCAGAACTCAAGCCACCCCATGGAACAAGAGGTAGAAAGAGTATAAAGACAAGAAGGGATGGAGAATACTGGGAGAACAAAGCCCTCTGAATCAACAGCAGTGCTAATATGATCTCATAGAGACTGAAGCAGTAACCACAAGGCCAGCACAGGCCTGGCTCAAGTCATCTATACTTATATTACAGTTTTCCATTTAGTATTATTATGGGACTCCTGGGTGTATAAATGAGTAGGTGTCTGTTATGGGACCCCTTTTCCTTCTGTTGGTTTTCCTCATCCAAATTTAGTGTGACAGCTTTTGTTTTATAGTATAATATTTTATTGTATGATCTTTTTATTATTATTTAGAAACCTATTTCTAATGAGAAACAGTAAAGGGGTGTATTTGCATGAGAGGGGAAGTTAGGAGGAACTAGGAGGGGTTGAGGGAAGGGAAACTATAATCAATATTTATTGTATGAGAAAATAATCTATTTTCAATAAAATGGGCAAACAGAAAAATGTTTAAGATTCATATAGAATGGTGACTCCTTTTTAGTATAGTGACTTGTCTAATAACATCCTTCTTGAATATTAGAATTCTATACAGTGAAAAACATAATGAAACAAAATTTATGAATCTAAGGAATGGTTATAATTATTGTTATGAAGAATATTTCTAAACTGTTTTCATGAATTCTGCATAACAACAAAAATTTGCACATCTACACAATAATAATAATTATTATAGCCGGGCGGTGGTAATTATTATAAAGAAAATATATCTAACTAATATAGTTTTAGACAGTGATACTTTCTATAATAAAAATAAAATGTTGCTTGTAAGGTTATGGGAAATATTTTCAAACCATTGAAGCAAGGAATATCATTCAAAGGGCACAGATGTAGATGATGCATAAATATAATTCTTGAGAATCCAAGTCATTTAAAAATGTGAAAGAAGAGATTACAGGTAATATGGAGATCAAAAGTTTCCTATGAGATACCTCAAAGACCCATAGTGTTGGGAATGGACAGAAATGGATGCTTGGAGTCACTGGAACTATTCCTGCTTAAAACAAAGTCTTGAGAAATGTCAATTTTCATGTTTCTATTTAGAAACCAGACTCTTTTAGAGAGTTTTGATACAAAATGGATGTTTGTGGTAGCACAGTGGAAGGGTATGGAATGATCATAAAGGATGCCAGATGGCACTAGATTAAAGAGTGCACAGGCTGATTTTAACCTAAAGAAAGAAACTTAAGTAATGATGAATGACCTGACCAGTCCAGACATAGGTATTGATTGAGGCAAACAGAAAACCCAAACATGATAGAGTATTTCCGAACCTCTTTCAGATGTTTCTCTCCAAATTATCCATTGTATAAGACTATTACTCTGCTGAGCCTCTCAGAATAAATTGTTCTAAAAATATTTTGTGTGAAAGGTTTGTAATGTAAAGTTTTCCTCTGGCCCGGCTAGATTTCACTGCTTTTCTGCCCCAAAGAAACACATGGGTGCTATGTTAGTATAAATCTGTTGGCTGGTGACTTGAGCTTCCTATTCTTAACCCATAACAACTAATCTATGTATTTCATTGTGGTTTTGGCTTACAAGATCCGCAAATCCTTTGCCTGCTACATGATGGTGACTGGCTCAGCATCTCTGCAGAGAAGAGAAAAGAAAAGAAGAGAAGAGAAGAGAAGAGGGACAAAGAGAAGAGAAGAGAGGCAAAGAGAAGAGAGTGATTTCCTGCTTGTCCTTGCTTATAAATACACTGATTCTGTCCTGCTATGACACTTCTTGCCTGGATCACATGGGGACTTCTCTTTACTACATTTCCCAGAATCCTCCTCGACTCCTCGCCCCACTTATCTTGCTTCCCTATTGCTTTTTTCATCAACCAATAAGACAAACATATACAAAGAACAAAGGTTAACAAATTTGAAAGTGAATAGCAATGCTGTTTTTTATGAATTTTGGTAATAATCAGTAATTTTTCTATTTATATAGCAAATATTTATAGACCATTGCAAAACATTACCAACAGGATATCAGAAACACTATTTTAGCAAAGTGTCTGAGAAATCAACAATAATGTCTAGATTAAAATGCAGCACACAACTGACTGCATATTGACTTAAATTATTCCATGTAGTGTTATATTAATTTATTTTATTATAATATTTTAACTAACTTAATTAGGACTTACTATGAAAGTAAAAAAGAAATTAAAACTATGGAAATTAGAAGACTTATAAAAATAAATTGGCACTAATGATAAAGTAGATGAATTCAAACTTTAAAAGCATATTTACTGAAGATTCCTGTTAGCAAATATACAACCATCATTCATGAAAGTATAGTGTGATAATAGTCATATGTTATGCTTCAAAATCTAATCTGAGTCAATACAGTTGGATTCTTGAAGCAGAAGAATCAATGTTACTTCCTCATGATACTTGTAGACAAGACTGGCAACCTGAGGAAGAGGTAGTAATGGAGGCATGAAAATCACAAGAGAAACCTGCAATAACAGGGTGGAGGCGGTGTGTGATAATATGAAGTAACACATTACAGAATGCACCATAATTAAAACAGTTTGACTAAGAGAAAAATGCATACAAATGAATCTTATCGAACATGGAGAACTTTTTTCCAAAACTATATTTATTTACGAACGTATAAAAAAAAAAACAGGACAGAAAATGGAAGAAAGAAAAATGCACCTCTTTCTCCATGTGTGTGTTACTAAAAATAAGAATTATTTTACAAGAGGAAAAAAATCTGAAATTTATTTAAACAATCAGAAATTTATATGCTGTGTTTTGAGAGAATAATATCCCCCAGTTGTCTAAACCGTTGTTGGTGCTGTCCGGCAAAGTGTAGCACAGCTTTCTGTAGGAATTACTTCACTGTGTGGTCAACTTTGAGATTATATAGCCTCCATGACATTTAGTTGGCTCTCTCAGTTTTGTTTTTGCAGTTAAATATGCGAGCTATTGACCTCCTGTTTGTCTGGCATTCCTGGTTTTTTTTTGCTGCCATGTATCCCCTCCATGACAGTCTCTTAGCTATCTAGAAGTGTAAGCTCTAATAAACTCCTGCTATAAGTTCCTTTGGTCATGCATGGTGTTTTAGCATAACAGCATGGTACTGATGTCCTTTACATATTATCTTGTTCACCATCTATATAGCTAAAAGTGAGAGTTTCAATACCTTAGAAATATAAATCATTACAGTTTGGTACTCCGTGACTGAAAAATAATAAAATCAATAAAAATCCTACCTTTAAAAATATTTTTAAGACTTTATCATGCTAAAGTTGAACACGTTTAAAGGTTATAATTGAATAGGAACATTTATTTGCTGTTTGATATTAGTTTGGTGGCACAGTATTTACTCTACTATTAAAGAATGGGACATCATCTTCCCAAAGAAGCAAATGAAGATCAGAACAATGAGAAATTTTAGACATATGTGAAAAAACAGAGTTGTCAGTCAAACTTAAAGGAGGCAATGCTGTTAATTAGCATTTACTTCTAATGGCACTCTCAAAGTCTATGCCTTCCTAGTCTATTTATTGGCAAATACTGTATTCCTACTTTTGTGATAGTCTCAGAATTTACTGCTAACCAAAATCATTTCACTTCTTGAGCACAATAATATTCTCATATGGAGGATTTTGGTCTTTTGATACCATAATACAGATATAAAATTTCATCCCAGAACTGTTTAACAAGTCATCTACAAACATAGATTTGTGTCAGCACACATCCGTGGGTTTACATACGTAATTGTTTACTGTTAGAATCTAATGCTAACCTCAGAGAGATAAATAGAAAAAACAAAGTCATTAATTGAGGGGATTTCCACCTGAAAACTATACACAGGCATGAGTATCCTTTTCAAAATTTCTCATTCTCTACTGACACTTTAGCATACTCCATAACCTTAAGACCATATTTGAAATTCAGACCTTCCCTACCACTTAATGGGTACACTCCTGAGCAAGGATGGTGGAAATCTACGGAACATCTCATGATTTTGATAGACTTCCCCTCTTTTGGTCAATGTCTCTCTTCTTCTGTTTATAAGATTAACCCTAAATGGGATCTATAATTAGAATTGATAATTCAATTTCCCCAAGCAAACTATTGGTATAGTACTATTCAAATCATGTGTACCCAGTTTATTTTAGAAATTACCGTAAAGTTCTGCAATGACCCATATGGTTCTATACACCTCCTAATCAGATACTATGTGTTACCACAATGCTGTGAACTCTTCCACTCTTTTTAAAGGCTCCTTGTTCCATGCCCATTTTCTAAGGGCTTCAGTTTGATTAGTAACCTTTCACATCCCTGTGGTTGTTGCTTTCCCTACCTTATTCTCATACACACACTGAAAGTCCATTTAGTCTTTTATTTCTCCATTGTTTTCCTTCGTCAAGCTCAGTTCTCATGTCTGTACAAAGGGGAAGGCTTTGCCTTCTTCCTATTAGTTCTTTCTGTAAACTGCCTGCCCATGTGTTTCCATGCAATCTATGGTCTATACACATTCATCTATTATTTTCCTCAGTCCTTCCCATGGTGAGAATGTGCATCATCTGTATACATGACCTTTCAAACCTTTTTGGTTCTCAGCCCAGTGAATTATTCACTTCCAATGACATTTTCTTCTGAGTTGCCTTAGGGACACATTCCCACTGGTAACAACTGCCACTGAAAATGAGTGCTGTTTGAAACAAGTACCAAAACGTGCTTCCCAGTGCTGGTCTTTGAATTGAACTTGCAGTTTTCCATTTCATTCAAGTCCAGTAGTCTGCTTGTGGAACCTATTTCCTCCTACATGGCTGTCTCATGCAGCCTTGATATTAGGGTATACTCCTAGTCTTATTAAATCTTATTACGCTGGGTTTGGTTTGATATCACTGGAAGGCCTGATCTCTCTGAAGGGAAACTGAGGAAGAGTGGATCTTCAGGACACATATGAGGTGAGGGTGTGTAAGGAGGGGAGGGAAGAGAGCCTGGGTTGGTATGTATTTGTGTGAAAGAGTAAATAAATTTCATGTTTTGAAAAAATTATACAGCTCAGGTTGGCCATGAATGTAAGGGGGCTAGAAATATTGGTGAAAGTTACTTGTGTCTAGTATATTGAGTGAGTATGATGGAGAGGAAATGAAACAGTCTAATGGATATTTTATTAATATTTTATAAAATAGCAATATTTCATGGTACCCAGTCACAAAATCAGGGAAGAGAGAAAGGCATTGTGGATCATGAGTACCAAGATCATCTAACAAAGTTGATTTGTCAACCTGTAAAAATCTTTTTGTGATATACCATATATGCACACAGACACACAGACACACACACACACACACACACACTTCTCTTAAGCCATGAAGTTAAGAGATTCAATAATTCTGGAGCCTGAAAAATGTTTAATCTTTGTGATTATCAAATGTCTTCTCATTTCTACATTTAGATAAGCAGCTATACCACACCAAGAGAAAACATAAACTTGTTGGCTAGTCATAACTTACATCTGTAAGCACATAATCTCCAGTGGTTCATTGTCTATTTTTTGTCACTATATTTTTATGACCACCCATGTTGATGATTACACACCTTACACTGCCTCTTCCAAGATGCAAAGCTTTATCCTATTCTCAGTTTACACCACTTTAATTGTTTTCCTGACATTATAAAAGCCACGGCAATGGAAAGCCAGGACTCTATTCCCAAGATCAAATTCTTCAGGTTCTCTAAGTTATTATCACTCTATTATGTTTCATATTGTAACAGGATTATTTTTATTGTTCTCCTCTAAGAAAATTTGTAAACTTTACCTGCATTGTGGATCTCTTCTCTTCTAAAAATGAATTCATTTGTGAAATTATGTTCTTATTCTGAGTATCACAGTCGTCTTTTCTACTGGATTATTCAAAAACAACTACTACAACAGCAACATGAATCCACATTATGTCTTTACCTGAAATCTTGGTTACCTCTTAACCATTTTTTGCCATTGTTCACATAAGCAATCCTTTAAAACGTTGTCAACTTCAATCCACAGAATGAACTCTAACCAGCAGCATCAAATATTTCACCTTACCAAAATACATTTTAGTTCTATCCTCTGTGGGTCAAGTTCACCATATTTTACATATCTGCCAATTTCCTTCTTCTCTCTAGAAGTATATTTTGAATTTTGTTTTCAGAGACATCCTGTTCTTGGTCTCACTTACAAGGTATTTCTTTCATTCATTTCATTTAAATACTTTTCTTTCTTTCTCTTAACTCTAAATTTTATAATATGAAAATACTGGTGGCTAAAGAGAGAGCTCCTTAAGCTACTTGCTTATTGAGCATAAAGACCTGCCTTTAGACCCCTAATTACCCTAATAAAACTAAAGCATAGAGGACCTGGAGCTGACTTCCTAGCTGGCTTTCATATGGTTAAGTGGATTTAGAGAGATTCTCAAAAGGTAAAGTGCAGAGTGATTGAGAAGACAATTACCATGACCTCTGGCCTGCATGCACACATACACGTACTTATAAACGTGTACAACGAAGCCCCCTGACAACTTTGCCATGGAAACTCTTATTTTCATCTTCTGCACTTACATTCAGTATTATCTAAGCTTTGTCTTATCTGTATGTAAACGGAAGAAAAATTTTCTTTTTATCGAATAGTTACAATGAATTTATGAACCAGATATGGTATTTCCTATGAGAATTGTACACCCAGGTCCCAGATTAACATCCTACACTCAATGTATAAAAGTACTGTTGAAGAATTTTAACCCATAATTCAGGACAAAAAACATTCCTATAAATACAGTGCCTGTAGAACAAATCACTTAGACAAAAAGTCTAGAACAAATTCTTAATGTTCTGGTCCTCCTTACACTAACTTTGAAGCCAGTAACTTTTCTTCTTTTGACTAAAACAGTTGTGGAAGAAGAAGAGTAGAAATCTGTGATGCTTCTTAATGGTGTTGTATGACACTATTTTAGCGAGGAAAGGAACAAACATCTACTCATCCCCAACAGGGAATCAGTAATCAGTCGGTGGACTAATACATTTTATTTGGATTCTGAATATGTTGGTAAGAGGTTACTGAAAGGTAGTCAGATCACTAAAAAGTCCACCACAACATGAGTAAATCACTCATGAAAGCTGGAAACCTAGAGTGTTTGGTGTTACCTACAGGCATCTCAACAGGTAGGAGGGTCTGCCTCCTTTATAAAGGGTTCAAACCTCTTTTCAACAGCTCATTTAGTCTGAGAGTCTTCTGCACAGCTTGTCGCCTTTCTCCCTCCTTCTCCTCCCCTCACCCATTGCTCTCTGTCTCTCTCTGTCTCTGTCTCTCTCTCTGTCTCTCTCTCTCTCTTTCTCTCTTTCTCTCTCTCTCTCTCTGTTGTGTGTGTGTGTGTGTGTGTGTGTGTGTGTGTGTGTGTGTGTGTGTGTGTGTGTGGCTTGGCTGGTCTGAAGCTATATTTCAGCTATCCTTACAACTTTGATATGCTTTCAGAAGAAAAAAGACTAGGATATCTGGTCAGTTTTGGGGACTTTGTGAAGTTTTTGAATTGTTGATTTCCTTCGTTTAACAAGCTACAAGATGGAACATTTCAGGTCTCTAAAAACATCATATGTCTTACTTAGAAAGCTTCCCTCCAAGATGGGTTGTTTTATCTTGCAGGAACTTGTGACATAATAACACATGATTTTGGAACTTTGGGGCTGATGTGCCATTGAATTTACCTATATAGAATATGCCCCCAAAGTATATAATTTTATGAACAAGTTATAGGGCAAAATTATGCAAACAATTTTATCTGCCTCAAAATATTCTAAAAATAACAGCTAGTGCTAGTTTGGTGGCAGTGATTAACACATAGGCAATATTTTCATTTGCATTATATAATTATATTATTTCATTTGGTTGTCACAGCAATATCTAAATAAGCATATTTTCCTTGTTTTATACATGGGTAAATCAAGAATTGAGAAATACAACATTTTTTCTCAATTTAGCTCTACTTGAAAAACACTGAAATTCATTATTCTCATTTAGATTCAAATCAGCTCCCCCCACTTCTTTAGGGATCACATTGTGTCTCTAACTTCTTCAAAGAACACAAACTTTTCAATACGATATAGAGGAAATCAGAAATCAGTAGTTGCACATTTAGTGACAAGTATCTATTCACATGACTAAAAACCTTCACTTTGCAAACTTCTCAGAGATTCTCTGAGTCAGCTGTGATGGATGATGCTATTATTCTTACATTCAACAAGATCACTGACAAGTGATATTTTTTCCCATGTCTCAGCTAAGAAATCTGAACCAATACAAATTGAAAGTCCTTTCATACTTTCAGAACATTATCATAATAATCTGCATGTTTGGAAGTTAAACAGAAAAATTGATACTATCTTCTTTTCATAGGCAAAATAGCATACCAAAACATTAGACTGTAGACTACATGCTAAAAATTCTGTACTGTTTATGGTCCCACTAAAAATAATTGTTTAGCAAAATATATTGAGTTCCTTTTAGTTCTCTTTTAATATAAATGCTTGCTCTCTGAGGAGGTTCTAAATTTTTTGATGAAGGACTCCCCCCTTCCCCCTGTACTGGAAACCAGTTTGCCTGTCTGAGTTGCAGAAGCCTGTAATAACAGTTTCTACAGAAGCAGAGACAAGAAGATCTGGGATGACCTAGCCTGCAAGCTGAGTTCAAGGCCTGTCTTGGCCACCTAGTGAGAGCTTTGAAATAAAAATGTGAAAAAAAGAAAAATAATACTCTACGTATATCTCAGCAATAGATTATGCACAAGACCCCAGTACAACTCTCTCTCCCTCTGTTTCTCTCTCTTTCACTTGCACAGAGGGAGAAAGAGAAAGAGACCAAAAACAAAATGAAGCAAAATTTCAGCCATTTAGGAATAGCTTTATATCATTGAAACCTCAGCAGTGTGAAGAGGAAAGAATTTCTTCTCAGGCACATGCGTCTGATGTGCCCTTACCAGCTTTCTTCTCTCCTATTTACCAGAGCTTTTAATGTCTGTATAGCCACTTTTGCTATGAGGTGAGGTAAAGATATCCCAGGAGTATCTTATAAATGTATGCAGAGAGAATGATAAGATGCATAATATTTTAATTAATTTAGTTTTTTATTTAAAAATCATGATTTTTAGTACTTGAGGCAAAGTGCATTTCATCAGGTATATCCCTGATCCAGATATGTTGTCGAGAAGCACTTTCTGTGATCAGACATGTTCTTTGCCATAATTTTCACAGTACCTAGAAAGTGTAACCAGGTAAGTAATCATAAATGTTTAATTACTTAGCCCAATTAACTTCTCTGGAGTTTTCACAAGGATTAAGGATTGATTGCATATTTTATGGAAATTTATTGATTTTATTTGTATGAAAAAATAGAGAAGAAAATGATATTTAAGCTAATGTAAGATATTAATGCACTTATTTTCTATACCCATTCACACTGCTATAACAAATAAGCCTGAACTGGATAACTTATAAGCAACAGCAATCAATTTAACATGATTCTGAAATTGGGAAGCATGAAATCAAACATCAGCATATATGAAATCTGATAACACCCAGGTCCTTAGTTCATGTCAGACACCTGCAAGTCGTGTCCTCATATGGGAAATAGAAGCAGACTCCCTCAGAACCCTGTAATAAAGGCACAAAACCACTTCATGTGCATTTCCTTTGTGATACAAACATTCTCCAAACGCCACTCCTCCTGGTGCCATCACTTATGCAATCAGAATTTCTATGTATGTATTGTGGAAAGAAATAAATATTTTGACCATAGAATATAGCACTTACTACAGAAAAACACAACAATACAACAATAATTTTTAAAAAATAACATCGAAAAAGAAGGGAAGAAGAAGAAGAGAGGAAATTGAATGAGGGAGCTGAGCGAGGAATGGAAAGACAGGAAGACAGGGTGTGTGTGTGTGGTTACTTGTTACACTTAAAAACCTTAGAATATAAAGCTCGGAAAACATCATCATATCAAATGAATATGAGAAGAACTAGAAATGCCAGAATAAGAAAAACAAAACTTCCTTTGCAGCTACAACCATGATAAATTAAATATGTGCCTACCAGAGAAATCCATTTTAAAAGTCAAGTCATAAAATGTTGGGAAAATGTTGAAAGGCTCACCAACTTTTCACAGAATGATACACTTGTGTGCCCACTGTTACTATCTTGCATGGATGAAATATGTTCTTGCTATGAAGAGTTGAAAACCCAAGATGGGATTACATGTGTACCACCATCTAATTCAATAATTTAAGACATTCAGGTGATTAAATGTGATCTGGAGTCTTCTTTTAATTAACCAAAAGTATTAGCATGACTTATACAAGGTACAATAGTTAGAACTCTTTAACCTGGAGTATAAGAAGTTTAAAGTCTTTTGTCTCATTTTAAATGAAGTATGAATGTTAATCTGTAAGTAGAAAACATATTTTTCAAAGTGACTCACATTTCTAACCTAATGCAGCCATGATTTTCTTTTACTAAATCAAATGTATGTTTCAGCCTTTGCATACAAGAATTTATAATAAGTCAGGCTTATGAAGTAATTTGTCAATAGTTTCTACTTATCCTTTGAAAAATATTCAGTATCCTTGCCTCAATACCAGATTCTCCATTCACTATCTTTTATCTTTCTCTACTTTCCTCTTTATAATATTTTTTCCATTCATACATGATGGTGTAGAAAAATGTCTTCTCTATCAGTCCAAATTTGCCAGTTTCAATTCCATTTTTTATGTTTTCTTGTTTTTGGATGACTGATTGCTGGTCATTTTGATCTGCAGCTTCACCAGATGCCCTGCTATCACCCAGTGACTCTATCAAATGCCCTTGCTTTAATCATTTGTAGTAAAGCGATCTTTTCTGATAATTACCTGTGTCTACATTTCATCACCCTGTATATGCTTTCATCCACTTCCTCCTTTACTGAATTCCTGAGTGCAGGAACCTTGCATTTGTTGTCTGTCTTCATCTTCACATCTGCTAGGATTAAGTCTGGTAGAGTGGTGCTTCTTCACATATGGGCCTTGAATACACAGAAAAGTGTCCAAGCTAAAGTCCATTTGTATGGCAGGGATAAATACTACCCAAGGCAATGAGGGATGCTCTCTCAGACCTGGACTCTTGGGGGAGGGAATAAGACCTGCCCTGGATGAAATGACAGACTCTGGAGGTCCTCTATGATGGAGGGCCTCACCCTCCCTGGGGCTCAGAATGGAGATTGGGTGGAGGACTGGGTAGCCTGGTGGGGTGGGCAGGGAAGGAAGAAAGGAAGGGAGAGGGAGCTGAGATTGACATGTGAAGCAAGCTTGTTTCTAACTTAAATAAAAAAAATGGAAGAAAGAAAAAGGTAAAAGGATTAAAAGAAAAGGAAAAAAATGTTCAAGCTAAAACATTATGTTGGTATCGACTACTTTTTCATAGGCATCTACTGTCTCAGCTGAGAAACCGTAGTTTGTTTCTTGAATTGGAGTTTCCTTGTTGCTCTTCTTTAGCATGTTACTGAGAACTAATTAATTTTGAACATGTTTTATTACATGGATGCCTTTAGATACAGCTGAGTACAAGGAAAATAAATCTATTATTTTTTATGAAGTGAGGCATACTTCCAGTATCCTAGAAAAGCAGGGATCCTACCAAACAAATCAAACGATATGCCAGCAAATTGATCAGGATAAACATCGCCTCAAGAAACAAAAACAAAGTGTAAGTATTAAGAAAAAGAAAGAAAGAAATGCTTTCACAGAGAACAATCTTAAAGGCATCTGCAGCTCCAGGTAGGAAAGTGACATTGCAAAGATTCAGATCAAATGTTTTATTGATTTTTATGATTCCACACTGTTGTTTCCAGGATTTTCAATATAAGCTTTAAAAAGTGAGTAGACATTTCTCATAGTTTCTGATAGATATTGGCAGGCAAGATGAAAGTCTACAATAAAAAATTATCACATAAAAATAGTAGAGAGAGCAGTCGTTCCTCAAAGTCTGGAAGATCCAAATATGTATTTGATACAATTGTATTTTGTAGAAAAGAGGAAAAGTTTGAAAACTGTTGTTAAAATATTAGTATTATATCTAATATGAATGCCCAGCATTTTATGCCACGTAACAGTCCATATAATCTGAAAATGTTCACTGTTGAAATTAAAAGTTGTGCAATATTTTCGCAAAGTGTAGTTTGCTTCTTTGATTTTTAAAGTTGCTTCAATGGCAACATACATGTCAAGTGTTTAGAAGTATCTACTATTGTAGTCAAAAGAAAAAGGAAAAAGAAACTGTACTAATAAAAATGTAACTTTTCTACACCAATGATAGACTGAGGTCGCAGGGCATGTGCTATCAGCTGGACAGATGGGTCCTCACTGATAGACCCAAATCTGCTTTCTAGGATCAAAGTACTACAGGTTCTGATGCTGGACAATGCTTAACTAACCATTTAACTCCTTGAGAATGGGTGTGGTCTTGTGATAGAGCAGGTCCTGTGACTCCATTCTTTAGCAAGTTATTTTTTTTCATTATTTATTATTATTTTTTTAGAAAAGAGCTTGCTTCACATGTCAATCCCAGTTCCCTCTCCCTCCCCTCCTCACGTATCCCCCCACTATTCCCCCTAGCCTCCCACCCTATCCCCACTCCCTTCCACATAGGGGATATCCAGAATCTGTCATTTCACTGAGGGAAGTGTCCAGGCACTCCCCCAAGAGTCCAGTCTGAGAGAGCATCCCTTTTTGTGTTATGGACACACAAAGTTCATTTGTATGCCAGGGATAAATACTGATCTACTGCCTAGGGACCCATAGGTTGCCCAGGCCTCCTCACTGACTCTCACACTCAGGGAATCTGGATCAGTCCCATGCTGGCCTCCCAGCTGTCAGTCTGAGGTCCAAGAGCTCCCCCTTGTTCAGGTCAGCTGTCTCTGCTGGTATTGCCAGCCCATTATTTGTCCATTTGCTCATCACTCCTCTCTCTCTGTCACTGGGTTCCAGATGTTCAGTTCAGTGTTTAACTGTGGGTGTTTGCCTCTGCTTCCATCAGTCACTGGGCAGAGGTTCTAGGATGGCATATAAGGTAGTCATCAAGTTCATTATCAGGAATGGACATTTAAGGTAGTCTCTCCTCTATTGCATAGTATGCCACTTGTTGTCATCTTTGTAGATTGCTAGAGGTCTCACTGGTGCCAGATCTCTCTTCAAACTTATAATGACTCCCTCTATTATGGTACTTCTCATCCTGTTCTCCCCTAATTCTTCCCCCAACTCAACCTTCCTGCTCCTCCATGACCTATTCTCTCCTCTGCTTCTCCCCCTCTCTTCTTCCCAGCTCCCACAACCCCCCACACCATGCCATGCTCCCAATCTGTTCAGGAGATCTTGCCTCATTCTTCTTCTCTGGGGTACCATGCATATCTCTCTTAGGTTCCCTCCTGTTTCCCAGACTCTCTGTCAGTGGAAGTGCAGACTGGCACTCCCCTGCTCCATGTCTAAAATCCATATATGAGTAAGTACATACTATGTTTGTCTTTTTGTGACTGAGTTACCTCACTCAGGATGGTTTTTTCTAGTGGCATCCATTTGCGTAGCAGGTTCTTGTAACTGAGATTTATATAATCCACATTGTGGCCCTGTCCATGAGGGAGGAGAGCTATCTCTTGGAAAACTGTTCAGATTCTTGTCTGTGGCAAAGAAATGTTTTCAAGGGAGAAAGCTGCCATTGGTTGACAATACAAATACCACATTCAAGCTGGGTAAGGAAAGTGTGCAGTGTAGCATGTACCAGTCTTCCTGATTACCCAGAGTCAGAGAGGAGGGGGGATCCAGTAAATAGAATAAGAATGGCATTGCTGAATCAAGTAGTAGTAGGACATGTGGGAGGTATCCTCCTTTAGAAGAGACAGAACACCTGCAAAGGACATCTTTTTATAACATAGGCCTACAACAGTTTTGGTGTATCATGAAACTGAAGCACCCTTTTCTTCCCCACATCTTACTTATCATCACATTGTCATGATAGCAGTAGATTGTAGCAGAAACAGCTACAGGACACAGAATTCGCAAAGCACATGTCTAAAGGTAAGAAGAGACGTGAGATAATAGAAATTTGTAGTATCTTGAACACACAAGCACACACACACACGCACACACACAGAGAGAGACAGAGACAGAGACAGAGAGAGAGCACACACATACACCACAAACATTAGACCCATTTCTAGCTCCTAGCTAGATTAGGTCCAATTAGGAGCAGTCTCTTAATAAGAGGAAAATTATTTTCTTGGATCCATACATAGCATCCATGTAGCATCCACATTCACCTTTGTAGATCAGACAGCAGAGTGAGCACTAACATTTCAAGGAGTAAGATTTACTGACATATACAGTAAATATCCTGTTTTTCAATTACTGAGAACCTGTCCTTCAGTAGATACAGATTGGCAAGCATTATGAGCAAATCATATAGTTTTTTGGAATGTTTCTATTTTAAGATGGTCTTCTACAAACCTCTTACTCCTCCCTCAAAATGGTCACTAAAGTTCCTATGTAATTAATTAGAAATCTTTACACCTCTAGGCAAAGCCATGGGACATATATCGTAAAGCAATGTGGGTTCACGGCTATAGACAATTCTCAACAGGAAAATTCTGTCTGTGATATGCTATCTTGTCAGACAGACCATCTGGTATAATATCCATGATGCTCTATGTATGGAATGCAGAATGAAAAAATAAACTTGAATAATAAAAAAGAAAACCAATCCCCTCCCTAACATAACTTATTTCTACTTAGGCACAATTCTTCTGAATCCTTTAAAAACTTAGATGAAATACATACATAAACACCACAACTTTTTCTCATATTGATGAAATGCTGTTGCTTAGAGAAACTGAAACTATTTTGTACTTAACCTGATTTTTCCCTTAGAAATGTGAATATAAAAATATTAATACGTTCTTTTGAAATTTCTTTATTTATTATTTTCCTTTTCTGTAACCATGATACTCCTATAGGACAGGTCAACCCTTTAGATTAAAAACAAGTTTCAAACAGATGGAAAAATGCAGCAGATTCAATTTTGGCAGCTTCCTAAGGCTTTGCAGAATTAAGGTCAACCCCCCAATCCAATCTGTAATGATGACCTTCTTCACCTGCTGTGAAACAAGTCCAAATAAGTCTTTTTCTCCATTTCTCTACCCGAACAAACGGCCACCCTTGGACGTTTTCTTCTTTGCTTTCTTGAGTCCTATGATTGAATTCTAGAAAAGAGATGATCTATCTCCATTAACATCCAAGAAAACAATGGGAATATTTACTCTTGGAGCCAGTCCCAAAGATCAAAGATCCATCACTTATTAGACTCACTCTTCCTATACTATAAAAAGGCATAACCAGTCGATTCTGAGCATCAGATGCCATAACTGACATAAATAAGTTGCAACAGAAAAACAAATAACAGTAATTATGCTCATATACTTGTAACTTTACTGGTGAGTTTACTTATAAGTTGAGTATGCACAACAGGGGAAAGCCATTAAATTAATGTGTGATGACTTCGTAGCAAGGGAAGACGAGCTATTAAATTAGAATCCCTGACTTATGTTTTTTAATATTCTTTGGTTCTTCCTTTAAACTCATTTGTCCCATCCTGTACTTCACAGCTTAGTTATTCCACAAGTTTTCCATATTTTAAACAAGTCATAAAGCATTTTGAGAACATCAGAGGTATATGTTTCATCTGTGGTTGAATTTTCAAAACTCCCACTAAATTCATATCCCTTGATATGGGTTTAGGTAAATGACAAAATATTCAGAGAGTCACAAATCTATTGATGATTTTTAAAATGCAATTTGATAATGATATAGGAAGAGAGAATTCACACATTTTCCGTGATGCAAGCAAATGGTAACAACTGTTGTTGGTAACTCTGAATAGGAAACTGTGATACTGGGTCATAAATCACATTGGTTGCTGAATTTTTGTTCTGTCTAAATTAGACTATGAAGGATCTTTAAAAATATTACTGCAATAGGTAGAAGACAAAGTACACATGACTGATGTATAAGGTACAATTTTCTTTGTTTTTCTTGATAAAGTTTATTTGATAAAATTAAGATTTTATTTTCATGTTTTCTGAATAGTGATACCAATTCCATACCTTCCTGGTGGGCTGTTTAATTTCTGAGTGTAAATATTAATCCATTGCTTCTTGAATTCTTCTTAAACACGTGTGTGGTACACAAACATGAATACAAGCAAAACATCCATGCACATAAAATAAAAGTAGATATGAATTATTAAAATTACAATATTTAAATCCTTATTCAGAACAGAGTCAAGACGTCAGTAGGGGTGGATGTTTTGAAGATAAGACAATCACTAATTTAAGTAGAAGCTAGCATAGTAATTCCTTTCTTCTTGCAGGTTGAGGTTTTTATGTGAGTCGCAGGGATGGAACTCAAACCCTCAAGCACGGTCAACACTTTCCAACAGAGCATTCTTTCAAGCCCCATCTCTATTTATTGCCTTTCAAAACAACAAAAATATTACCTTAAATATGCATGTAATGATATATACTCAGTGAATTAGGATACTAGATACAATTACTTAAAAGAAATCAGTAACACTAGATATAATTCCTAGCAACACTTGATAAAAATGTCAGTGATTAAATCTGGGAGACAAAAGACCACAGGAGAATCTTTGCTCTAGGATTTCAAGAGTAGTTGAACTAGGAAATAGAATCCTGAGTGTGAACAGTGATGGCAGAGGCATGCTGTGAAACTTGTTGTAGGATGGTGGATGGTGTCCTATATCCTTGTAGTTTCAATCTTTGGGATATTTTACTCATTTCCTATCTTCCCAGGTTCATCTTCTCAACACTAAATTGAGCTTCAGGAAAGGACCCTCTTCAACATGACTTATTCACCTGTTGGGGTTTGCTTTAATGTGCACTATAGTGTAGCATTACATATAGATATAGAATGACCTGACACAGAATGTATAAAAAAAAAACAAACATGAATCCTTCCTCCTGAGAAGGCATTGCAGTTTACTAACCTGATAGGTCATGTACTTGATTTGAGAATTGCAAGATAAAATACAAAATGAGGTATTCCTCTCTATGATTAAGGCAGAAGGATTTTTAAATGTTCAAGAAATAGAATGTCATAGAAAAAGAAAATACAGGTTACCATGGGATGGTTAGAAGTGATCAAGTGATCATAAATATTTATCAGACTTTCAGTCATTAAAATTAAATCAGATCATGTGAGCTCCTACTGATTTTAGTGTAGATTTAAAACACTAAGTTATACATATATTGTCTGTAATATTGCTTTTTCCCTCATTGATTCTTTGTTCCTTATATGTCTATTAATCCTTTACTGCATGAATGCAGATCATGAAGAAGTATTAGTTTTTAGTTAGAATTAATTGTTAGTTTATGGCTTATAAGCATGGAAGGAAGTTTGAGAAAAATTATAATTTTTATAATGAAGCAGGTGATAATTAACGAGCAAGTTGTATACAATATCGATTTTAAAAAGTTGTAAGCTCTCCAACTACAAAATGGACAAGTCATTATATACATGTCATTAAATAAAATTCAATGTGATATAAATCCCTGTTTTACTATTAGTTAAATGACTTACTGTCATAATTGGATCTCTAGTTAAATATACAGTTCTTGAGATCTGGAACTACAACTCTGCATAATAATATTTGACTATGATAAATGTAGTGACACCAATTTTAACAGTTGGTTTGTGGGAGTAGTTATTGCGATGAAGTAGTTTATCTCGACCATTATTCCCTCAATGACTTTTTTCTTTTTTTAAAAAAAATAAGCTGGTGTATTCATAACCATTCTTATCACTCTCCCTTTTCCTTCAAGCAGTCATCAAATAGATTGTATATACTGTCATTCCAATTTTATTAGGTTCATTTTGTGTGACTCTGAAGTTTTTGTTCAAATTCTTTTTATTGAAATCAGCAGGCTGATCATTTCATTTCATTCAACAATAGAAAAAGCATCATTTTACAGAGTTGGCAGCTTTTCTGCTTCAAATATTCTGTAATTTAGTTGGCTACTCTAATAGGGTTATATTTCATGTATGCTGAATACACCCTTCATGCTATTTTACTCCTTAGAGAACTCGCAGGCAAAACAAAGTAGTTTATTACATAAGAGATGGCAATTGCATTGACCATTAACCTCAATAACTTGCAAAGGCTATAGAGAAGCTCATAAAATACTTCAGAGTCGGGTTTAAAGTGGTACAAGATGTTTGTTCAGGCTGTAGCACTGATCTATAAAGTGAAGTCTCATAATCTCTCTCCTAGTGAGAAGACCTATCATTTCAAACTCAAGAGTACTTTATCTGTCTGTATAAGAACAGGGGAATCTTTGCCTTGGGTTACTTTGCTAAGGGATTTGTGCTTGCACATAAAGCTACAGTGTATGGAAAATATTTATTCAGAGAATGCAGTACAATATCAGATTGTCCCAGAGTTCTAATTAAGATGCAAGTAAATATTATACAAATATAAATTGTCTCAGTTAAGTTTTAATTCAACTTTATTAAAAATGTACAGATAGATGCATTCTTTATGCAGCTGGAGAAATCAGATAATTATCATAAAATAAATGTTATTTATACTTGTTCAGCATAAAATAAGAAACCATTTAAAGAATAATTTTCTTTATACCACTAATGTCCATTTAATTTCTGCTTTGTAAGCAAAGGCACTTATTATGTTCCAACTGTTTTATAGAAACAATTCAATTCATTATATATATTTATATTTTTAATTACACCACTTTCCATGCACAGTACATATTATTATTTACTCAGCTTTTATGTTTAGAACTACATTCTAAAAGTATCTAAACACATTTAAATGAAATTTTCACATTATCCAAGTAAGCCATTATGAAAAACAAATTTATTTTGAAAATGTCATGACATGATATGTCATGTTTTGTAGATATCCATGGGAGACCTTCCCTTTCCTGTACAGAAATGTGGGAGAAGTTTATTGGGGTGCTGGGAACAGAAGAGTGTTGAAGGCAGAGAATGGGAAGAGAACAGGGAAGGGAAACTGCAGCCTGAATGTAAAAATAAGTAAATAAATAAGGATAACAGGCATTGGTGGCTCATGTCTTTAATTCCAGTACTCAGGAGGCAGAGGCAAGCGATCTCTGTGAGTTTGAGGACAGCCTGGTCTACAGAGCGAGTTCCAGGACAACCCTCAAAGCAATACAGAAAAACCCAGTCTCAAAAAACCCAAAATAATAATAATAATAATCATAAAAAGAAATGTCCTCAAAAATGAAGAATATTTAGAGCAAGAAACTAAAAATACATATACTAAATACATATGCTTTTAATACAACTTATATGTCATACTTGTGTTATAGAATCAGAAACCATGTAACTGATAGGATCTCATTAGCAATATATGTTAGTCTTTTGCCTACTATACATAGTATCATTTATAAAATAAAAAAATTTGCACTTTTTAAACGCTGAATTTAACAATAAGCCAGAGCATAAAGGCATATATAATGGGATAAAATAAATAAAATTCCTTCTATACTTTACTGACATCGTTCTAAAGTGTTCCCCCCAAAAATCTAAATAAAATGTGGCATTCAGACAAGAGGGAATGATAAAATAATGTCAAAACTGCTTCTAGGACACTTGTCAATCTTTATCACAAAGGATGTAAAGGCTGCTTTCAGAATAAATACAAAGCTTTAAAACCAAGAAATGTTTCAGGTTGGAAATGGAGAAATCCCATACAGTCAATTGCTCAAAACGTTCTTCTGTATATGAATACAGCTATAATATCCACCCAGAGATTGTAAAGGAGACAATGATTCTTATGTGCTTTATTAGTCAACTTTAGGGTCTGGAGAGATTGCTCAGCGGTTGGCAGCACTGTTTGTTCTTCCAGAGGACCCAGGTTCAATTCCCAGCATCCGTATGGCAGCTCACACCTGTCTGTACTGTATCTCCAATTCATGAGATCTGATACCCTCACACATGGATTTCAAACGTGACTGATGTATCTTACAGTTAGAAACATTTTCCCTATCTCACCTTCCCAAACATTGATTGAAGCAGGAACTTGGAAGAAAAAAGTGAGCTTTTAATAAAGTAAAAAAGAGTCAGTGAAATGACTTAGCAGCTAAGTTTGCTTTTCACCAACTATACTGGTGAAATTTCCATCCCCAGAATCTTACATGGTGGAAGGAGAGAGACAACCCCCTAAAAATTATCTGCTGCTTCCACAAAGAAAGCACACGGTAGCACACGAGAGAACACACACACACACACACACACACACACACACACACACACACACACACAGTATCTCCCCCACCCACTCTCATTTTCTAGACACAAATAATAGATTGACAGATCAATGGAAAGATATGTAAATAAAAGACAGATAGATAGGTAGGCAGGCTGGCAGGTAGACAGACAGACAGACAAATGTTAAAATAATTTATACATAAGATAACATCTTGGAGATGCAAGGTGGACATATCAAAATAGAAAGAATAACTGTTTGCCCCAAATGTTAGATTAGTTGTGGCTTTTCTTGATGTGGTTATGAAAAATATGTTCTGCCCAGGATAAATAGTGTCTTGAATGCAGAACATCTTTGGGCCAACTTTAGAAGTTTGTATGTTCTATTACATTGGCTTTTACCTTTGAATTTAGTACAAAGTTTTTCTCTGTGGCTTAAAGTTTAGGACTTGAGTGATATAGCAGTTAGCTAAGCAAATTTATCAACATGAGTTTACCTTGTAGCTTTGGGACAACTGTAAAATTTTCTGCTACTGTCTTATGGCTAACATTGCACTCCATTACAAATTTATCTGCCACTGGATTACTTTTAAATTGCAGGGCAGAATGTGATGAATACTGTGAAGATTCTCTTTTTTTCTCTCTCTCTCTATGTTTCTGTCTCTCTCCCTCTCTACCACTCTCTCTTCCTCAGTCTTTCTCTCTCTTGCTCTCTCTCTCATTCTGTGTTATATTTGAATTCTTCCTTTTTCCTGATCTTCGAAGTCCTTAATCGATTAACCACTTTGGTCTATCTCAAACATGTTGAGACCACTGACTCTAATTTGATCCTGATTAGGTATCCCATAAATGATTTTAATGTTATAACATTAAAAATCCACCCTCTGAAATGCAGCACATGTCCTACAAAAAACTATCAGGTCTTGTTATGCATGTGTACAGCCCACTGTCTTAAATTTGCTCCCCATCAGCTTTTCTAACACATAGGCCAACATGTTTTCTTAACCTGTCAAGACCCCCAAACCCTACCCTCAGAGCCATAAACTTGAGGGTATTTCTTCTATCTTCAGAAGATTTATGACATCATGAATAAACTCATTGTCAATTGAAATTTTAATTAATTCAGTAAATGGTATGCTTTGTTGTGAGTAAAATTTGTCTCCTTTGGTGTCACCAGTAAAACCAGGAGGAAACCTTTAGAAACCTTGTATATTCCTATTTGCAGATGATGATATATACATAGGCTATTACAAAACTATACAGGCAAACTCCTAGAAATGATAATTCCAGCAACACGGCAGGATGTAAGTGGGACAGATCAAGAACCTATCTATACAACAACAAACACATGGAGGAAATGATCATGAACACACTCCCATTCACAATAGTCTCAAAGAAAATAAAATATCTATCAATCAACCTAACAAAGGAGATGAAAGGCCTCTAAAATGATAACATCTTAAGAACAATGTAGAGAAAAATACTAGAAAAGGCATAGCATGTTCATGAATTGAAGGAATCCATACTGTGATGATGAGCTTTCTATGAAAAACAATTTTCAGATTCAATTATACACCCCCAAAAATACCCATCTTTTTCTTCAAAAAAGTAGAGAAAACTATCATGATCAATATGAACAATGATGGGTGAATTACCATTCCACTTCTCAAAATATATTAGAGAGCTTCAGTAAAAAAAATCAATTTGGCATTGGGACAAAAACAGACATGTAAGCATACAGAACAAAAATCAGTGTCCCAAGCATGAGTACACATAACTATGCATTATAACTTGCCAAAAATATCAAAATATAAGCTGTCAAATGGAAAACATCTTCAACAAATAGTGCTAAGGTAACTCGATGTCCACATGAAGAATGCTATAATTCAATCTATATAAAAAAACTTGCACAAAAGCAATTACAAATGGGCAAAAGACATAAATCTGAAACCTGAAACTGTCAGAAGAAAACATAGGCAGTGTGCTATAGGGTACAAGTATGGGAAAAATAATGTCCTGAATAGGACTACAATTGTCCAAGAATTAAGGACAAAAACTGAGAAGCATTACATAAAAACTAAGAAGCTTCTACACAGAAAAAAGTCAAGCCCACAGAATTGGAGAGAATAATTGCCAGGTATACATATGAAAGAAGATTAATATCCAAAATACATAACGAATTCAAGACACACACTGACAAAAATGACCCATTCAAAAAATGGATCAGGATCTGAGCAGAAAGTTTACAAAAGAAGAAATAAAAATGGTTAAGAATTGTTCTAAAAACAGTGTTTATTGTATCTAACAATTATAGAACTGAAAATCAAGAGAAATTTGAGATTTCATCCTACTCCAACCAGAATCATAATGATCAACAAGACAGTTAACAATAAATGATAAAGAGAATTGAGGAAAAGGGTATACTCATTCACTAATGGTGGATTTCAAAACTGGACCAGATACTCCAGAAGATTGTATATTCAATTCACAATAAAACTAAATATAAGTGTACCTATGACCCATCTAAAACATTCCTCGATGTGTGCCCCAAAGACTGGACATCCTACTCCATTAATTCTTGCTCAGCCATGTACATTGATGCTCTATTATCAACAGCTAAGAAATGGAGCAAGCTAAATACCCTTCAACAGATAAATATCTAATGAAAATGTGGTACATGTGTACTGTGTGATATAAGTCAAGACCAGGCTAGAGAAACCCTCAGAAACAGCTGACCTGAACAAGGGGGAGCTCATGGACTCCAGATTGATAGCTGGGTAACCACCATAGGACTGACCCACACACCCTGAACATGGGTGTCATTTAGAAGGCCTACACAATCTGTGGGGCCTCTGGTAGTGTATCAGTATTTATCCCTAATATATGAATGGAATTTGGGATCCCATTCCACATAGAGGGATACTCTTAGACACACTGGGGAGGACCTAGGCCCTGCTCATAATGACGTGACAGACTTTGAAGAGTCTCCATGGAAGGCCTCACCCTCCCTGGGGAGCATAAGGAGTTGGGATACGAGGTTGGTGGTGGCCCGGGTAGGAGGGGAGGGAGAGGGAACTGGGATTGACATGTAGTCAATTGACTAATAGTTCTACCCAGCCATGACAACCATAACCACAGTAGCAAGCATGCCCTGATAACCCTAAGGGTACAATAGTGGCATATATATCTTCATAGTAGCCAACAGCTCTATTTGGACATATGACATGATCAATCTGAGGGAAATTATGACTAGTAGTAGAAAACAAGAGAAGTCTTGAAGGAGAATCTATAACTGCTACTTCCCTACACTAGCATAATACTGAGCTGCATTCTAAATATTTGTCCTTAACCACAGATGAGAGTAACCCTCACCCCTCTGCAAAGGATGTTCTCTGCAACAGGTCAAGATCATTACAGAAAACCATAACCAATCAATCTGCAGAGTTCAGGAGATCAGCCCCAGCTAACAAATCTGTAATACAACTCCTCCATCTATTGCTCAGGGAACATTGTAGAAAGATGGGGTGCAGAAAGATTGGAAGAATCAGAGGAACAATAAGTTTTCTGTGAGATTGAGCCTCCTAGAAATGACATAGAAGCAACACTCATTAAGTCACACCAACATGACTGCTTAGCCATGATCCGAATAAGTACAACATAAGTATGCATGCTAACATAGAAGGTGGAAAGTTCTAGAGACCTCAGTCCTAGACAAAGAGCTACAGACAAGTAAGGAAGGCTGAAAGTGGGACTCTCAAGGAACAGTGGAGCATAACTACAGAGCACCTGAAGGAAATCTAACTTCAGTGCATCCTGAGAACTCAAGAATCAGGAACTGTTTTTGAAAGCAAGACATTTACAAATGAAGATACATCGTTAAAACTACATTAGTTTCCACTGAAAATGTTAAAAAAAGAAGTTATTACTACAATCTATTACAAAGATTAATTTCCAAAAATCTAGCATTACCAGCTATGGATAAGGATACAGCCAACTGTTCATGACTCACATATTTATATTTATGCAATCACATCCAAATGGCAGTGCTGTGCACACGTGTAAACATGAATGCTAAAAGCAAGCAAGACACCCTTCATTTGGTAAGAAGATAAATATATTTGTACATAAACAGAAGTACATTTTGGGGAAAGTGCCTACTAGTGGGAGAGAATACATAGTTTGTATTAACCAGGTATCCAAGTTATGAGATACTTAGTTGAGGGTATTATCAAAATTAGGTGTATTGAGAGGCATTATATATTACATAAGATTTACTATAATTTCCTAAAGAATACTTAACATCATTTCATGCTAATCCAGTATTATCACAAACAGTTTTAAATACCAACCCAGTGTGTTTCATTTTCTGATGAATTTTCAAATCAATATAATATCAATCAATATGCATAATTAAAAGTATTTAGATAATTTGTCTGAATTAAAAATATATCTATTGATTTCTCCCTCTGTTTGTTCTTTTTTTATTTTCCTTGTTGACTTTGTGGCACAATTCTATATACCACAATTGTACCCCATCCTGTGTACTACAAAGATGACTTTGAAGTTCTGTTATTCCTGCCTCTACTTCACAAGAACTGAAGTACATGAATGCACTTTCATAGGGGAATGTAGGATATTTTTAATACAAAACTTTCTCATTTTATTACTTTTACTTATTTCTAGGACACTGTTTCTGCATGGGTATATTGATTATTAATATGCTCATAAATGTGTATGCTAATCAATATTGTATTACAGTACTTTCAATACTACACGTTTTTGTATTCAATTAAAAATGCATTGAAGAAAAAGAAATATTTCTGGACTTTCATAGTAAGAATGTATCTGTATTTCAGATCGATAGTTTTGTCTGAATCATCTGCAAAACCTATAAGACTTTTTTTTTCTCCTTTTTAAAAAAATTTAAGTTAGTAACAAGCTTGCTTCACATGTCAATCCCAGCTCTCTTCCTCTCCCCCTCCCCTGGCCTCCCCCCCCAGTCTCTCCTGTCCCCTACCCAATCTCCACCCTGATCCCCAGGGAGGGTGAGGCCCTCCATGGAGGATCTCCAGAGTCTGTCATTTCATCAATGGGCAGGGCCTAGGCCCTCCCACAAGAGTCCAGGCTGAGAGAGCATCCCTCATTGTGGATGGGCAGCCAAAGTCCATTTGTATGGCAGGGACAAATACTACCCAAGGCCCCATAGATTACCTCCTCACTGACACCCACATTCAGGGGATCTGGATCATTACCATGCTGTCCACACAGCCATCAGTCTGGGGTCCAAGAGCTCCCCTTTGTTCAGGTCAACTGTTTCTGTTGGTTAATCCAGCCCAGTCTTAACCCCTTTGCTCATCAGGTCTACCTTTCTGTCACTGGATTCCAGGAGTTCACTTTAGTGTTTAGCTGTGGGTGTCTGTGTCTGCTTCCATCAGTCACTAAATGAAAGTTCTGTTTAAAATATTTCTGATAATTAAATCAAAAAATACAATTGTTAATACTATATTTTTCTCTAATACTAAAATTGCATAATACTAAAATAATTGCATAATAGCCTCCTACTCTTTAAAAACAATTTAGTACAAATGAGTGTTAATAATCTAAGCTTATATTTTAATTTCTTTTACTGAAATTACACTCTGGATATGAAATCATATAGCACTGGAGATTAATTTCTTTAAAAGTAATGCTAAATTTTAAAATAACAAAAAGTAAGTACGATGATGGGCATAAACTCCCTATATTCTCTTCATAGTAGTGATGGCAAGCTAAGGAGTGTGTTCTCATTAAATCCATAACAGAGTAGCTTCTTTTATTGAGAGAGTCTTAGGTACTCTTAGGTGGAGATACATTGTTAGCTCCACAATTGCTATGTCTTAAAATATTGAGTGAGAATTGTCTTTAACCAAATCTTCAGAGAATATTTGCTTCTGTTCTGAATTATTTTTCTCTGAAATCTGTGAAATTGAACTATGCTTGGTAATTGAGTTTAAAATGACTGGAGTTGAAATCTAATTTGCATTCATCTAACAAAGAAGACGCTCTCCACTAGCTATATTACACAGATTAACACAATGTAAAATGGTATGTTCTCAATAAGTGTATGCCCAGCTATTGAATATGTGGTTTCAAATGAGATATGACTGGGTAATTGCTTTGAGAGCTGTAAAACCAAAGAATGAGGCAATTTTCTTCTTACATGATTCTAGAATGTACATTCATTATGTCCACACAGATTGCCAGTTTATTCTTTTCCTATATAGATATAAAGGGACCTTTTCTATCTCTTGGATATGCCTGTATTTTATACCCTGTTGTATATATGTAGTTTCCTCATTTGCCTTTGGCCTATGCTTCTTCATTATTTACATATAATTTGGAAATTATTTCCTCAGGAAAACTTTCATTTGGCCCTGTTATCTTTCTAACTCCCTTTCTGTATACAGTCATCCACTCAACTGTGGTACTAATTATAACTTTATGAAAATGAAATCTATTTTATAAGGTAGGTATCAAATTATATAAAGAACATTGGTACGTTTTGCATAGGTTTGGGCACAATAAAGATTCAATTCTGAATTAATTATAAGGCTACTCAATCACACTACAGAGCAGTACTGTTAAACAGAGTGAAATACCAGAGAGAAATGAAGAAGAAATCCCTCTTCCTGATACCTACTTCTATGTTAACTTCTTTGTTGTTGTTGTTACGATACAAATAGTTGTATAATAGTTTATTTTAGGTTACAGTTCCAGAGAGCTAGATACCCATACTGGAGACAAAAACATGTTGCAGGAGGTCAGTGCAGGAAGCTATGAGAGTACTTATCAACTTCCTAGAGGCAGCAGAGTGAGAACTGGAAGGAGGGCAGGATTATAGCCTCACCACTACTGCTTTATTGACATACCTCCTCTAGCAAGCCTGACTTCTTAAAATTACATAATCTCCCAAATAACAACACCAACTGAGAGCCAAATATTCAAGTGCATGTGCCTATGGGTCATATTTCTCATTCTAAATAATATATAAGTAAATTATATATTGTATACATGTAACATTTATCTCAATGTAAACATCTTATGCATCTTTATGTAGACATCTATTTGAATGTGTATATATAAATATATGTAATATATAGCATGAAGATTATTAACTTACTGTAATCACACATCAGTCTTTTTTAAACTTTTTCATTTATTAATATATTGAAAACTTTGGGCAAGTGATATGGCCTTGGCAGTTATAAGTGCTTTCACCATACCAGATAACTTAAAAGAGCATTGTGTTAAGAAAGAATCAACTTGCACAGATTGTTATTAACCTCCATGTGCAAGTGGTGGCATGTATAAGTGCACACATAGATACCCACGCATGTTCACAAATTAATAAATAAAAATGTAAAACTATTAAATATCAGGACCTATGAATATTGGTGAGATGGTTCAACAAAAAATACAACTGTTACCTGAGAGGTCTTTTTGATATTTGGAATTCAGCTTGGTGTAGAAGGAAAGAACCAACTCTACAAAGTTGTCCTCTGACCTTTACAAAAAAGCCAAAATGCCAAAATTTGTAAATATAATAATAATAAGAATAATAGCAACAAAAATTTTCCTTGAAACTAATACCTTTTATGAACATAGACATGCCAATAATAAAATCAATAAAAATTCTGTTGTGGTCAGAAATAGTTTCAATAGTATAGTAATTTTTGTATAATTCATTTAAGAACCTGAATATCTCAGTGTGCCCATGTGTTATATATCACACATATACAGACTTTTACAAGGAAATAGTTGCCATCACAGAGAATGCTCTCCATAAGTGCTTCAATGAGTTATATGTGGGGTATCATTCTTATCACTAAGCATTTTTCATTGGAAATAGACGGCCAATAAGGAACCTATCTTTGACTATAGTTGAATCTCATAAAGTACAAATCATGTTTAGATTTTGAAACAATAAGTGATTAATTATAATAAAATCTTAAAGTGCTACTTTGAGAAACAAAGTGAAACAATTGATTTGAGTGGTCCATGGTTTTGATAAGCCCTGAAAAAGGCAAATCACCACATGGGCATCATTTTGTTTTTCCTTGATAGTCCAAATGGACACATTCATTTTGTGTCAATAGGCAGTTGAAACCTTACTCAGTTTCTCTCCAATATGACAACTGGAATAAGATTACCTACAATTCATCATACTGTGAGTTTCATTTGAAAACAGATTTAATTGAGTCTCGATGATTTGATTTAATTTATGTGTTTACCCTAAGCAAAACTAATTATGTTCTATAAAAGTTATGCCATCTTTGGAGTGACAAAGCTGATATGATCAGAGTCAGCTGGATATAGTCACTGAGTACTGTAAATGTGTGTTTGGTGTAGAACAGCTCTTCATACATCAGGAACTGGAAACTTTGTAAACAACCACAACCTAGTGTTTTGTTCTATGATGATTGTATTGATGGAGCAAAGACTAGTTTGAAGAAAAGTTAATATTTACTGACCAGTTGATGGTCTTGGACTCAATTTTCATCTCCTCAGAAGACTCTAGCCTAATTCGTGGACTGGACATAACCATCATTCATAGTCACATAAAACAATTTTTAATAACAAGCAAGTCTCTCTGTGGAAAAATATTCCATATTTTCTCAGAGAAGTTTCACTAATACTGCCCTGCATGAGATATGTTTCACTCTGTCTATGTCTTTCAGTTTTATATTACTTAAAGATTCACATTATTCATTAGTTATGTGCATGTTGGGGAAGTTATGTGCACAAGAAGGGGACGCTTTGTGGATAGGCATGGGGTATGAATTTCCTGTAGCCTTTAGATATAAATGGCTGTGTGTTGCCTGATGTGGGTACTGACAACAGATGTTAGGTCCTTTGGAAACAGACAAAATTCTCAACTACTGAGCCATCTCCTCAGAAATACATTTTACATTTTTAATGGTGTAGTTAGAGGAACAAACTCCAAAAATTATGGTTAAGTTCATCCATTAAAAAAAAGAACAAAACCTTCCTTTTATTATTTATGTTTTATTTCTGTACCCGGAAATAAAAATCACCAATTCCACCAGATTTCCTTTGTGTACTCTTGTGAGCTTGTTCATTAGTTTTCATGATCCTCTTGATATTATGAATGTTTTGGTGTATGCTTGTTTAAATTTGCATGTTTACATGTGACTATCATCAGCAGAAACAGTATCGAGCTTATTATTATTATTTTTCCTGAAAAGATCCTAAATAGTCCATCTATCCACTATTCTATTCTATGTGTGTGTATGTGGGGAGGTGAGACTCAGTTAAATAACAAAGTAATTTAAAATTAAAATAACTTATTAAATTTGTTTTTTGCCAACATAACACACGTGCAATGAATTTTGCTTACTATCATCTCCACCTTCTCCCATCCCTCATCACCCCCATTAGCACCTACTGTGTCTCCCAAGTCTCCCTCCTATAGTCTTCCTGCTTTGCTTGGTGACATATTTAGAGTAACCAAGACAGTTTCACTGGTTGTGTTTGAAATTACACACTCAAGGCTGGTGGTTTCATTCATGGGTACAAAACTGATAACAAATCTGCTTCTTCCTTAGGATCCATCTGTACCAATAGTTCAAGCAGGTTGAGTGTGGTCCTGTGGGTCATTCCTTCATATGTGATTGATTGATAACATTCTCACCCTTGTGCAGACCTAGATCAGGGAACTTCAGTATCTGTGAAAATCATTATTCCAAAGACTGTGTTATGCCAAGAAAATGCCATTTCACAGCTCTGTTCCTTATCATCTGGCTCTTACGTTCCTCCTGACTCTTTTCCACAATGTTCCCTGAGCCTTACAGAGGATACTCTAACTATCCTTTTCATGCTGCAGACTCAGCTGTCATTTATTCTGGGTATCTTGAGCTGCCATGAATCTCTGCAATCACCTTCATTCATTACAAAGAGAAGCTTCTCTGATTGAAGCTAAGAGCAGCATTTGTCTCCAAGTATAAACATAAATATTTAGAAGACAGGTTGGAACCATGTCAATTTAGTTAAATAACAATAGTAAATTTTCTGCCTAGGACCCAAGACCTGATTATTTTGAGTAGAGAGTCTCCACATATCTCCCTAGCTGTTTGAAGATTTGCTACATAGGTCTGTTTGACCTCAAATACAAAACCTCCCTTCTTCTGCATCCAGAGTGTTTGGACTAAAGGACCACTGTACCTAAAACTAGCATGTATATTTATCTATTTAAATCTAGGAATAATCTGTTCAGTCAGTATTATCTTGTCCAAAAACAAAGTCTTCAAGCACTTATTACTTTTAATAGGATGCTATTAAACTAAAATATTGATCAGAGACTGACTAGCTTAAGATAATTCAAAATTCAAGCAGCTTGGAGAGAAAGAATTGAGAAGAGATAAGGTCTGTTAATATGCCTTCTTTCAAGAGAAAAAAAGCTAAAATTTTTGATTAGTGAGCTAAGTCTTATCACTGAAATTCAAAAACATTTTCTGAGATAGGGGTTTAGGGAAAGTTGGATTACATATGAACCTCAAGGCTTTAGACTTTCATGTATTTCTTTTCCTATCACTGCTGATTACAAAGATATTTGCATGTAAATAGGAATTTTCTTCTGCGTAATCAGCAGGCTATTCCTTCAGTTCACTCTGTACACTTTCTCCATGGTTACTTATGATCTGTTCAGTAATCAATTCAGATATCGCAGACACTGGTGTATGATGTCATGAAAGAGTCCCAAATTAGAGACAGCCAGGAAAGTAAAAAGAGGAAACTTTTTTTGCACAAATGTCTCAACCACCTGCAAAAGTTGGTAACAAGTATAGGAAATTCTGTTTTATGACTCATTCTGTCACAAGATGCCCATTGAGTATAACTATTTAGATACTAATCTTAACAAATGGGTCTAGTGGCCTACCAAAAAGGAATATGTAAAACATGTGGAAATCTATTATTAAATACACTTCATTTATATATATATGTAAAATAATTCAATTGCATTACATCACACAGGAGTTATAGTTACCCTAGAAGCCATACATTGCCAAATAAAATGTCAAATGCCAGATTCAGGATACCTTGCCTCAAAATGAAGGTTAAGGGTGTCCTAAGACCATAAAACAATACAAGCCCTTGCCTTTGCTCTTGGTTACTCACAGGAACTTCATCATAAGACTCCATTCACTACTGAAGATGACACACACTTTAGTCACAGGTTATGGAGAACTTAAATTGGACAATTCTTGCTTTCTGGCAAGTTTTCACAGTATTAGAAGGTGATATGCAGTGTGGTAAGGGAGAAAAGTAATCAACAATGTAAGCCACAATACCACCTAGTATAGCAAGATACGGCCAAGGGGACAATATAATGGCATAAATGTTATAAGAGAAACCAACTGCTTTCTGATTAGATTAAAGATCATACATAGGAATACATATGAATGGTGCAAAAAATCTGGGCAAGAAATCATGACTTGATAGTTCATAGGACATAGGTGGATGAATGTACTATTTCATTTTACTAAACAGACAAATCATCAAACTTCCCTCTAAATTTGTATCTTTTATGCATTTAGATTTGTGTCCCTTTTTGACATCATCTTTGTGCAGTAGAGGGTAGTTAGTGAAGAAATTTACACCTGGCCAAGTATATAGGGTAAGTGCAGAGCACACACAGGGAAGCATTCAGCAATAAATGGAGACATCTGTCCCAAGACCCAGAAGCAATTACAGGGGACAGGATCAACATTAATATAATATCCAGAGATCATGGAATGCAGAGCCAGTGTCTTCTGGACTGGACAGGATCACCATACTCATATGGTTTTCCCATGGGTCTGTGGCTTATCTAATCCTAGGTTCTTGGCCACCCAAAAATTGCGGAGCATTGGTTTTATCTTGTAGAGTGGGCAGTCAATCCAATAAAATAGTGGTTACATATTCCCAGTACTAATGCTTGTGTCATTGTTGCACAAGTATATCATGCAAACTGGTCATCATTATAGATCAAAGGTGTTGTAGTTGGGTTGGTGTTTACTCTTTTCTCTCACAGCAGGGAGAGTATCTTCCAGTACCAAAACATTAGTCAGTGGGGTGAAGGCTTTAGGTAGGAATGAGCTTCAGTCCAACCTACTTCCATTCTCTCCATAACTATACATTTCATTTACCCTTCCTTGGGAGACTCCAATCCTCCATTTCTTACTCTTTACATAACCTCTGTGGCTATATGAATTGTAGCATGCCAATCTATTTAGAAAATACATTCTTGAGATTGTCCTGTAGGCATGTTTGTAGGATACTGTCTTGATTAATGATTGATGTGGGATGGCCCAGAGCATTGTGGGCTATGCTCCCTCTATGTGGGCAGATGTTCTTAGAGGTTATAAGAAAACAGGATGATAAAGCCACCAGGAGCAAGTCAGTAAACAGCAACTCCCCTTAGCTTCTGAATCTGTTTTGTCCCCATTATCCTGACTTGATTTCTTGGTGTTTCTTCACTGACCAGCAACAGTGTGGTACCATAAGCTGAAATGAACTCTTTTTTCCCCAAGTTGTTTTGGATCAGGGCGTTTTATTGCAGCAATAGAAATCCAATGAAGATAGTCCCTCTCTTTAGAAAACATAGAACTAGCTAATAACATTCGACTTGTTAATTTTTATTTCTCCAAGGCATCTTAGTGTTCCCTAACCCATGATAATTATTACATTCAGAATAAGCCTACAGAACTGAGTAGGTATCAGCTACCTTGGTGACTGAATAAAATTTAGCACAATATCTGTTTTCTTATTCTAAGCCACACATGACATGTACAAATGAATTATTATATGAGCATACAATTTGCTTTCAATAATCAATAGGAAAATAACTGTTCTAGAAAATCTGTTCCACATGTTTCTCTTGAGTATGAGTGCATTCTCTTTATATGCAAGTTAGAGTTTTCTGTATTTAATATGTTAGCATTAAAATTTGTCATGTTCATTTTTTTAATTTCAGAACTATAAAATAAGAGACATTATCATTTGCTAGAAAAAGCAACTGAATAAATGAAGGTCCCCACTATTTTTTCAAGAAACCAAATTATAAATGTAAATCAACTCAAATATAAAATAATGTTCAAGTAAGCTCATATCAGGTTAACATAAGCAGCTGTGTTCCTGTTACTGTAGCATATCAACTCGCATGTCAAACTACTAGCTTGAGAGACTAGCTTGAATAATTGGTACATGAAACTTTTTCCTCAGAAAACACACATATACCCAATGCGAGATTTGAATCTAGAACCTTATTCATGTTAAAAAAATTGATCTACTACTGAGCTATGCTTTTGAGACAGGGTTCTACAAGTTACCCAGGCAAGACTTAAGCTTATGATATTCCTGTCTTGATTGCTTAAGTAGCTGACATTATAAGACCAACAAAAAATACGTTGGATACGTTCACCAATCTATTTATCAGATTAAAAAGAAATTAGTATAATAAACTCAACTGGTCAAACCAAAAATAAGACCAGAGTCCCTAATGATATGACATTGGAAGTTTATTTACTTTTGGGGGTAGTATCATTGTGTTTGGATAAAATTGAGTGACAAGGGTGCCCATGATGACATTAGTAAAATAATAAGGAAACCATTTTCAAAGAGGCAGGCTCTCTTAAGAGACCCAGTCTGCTCACACCTTTCTTTTTGAATTCCTAAAATACAAAATCATGAGAAGTGTGTGACTACTGTTTTAAGTTCTCTAGTCTATGGTGGTTGCTTTTATTATACATGCTCTTGAGACTAAACATACCATAATTGATTCTTATCCTAACATTTGTTTCAAATCTGTTGTGAAATGCTGTCAGTGTGTGAAAAATAAACCTCATACACACCATGGATTTATTTCTTTATGTTTCCACAGTCAACACTTTTACAGCATACATAACAGAACTCCAAAAGAGCATATTTTGAATTAAGTTGCATTTTCTGTTATTATTTTTCCTTTTGTTCCTACACATGTTCTAGATTTTATAAAATAGGAATTCAAGAGTGTTAGTAGCATGATATGTTAAAGTAAAATAAATCTTGCCACCAGAAAAGAGAATATTCATATATAATGTGAGCAGATAGATTTTTCCCTAGAATTTGTGGGTAGGTGATTGCGAGTGCCTAGGACATATCACTTGCTAAAAGAGAAGTAAGTTTTCTCGGTTTTAAATAAAACCCTCTGAGTGGTATGTGTGTGAGAGAAATGGAAAAAGAAGTTTCCTCAGATTTTTAAAGCTACTTCTTCATACATCTTTTATTAAGCCCGTTTATGCTGATTGCTGCACAGCCAATGTGTAAAAGGAAATGATTCAGAGACTTCAAGAGTGCTTGAATACATTTTCTTTCTGAATCTTAATTGTTTACAAAATTGAGTGCTCTCTCTGCAGCTGAGTCTTCAGTGTGTATTAGGAGCTACTGCAAAATAGGACCATGGTGTTGGAATAGAATCAGATAAAGGTTAGGTTCTCTCTCTCTCTCTCTCTCTCTCTCTCTCTCTCTCTCTCTCTCTCTCTCTCTCTCTCTCTCTCTCTCTCACATCTATATCTGGCTATGTCTACCATCTATCATCATCTATCATACTCCCTAGCATATATATATATATATATATATATTTCTCTCTTCTTTTCATTTCCTCCCTTCTTTTCATCAACCCCTTTCCTCCTTCAAGATATATTAGTAACCACCTCATTAAATGAAAAGACCCATGCTAAAAATTAAGCATAAAATCACAAAGAAGATTGTTTTGCCACATCTACAATTTCTAATTTAGCTGAGGAATAAGACAGAGGAATGTCTAGCATAACAAGAGTAATTTTAACCAGCTACAATTTCAGAAAGCTTCAAAACATACAGAAATCTAAGCTTAGTGTTGATCCATTAAAAGAGGTTATCTCTCTAAGATGTAATGCAGGATTTCATGAATATTCTTTTCAAAATTACGTTTTCTCTCCAAGTGACAGATCATCTTGGGAGACTTTTTTTCCAATATTTCTTTCATAAGAAATAGGTCTGAATTAAATCATGGAAATTAATATTGTTGTAATTTAATTGCATATCCATGTCTGTGTCTACTGTTTTAAGTAATCATGATGCAATAGAGATCAATAGTATAGGTGGCATGCAGTCCTAAAACATAATGGCTCTACAGAGAAGAAAGTGTTGAAGAACTATAAAATAGCTCTATTAATGGAAATGCAATAACAAATATCATTACAAAATCCAAATGAGTATTATGTTAAGAATAAAAGAAAAGAATAACAGCATTTGAACAATCATAGAAATATTCATCCAAAGGATGCTGGTTTCCACCCTGGCATAATAGTTATACTTTGGTGAATAAATATGCATTATCTGAAGCAAGAACAGCAACAAACTTGTTCAGTCTGTACTTCATATAGAGTACAGTGACACAGGTGAACAGAAAACAAATGCATTTCTAGATTCTAGTGGGCGACCGAGGCAGCAGGAGACACAGTCGTCCAGTGCAACCAGTAGCTGGTAGAACTATTTCAGAGGCTTGGATTCCTGACTTAAATCACAGAGAAGGATGTCAGCGTGAGTTACCAGTACGAAAAGGTAGAATTTATTATTGTTCAGTCATGCACAATGAGAGAGGAAGAGACAGACAAGTGAAAGAACCATCGTGGTATGTACTCCAGGAGGTGGGAGCACGTCTTCACAAGATGACTCTCGTTTCAGTGTCATAGCAGCAATGATCTATACTGTTTCTTTGGCTTATAAAGTTAGACTTGTTCATGAGCTTAAAATATTGAGTGAAATAGTTCTACATACATATTCTCATCTGAGATATTTTTATTAATTAAAGAGAACACAATGTTTCTGAGGTACACAGTACAGCTTCAATAGATTATACGAAAAAAATGCATGTCTGAAAGTTCAAAGGAATCCCTCAGCATATAGTTCACAAAGATTCAAAGTGAACGTTTTTTACTTTAGAAACAGTTCATGCGATCTAAGAGAGGATATGCAGTCACATAAGTCTGTCTGCCCAAGTTTCATCCATAGAACTCATGTAAAATCCCAAATATAGTGGCACACATCTGTAAACCCGGCACTTGTATGGTAAGGGTGAAAAAACAATTTCCCAGAAGCCTGTGGGCTAGCAATTTTGAGTGCTTACCACACCATCAGAAACAAGAAAGATCCTGGCTCAC
Organism: Mesocricetus auratus; assembly: GCF_017639785.1. Classification (NCBI taxonomy): domain Eukaryota; kingdom Metazoa; phylum Chordata; class Mammalia; order Rodentia; family Cricetidae; genus Mesocricetus; species Mesocricetus auratus. The sequence goes on along the minus strand of NW_024429195.1, from coordinate 56,700,650 downwards.
AAAAAGTGGAAAGTGGTAACTGGCTTCTGAAAATTGCCCTTTAATTTCCATATGCACTTTTTGGTACCCTCACTCCCATACTTAAACACATGAATACACATGCAATGGATATTTAGAATAGGATATGTAACAATGCGTGTGATATTTTTCTTGAGTCTTTACTAGCAGAGTTGAGGAGTTCCTTTTCTTCCTACATTCCCCTATTTATTTTCTGTCTATGCTGATGTCAAAATTGGAAAGAAAACTCCAGTCTCCTGTGTCTGGAATACAAAGAGAGAACATTAACAAAATCACAAATATGAGGTAGGAATGAAGGCTACTATGAGGAATGTCTTACTCAAAAGAAGATTACACATTGGAGAATTTTGTATGTATTTCTTATTTAAGATTACTCTGATAGCAGTTAGGAGCGTTTTCACAATGGTCAGAAACATGGAAGCCAATTATTCTCTAAGGGATGACAGGACCTTTTAGGTGTTAAATGAAGCTGTGTGGACACTGGAGGAAGTTGCGGATGGATTGGTGATAGGAACCCAATTTGTGCTTCTTAAAGGTTGCTGGTTGCTTACAGAGCATGGTAGAAAATATGCAACAGAAATTCCAAGACATTTCTCGATCTTTCCTGATGTCTATATTTCCCTGGAGTAGCTTCTAGATCCTTGCCAAGACATACCAGAAACAGAAAGTCTACATTTCAATTTAGGCACACAAAGAAATGAATAAAGGTTTTGGAGTGCTCTAAGAAAATGAAAGACATGGTTACAGTCATCAAAAATCTTATCTATAGCCCTCTGGTTGTGAGTCTAGCCTTTAACAGCTGAGCCATCTCTACAGTCCAACAGCTTTTTGCTGTTGTTGCTTTGTTTTGGTTTGTCAAGTTGAATAGCAAGATGTATTCTCTTAGCTACAATAAAATGACTAATTACAGAACATCAAATTGTGCTTGTCTAAAGTGTCATATATGACATATTGTCTACCATCATCTGCATCTGTCAGTAGTTTCGTGACAACTTCCTCAAAAAGAATTAAGGTCATAAAATATTCCAAATAATAGTTTTAGACATTGTGTCTAAGTTTTATCATTTTTTGCACTAATATCAAGAAATATTTAGAACTCTTGTCAAAATTAAGGTCATTGTGATCAAGTGAGTTTGGTATTTCAGCTGCCTTGGGATAGGAAAGCTTTTGCAGGTAGGCAGCACCTGGAACAGTCAAGACATGATCCGTTGCTTGGGTGAGAGGCTGAAGACCTGGATTCTACTGGGTTTAAGTCTTGCTCTCCCTGCCTATCTCCAAACCTGTCTTACTCTGAGATAAAATTCTCACTCTTGGACACTGCTTTTCTCAATGCCTTTGTCTCTGCTTCATTGGGTTTGGGTAACTCTCCCTGCTTTATTTTTGGTGTGTGTGGTTTTTGTTGTTTTGTTTTTTCACTTCCCAGTTGGTGTGGTATATAAACAAGCTAAGGGGATAAATAGGCTTTCTGAAATCATCTCTTACCAAGTTCTTTAAGATGTTTTTGTTTTCTATGTATCATATTATCTACATCATATAGACATAAATCCAAAATACATGTGTTGAATTTCAAAGAGGCTCTCATAACACAGACAGGCCATTTTAAATAAGTTCATTCTGAATATGGTGCGTGTGTGTGTGTGTGTGTGTGTGTGTGTGTGTGTGTGGTGTGTTTCCTGCTTAGGTTGAGAAATGTAATATTGATTGCCAGATTATAAACTTTGGAAAAAGAGCCAAAGGGAACACTTATGGACAGTATTAGATATTCAAAGCAGAATGGACCTAAGATTCCCTGACCATGGCAGGGAAATCAGGGTGGCAATAGTTTGAAAGAACTGTTTACATCTTACCTATAATGAGACTGAGAGAATAACAAATGGATGATATTCCCTTTCTTTATTTGGTACTGTCTGGAATCTTATCCAGGCAATGGTTCCACCACAGTCTTCCAGCACAAGATCCAGAAGTCAGTTTCACAAGTGGTACTAGATCTCTTCAGGTTGACAATTAAGTGTAACTATCGCCGGGTGTTAGTGGCACACGCCTTTAATCGCAGCACTCAGGAGATAGAGGCAGGTGGATCTCTGTGTGTTCGGGATCAGCCTGGTCTACTGAGAAAGTTTCAAGACAGGCTCCAAAACAATACAGAGAAAACCTGTCTCCAAAAAAAAAAAAAAAAAAAAAGAGTAACTATCATGGTGTTTCATTATAGATGAGCATTATCAAAATGTGGATGGGAGCATGCTTATGGCTTTTGTGTGATTAGCAACGTATTGATCAGCAAAGCCAAGAACAATTGGCAGGAATGGTAAGATACAGTTGATTCATGAGAAATTCTTTCATAGTGTTCATAATTAAAAACTTTCATTTGGAAGTCACAGAAAATTAGCCGGCTGTTTGTTTAGGAAGAGTGATACTGTTGTTTTATTTATTCCTCAACGTATAAACATAATATCAAATTAAAATAATATGTATGGATATTAAAACAAAGAGTAGTTTTGATAGTGATATACCGTTTAAGGAAAAAAGAACCTCTCATAAATATATGTGCAGGGCAGCTAAGGTGCTTGTCTTGACAAGCAAACAGAGCAAAGAAAAATGATAATTGAAATCTGATGTAGGAGTTAATTTGAAGGAATGTACATTAACACTTATGTAGCTTTGCCTTTGCATATGTAAAGGAAAAATTCTCAAGGACAGTATAAAACAAAATGAGCATTCCTTGCTTTCTAAAGTAAGTTCCATTTCAGTGCTTGAATGGATAAAATGCTGCAAATGGAACACAGCTGGAAAAGACCTAAAGAAAGATTTGAAAGAATATTAAAATGGGCCTTTAATGTCACTAAGGTAATTACTTTTCTCATGAAATAAGTGCTGTACTTTCTTGTAAAAGGAGAGGATGACACTGTTTTTCCCTTTCATAGTAGAAACATGATTTATCACAGTTCATTTATGAGAGCCTCATATTTTCTTGTCATGTTTTGACCATGCTTTATTCAGAAAAATTCACTTTTCAATTTAAGAGTACTGTGTGATTACACTAGTCTGTACATTTGCTAAAATTCATCACAATACACTTGGAAATAATTAAAGCTGTTTGCCTTTTCTTCCCTGTGAAAACCAAATCCCAAAAGGAGAAAAAAAGACCTAGAATGAAGCAAATTCACACTATCTGAAAATTGTTATTCATATTTTGACAAAGGAAAGGCTCCATTTTAATCATTTTTGAAGTCATTATCCTTAGATTGTTCTTATTCCTATGTGTCTTATATCATTTTAATATCATGTGAAAAATTAAATTCTTTCTTCTGGAAAATGTTCATTGTTTTAAAAAGAATTTGTTATTACATGGAGTGTTTGTTCCTCAGATACCTAAGAGAAAATAGCTTGTATTAATTGAAACACTGTAGATGAGGCATATTACCCCATAGTCTAACTGATGTCACTTCTTTTCATCATTGGAAAGCCAATATTCATTCGAAATATGTAGATTTAGGTTATCATTAATGTTTTAAGAAGTTAACACACATAAAATTAACAAAAATAAATAAGTTTATAAAATATTATAAGGCTACATTTGGGTAATTTTTATTTCCAGAGATATAGAAGTACTTTTGTTATTGTAACATTAAACTACACACCAACACATTTTAAAATTATGTATTTATTTTATGTCACAATTCTTAATCAGAAGAAGGCACCAATAAATGGATATACCAATGTTGGAATATAATAAAGGAATCATTCACTGACAGTAAACATGGTTTTATATGTTATTCTCACTTCTCAAAATTAAGTACAAGATGATGGTGGTGTGTATTTGATAAATATGTGTTCATTACCATTCATTCCTATATTTGTTTACTGTTCTAATACTCACTGTGTAACCATGGTCTGCCTGAAACTTTCAGAAAAATCTCGTATAAATAATAATAACTAATAATTTTGAAAAAATAACAAAAACAATGATGACCAAGAGGTAGAAGGCAAGGATTTTTGCACATTGTTGATTAGAATTTAAATTGGTACATGATTGCAGAAGCAGATTCATTAAAAAAAATAGAAACTCCATGTAATCCCATAGCCTCAATATTGGCTATAAACCCGATGATAAAATCTGTACCTTGATGAAGTATTAATACTTCACTGATATCCTTTATAGTATGTCCATACAAATAAAGATTGTGAAAAAATATAAATGCCCATGGATGACTTAATGCATGATAATTATATGTTCTTGGGTATGTATGTTTCTATTTGTCTTTAAAAATGAAGAGAATTGGGGTTCGAGGATTTAGCTCAGTGGTAGAATGCTAGCGAGCAAGAGCAAGGCTCTGAGTCTGATCATCCACCCCTGAAACGGAAGAAAACAAAATGAAATTCCAAGTCTAGCCAATTTACAATAATATTAATGAGGACTTATTCAAATTGTCTTAGCTTTTCTGCTACCCATGTAATCATTTTAAAATTATACAATATACATAGTCAGCTATCCTGTTGTATAACTTAAATAGGAAAAACTTTGTTAAGTATAAGGCAATAATTCTGAAAAATGCATTATATAATGATTATTTCCTTAATATTCAGAATAATTATAATCACATACAAATTACATAATGCTACACAGGTTATCTGAATTATAATATGACTAAAATACCTATAGGAAATTTTCTGAAAAGACAAAAATATCCTCCAAATATGAGTACATATTTTAATTGTTCTACTAGTCAAATTTCTTCAGAGAAATAAAGCAAAATGCACACATATGTAAATATATGTGGATATTTTATATGGAAACCAGATGAGGGAACAAAGAAATCCTCCACTAAATACTCTTTAATGCTGGAATTTCAGTCATGTCCAAATAGCCAGAATACCTGAGGGACTTGAAACATTGCAGATTCCAGAGACAGATAGATGATAGATAGATAGATAGATAGATAGATAGATAGATAGATAGATAGATAGATAGATAGATAGTACATACATACATACATACATACATACATACATACATGATAGATGACAGGTAAATGATAGTCAGAAAGACAGACAGATAGATAGTTGATAGAGGCCTCTTCTGCTTCTTTGCCCAGATGTTCCTTGCGCCTCTACTTCAATTGTTAGAATAATGGCTGCTCTCATTAGTGAAATAAGATCTCTCTATACATTCAAATGTTGATATCTTTCAGAAACATGCTCAGATATGTACAAAAGCCACGTTTTGTCTAAGTAGCATTTTATTTACTCTTTGAAAGTGTCATACATGTATATAATGTATCTTGATCACATCCACCATTTACCACTCCCTCTAATTTCCTCCAGCAATTCCACTGCATCTTCCTCACAATTTCAAATTCACCATTTATAACTTTTTTATTTTGTTACTTTTTGTTATACTGAGTTCAATTAGCCCTGCCCATGAGTTGATGGACATGGAATGACTACAGAAGTTTGGGGAACTTACCAGTGGCTAGAATCCTAAAGAAAAGTGACTCTCTCTTTCTCTGCAGCAGACTATACAGGCATCCCAGAATGCAAGCATGTTAGCAAATAAAGCCAGCGATTTTCCAAATAAATAACATGTACTTCAAATCAATTTGGGTCACAATGACTATAAAAATATGTAAAAATAAAGATAATAGCTTGTGTTTTTACTCAGAAAAGTAAATAATTATAATTGATATTCTTGATAGTGCATTTTAATTTAAAACAAAAGGACATACTTCAAGATCAAATTTAAAAGTCAAAGGAAAGAATTAAAGAAAGGATGTGGGAAGTCATTTAGAATGACAGCATTCATATACTGAAAACACAAAGATAATTAAATAGAACATTATACGATCTACATTTTAGATACTATAAGAAAATTAAATCTGTGAATATTAAATATTGTGTCAGACAAAGTATATAAAAATGGGTCCTACAAGAGAACTAAAGCCCTCAAAAAATAAAAATGGACCTAAAATCAAGGAAAGAATTCCTGCTAATATATTGAACTATCGGTAATTGATCATGTACTATTAGAATTAAATGATATTAAGTACACAAGAGAAAAGTAATGATTTAAGAAAATATCATGACATAATAGATATACTAAATATGTTAAATATACTAAATGTGTTAGAATAGTTTGTATATTTTAAAGAGGTTTAAAATTATTGAAAACTAAACTACAGTATCATCAGTGCAATAAATGAAAACCAGGGAAGAATTGTGAGGATATATCATAATAAAGTGCTAATAAAAGTACCTCAAACAAATAGACAGTATTATAATCCTAAAGCTCTTACAAAAGATTTATCATAATATCAGTGGATGAATAAATTGTTATGTGAATCAAGGAAACAGAGAGACCCAATTAAAATGGAAACAGGAATATAATAATGTTAATACTTTAAATCACTAGAGAGATGATAGATCATTCACTGAATGTTGATGGAATGGCAAATTTAAAGATACAAAGTTAATTACTTCATATATTACATTACAATAAATTTCAAATACACATAGAATACTATTAAATTAAAATCAAGGGGCTGGAGAGAGTGTGTGTAGACCAAGTTTAAATTTTCAGAACTCCATCAACGTATATGTGGTGGCCAGTCTGTAATTTCCATGTACAAGAGGTAGATATGGAATGCCCAAAGCAGCATAGCTAGCCACACTAACAGATAGGAAAGCTCATACTTCAGTGCATAAAGTGGAGAAAAATGGAGGAAAATACTCTACATTACTTTCAGGCCTCCATACCGTGTGTGTGTGTGTGTGTGTGTGTGTGTCTGTGTGTGTGTCTGTGTGTGTGTGTGTCTGTGTGTCTGTATACGTTTCTGTGTGTTTGTGTCTGTGTGTGTGTCTGTGCACCACCACATATGAGGCCCCAAACATGCAAAGAAATATAAATATTCTCTCACCATACATACATAAGCAGAAAAGAAATCAAAGAAATGCAGAAAGAAGATATGAATGGTCTACATGCTATTGAAAACACAGTAAAAGGAGTTTGTTTATGTACATAAGAGATGAGAAAAATTAAAATAGTAATTAAATTGAAGTATCTAATTTATTTTTTTTCAAAAATAAGAGAATAGTTGTACCTGGGTTGTTACTTATTATGGACAATGTCCTGAGTTTAATATACAGCATTTCAGGAACTAGATGTGTTGATACATACATCTAATCAGGGCTAAGAAGGTGAAGGCAAGAGAATTCATAAAACACAAATAAAAAAAAGAAAATAAAGTAAATGATGTTTTGTATGAAATTTAAAAGAATTAATAAAATTGCATATTATTAAATAATGGGAAAAATTGCTAAGACTATCAAAACTACAAACACAGAAGTTACTAGATATAGCTAACTGGAGGACACATTAGCAGATTTTCAATTGCAGAACTTTGAACCCTGAATGCTTTTTGTTTTGCTAGTTTTTATTTTGTCTTATTTTGTTATTATGTGCATTAGTGTTTTGACATGGGTTTCAGGTTCCCTAGAACTGGAGTTACAAATAGTTGTGAGCAGCTGCCATGTGGGTGCTGGAAAGTGAACTCTGGTTCTCTGGAAAAGCAGTCAGTGCTTTTAAATACTGAGCCATCTCTGTACCTTAGCACTGAATGTTTTTATGTTTGTTATTATGATAAACCCAGAAAGACTCATAACCTGCAGAAATGATGTAATAATCCAAGATGTGTGCCAATAAATATTTTACATTTTACATTTTAACAAGTATTTTAGTAATAAACTCAAAAAACTCTAAGCATATGAATTATTAGAACATTTTTTTAAATTTAGAATGACATCAAAACATGGTAGTTTACATCTTGTAAAGAAGATAATGTTACAGAATTAAAATACTATGAAGGCTACAAAATTAACAGGGCTAAAGTGATGTGTGTTCCTAGGCACATGTATAGTATATGTTGCAGTAGGTAATTTTCTATTGCCGTAAGACACCATGACCAAGGAACAGCAGAGGTTTAGAGTCCATGACAGTGGAGCAGAGGCAACAGGAAGCAGGAGGTTGGAGCAGCTAGAGCTCACTTCTTGAACCACGTGCAGGAAGTAGCTACTTTACAGCAGATGGTTGATGATTTTGAAGCCTACACCAACAAGAATGCACCTACTAACCCTGCCCCCACAGTTTCAACAGTTGGTAAACGGGTTTTGAAATATTTGCGCCTATTAGCCTTTTACAATCAAACTACCACACATATGTGTACAGTTATGATATATAGAGTGGAGCTAAGGTGGCAAATTTTAGTATTTCATGATAGAATTCCAAAGATATTTCCAAAATGATCCTTGCTAACAATGTTATTTAGGACTAGTTAAGGACAGATTACAATGGGGTGGGGGCAACTTTAGAGCAACATTTGGATGCTGGAAATGAGCACGAGTGAGATGATGATGATGGCATTCACTTATTACAAAACTTGAAGAACTCTCTGGTATTTAGCAAGATTTTGAGAAGCAAATAAAAATTTCAAAATATACAGACTTTAATTGATAAATATTTAGCAAGCTTTGGCTTAATTAACATGTCTAGTCTAGTTAAATACAAAAGTCTCTAAGTTTGCTCTTCTCTTTCAATTTATTTTCCAAAAGGAAGCCAAAATGTTTCTGCAAATGTGTGTTAGATCATGGTATCAAAACTGCTTCCAATACATTCAGAGTCAAGCTTGGAAGCTCCATGGAGATGATAGATAGGAAGCTTGGAAGTTCACGGCAATCCTTGGCTACATATCAAGTTCAAACCAGATAGAGCTACTTGAGAAGCTGTCTTCACTACAAATGTCTTACTGGACCTGAGCCACACTCTGCATCTCCTGTCTCATCCTTACTTTATCCTGTCTGGCTTGATCTGTTCCAGTGGCCATGATCATTATCACTAGAACGAAACAGACATTGCTTGGTGGCTATTCTCTCCCTTGAAGCTGTTGCAGTCCTGGCTTCATCTGTGATTCTGTTTCTCCCTCAGTGAGGGTGTGTCTCACCCTATGGCAGCTTGCGGCTCTTCTACTTTCTCAGTGCTACTGATGTTTCTTTGTTTGGTTTAATTTTCTGCACACCATTTAATCTCTAAAAAATACATTTCATTTTTATTTACTTCTAACTAGCTCTCCCATTAGACCCTAGTACTACAAGAGAAAGGATCTCTCCCGGATTGCCAGAAACCTGAATATATATATATATATATATATGTGTGTGTGTGTGTGTGTGTGTGTGTGTGTGTGTGTGTGTGTGTAAAACATATACATATAGAAATATATAGATAATTGTATATGCATATATGCTTTAGTTCCTAAAATGTTATAACAAGCATAATATTTATTTAAATGGAAAATATAGGATGGAATTTTAGCTGTATATATGAATTAATATCATTTATATTTAGCTTTGTGAAAATGAGTAGCTCCTTCAAAGGCAACAAGAATTTATTTTTGAATGACTGGAGCCAGCAAGAACAGGTCATTCAGGAGGATGGATTGACGATAAATTTGAGCAAAGCACCATGATAAATATGTGAAATTATCACAATGAAATGCATTATTTCATATGCAATCTAGAACATTTTCAATTCTGTGGTATGATTCCTTTTTCTAATATGAAAGTATAAAATTCAAAGGACTATTTACTTATACTTACTTCTCTTTATAGTTTTAAAGCTTTTTAATATTTTCCAATTTACCTAAAGCAATCTATATGTATTACAATTAAAATTGGGTACAATCAGCAAAAATTTAAGCTACATCAGCAGTTTCACAAGTGGTTAAAAAAAGTGGTGTAGTTTAAGTAAAGTGTGAAGGACAAATACAGAGTAAATGAAAAGAAAATTGTGTTTCCTTTTTTAAAGGTTCATTGAGGCTTGAATGCATAGAGGCAATGTCCACTGACTCAAACAGACCATTCCTGGATTAAAACTAATCAAATCTCTTTGCATAGTTGAGAATGGGCCTGGGGTAACTTCTTTGCAATTCAAAGAGACTTTCCTTTGAATATTTTATGATATATATATATATATTTTGGATGTTGTTTAATTCATAAGGGAAAAAGACATGTTTTGAACATAGCATGGGGTATTTTGTTCATTTTGAAACTTATTTTTTTACATGCAGAAACAAACACCAGTTAACCATAGTGGTGTGAATTACTTTAGATGAGTTTTCTATTTGTTTATTTTCCCTTGTGTTGTGAGGATACTTAGTATCAGGAAGAGGTTGTTCACAATTAGGAGGAAGAAAGACTTGCAGAATCAGAGATGATGGTAGATTCCAAGAAAACTCTTTCCAGATACAACAGGGCTGGTGCACATATGAAGTCATAGCCTATGAAAGCAAACAGAATACTTGCACAAGTTCAAACTAGTCAAAATCCCAGAAAGGAGAAAAGAAAGGAATAAAGTCCCTTATTTAACCAATAGCTATGTGTAAGTGATAGCTTCTGGGAGGTGGGAAAGCAGTTATTTTCAATGAATTGACACTGAATGTGCCAACCACACTCCAGCACAACACAACTACTCATACTTGGCCAACATAAAATAGGTTACATTATTTTGTGTTTTTTTTAAGTGAAAGACCTGTATCGCAAGAACTTTGAGTCTTTACAGAAAGAAATTAAAGAAGACATCACAAAATGGAAAGGTCTCCCATGCTCTGGGATAAGTAGGATCAACGTAGTAAAAATGGCAATCTACAGATTCAATGCAATCCCCATTAAAATCCCAGCACAATTCTTCAAAGACCTTGAAAGAACAATGCCCAACTTTATATGGAAAAACAAAAGACCCAGGATAGCCAAAACAACCCTATTCAAAAAAGCAACATCCAGAGGCATCACCATCCCTGACTTCAAGCTATATTACAGAGCTATAGTCTTGAAAACAGTTTGCTATTGGCACAAAAATAGACAGGTAGACAAATGGAATCAAAATAAACTCTGCAACACTAACTGGTATACGTTTGAACACATGATTTATGACAAAGAAGCTAAAATTTTTGACGGAAAAAGAAAGCATCTTCAACAAATGGTGCTGGCATAACTGGATGCAGACATGTAGACGACTGCAGGTACATCCATGTCTGTTGCTATGCACAAAACTCTAGTCCAAATGGATCAAAGACCTCAACATAAATCCAGTCACACTGAATTCTTAGAAGAAAAAATGAGAGGTACCTTTGAACGAATTGGTACAGGAGTCAGCTTCCTGAACATAACACCAGTAGCACAAGATACTAAGATCGACAATTAATAAACAGGTCCTCCTGAAACTGAGAAGCTTCTGTGAGACAAAGGACACAGTCAACAAGACAAAGTCAGCCCACAGAATGGGAAAAGATATTCACTAACCCCATATCTGACCGAGGGCTGATCTCCAAAATTTACAAAGAACTCAACAAGTCTCCAAAACACCAAAGGATCCAATTAAAAAGAGTGGTACAGAACTGAATAGAAAATTCTCAATAGAAGAGTCTAAAATGACTGAGAGACACTAAAGAAAGTAGTCAACATGCCTATCCACCAGGGAAATGCAAATCAAAACAACTCTGAGATACCATCTCACTCCTGTCAGAATGGCTAAAATAAAATAAAAACAAAAAATACCAATGCCTGTTTATGCTGGAGAGTATGTGGAGAAAGGGGAACATTCCTCCACTGCTGATGGAAGTGCCAACTTGTACAGCCACTTTGGAAATCAGTATGGAGATTCCTCAGGAAAATGGGAAACAGTATAACACAAGACCCAGCAATTCCACTCTTAGGCATATACCCAAAAGATGCACATTCATACAACAAGGATGTCTGTTCCACTATGTCCACAGCAACATTATTTGTAATAGTCAAAACCTGGAAGCAACATAGATGCCTCTCAACTGAAGAGTGGATAGAGAAAATGTGGTACATTTACACATATTTGAATACTACTCAGAGGAAAAAAACAGTGGAATCTTGAAATTTGCAGGCAAGTGGATGGCATGAGAAGAAACCATCCTGAGTGAGATAACCCAGTCACAAAAAGACAAACATGATATGTACTCACTCATATATGGATTTTAGACATGGATCAAGGGAGTGCCAGTCTGCAATTCCACTGCCAGAGAGTCTAGGAAACAGGTAGTACACTAAGAGAGATATGCATGGTACCCCCGTGAAAGGGAATGAGGCAAGATCTCCTGAGGAGATTTGGAAAATGGGGGGGAAGGGAAAGAAAGCCAGGAAAAAGAGAGGGGAGAAGAGGACATGGGGGACCAGGAAAGATGAGTTGAGGGAAGAATAGAGGAGAGCAGGAATGGAGATACCATAATAAAGGGAGTCATTGTAGGTTTGAGTAGAGATTTGACACTAGTGAAATTTCCAGAGATCTACAAGGGTGACACCAGCTGGGAAACTAGGCAAAAGTGGAGAGACTGCCTTAAAAATGTCCCTCACTGATAATGAGTTTGACTACTACCTTTTACACCATTCTAGAATCTTAATCCAGTGACTAATGGAAGTGTTGGCAGACACCCACAGCTAAACACTGAACTGAACTCCTGGATCCCAGTGATAGAGAGGGAGGAGTGATCAGCAAAGGGATAAAGAATAGGTCAGTGAAACCAACAGAAACAGCTGACCTGAACAAGGGGGAGCTCATGGACTCCCAGATTGGGAGTCCATGAGCATGGGACTGATCCGGATTCCCTGAATGTGGGTGTCATTGAGGAGGCCTAGGCAATCTATGGGAAATTGGGTAGTTGATCAGTAGTGATCCCTGGCATACAAATGGACTTTGGGTGCCCATCCCACAATGAGGGATGCCCTCTCAGCCTGAACTCTTGGGGAAGGGTCTAGGCTCTGCCCTGAATGAAATGACATACTTTGGAGATCTCCCATGGAGGGTCTCACACTCCCTGGGGACCAGAGTGGGGATTGGGTGAGGGTCTGGGGGAACTGGGTGGGACTGGGGAGGAGGGGAGGGAGAGGGAGCTGGGCTTGACATGTGATGCAAGCTTGTTTCTAATTTAAATAAAAAATTATAATTCTCTTTAAAAGCATACCCTACCAGTGTGGATTACTTTTATATAAGCAATAAGATATATGACTCTAAGCACATCTTATTTACTAGTTATAATCAGTTTTGTCACTGCCATTTATTTAATTTCACTTGTACTATTGTAACCTTGAAATATCATAGGTGTTAAAATAGATATAAAGTTATTTGCATCTTATGCTATTTTTAAATTACTAGTACATGCTGCTATTTTCATTTTCCCATTTCCTTTATATCAAATAAAAATAATTATTTTGTTAAAAGTGTTATATTTGAAAATGAATAGCTGCTGTACTTGTTGCAAATATTATTTTACACTTTCAGGGATCATTTAATCTATGTAAATATGTGAAACTTCTGAAATTATTATTAGAATTCCTACTTGTTTAAAATTAATCTTTTGAAACATTTCAAACTTTTGTTACCAAGCTTTCTAACCAAAATGGTTAGTGCTACTTACATATTTAAAATGCATAACTTTTAACAATTTAATTGTTCTGAAAATTTTGCAAATTGTATTTTTAAATATTTGTAAGTTTTTTCCATATATAAATCTTACTTTAACATCATTATGTTTAGTTGATATACAATTATTCTTAATTTCCACTGTGAATAGCTTAGCCACTTATAAATATGCTTGTATTTATTTGGAGAGTCTTACTTTTCATATATTTTGAATTAGGTTTTGTTCTAATGCTAAAAATAGGGAGGGCCATGTAACAATGTCTCTGCTTCTTGGAAGCTCATATTGCATTTGAGAGACAGGTGAAAGATACAGTGAATGAACATCACACAATTTGGGAATAATAGTGTGGGAAAAGGGTATAAGACAGAAGTTCAAATTAATGATATTCACCTGGGAGCAATATGCTTACAATTATAAAAGAGAGTAAGAATTTCTTACTTTTATTTTATATTTTCAGTCTTACTGATTTATTGTAGTCTCAAATTAATGTTTTGTAAGTCTCTGTGTGTGTGTGTGCGTGTGTGTGTGTGTGTGTGTGTGAATGTGTGTATAGTATTGTGTGCATGCAGAGGCTTGCAGAAGTCAAAAGCAGACACATGATTCCCTGTAACTGTGGTAACAGATAGTTACTATCTGATGTAACTGGTATAAACTAAGCCTGGATCCTCTACGACAGCAAACCACTGAACCCTTTCTATAGCTATTTTACTTAACTTAAAATTGTTTTTTGTTAATCATCTACCATTTGTATATTTAAGATATGTTTTATGCCCTTCTAACCCAAGTCATACACTTATATTTTTCCATTTATCTATATAGGATCACATGTTCCATGTTAATTTTCTACTTTTACAAAAAAACCACCCCTGTGTGATGTTGTATAGCACTTTAATGAGATCTGATTACTTGGGATTTAGGCTTTGACTACCATGTGTTCTTTCCATGAGACACAGCACAGTATAACATAGTCTAAGGTCATAAGAATAATAATAAACCATTAACGATAATGAACATAATCTCTTGATACTCTTAAGGTTTCACATGATATTCTCTTAGGCAAGCCATTAATAGATATGGCATCATGACATGATTTTGTAGATGAGGACTCCAAGTTGTAGAAAGATGAAAAACTGACCAAATCTTTCAAATGTATATACTAATAGTAGATATCACAGGCTGGCTAGCATTCTGAACCCAATTCCATTTTATAGTGTCTTTAAAAATATATGTGGTGTACATTTTTGGAGTTTTGTGTATTTCATGTTTTGGCTTTAGTTTTGTTTTGCCTTGGTGTTTATGTTTTGTAAGAGGAAGTAACATGGGGATCATATCATGAAATTAAGGACGTGACATATAACTCTCAACTTAAAAACTTCAGTTCTTAGGCAACTAGTAAGGTAGACAGCTCTTCTGTATTGTGCCACTACAACTTTTATCTGGTGAAAGTCTCCCCTCTCTTATACATCTCTCCTTATCTGTTTAATTTATTATTCCAAGGGGATATTGCTGAGAAATGGAAGCAAGCAGTATAACTGCCATTAGCATAGACATCCTGGCAAGTCTCTTTTCCAGCAATTGCATGGTCTAGAATTTAGAAATATTACGTTCCTTACTAATAAGTCATCGCTAATTAACACATTAATGGAAATGATTAATTTATACTAGAGAGCCTGGTAGAAGAACCAGAGTCATGGATTTTCCTACATAATATAGGCAGTGACATTTTAAATATTTCTATGGAATATTTATTGGAATTTTAAGCCAAAGCAGTAATAGAAAGTTGCACACAGTAGATTCAAAGAGAAAAGTGATCTGAGAATTTTACATCAAAGACATCTACATTTAGATATGAACTAATTCTAGACTTCTCTTGCCCAAACAATTATTTTTCTCTAACTTTTAGTAAAACTAGATTTGTTTTCTCATTCAGTACATCCTGATTATGATTTATTCACCCTCTAGTCATGCCAGTTTTTCCTGACCTCCACTCTACTCTGGATCAACCCTTTTTCTGTCTTCTATTAGAAAAGAATAGTTGTCTTAAAGATAACAACAACTTAACAGAAAGAAGCAAGTAATATACAATAAAAACTATCACATTAGAGTTGGACAAGGCAAACCAACAAAAGAAAAGAAGCCAAGAGAAAGCACAAACTTCAGAAACCCACTGGTTCATACACTTAAGATTTCCATAGAACAGTAAACTGAAAGTCAAAATATACATACTGATGACCCGCTGCCATTCCATATTGGCCCTGGGCTTGCCGTTTGAGTCTCAGTGAGCTCATATGAGTCTTGTTCAGTTGATCTAGAGGGCCTTGTTTCCTTGGTGTCCTCCATCTGCTCTGCCTCTTACATTCTTTTTGCTTCCTTTTCTGTGGGATTTCGGGAGCTATAAGTGGAAGGATTTGATAGAGAAATCCCGCTTAGAACCACGTCTTCAAAAGTCTCTCCCTCTCTGTGTTACATCTGTCTTTGCTCTCTGTATTTGTGCACATCTGCTGCCGGGAACATTCTTGATATTCATTCAAAAATACGACAACATGATGATTAATTAATTAATTAATGGCAAGAAAAAAAGACCAGGGTAGCTGTGTGGGTTGCATGAAGAAAAAATGAAGAGCAACAAAAAGAAAAACCTATACTGATACAGAAAAATTCGTATCATGAGTACTATGTACTGAAAGAAACATTTGCATATTTTCAAAATGATAAAGGGGTACTCAAAAATCTATGAAATTTATAAGAGAACAATGGTAAGAGTTACAATAATTGTAGGAAACTAAGAGTGCATGCATGGTGTTAAAAGTCTCTTTCATAGCCAGGCAGTGATGCCCACATACCTTTCATCCCATGATTCAGCAGGCAGAGGCAGGCAGAACTCTGTGAGTTCACGACTAGCCTGGTCTATGACAGTTAGTTCCAGGACAGCCTCCAAAGCCACAGAGAAACCCTGTCTTGAAAAGAAAAAAAACAAGAAGTCCTTTTCATAGACAATCAGCACAGACTTGAAGGTTTACCAAACTGGCCAGGTGATGTTGAAAACAAACTTACCAGCTCCTATGAAAACTTCAACACATCAGAGAACAAAAATAATAGACCTGGTTAAAATTACTGAAAGGAGAGATAATTATTTAGGTGCAATCTTATTTTTTGCATAGTGAACTTGCTGACTCATTGGTTCATTTTCTAATTATTAGAAGCTCTTAATTTGATTCATTTTTAGCATGGTCAATTGCAGGTGTATACATGTGGGTATATGTTACTCTTGGGAGTTCCCACTTGCAAATTGAGGTCTGAATATACTTTTCCTTAGGACAAAGACTTTAAACTTGGTCTAGTGGTGTTTTAAGTTAACTGTTTGATTCAACAATGTTTAACAATGGAGAATTGTTATACTTTGCAACAGATTTTCCTGAAGTATCTATGTTTCTTGAATGAATCCCAAACCTGCTCTAACCTTTCTGTTTCCCCAGTTCCAAACCACAGTTTCAGGAAATCCTTACATAAAAAACCGACTACTCTATAACCAATTCTTTTTTTCTTTCTCTTTTCCTTTTCGTTTTTTCTTCTCTCATACTTTGCATTCCAAGCACAGTTTCCCCTCCCTCCCCTCCCCTTTCTCCCAAATACACTTTCCCCTCCTTCTAACATTAGAAAAGAGCAGCACTCCCAGGGACATCAACCAAACACAGTTTAACAAGCCAAAACAAGACTAGTCACATACCATCACATCAAATGTGGACAAGGCAGCCCAGTAGGAGGAAAGGGGTCCCATAAGCAGACAAAAGAGTCAGAGATACCCCCATTCTCTCTGATAGGAATTGCACAAGAACATCAAACTACTTAGCCATAAAATATGTTCATAGGACCCAGGTCAGACTCCTACAGGCTCCCTGACTTCAGCGAGTCCAGGTCAGTTGACTTTGTGAGCCGTGTTTCCTTGGTGTCTCTGACCTCTTTGGTTGCTCCAATCCTTCCAACTTCTCTGCAACACTCCCTAAATTCTTCCTAGTATTTGGATGTGATGTGGGTCTCTGTATCAGTTTCTATCAGTCCTGGATGAATTCTCTCTGGCCTTTTTGATATGTCTACTAGTCTCTGGTTCCAGCATACTCTGTAGGCAGAACAGACTGTCTAAGGTTGGTTAGTGACTAGGTTAGTGTCCCAGTCTCTCCACCTGAGGCTTGCCTGGTGACTGAAGATGACCACTTCAGGCTCTGTGTTTCCCATTACTAAGGGTCTTTGCTAAGGTTACTCTTGTAGATTCCATGGAGTTTCGATGGCACTACGTTTCTACCTCACCATCAAAATACCTACCAATTCCAGTCATTTCTCCAAGTAATTTCTCTCTTCTTCCCTCTGCCACTTTATTCCTCCTGTTCCCAACACCATCTGCCCCAAATCCATCACACAAAATCTATTCTATTTCCCCTTCCCAGAGAGATCCTTTTGTCTTCCATTAAGCCCTCCTTGTTTCTTATCCTCTGTGGGTCTGTGGGCCATAGTCTGATTACCTTTTACTTTATTGCTAACATCCCCTTTCAAGAGAGTATGTACCATGCTTTTCTTTCTCAGTCTGAGTTACCTCTCTCAGGATGATGTTTTTCTAGTTCTTTCCATTTTTCTACAAATTTTATGATGCCATTGCTTTTAACAGCTAAGTAATACTGCATTGTGTAAATGTACCATATTTTCTTTATCCACTCTTAGGGAGTGCAAATTGGTATGGCCACTTTGGACATCAATATGATGTTTTCTCAGAAAATTGGAAATTGATCTACCACAAGACTCAGCAATAACATTTTTGGGCATATATTCAAAAGATATACAATTACACCACAAGTGCTTACTCAACTATGTTCATAGCAGTCTTACTTGTAATAGCTATAACCTGGAAACTATCTACATGCCCCTCAACTGAAGAATTGATATAGAAAATATACCTGAATTTTAATCAGATTGGGCCAGTATCACCAATGAACTGAATGACTTGAACAACTGACATTGATTTCTCTATTTCTTGGGCCTGTCAACTCCAAGGTCAAAGTTTTGTGATGGTTTCAATTTTGGTGAAAACCTGTTGTAATTTTTTAAAAAGTGGAACAAGAGAGAGAGATACCTTGTGACAGGGTTCAAGCAGAAGGTTTTTTAATATGTAAAGGGATAACAAAAAAATGGAAAGGGGAAGTGGGAGACCAGCCTTCAGGGACAGGAGCATCAGGAAAGAAGAAAAATGGGCAGAGAGAGAAAAAGAGAGAGGGAGGAACAGAGAGAGAGAGAGGGAAAACGAAAAAGAGGTGTAGGAGGAGGGAGAGGAAGAGGAGGACAGGTGGGCAGGGCCCTTTTAAAAAGGAACATAGTGAATATGCATAGGTGGTGCTCTTAGTGGCTGCAGCTGATGGCTAATCCTGTCAGAACCCCAAGGACAGGCCAGTACAAATGCCTGAATACCAACAAAGGCCCATCATCTCCATATCTCCATTCTATCTGTGTGTTTCCCTAGTCACTAAAGAAAGAGCTCCAGTACATACTTTTTTCTTAAATCAAGTCATCAAACTTCGCAGAAATGTCCTTTTGATTTATCACATCCTAATTATATTATTGAAGAACCCTATCTTCAATACAGACACAGATATATGTGTAACTATTTAGCTGTTTTGAGGTTAAAATAACCCTACTGAGAATGGCAGAGACAAATATATATGAAATCCCTAGTGTTGACACGAGTTTTTCTAATTTAGTTGGAATAAGATGAGGCAGTTAAATTTGTTATGATGGGAGCAATGTAATCAGTGAGAGTTCATGAAATACATTTAGCATCTGAAACAGTATTTGAAGAATTGTATCTTAGAAAGCATGGGAATAAATAAGAGTTTGACTCTTCCTAACTAAGGGAGAAAAGTATGGGTTGCAAAAATACAGATATGTGGTGGAAATATTGGGAATGTAATCAATGAGATATTGAAAAATCAAAATAATATGATTTACAGAATCAACATTCAAACATAAATATCAGCTATTATGGAATATCTATATTAATGCTAAAGCATAAAATTGAAAATTTTGATTAATCAAATATAATTTTAGTATTTAAAAAAGTTAGACAACAGAATTATTTTCACAAAGTCTTTCCAAGTAAAGGAAATAATGTTAAAATGATGTTTTAACAAATGAATTGTGTTCCATATAAATGATTAATGTTGATGCACAAGGATATAAAATGTAATGAATTTATGAATAATATACATAGAAAAGTAAATACAGTAAAATATGAATGCAAATTATTATATATGATATAAGGTTGAGATATTAAATTTTTATCTTAATATTAATAATTGTTACTTCTGGAGACATTTAGTATAATTTATTTTTTGGTATTCATTTTTGAATCTGCAAGTGATTCCTAATATAGAATATCCCTAAATTTCTAAATCATATTTTTAATTTTTCAAAGGAGACAATACACTAATGTGATAGAAAATTTAGAAACTTAAATGTGTAAGATTGCATTATATAAATTTTAGGATATATCTTAGTTGTATTGTGTTGAAAATAGTGAGGAAAAGAAATAATAAAAATCAAATTCGTTATTATTCTAAATTCTAATTTATATGATTTCTTCTCCTATTTTGTTAGTAGAATTTTGAAAGCATGAATGGTTCACAAAAATCAAAATAAAATTAATATTTATAACCTTAGTATGTTGAACATAAATTCAATAACATGTAGTTTTTAAATGGCAAAGTTGGAAATATAAAGGCCCAAGTTTGGTTCTAAATGTTTTACTTAATAGTCAGGAAATTTTAACCAAATAGACTGAATATCATTTTCATTACCAGTAAACAAATTGTTAGACACGTCATTCTCTCTTTATTTCACATGGATTTCCTGAGAAAGAAGCAACATAATGTATGCAGGTTACTTGCAAGTATGGGTTATGCAAACCTTTTGACATTGTAATAAATGATCACAGGGAAGCAATGAAAACAATCAGTAAATTCTATTGAAAAGTTGAAACAAATAATTAAGTAGCATATGAGGGAATCCAAATAAACTAATTTTCTTTCCTTTGGGCTTAATTAATGTCTCACACTCATGTACTCCTAATAATCACTAGCAAATTAGTTTACCTCCTCCCTAATGGCTTGGAGAACACAGACCATTTGAACAAATACCTCATTAGCAAATTTTAAATTGTTCTTATTTTACACAAGTAAGCCATCAACTCAGTAAAAGTAGCCTAGAAATATACTAGATCCTGTAACTCTAAATATGAACCAAATCACAAACATATTTTCATAATTATTGCATTATTTTAAGCAAATAGCACAAATGTGTGTGTGTCTGTCTGTGTGTGTGTATATACAAATATAATGCATATTATAATTCTGAAAGACTATAGCTACCATAACCACTGCAAAAATAATAAAATTAAAAAATTAATAATTTCATGCATTAGAGTAGAAACTGGAGCTGGTTCCCTGAATTCTCTTTTGTCAAGAAAAATCACAGGTGGTTTTAATCAGCTCTCTCTAGCCTTTTATAGTCAGAAAGTGTTCTTTTAGTTCTTAACAACTTGTGTGTAAATGTTTGAATACTTTAATTATTGAAGAATTAATATCAAACACAGAGAGGCGATGAGGAGCAAGGAAGAAATCCTTCCATCCTTTTCCTCCAAATCTACAGGTTTTTACATTTGACCTTAGTTTGTTGGTTAACCTTCTAGGTCCAGGCAATTGAATGCTTTTCTATGATACCCTAAAATTACTTTGGAAGGGGATCATTTATTTCCTATATCCCGATTCAATCTTAATAGACCTAATACTTTTGAGAGACTGAAGATGCTTTTAATTTCTTCATGGCCAATCAGACAGGAATCTATGCATGGTTCATTCTCTGCATAATGAACAGTCAAATTAAGATGCCTAGATACCTAAACATTGAAAAATATGCATTATTACTTGGGGACTATTACAGAAAAATAAACAGGCAATGAATTTAAATAAAGAGTAAATTACCTCACCATTGCATTTTAGTATAATTATTTGCAATATTTCTAGTCTTGTGGTAATTTTATCTAGCATACATATTTGTGATACACCTTTGATGAGGAATATTAAACTATATGAAGTATACAGGGAAAGGAAGTCATATGATACTTTATTAGGGGAAGTCAGTTACATGAGAAGCCAAGAAACATGAGGTTGGCAATCTGCTGGTCTCAGAATCTTGACTGGAACCCCAAGAAGGAGATGACCCCTTCCTCCTAGTCCTTTATCCCTGCCTCCTCCCACATACCAGTGACCATGCCCATTTCTGTGCTATGGGTATCTAAGAGCTCTCCCTAACACCTTACTGCAACAAGAATTATATAAAACTCTTGGTATTTATTTCACACCATGTCAACTTATGCATGCAAGCATTGTATCTTAATGCACCATAATTATTTTTAAATAATTGAATAGAATATAAAGACTCTATTTGTATTAAATTAATACTTGTCCTCCTATAAAATAGATCGTTTAACTCACGCATTTTGATTGATTCTTTGTGAAAATATTTAAGGGAGTTGATTTTACTTAGCATTAATTAGGCAATCAGCACTCTTTAAATGTAGTGACAAGCAAGATTTCTGAATTTGATATACTTAAAATTTCCCCAGAATTTGCCATCAAATTTATTTTGTCACATCTTTAGATCTAAACTGCAAGACTAAGAACACCTATACTAAACTTTATCTATTTATTTCTAAGTATTACATTGCCTAAAGACACAATAGTTAGAATTGATATTAGTATATCTTTGTCTGGAAGGCTCACAAACCACATAACAGTAGCAAGAGTAAAATTCCCTGCTGTAGTTCTTGACATTTTCTATGAGATTAGACCATAGCCATTGGATCTAGATCTTGGTAATTTCTTTACAATCTCTGGCAAAGGATTCATCAGGTCTTCTAAGCTTTAGAACTTCCATGGAGTTATCAGTGCATTAACACACTGAGTTCATTATGTGGGATTGAGAAATATATTCTTATTCCTTTTGAAATATGAGCTTCTCAAGCAAAGAAAAACAGGATTTACTTTTTGGAAGTACCAGCATATCCGATAATTCATAAAGTGAAACTATAGTCAGAAGTAAAGGACATGCATTGCCGCATTATATGCCATATACACAGCAGAGTGTAAAATATGAAATTCGAGGAATTTAAATATGACACCCACTGGGAGGCATATTATGGTTGCATATGTAAACAGTAAGAGTACAGGGAAATTCAACAGTTTATAAATCTGCTTTTAACATCTCATTGCATTTACTTCACTATTATAAATTATTTTTATGTAGGTCGTATTGCTGGCTCTGATTATGTGTGCTTTATCTGTTGTTTGCTTAATGCTTATAGCAACCAAGGAACACTGCTTGTTGCTTAATCTTGAGATTAAACTTCGATGGACTGAGAAAACATGCCTGTCTGTGTGTATCCATTATGGTGTTTGTGGAGAAGATTAACTGACTCAAGACTGGTCTTGAATATGGCAGCACCATCCTAAGTGTTGGGAATGTGGATGAAAGAAAGAGGAAGAAACAGGAAGTTACTAGGTTGAGATCTAAAGCATGTTCTATTTCTGCTTCATTCCTACCCTGCTCTGCAGTGCTTTCCCTCTGCCAAGCCCTTTTCCTCCATGTTGTGGGTGACCCTTGGGGGAGGCAGTGAGAAGATGCAGCACCAATGACTCAGAAACTGGGAGTCACTGAGTAACAGAGCAGAGCATGCTAGAGACTCCTTTATCCAGGAAGTTAGACCTGCCTTTATACCCCCTCTCAAGGTGCTATTGACTCAGGCAGCTGATTTGGCTGCCTTGTCCTTTTCTCATTGGAGTCTCTGGGTCAGGTGTCTCTCCATCAGCATCTTTGGGTGTTGAGGCAGGCTTGCCAGCATGGCTCAGACAGGAAGAGCCTCCTGTACCTGTGCATGCAGGCTGCCCTGGGCACCAGGGACAGGAAAACTTGGGTAGGCTGGCCACAATTTCTCCTACACCTCCATGCTATTTCTTTATTGCCAGAGTCTGGATCATGAAACCGGCCTGCTATGCACCTAACTAAACTTGATTTTTGACATGTTTTCTCTCAGGAATTATCACAAATTGAAAACATTGTCTAGTTCATATTGTTACCACCTGTTTTTTTGCTATACAGAACAAATGACTGAGGCCTTGTAAGGAAAAAAAAGTTTTCAAGGAGTAGGGTGGGTGACTGACTCTGGTCACTTTAGTGGCTCTTTCATTTCTACTGCATAATTAACTGAGTTAGAGTAAGGGATAGGAGTAAACATGCTATATTTTGCATAATGTACATTTCCAGAAAAACTTACTAAATTGTCCAGTGTGATAGGTAGTTACTAGCCTGAGACATTTACCCACACAACTAAGTACTTGAAATCTGAAATTAAGTGCAAATACAAACTGTACTTTAAATACTTACTAGAGAAGTATAATCCATGAATAAAAAATTAGCTAACTATGCTACCTGAGATTTTGGTAGCTAATATTTATTATTTTGTTCATGCACAAATTGTTTCCATATGATTCTAATATTCCTATGTACATACTTTTGTTTATCTCAACAACCTTAAGAATTTTTAGAAAGAAATTATATATCCTATTGAACTTTTAAGCATTCATTACTGATGTAAAATGTTGACCGCAGACTATTTCTTACCTAAGCATTACAGTCCTTTGTGAATGCAACTCTTTCCCTCTTTCTTCACTGGCTACAAGATACATAATCTTAACTTTTGTGAATAACCATGTGTTTTGGTGTCAGCCATCTGATTTCTCAAAGTGATTTGTCCATAAATGACCCAGTGATGCAAAGTCATCTCCCAGTGTTTTTAAAAGATAACACCTGTTAAGAGAATTCTGGGAAGTTGTATCATTGTTTATGGAACATGGGATCATGAAAACTGTAGAATCCATTTTCACTGATTGGAATACTTTGCTACGATATCATCCCTGCAGCTGTGACAAACTCTACTCTGCATCACAATGAGGCCAGCTCAGCTGAGGCACTGCTATTAAAGGAACCTGAGCTCCTGGTATCATCAGTTATTTAACAACTTTACCGGCTACCTCATGACTGCACTTACTGCTATATTAGAGAACTAATTAGTTTAAATTTTTGAGATGTTCTTCATTCGTTAAAGCTCTGAATTGCAAACATTTTCCAAGTGCTATAAATCACCACTTCAAAGACAGAATGGTTCTTAGATGGAAGTGTTACTACATGCCAGTGAGGGCATCATTACTGTGCGTGGAGGATCATCCTTGATAGATAAAATAGAAGAGGTCTTTATTCATTCAGTAGTTAAATAATAAAGGGAAGAAAGCACCTTGTACAGAATAAAATCTCATGTAACCAATCACCTCTCAGTGCCTTGAGCAATGTTCCCAAAGACATAAAATAAATTCATTGCCTAAGAAAACCAGGAGTCAAGGTAGAGAGATGATTTGTGTGATATCCCTGGAACTTTATTTTCTGTTTTATTTCCAGTCCAGGGACTTTTGGTCACACTTTTCAGAAATACATTAGTAATATGGAATGGTTGCTAGCAGCCCAAATAAAGGTGATAATCATATTGATCACATTATATTTTATAAATGTTAAAAGGACATTCTCTTGAGAAGTCCATTTTGAGCATTTGTATTTACTCTTTAGTAGGATTATTGTTTATAGTTCATCATAATCATGCCATTTAGTTGTCCTGTGAGTTTTCTAGTAGGTCATGAGATTGTGTTATTTATTGGAAATACTTGTTTCTAGTTGTGGTATGTCTCAACCCTAGCACACACCTTTAATTCAAGAGCTTTCTGTTTGAATATTGTAAACAGTATTAAATAAAGTCAATCATAGGTCAAGAGACAGAACAAGCAACCAATTGACAGGAAGTAGACATAGGATTATTAAGAAAAAATCAATAGAGAATAAAGGGAAATCAGGAGGATGGAGACAGCTGCACAGGAGTAGAAGGGAGGGACATTCATTTTCAGGGCTTTGGTGTGTTCGTTTGAGATGAAGTAGGAGAATGAGGTTTGGGGGACATGGGCTACAGAGCAAGGTCAGCTGGGTGCTTTTTCTGCCTATCTGAGCTAGCAGGATTTCATACCAGCATTTTGCTGGTAAAATTTAATGATTGAGATTTTGTTAAAAACAACAGATCTCTGTAATGATATTATAGAACTAAAAGAAAACAGTACCATAATTTATTAACTTACTGTAACTAATTAGAAAAAATGATTTGCTCCAATTTTTATCTGTTTTGTTCTGTTTTCAAAACATCCTGACCACAGTTTCCTCTGCTTTCACACCTCATAGTATTCCTCAACCTCCCTGGTCCCCAAGATCCACTCCTGCTTTGTTTCCCTTCAGAAAAGAGTAGATCTTTCAGGAATATCCACAAATCAAGCATAACATGATACAGTAAGACTAGTCACAAACCCTCGTATCAAGACTGGAGATTTCAATTATGCTTTTTCAACTAGATTTGTGTTTAACTAAGAAAAGTATATATACTCGTGAATTTGGTCATACCACTCTATTTCCCAGTGATTGTCCCTGCTCCCCTTAACTCTGTGTGTTTCTTCCTTACATTTCCCACTCCAAATAATTTTGACAGGGGTTATATTTTGTTTCACGTGAAAAAGAATGCTCAGTTTCTTTCTTTATTATTCATGAAAATAGTATTCTTCCTCATGAAGGGAGTTTATCATATTTGTAATACATCCACAAAACCCAGATGCTTCATATAAACACAGTAATTAAGGAAGAAGGAAGAAATTCTTTCAATTGTCCCATTCTAATGAGAATCACTGGTATGAAGTACTAAGTGAATTTAGAAAGTAATGTGGTTTAAGCAATCACAGCCTTAGAGGCATTGGTTATAGGCAAATATTAGAGGAACTTAGAGCGTTAGAGAAAGCAAGGGCATTCTGCTACGAGATCTCTTTATCTCTACCTATTCCCAGCATCTAGTCAGTCCTTTGTACCACAGAGCATCTAAGGATGAAAGATTCTGTTTCTGTTTTAATTTTTAAGGTATTTTACTCTTTAGTTGATTTGTACAATTAAAACCAAACTCAGTATTATTACTTGTCAAGGCTTGAATGACCTCATCATTTTAATAGTTCCAGAACTCTCCTCACACACACTCAGGGAGTGTTAGCTGTCTGACCCTTGTGGTCTCCTCCTTTGTTGTCTTTGTGCATGACATTTACATCAATTTTCTAATTCTGGCTCTTTACTGTTTTTGCCCTATCGATCTTTGTGAATTTAAATCTGACATTGAGTCTCTCATAAATTCTTCCCACCATATATCTAGAGCATCTTTCTCTTCTATTTACAGTCAAAGAATACCTTTAAGTACTCAGCACATTTGTTTATAAAATAAGTATTTAGTATCATTTGGAGAAAAATGGCATTTCACCATTTCAAGAATGTTATCATTTTTAGAAGTAGAGTCATCTTGGAAAGAACATGTTGGAGGACACTGTTTAAGTATGCATGTGTTAGGCACATAGACTAGAATTTTAAAAGTCAGAAATCTTGTCCTATATTCTGTTCTGGCAGGCCACTGCCTGTTGAGGGAGGGTTGTTGCAACTTTTAATATCAAACACTTAGGAGAATTTCTCTTATTGGATGATAAGTAATGATTTGGTTTTAGAATTATATAGCTATCCTTGCTACTTTGGTACTTGGTAGTTACTGCTACGGTTTAGTCCACATGCATACGTTTCTCAAAGTCATCAAGGAAGAGAATCTATAACCATTCCCAGTTAGTGACACATTTGTGTTATAACAGAACTGATAAACTGAGATGATCAGAAGGAGCAAGTCAGAGATAAAAGTATAAAGGATAAACAAGCTTCCAAATTAAGACTACCATAGAAATAGAAAAAGAATCAAGATGGTGTCATAGCAACCAAGAACAAGCTCTGATGGCAATTTTAGCATCAATAATATGCCAAGACAACTCAGGAAACATGGGGTGTCCTTGAGTCCAACAGAATCTTCTTAACATCAGGCAAGCATTCACTCAGGTGTCAGGGTGCTGGACACAGGATCACACAAATGTTGACTGAGTTATTGGCCTCAACGTTTCTGTCTCCTTAATTCAAGAGTGAAATTCACAGACTACAGAGGGTGAATTTTAGAAATAAGATTCCTTATAGATTTATATAGGTAGAAGCTTCAGACGGAGAAAGGAGGAAGAATATCTTTACAGCAGAGGTGTGTACCTGACAATGGAATACCATTGAGGATGTCCACCTTAGAGTTGGTAAGGCTTTTCTGGATGAAGACATGTAGCAATGACCTAGTTAATCTAGTTGACCTATCCACAAAATGTCCGAGTGACATTGAGTTTTGAGTTTTAAACATGTCCTCACACAGTTCCCAGGCAGGGGGCCTCATTTAGGCAAAGAGGGTGAAGAACAACCCAAACGATGTTCCTGGCACCATTGGCCTATGTACAGGGCAGACCTGATGACATTTTGGCATCAATACTTCTATCATCTTATTCTTTAGTAAGCACTGAAATGCCTGCCAACAGCTGAGCACTATTCAACTGCTGAGCACGGAAAAACTGTTTCCTCCAGAGTTCCACAACCTGAACCTGCACGACCAGTTTCTATCATATCTCTATACCTCTGCATAAATATGTTTATAGGTATAAATGTGAATGTTGTACAAAGCATTAGACCCCCTGGAAGTGCAGGTCATGTGGGATAAATGCAAAGACAGCCATACAGAACCAAATCCTATAAATGGATGGTGAGTGTTTCTCTAATCAAAGTCAGCAATCAGACTTGATTCTATGCACATGGTGTGCTGTATAAAATCAATATATTCACATTCAAGGACTGTGGAGCTTTACAGAACTGATTTTGGCAAAGCACAATAGCTGTACAACTCAACATTTTTTCAGCCCCCCCCAAACATAATCTTAACCCTGTCTACCACACACTAAGAAGGGCTAAGGACTTGGCCTTATATCTTTTGTGGAAGATAATAGTATCTTTGTTTTTCCTTATCTTAAGTTTTTAACTCTTTCTCTAATAAATACTGAAATTACATAATAGGTTTACAAATCCCCTTTCTGAATTAATTGGTAATCTTTGGAGCCTACACAGAATTAAGCACAGAGACAGCATGGAGTATATACTTGTAGATGAAAAAAAAACCTAAGTTTTTCAGAACGCGAAAATGTAATTATAACATATTGGTGTGATATATGCAAATAATTATGTATTCTGATTGACTTAGAAAACTTGGTTACTAAAGAAAAATTATGAGGAGTTAGCATATGGTAGAGGACATGCTTAGAAGAAACCATGTTAAGTAGTAAGACCGTTTGCATTGAATGCTCACTGCTCTAATATTTTCATTTTGTGCATCATGGCACCTAAAGGAGAATCTGGAGAGGATCATGGAGGAATGTCTCCCAGCCATCATCTAAGTTGGATTTTTCTGGAGAAAAATTAGAACCTTCAAATATACTCCTGACAACTGGTCTCCAACTGTTCTCGCTAGAGCAGGCTAACCCAAGAAAGTTAGCTGACATCTAGCTAATTTTTTAAGTTAAGTTAGGCTTTTCAGTTTTGTGCATATTTTCAAATTTTCATTCTTGTTCTAAGTTTATATACATTTCAAAAATTTTAGTAAGTGAGAAAACAAGAAGTGGTACTTAAAACATTGGGATTGACATGTGAAGCAAGCTTTTTTTCTAAAAAAATATAATAAAATACAATGAAAAAAATGTCCAATGAGAAAACCTACATGAATCCAATGGTAAAGAGTATTTTTTAACTCAAAGTAAAATTCAAACCACATAGGGAATTGTTCCCCTGGACAATCACAGAAACTTTCTTCACTAACCATTGTGCCTTTCATGCTTATTTGTGATGTGTGTGTGTGTGTGTGTGTATGTGTGTGTGTGTGTTTAAACAGGATATTTTTAAGCAAAGCTGGGGTACTTATCCCATTCATCAAACATACTCAAACATACCTGAGCTCACATCATACACATATACAATAATAATAGGTTTAAAATATTTTAAATAAAACAAGAATGAAATTGAGTTTGTCAAAGGGACAATGTTTTGTCAGAGACTGATGTTTTTGATACCTTGATGGTTTTTGTTTTGGACTGAGAAGATGTAAGTTTACCTTAATCTTAAAATAAAACATTCTGTAGGGCTTAATTCTGCAAATGAACACAGGGATGGTGTTCTGGTTAAGACAACATATAGGCAGAAGAAATTCTGAAAACCACCTAAATTAATAAATGAATGCCTTTATTCATAAGAAAAAGTAAACATAAAAGAGTTATCAGTTATTTAGGAAAATAAGGAGAAAAAAATGAACAGAAACTCCTAGAAGACACATTGGTGATTCTCACAGAAGTATGTAGATTAAAACAACTAAAAAGCAAAGGGAAAATTTAATTAGTAAACTTTCAAAGCTATGGAATGAAGATATTTTTACTCGAGTGAAGCAGTCATTACCAGCAAAGAGCAATTAGAGAAAAGGAAAGGATTCAAGCGAATGAAAAATGGGTGGGGAGAGTATTGATGGTACCTAATAATTGAAAGCAAAGGCATGAATGTGTGTAAATTATGAGATATAAGAGACATAGTCTAGAGTATTAGCACAAGGCATAAATATTCTAGAACAAGAAACCTAAAGCATAATATCAGAAATAAACATGAAATAGTAAATATATCTTGTCAAAGTTAAAAATTAAAGCAAACTATGACTTTGTTGTGTTTAATTAAAATGTGCTGTTCTAGATGGTCTGGAAAACCTGAGATAAATCTTCAGGCCTCATGCCTTTCCAATGTACACAAGTAGCTGGGGTTCTGGCAAGGTACATGTATGGATCACCACAAATGGCCCTACTTCCTTCTGAAATGTCGCAAGCTAGGCTTTTGTATTTTGCACTGCTTTCAACATTCTCATCTTCCAAGTTCCCGCAAAACTTGGGCTATATGTATGACTGCCAGGGATT
The DNA here is from genome assembly GCF_017639785.1 of Mesocricetus auratus. Classification (NCBI taxonomy): domain Eukaryota; kingdom Metazoa; phylum Chordata; class Mammalia; order Rodentia; family Cricetidae; genus Mesocricetus; species Mesocricetus auratus. The sequence goes on along the minus strand of NW_024429195.1, from coordinate 56,670,079 downwards.
TTCTTGATTAATGATTAACAAAGAAGGACCTAGGCCATTACAGGAGATGTCAAACCTACATTGGTTGTCCTGTGTTTCATAAAAACAATAATAATAATAATAGAAGGAAGGAAGGAAGGAAGCAAGGAAGGAAGAGGGTTGAGCAAGCCAGTAAGTTTAATAAGTCACACTCCTTGATGACCTTAGTATCAGATCCTGCCTTCCTGCCTTGAATTTCTATCCTGATCTCCATTTGATAGACTAAACATGAGCATTGTAGCATGCACTAAACCCTTTTATCGCCTAGTTGCTGTGGTCATGGTTTTCAGTGCCCCCATACAAAACTTACCTAAGATACAAATATTATGTCCTGTTCTCCTCAGTTGCTGTGCCTATTTTTGTCTGTGTGGTCATACCTAAATTTTGAGTCTCCTCTGCATGTTAAAAAATCCTGGTTAGAGGAAATACATTAGGTTTCTCTACATGCCTTTTTCTAAACAACTTCTGGAAATGCAAAGTTCTCACAGCTATGTGTTCTGCCTCTTAGAACCTCTCCACTCATTTCCATTCCTACCCCACTGATCATAAAGGGCTATAATGCAATATTTTTCACTGAACCAACTTTCTGTGAATGTGGAAGTTTTGCATTTCTTTGGTTTGCTGTTAATAGTTTTAAGAGTCTTGAATAATAGTGGCACCCACATTAATTCAAAGATACTAGAACATGCAACACATGTTTTTTTCTTCACATTCACTTTCATATCTATTTATTTAAGTGCCAGAAGCAATCGTTTGTATAAACTTTAAAGGCTGACAAGAGCCCATGAAAAGAGTCCATTCAGCTTTCCCTCACAGGAAGATAGCTTAAGGAAAAACTATCCTGTGGTAGCTGAGTAACCTCCTGATAGATAAAAGAACCTGGGCTCACAGGAATAGCTGATAGCAATCTGCAGTTAGATTACTTAATAACCCTTTTCTCTACAATTAGGTTATTTAGCAACTCACCTGGTGACCTCTACTCTATTAACTCCTCAATCATCATCTACATTCCTGCTGCTCAGCCTAGGTGGTGGTCTGTGACTATCAACACCCCTTAGTATGTGACCAAAAACACTCCTTGGTACATGACCAAGAACACTCCTCTGCTTTAATTACCAGGCATTGACCCCCGCCCTTGAATTCCCACCTTAACTACTACACACCTTGCCTTAGGAAAGCAGCTTGATCAGAAAGTCTGTTTTGCTGTCCGTTTCTTGTATCTCTTGTTCCACCATTCCAGGTTCCCATATGCTGGAACCCCATTGTTCCCTGCTGGCAAGGGCATTTAAGAAACCTGGTCTTGCTATATACCTCTTGCTAATATTGAACTTGTGATACTCCTACCTCATCTTTCTGAGTGTTGGGACTACAAATGTGCACTGTTATGCTCTGTTATAGACATTCTGATTGGTTTTCCAGTTGGAAAAAAATCCGTGAAAGATGGCTTGGGAATAGGTACTGTGTCACAAGGAAACAACCCAGGGACACTTTGTAGGGCAGGATTAATATCCCTTGTTGCCAACGTCTGGTGTATTTTTTTTCAAAAGCATGCTTCATTGCCTCTGTCAAGATATCAATGAAATATATGCTAGCTATACCTTCCAGTCTTATTTAAATTAATATACTGATGCTGATTTCTATGTGCCTTTGTAGTTCTTTTATTTCTTATTTCTTATATGAGCTCAATTCCATTACAAGGATTACTTGCTTTTAATAAGGACAATTTGGTTTTGACTTCTAACAAACCTCTACCAAACCTCACCTATATATCATTTTCCAGGCAGAGTAAATTACTCCGTTTTTTTTTTTAACATTTTAAAGCTTTGAAAGTCTATTCATATGTTAGATCTCATTTTCTGCTCTTGGAACACTCTTTTGCAGCAGGCACAAGAAAAGCACAGTGAATCTAAAACATCCTGAATCATATCTCAAGACCAGATATTGAGCCAGGCTTCTCAGACACACTTGAAAAGTCAGGAACCTATGGAAGCACTCCTTAAAACAAAGCCCATTAAAAAAAATAGCTTATACATTTTGCTTTCATGATGGATTTTGTCACAAAGTAGGCATGCATTTAATATTTCTTAGTTCCACAATGTGAATTATAGTGGGGAATATTGCTATTTGTAAAGAATTTATTTTTTCAAAATACTGAGAGAATGAAGTGGTTGGGAAAACAGTCAAATCTTCACACATTCACTCCATTTGTACATGAATGACTAAGATTTCACTTAATTTTTGGAATTGTTCAATTATGAAAAGAGGTAGAGATAAACAGAGAACAAGTTCATGGACTTTTTTTGCCTGTGATCTTAATTCATCACATTTTACAACCATAGATCAACCCATGGCAATCATAAGTGCAAGGTGACTGAAGGTGCAAGGTGACTGCTTTTATAAAACTGGGATGATAGGGAACTCCTAAAGTTGTGTTTGAATAACTTAATCCACTTGAACAATCTTATAGTGTTGGGGTACCCCAAATTGAGGAGGCGTCCCCAAGCCGGATCTGTCACCCCAAGAATCAAGAGTCCACGTGCCAATTGATGCAACACGCAAGAGGCTTTAATTAGGCATCTGCAGATGGGCCTCTCGGTCAGCTTTTAGACCGATTGGCCCCGAGGTTCAGTTACAATCAGCTTTTAAAGACAAAAACCACAAGCTTTTGGGAGGGGTCCTTATCTCGTGACGGGGGAAGGGGGTACGTGACTCCTGTCCCAGGGAAGTAGATGTCCTTCACATCAAACCTTGGCATTAGTTAATTATCTCTCTCTAAGTAAATAGTATTATCTCCTTGTTTCCCACTAGTCTTGTTTGCCCTGGTCAGTTCTTCACAGGTGGCAGCCCATAATTGGCTTTTTGTGGAGTTACAGCCCTTCTGCAATTAAGGTCGCTAAACCATACATTCCATTCTGTGGTATGGCCGGTTCCTGGGATGGGGTCCTTTGTTCACTTCCCAAGTTCTCTAGTGGGGTGCCCTCCCTGTTTAAGCTTATATTGTATTTCTATAAATTCGGGGTCTTACAATAGTTACTTTTTTTTTTTTTTTGGTTTTACGAGACAGGGTTTCTCTGTATTGTTTTGGAGGCTATGGGTCCAGCCCAGCCTTGAACTCACAGAGATCCACCTGCCTCTGCCTCCCGAGTGTTGGGATTAAAGGCGTGCGCCACCACCGCCCGGCTTATAGTTACTTTTTTAAAATGTTTTCTTTTTATAATTTATTTTAATTAATTAATTAATTAATTAATTAATTAATTTATGAGACAGGGTTTCTCTGCATTGTTTTGGAGCCTGTCCTGGAACTCACTCGGTAGACCAGGCTTGGTCTTGAACTCTCATAGATCCACTGCCTCTGCCTCCTGAGTGCTGGGATTAAAGGAGTGTGCCACCACAGCCCGGCTTCTTTTTATTTTTTTAAGTAGTCTTATTTTACATACCAATCCCAGTTTACTTTCCTTCCTGTCCTCCCCTCCCCCAATCTTTGCTCAGCCCTACCCCCATCTACTCCTCTGAGAGGGTGAGACCTCCCATGGGGAATCAACAAAGTCTGTCATATCACTTGAGGCAGGACCAAGGTCTTCCCCCCTGTATACAAGCTGAGCAAGGAACCCTGATACAGGGAGCTTAAAATTTCTTTTGTCCTAAACGGAAAAAAATTTACCTTGGATGAGGACAAGATTTGTTTGAGATATGATGTCATAGCATTTCTCTGCACGTATGACAAAACTGGCAGTCATGAAGACTGACTTATTAATTTTCCTTTAACTGACATGCATAACCCCATATACTGAGGGATATGATGCCTGTCCTATTGTGCATATGATTTCTTAACAATAGAGCTTTCATTTTTGTGTTTAGGTAGGACCCTTATTTAGTGTTGGGTTTGACTTATTACCCATAGAGGAACAATATGCTATAAAGTAAGCCAATTTACTGATGAGAAAGATAAAGCTCAGAAAGAATCAAAACCATTTTTGTATGCCTAGACAGACTCTCAGCACTCTGGTAGCTTCAAGTTCAAAGCCAACCTGGACTACAGCATGGAATCACATCTGAAATAAAATCCCAAACATGAATCAAATGTAAATGTAACACCTTGAAGTATAAGCCCAGATCTTCTTACTCTGATGCTTAGGATATTATATTTTAAAAAAGCACATTCAATGTAATGACTTTAAAAAATGTCTTTTATGACATTATGAATCTTAGACAAACATATCCTCAAAGTAAAGCCTATAAAATCGAATACTAACAAAGGCATTTTCAAAAGAAAAAGTTTGAACAATATCCTTGAGGGGTGTTATTTCCCTCTGACATCATTCTCTAACCACAAAAGATAATTCTAATCTGAATATGCAGAAGTTGTATGTTTCAGTTGGTTATGTCAGAAAAATCTGATATTATGTTATGCACTTATTTTACAGATACAGAAAGCAAACTTTATTACTTTGTGTAATGGATAAGAAATGTAATTCTTACTTTCATATTAAAATGAAACAATATGTGTGTGTGTGTGTGTGTGTGTCAGTGTGTGTGTGTGTGTCTGTGTCTGAGTGATCAAGGGATCTGATGAAGACATTTTTCTTGTGCTATCTCATTGTATAGAGTAAAACAGTAACTAACACAGACACAAACACACACACACATACACATGTACACTCCACTCTCACACTCACACACACACACACACACACACACAAGGGAGGGAGGGGGAAAAGGAGTGAGACAGTGAGACAGAGAGGTCAAAATACATCTAGCATATGGTAAAATTATTCAAGCATGTCATTTATTGAGTTTGATTAGATTTTAATGGAGCTGATAATATACTTTGACAACTTGCTGAATTATTGTCAAAAGTATTGAACAATCTCTTCTTATTATGCATGACAGCTAGTTAAGTGCCAGAAATTATGGGGTATTGTAGGAGTAGGGTGTGTTATGAAAGCACACTGACAAGAGCTTGAAGAGAAGTAGCAACTGTGTTCCTAACGACCTCTGTGTAATAATTCAGGGAAATTGTTCAGATGCAGGCATCTTTTGTGCTACTTCAAAGAATAGATATTCACCTGAATACAAAACACTTACATCAACATAATGAAAAAATATTTATGTGGATGTATAAATATATACAACTTTTACTTACTTTTATTTACATTCAAATATGAAGACCCTGCTTCTAAGATTATAATTCAAATGTCTCAGCCCCCAGATCTACAGTAATCACTTGTTAACTAATGAACTGGTAAATTGTAGTAATTAATAAGTGGAAATTAGTATCATATTTAAAATATTTTGTTAAAAACCAAGCTGTCTATGATTTATTACTACCTTAAAGTAGTTTATATGTTGGATCAGTTGGCTCTTGGGATTAATGCATAGTATATATATTATATAAATACAATATTCATAACATATACTGTGTGATAATGAAGTAACAAATACCTATTTAAGGATAGAAGATGACAACCAGAATACCATAAATCCAAAATGATTGATATTTGTTGACTCTTTCAGAAATATGGCATTATCTGGTAAAACTAATGATTTAAATACCTTGGTATAATATGATGTTATGTTTTATAACTCAATATAATACTATGATTCTTTTATAATTGTTTTATGTGTGTACATGTATACATACTACATGTATGTAAGACTACTGTCTGATTGCTGGATCCACAGAAGCCAGAATAGTGTTCTGAAGTTTTATATGATTATAAGTTACTCTGTTTGTGCTGTGAGGAAAATCTGGTTAAGAGTTTGAAATCAAGGGGAATGGGGCAGGATCTCCTGAGCAGATTGGGAGCATGGGGGAGGGGAGAGTGAGCTGGGAAAAAGAGAGGGGGGATAAGAGGACATAGGGGAGCAGGAAGGTTTAGTTGGGGGAAGAATAGAGGAGAGCAAGATGAGAGATATCATAATAGAGGGAGTCATTGTAGGCTTGAGGAGAGATCTGGCACTAGTGAGATTTACAGAGATCTACAAGGATGACACCAACTGGCAAACTAAGCAATAGTGGAGAAGGTACCTTACATGCCCTTCCCCAGTAATGAGATTGACCACTACCTTATATGCCATCATAGAGTCTTCATTCAATGGCTGATGGAAGCAGAGGCAGATACCCACAGCTAAACACTGAACTGAACTCCTGGAAACCAGTTGCAGAAAGGGAGGAGTGATGAGCAAAGGGGTCAAGACCAGCTGGTGAAACCCACAGGAACTGCTGACCTGAACAAGGGGGAGCTCATGGACCCCAGACTGATGGCTGAGAGGCCAACATGGGACTGATCCAGAACCTTAAATTTGGATGTCAGTGAGGAGGCCTTGGCAACCCTTGGGGTCTTGGGTAGTAGATCAGTATTTATCTGTGGCATTCAAATGGACTTTGGGTGTCCATGCCACAATGAGGGATGCTCTCTCAGCCTGGACTCTTGGGAGAGGGCCAAGGCCTTGCCCTGGATGAAATAACAGACTTTGGAGATCCACCTTGGAGGGCCTCACCCTCCCTAGGAAGCAGAGTGGAGACTGTGTTGGTGATTGTGGGGGGCACAGGGAGATAGGATTGATATGTGAAACAAGCTTGTTTCTAATTTAAATAAAACAAGATAAAAAGGCGTTTGAAATCACTGACACATCTCGTTAGATTAATTTTTCATAATAAGAATTAGTCATTAAGAGGTGGATAGGGTCAGGAAGTGGAGATGCACACCTTTAATCCCATCACTGGGGAGGCACATGGAGTGAATTGGAGACTAGCCTGGTCTACAGAGCTAGTTCCTGGACAGCCAGGGCTACACAGAGAAACCCTGTCTCAAAAAACCAAAACAACAACAACAAGAAAAATGGGATGGGTGAGTAGCTCATAGGTAGACCACTAGTCTACCCTGTGCAAATCCAGGGTTTGATCTTCAACACCACAAGCAAAATGAAAACAGAACAAACAATCAGAATCCTCATTAAGGATACATTTTGATTAACAATTTTTAACTTCTAATACCATGTCTTGTGTGTAAGAGTGTCACCTCTGTTCTAACAAAAAGGAAAAACTGAACAAATTGTCATTTTTGAATTCTGGAAACAGATTTACCTTCAGTTTGTGATCTGTATTACACACTTACATCTTAATGAGTAATTATTTTTTATTATGAAAAATTAAGGTAGGGGCTGGAGAGGTTGCCCAGTAGTTACAAACTCTTACCTAGTTTTGTGTCATAACTGCCGGATACTCTCAGTAGACCACTAAGCCAAAAGGGTACACTTGAAGTTTAACCTGATTGCTGGAAATTCAAGGTGGACTAGAGTGTGAATAAGGCACTCTGAATGACCTTCAATTTTCAGTACTACATATAAAAATACAACTGCCTTTTATATTGAAGGTCACCTTTGGAAGTTAAGGGAAAAGGAAGACTAATTGCTTTGAAGCAGCCTGAGTACTTATTTGAAGACAAAGGTTTGTGTTCAGGAAAAGGCTTTGGAAGCCTTCATATTTCCAACTTCTCTACAGTTCCCTCCAGCCTTTCTATCTCATACAAGTTTGGTGGAAAGTCACAGCAGTTTTCAACAAAGCTTTAAGGAAAATGCTGTAGCAGAGAAAATGAGTGGGGTGAAATGACAGGGAAGCTGTACTGGGTAAGTACTTGTGAATGTAAAAGCCCCGGATACAGGTGTATTGAAAGTTTGTGATTTGGTGGAAATACATAGACAATCCTCTATTTACCCTCCACTTTAGAAAAACAATGGGAATCCAGAACACTGCTTCTCACAGAAGAAAGCTACTAGGGGCAATTAAAACTTAAATACTTTGACTGTGTTTGACTCTCTCTCTCTCTCTCTCTCTCTCTCTCTCTCTCTCTCTCTCTCTCTCTCTCTCTCTCTCTCTCTCTCTCTCTCTCTCTCTCTCTCTCTCTGTCTCTCTCTCTGTCTCTCTCTATATGTGTGTGTATGCGTGTAAATGCTACTAGTATGAATGAAGGGGATGATGGGTAGGCAAAAAAGATAGAGAAGCTTTGAGAGAGGTTTGTTTTTGTTTGTACGTTTGTTGTTACCTTGTTTTGTATTTGTTTGTTGGCTTGTTTTGATTTGGTTTGATTTTTTTAAGTTTTATTTTGTGAGGGTGCTGCAGGGGTAAGAGGAGGATATGAAGAGACTTGGAGGTGATAGGAATTGGGGAACATGATGTGAAATTCCTAAAGATTCAATAAAGAAATTGTGTTTTTTAAAAAAGGAAGAGCTCACAGTATGGATGACTGCAAGAATTTGTCTTTGTAACATAGCAGGACAGTTGTACATGTGACACCACATAGATTATAACAGCATGCACAAAACCTGTGCAAACCCAAGGCACAGCAAATCCAGCACTGTGATCCCACCCATGACCATGGAGCTGCTGGTGATTGTTAACTGCTGGGAGAAGGTAAAAGAGTTCCCTGTAAGACTGAAGCCCCTAATAAATCCACCACACTCCATTGGCAGACCACACATCCAAGAATATTTGAACAGCACAAGTTGAAAAATTGGGGCATACATACATGACACTCATGGGGTTATGCTGATGATTGCTGCCTGAGGCCTTGGTGAGATCTAGCCTTGAACTGCTGCCAACGGTCTTGTCTAAGTCCACATCCTTACAGCAGTCAGGATCTGTGTTGATGTCTATTACTTTAGTTACTAATGGAGATCTAGTGGATACCTGGGAGTCATGCTACCACCAGAGCCCTGAGTGTCCTGTGTTGTCGTCTGTGACCGTGGTGACATCTGAACCTGAGTTGCAGCCAAGGGCCATGTCTGGGTCCGCAGCTCTACAGCTACCAGGGTTTAAGTTGATCAGCATGCCCCATGTTATCACAGGAAGCCATAGAAACAATGCATGTTAAAATCTGAGCACTGTGCTGAGACAGTATTGTCTTTTGCTGGCACTGGGAACAAAGAGTTGACCTGTCCCTTCATTGGAGAGCTGGCCCCACACTCTGAATAGATTGTCCCACCCCTTACTATGAGTGTGGGGAATCTGGCCCTGATCACATTGGCATAGAAGAGCTGGCTCCACCCATCACCTAAGGAGATTAATCCCAGGACCCTGACTGACCAAATCAGCTACCACCCTGATCTATATCCAGGGCTTTGGGTTGACTTACTCCAACATCTACCCCATTTATGACCTGCAAGAATGCTTGAAGGGACCAGTCCTGTGGAACCATAGCCTCAGTATCTCTATGACTCAGAGCAACAGCAGAAAAGAGTTTCAGTGAGGGTCCAGTATTGATGGTGTACCAGAATCCAGAGGCCCTGAACCACACCAACAACTGGTTGCAATGAACATTTGTAGGTAAACATAAGTGGACAAAGGAGTATATACTGCTTGACATGCTATAGCTCCCAATGCTACTAACAGAAATGAAGAGCTGTTGGAGAGGCAGAGAAGATAAAGGAATGAAGCAGTTGTTTTGTTTGTGTAGTTAATGTTATTGTAATATTCTTTTGGGGAGGATTCTACAGGTGATGAGAGATAGATATGTACACTACTAGAAGAAAACTGGTAAATACTAACCAACTACAATCCTTTTGATGTAAAACCACCTTGCAAGATATGCTGATACAATAGTGTCACCAAAATTATGGGGGTAACAAGCTACTATACTATTGGAGTGAAGGCCCACTCTATGAGAGGGAACCCATGTCTGACACTGCTTTGATGGCCAGAAATCTGAGTATAGATAAGGCACAGTCATAGGGGAAAAGCAAATGCTACTGTATTACTGAAGGAATTCAGCAATAAAATGTCTCCTCATGGCATTCTGGTATATTCTGGGGTCAGTGCACTGCTCAGGCAAGAGCAGTGAAGCTTCCTCCTGCAGTCTATGGGAACAAACAGATGAATCCTAACTAGGCAATGAACAGACAGTGAGAGACATTGGAACATTCAGTCCCAAATGGAATTTTCCATCAAAGCTCTCCCCTCAGGGCTCAGGAAACCCTGCAGAAGAAGAAATAAAGATTGTGAGAGCCAGATAGGATGGAGGGCACTAGGAAACAAGGCCTCCAGAAACAACATGACTAACACATATGTGAACTTATTAAATCTGTGGTAGCATGCACAGGACTAAGACAGACTGGGTTTCTGAACTGAAAGGGAAAGTGGATACAAGCTCCCACCCCTAAAGAGAACCTAATTCCAATTGACAAATGCTTGAAAAAGAAAGATTAGTTGTCTCCAATGGAGCCTCACTGAGTATACAAACCACAAACCACCCTTAATGGCAGACCCCACACTGAGCATTAGGTGGCCAAAGCAAAAAGTAACTCAATAGTATTTTTGGAGGATTTTTTAATGTATGGGCTTTATGGGATTTATTTTTATTTTTATTTTTGAGTAGATCCACTTTGGGAGAGTGTATGTATAAGTTATAATTTGGAATAGTTCTGTTTGTGGGCCTGGTCCACATCATTTAGCAGAATTTCAAAAACTCCAGCTGATTCATGCATGCTGTTAGAAATGGTGGGTTGTCTAATGTAATAGAGTGCTTAAATTTGAAATAATTTGTAGGGTTTCTTCTGGTGATTTAATTTCTTAAAGAATTTAGAAGATTTAATATGGTTATTTCATTATCTTTTTCAAATTCCTCATCTGAAAAACACATGTATTGGTATGATATACCTTCTTCATCATATTCTAAAATTCCATTATGTATCACAAGTAAGTGAATTAATATGTATGAAGTGAACTTCATTTAGTTAAATCTGACAAGACTGATAGCATGTTGTTTCTTAAAATTATGGCAAATAGATATAAACATACCAATTACATTATAATTAATTGTAAAGTGTGTAGCAAAGGTACTAAATTAAGCAAAATAAATTAATTTAAATTATTGGCTGAAATAAAATTAATGAATTAGTAGTCACTTGAAGGAGGCCCATTTACATTTAAATTGTGGAAAGCTAAAGAATAATACTTCAAAGAATTGAGGATAGTATTCATTTACATGGATTTTTATGAATGTTTCTGTATAAATATGCATTGCATTTATTAATGAGTTATTTCTTAGATATGAAATTTATAAGAAAAATGGAGATGTCTTTTCCTTTAATTAAATTAATGTTTTAAATAAATAGACATAGGAATCCATCAATTACAGGACACTCATTTATACATACAAATGATATGTAGATCCATCATGTATTCAGAAAACTAAGAATCTACTTGACTAAAACTTTAAAAGTTCTGTGGGGGAGGGCCTAGGCCCTGCCCTGGATGAAATGATAGTCACTGGAGATTGGTGTGGAGATTGGGTGGGGGACTAGGGGACCTGGTGGGGAGAGGAGGGGAGGAGGGAAGGGAGAGAGAGAGAGCTGAGATTGACATGTGAAACAAGCTTGTTTCTAACTTAAATAAAAAAAATTAAAGCCTTATTTAAAATAGTGATGGAATAAGCACATAGAGTAAAATAAAATTAATCAAGTCAAAGATGTGAATATAAATTCACATAGCTGACAGTGACCAGCACTAATTCCTTCTTGGCTCAGAAACCAAATGGTGTTTTTAATCAGTCACAACTGGATGAACATGTATGGTGCAGGTAGGAGTATTATATTAAATGCAGACCCTCATAAACAAGTGTTTCTGTGAATTAATTCTCAATCAAGGAAATAGTGTTAGAATTATCAAATTTTTTGGCAAGACTTATACACCACAGTGATCACCTCATAAACTTTACACACTGTTTTATTTAACAGGACTCTTAATGTAACACTCAGAATCAAATGTTAAATTACATTTGCTCTTTTCCATTTGCAATAAATACTTAAAGGACAAAAAATGCATTGGTGGGAAAGTGTAGAAAATTCAACCAAGAAATTTATAGCAAGGTTTTATATGCTCCATCATTCAATTGAGACAGCTATGTTTACCATTTTGTGAGTCCTTAACTTCTAGCTTCACGTCCAAAATAAGTGAATGGGGGAATGGTTATAACTGAATAAACAAGGAATGATAAACATTAAAGGCCTTACTTTCCCCCTGCTATTCTACAAAACAATATTCACCTATTAAATAGTCTCTTTCCTAGAAGCATAGCACAGCTGTTTTTGAAACTTCAGCTTGACCCCTTTAACTCCGGTGTGGAAAGACAAGCTGTAACCAGTACGACTGAAGACCTTAAGGAATGACATATCCCCAGGGAATCTTAAAGTTCAGACCTAATAACTCATGCAAGCAATAACTACAAAGATGACCAATAAAGGGCTTACACGTTCCAGTTCAACTTACAGTGACTCTATCTCTTCTGTACCGAGAAAGTCTTTGTCTAAAACATTTCAAAAGTTTGTAGCTTGCGTCAAAGTCTCAATGTACTTACGAAAATCTAAAATGCAAAGACCAGCTAAACAAAAGCAACAGGCTAGTGGAATGGTTGTTACTTCATCTTAGCTGGCTCAATTTGAAAGGAAATCTCATTGCTTTAGTCATAAGAGTTGCTCATACACGTATATGCAGAAATGACTTGGGAAAAACAAAGCAAATATATGACATTCAAATAAATCTTACTGCTTAAAACACATTATGTGATTTATTTTGTTGCAGAGTAAACATAGGACAGATAAAATATAAAACAAGTATACAAAATATACAATTTTATGGAATTTAAGCCACATTAAACACACACACAAGCATGTGTACATATGCACTCACTCATACACACACACACACACACACATTTACACATACACATTCACACACACAGCACTTTTATTGGAACAATATGACAGTTGAAACATTGACTGTGGCACAAGTTGGTTTGTAGTCAAATCCTAGTCTAGCACTGAAGTATTTTGTGAAAACTCAATTTCCTTTTAAAAGATAGAGGATGAAAAATATAGCATGTGTGCATACATATGTAATATAAATATTTTCAAAGATAAGAAAACATTTGCTTCCAAAGCTATCCAAATAGCAACTGTTTTCAATTATTCTCAACAACATTCAAGTCTGAGTTCGATCTCAAAATGTTTTTCTTATGTCTCTGTACTAGATGCCAATCTTTACATGTATCAGAAAGAATATTAATTACAGAGTCTTTACAGCTATGACTTTGGACGAACAACAAATTTGACTCATTAGTTATGAACACAAAGTAGGAATTCAATAGTCCTTGAATGAATTAACATAGGTTATTAAGATATGTTCATGATCATATCTTAGTAATCCATTCTAGATTCCATTATTTTTGTCAAAGCATCCCTCCACATTACCTATCTATTCATTTTCTAACAAAAGTAGTAGAACATTTTTGCTGCCTTGTAACTCTCAGTATATTGTTAGATGGAGAATTGAATATATCTGTTTCCAGCAATGATGTAATCATATCATATGCTTTGGACAATGAGACATGAATAATCTAGTGTATACTATATATAAGAAACCCTCAACCCTATCATACATGAAGCTAAAAAGAAGAATCATGAATTGGAGACTAGACTGTACTGTCATGGGAGTTCTAGGCCATTTGTACTGCAGAATGTGACTTTGTCTTGTAAAAATAAATCCATTAAGGACATTGTAGCTCCTGTCACATCTTTGCTCTCTTGTCTCAGTCAAGTGAAGGGCAGTCAAAGTGAAACCTGGACTTTTGTTATATTCTGAAAGCAGAGAACTTTCCTCTTTAAATAGCAAATTATTTTGTTCCCTATGAACTCTTGCAATTTTGTTATAATACCAATGGTAGTTAACATGCAGTCTTAAATAATTGTATGAGGTCAGGCATCAGCCCCCAGCTCATTATCTGTAGGTCTCACTGCAGAATAGTTGTGTTTCTAATGCCTCTTGCATTCAACACTGCTACATTTCTGCAACACTGATGTATATGTTGGCTTGGTACAGTGTTCTTTGCAGAAGTTCACTTGGCTTTTTCAAAATGTTCTTTTTATCCTGCATAATCCTGCCTGTTCCTGCTCTCATAGCTAGCATTTTGACAAATGTACAAAAGCCCTCATTTTCTCCGGTCTTAATGGAGCTGAATTCCATAGCCCTCACATCTTGTCTGTGAGATATTTCATTGTCATTTTGTGTTTGTTTGTATCTTTACTCATGAGCATCCTTTGTTAAAAAACTGCCCTTTGATAGAGAGTGAGCATCTACTGGCACAGAGAGGGCTAATGGTAAACTCTCCAAGTTAAAATATAACACTCCATGCATTATGGTAATCAGAAGTTTCAAATTACCTAAGCCCTCTCACTATAGAAGATTATACATCATGTTATTTACTTCATGACATTCTAAAGAAACCATATCCAGAAAATCAACAAGCAACTCCCTTGTTGGAAGCAGAGAGACCAGCTCCTTATCCCCTGTCCTAAGCTGATCCAACATCTGTTTTGTGCTTCTGCCTCAACATTTCTTTATTCAGTCTATCTAGAGGTACTTGTGAATTTTTCACCTTATGGCATTATAAAGAAATTAATAAGAGGAATCACAATTGGGATATAAGAGCTTTCTTTTAAAATGTATGCACTGAGTAGATATTCTCAGTGAATTAACATAGTTTTTCTGAATACAAAGTTGAGTAATTGCCATTCATCTCTAGGTCAATCTTTCACTGATATTAGCCTTTCTGAGTGAACCCTTTTCTCACATTCATCCTTGATTTCGCTATAAATCTTCCTACAACTACATTCATTATATCATTTTTTAAAATCAGGGTGTGTGTGCACGTGTTGTATGACAATGGGTGTGAGTGTGTGAATGACAGTGTCCGAGAATGAATGACTCCCAGTTTTTCAACTGACCTGAGAACGTTGAGGGGTTAGATGACTATATTTCACTAAAATTAAGTGACCTGATCAGCGGAAAACAAAACCTAACTTCAAAATATCTGTTCCTCAATTTTTATAGCTCACCAGCTCCATTTCCATTCATCCCCACTAATGGAACATCAGGTTCATAAGAGACCTTATTGTACTATCCCCTTTTAAAGATGGGTAGTCATCATGAAACAACTGTCATGGAATATTGCTAGTGGAATATCAATTTCATAAGAGGACTTATTGTAGTATCCTTTTTTAAAGATGGATAGTCATCATGCAACTCACCAAAATATGTGAGCAGTTGTACAAAGTCAACCTTTATGGAGATGGGAAGATAGTTCACTGTGCAAGAACACTTGCACAACAGGCATGAGAACCTTCATAGGAATTCCTAGCAACCACGTGAAAATTCACATTGACTCACATGCCTGCAAACCAAGGACTGGGGAGTGGAAACAGGTGGATCCCAAAAACTTCCACGTTATCGAACCTCACCAAAACCCAGTGAAGCTGGAGTTAACTGAGAGACCCTGTACAAGATGGAGAGTAAAGAGTGATAGAAGAAGATACATTTTCTGGTCCTGTGATAGGGATGCATGAGCACATACATCAGAAAATTCACACTCATGAAATATATATATTTATACACGCACACACAAATAGAGAATAATAAAAATGAAGTTAATCTTTGTTTCTTAGCAGTAGTCATGACGAGACATTATCAATTTTCATTTCATTTTAGACGATGCCTATACCTCAGGAACTACATAACAAAAGCTTGGATACATGCAAACCTACAACTCTTGATCAAATGGAACATTCTTATTGGAGAAGATTAATTTTCTTCTTCAACATATTTATCAGATAATATTGAATATTAGGAATATTATAGTTACATATAGGTTTTAGAAAAATATTGGAATTTGTTCAACTGTGATGTCATAAAATAAAAGATACACATTAAAGCTATCAACCAAATTTTCAGAATTGAATTTTTAAAATGTAGGAAAGTATATTAATAAGCATATAGTACATGTTCAAATTAAATATTTCATTTATACCAATATTATTATAGCACATAATAAATGAATGATTTTTATCTATACATGCAAACAAAATTCAAAAGTCAGAAAAATGTGTAATTCTTGTTAGTTTAATAGCTCATATTTTCACTTTGAGGAAATAAACGAATATAAATAATTTTAAAATCATAGAATATTTAATATTATTTAAAATCCATGCTACTCACTTAAATTTATGACAAATAGCAGTTATTAATCTGGGCTTGTAAAAGCCATGGGTATGCCATATACAAAGGTTCCCCTATTGGGATATTAAGTTGTCTATTAAAATACATCCTTGGTAAGATGTGCTCTGAAAATTCTGTAAATTAATTATGCCTCTTGAATGTGCAGATGAAAATGTCTTTATAATATATTGCATTAAAGGCACAAAATAATTCCCAGATCTCAGCAAGCCTGATGACTTCCTACAGTATCTACTGATTAACAAGCTCCAGAGGTAACATCTTCTTAGTTTTCTACCTTACCATATCGAAGTGAGTATAACTATGAAACATTCAGTCAGACAAACCCAATCATTTGCATTACCCCAGATTACTTTACTTTCTTCAACTTTTTGGCCAGCCTCTGAGGACTTCCTAGAAATTCTGACCTCACATCATTCTACATGTATAGCACTATCATCAGTTGCTTAATTATACTACCCTACACAATCTGCATCTTTCATTCTCAATACTCAATATAGCAAATAGAGTCCTTTCTCAAAATTAAGCCATTCTTTGGGGATTTTCTAGTTTGAATTTAGTATGTTTTCTACCGAGATCCTATACCTCATATATCTTGGCCTCTGTTTTCAATCTCATTCCAATCTTCATCTTGTTTAATACAACAGACACTGATGTTTTTAAACTTCTAATTAAACCCTTTCCTGATTTCTTCTCAAAAAGCTTTAAATGAAGGGTACATTTTATTATTCTGTTCCAAATTGTTCTGTTTCCTTTTCAATGATTTGCTCCTGACCATTGTCATAAGGAAATTATCTATTTGTGCTTCATTCTTTGTATTACTTAACAGTAAATGAAAGGAACTGATCATAAATGTTTAAAAATGGAGCTGATGAGATGGTTAGATTGCTGGATAGTCAGAAAAACACACCAAAGGACCTGAGTTCAGAATCCCAGCATCCACATATAGAAAAGTTGATGTAGCAACATATCTGTAATCTCACTCCTCAGGAGGTTCATACAGGTAGAGTCCTAGAGCTCATAGGAACAGCCAACCAAGAAATAAAAATGATAGGATATGGTTAAATGGGAGAATTTTTCTCAAAAAGTATGGTACACACTGTCAAGAAAGACATCTGGTAATAATTACTGGCCTTTGCATGCACACATATGAATCCACACTGACCCACATGTATATACATGCACTCTTGCACACAGCCACCTAAAATATTCCATTTAGGACAGCCTGAGATATGTACTCACCTGAGGCTGAGGTTGATGCTAGAGGAGCTCAGTGTGGGTTACATAAGTTCTTGCTTCAAACACAACTCTCCCAACTCTTCCCAGATCCACCCGGATCTCCCCAACCCACTCAGTATTTCTCTCGTTCCTTCTCTTTGTTTGTGCCTCTCTGTGTTTTATCTCAATCTCTGTCTCTGTCTCTCTGTGTGTCTGTCTCTGTCCCTCTATCCATCTTCCCCCTCTCCCTCTCCAATATAGTAAATTTTTGTTTCCTAAATACTGGGGTGTGTGGGGCTTGCCCTGAAGTAAATGTACCCTTCCTACTTAGCAGCTATCAAATGCCACTAGTTACTTTGCTCTGTTAAAACGCCCCTCTTCTTCCCTTCCCCCAGTGTTGTGATTTTCTCTGGCCCTACCTTAATCAGGTCTTGGTCTTGTGTATGCATTCCCAAGTGATATGATAAAATAAGTGCATCTGCCTTCTGTGTCCATTAAGTAGACTTTCCTTATTGCTATCAATCACCTCTGTATCTTAAAGTGTTTCCCCCTACTCCTTGTAAGTGTTCGTCAGTGCAGTACACACAGATAATGCCATGCTGACAATGATAACCAGCCACCAGAACCAAATCTTCAGATAGTTTTCTGCATAAATAGTAAATAAATAATTTACAAGCAATTAAATTTGAGCAAAATTCTATTTTGAGAAAGATAACATTTGAAAATTATGTTCATTCCTGAAAGAAGTTAAGGCTAAATGATTTTGTAGCATATACACAATCAATTCTGACTAGCCAGACTTACTATCATTTTTAGCACTAGTAGTGTAGTGATATATCTGAGTTCTGAGTTCTGTGCCATACCTTGATACATGGAAACTTTTTCATAATGTTTAGCTAATACATGGCAAAGGCACACAAGATGGTTTGGGCAGACAGTAAGGTTTCTGGAAAGAGAGATGGTTGAGAAACATAATATAATTTTATATACATAAAATTATGGTGTCAGTCTTAACTTTAACAAGATTTTAAAAACCTTTTTAAATAGTTGTCAGACCTTGAGAGCTTGTTTGGAAGTTCTAACAGGGAAGCACAGATACTAGAACACCCTTGACCAAAGACCGGTCTTCCTCTATTTGGGGGAAGGTCATCCTCTGAGGAATGGATTGGGGATTGGGCACGGGGTAAGGGAAGGAGGGGGTGTTGGGGAAGCAGGGGAGGAGGGGAGGGAGAGGGAGCTGGGATTGATATGTGAAGCAAGCTTGCTTCTTTTTTTTCTCTTTCCTCATGTTCATTTATTTATTTATTTTAATTTTAAATAGCTTGCTTCACATGTCAATCCCAGTTCCCTCTCCCTCCCCTCCTCCTGCACCCCCCACCATCCCCCCTCTCCAGCCTCCCACTCTATTGCCACTTCCTTCCACATAGGAGATATCTAGAGTCTGTAATTTCACTCAGGGCAGGGTCCAGGCACCCCCCTAAGAACAGAAGCAAGCTTGTTTCTAATTTAAATAAAAAATATTAAAAACGGAAAAATAGCTGTCAGAACATGGTCCATTGTCTAATACTGAGTGAGAAGAATTATGAGAACTTGTGAGAGAACACCAAGGAAACAAGGTAAAAATCTTGTTTCTACATAACATGGATTTGTTTGCAGAATGTGCTTTTGTGCCCCTCCCAGGTGTACTAAATAGAACTGGATTTACTTTAGATTACCAATCATCTTACTCATTATTCAGAATAATGTTTACAAACAGGTATTGTCTTCTTGACTGTATAAAGCATAAACTCATGTGCCTTGTTCTACATACAGCTGAAGTCAAGTGACTTTGCTCATATGGCTCTTCTGAACCCGTGGTCTGACGCCTGTGTAAGACTTCAGTTTGCCTCACTTTTATTCCCACTCTGCCAAGTTCACGCTGCCAACTAAAACAGCAACAATGATATTTGTGGGTAACATACAAGATAATAGATTTATTCTGTTCTTTTAATTAATCTAACATTGTACCTTACTCTCTCCCTTCCTGTCATTCCTTATCCTTCCTCTTCACTGATCCCCTTCATTGGCATAAAAGATACTCTCCAACTTTCATATATATGAGTATGAAACTATTGTCAATATTTCGTGTTTGAACAAATGATCATTATCTTATATAGTTTTGGAGTCAAGAGAGATGAAGACACAGGAAGATGTTGCAGGCTCTGAAAGTCATACCTCAAGCACTATATTGGAAGATTAATACCAGCAAACTGCATTCTGGTCCCTCCTCTGTTCCTAGAAACCTCAATTTGAGAAATTATTTAGTAATGAAATTTTAATTTTTTCACTTGCTTAAAAATGCAAAGAGAATAAGCAGTTTGTCTAATTTATTTGATATTGTAAAGATTTAACCAGGCAGTCCTTATGTTTTTATTACAGACTTATTAAGCAGATAGCTTATTCCTTTCAATTCTTTAATAAGACTCATGTATAAGGAACCATTGTCTTTGCTATGCAGATGAATATAAAATTCTGTAGTCACTCTGCCCTGTAAACCTCAACAATATTAAATATACAGTAAATTTACTTTAAAATATGTTTGGGCAAAGTCAAAACATTTTTTAGAGGTCTCGAATAGAGTAAACATGAAAAGGCTTTTTTTTCCAGAAAAATACTAGACAACTGGAAAATGTGAGTAGATAATAGTAATAGTTATTAAACAGGTACCATTTCCTGAACTGTTTTCCTCACTGACTTTAAATCATCTAATATATGAAGTACTGATACATTAACTGTTGTAAGGTGTTGGTATCAGTTAAATTACACTGTGTAGTACACAGAACAATAGTATTTTGATGAGAAATGTTTTCTATAAACCAAATTTACCAGTTCTGAGAAGTTAGCACTTATTTACATGTTATTGTGTTGTTCATCCAATAATATCAGCTTCCCATTCTTCCTCACTATGGGAATAACCATATGCCTTGCACAGTCATATTCTCAGCTAAAACTAATGCCTTTTTCAAACCCTCTGAGGACTAGGCAGCCACATGACACACTTGACTAATGAAATTAATTAGGGTATTTGGAAAGTATTCCCCTCCTTTATATGTGTAATAGACAAGATTTAAAGCAGTGAGATTGTCTGGAAGCCATGAAATATTAATGTGGGCCTATAGTCTACACATTAAGTTTGTACAATAAAGAAATAAATCTGCCTTGGATCATGATTGCACCTCTGCGTCCCACAGAGACCAATGTCTTTGGACTTCTTGGTGGTGGCTCAAATACACTTTCATAGTCTAGTCTTTCTGGCTAAATGTACTAGTAGCTAGGTCACAGGCTATGGTGACTTCTGCCTTACAAATCATTCATCTAAATGATTAAATCTTTCCTTTTTCTTGACAGATCCCTACAGGTAAATATTCAGCTGCATAAAATTGAAAATAATGACTGGTGATATGATTTGGGAGCTGTTAAAGTAATTAATAGATAGATTGTGGTTACAGAGGGTTACTATTCAAGGGCAATTCTGATCTGGAGAAGTTCCCATTTGAAAGTTAGCACTCTCGTCTGTTGAGAATGGAAGTGTATGATCCATTATAGTAAAGTAATACAGACTTTTAATTCCACACACAGGCAATATATAAATTGTGGGAGTGCATCCTCATTTGACCTCTCTCCCAGATTTATAAAGACAATGTTATCCTTACAGCCCAATTCATCTATTTCCAAATTTTTAAAATTAATTCTAAGAATAGGTTTTTGAATCATGATTGTTTAGGAAAGAGTGATCATTTCATAAAAAGCATTTATTAATTAAAATTATAGTCTTTCAGAGAAGCTGTTCTCAAATCAGAATATTAAGTACTGTATGAATTATTTTCCAGAAGGTTGTAAGTACAGAGCAGTTCATCTTGCTCTCTGAAAAGCAGGCAATGTCCTTACATAATTTCACTGAAATTATCTCCTTCATATTTTTACTGAAGAACAATGTGCATGAAGGTCAAAACTTCCTTCTACTTTCCTTTTCTCTCTTCAGGACTCCACAAAATATTGATCAAACAATAGATGTTCTTTTAAGTTAACTTATTTTGACAGGATGATAAGGTAGCAATCACTGAATAACCAGCCAAAATTGAAACATGCTGATATTTAGTTTTATCTCTTTCACATCTTATTTTATTAAGAAATGGACTAATAAAATGCTTATCTACAATGGTGGGTATATTTGTATGTCTGGTAATATAATGCTAAATTCAAATATGAGGTTTCTGAATCTAAAGATAATATGATTTACAGCTAGTAAGTAGCTGCCCTGGTTTCCTGAATAATTTCTTAACTTGCTGCTTGGTAGCATAGTGACAGATTCTTCTTTCCAACAGCTCATGAGTAAAATGTTAACAGGCTTTTCATGGCTAGCTCATGAAAAGGTTCCAAGTAATACATCTCGCAAGATATTTGTAACCTAGCTACCCTTCCAACCATACCAAATCCTGATTCATTTCTGGTAATCAAATACAACAAAGAGATGAAATATGGTAGACTTCCAAATTGTGTATGTCCAGCCTTCTGTATGACCCTCTTAGGTTGTCCCCAACTTAATGGCACATTTGCCTTTAAGGTATAAAGAACAGAAGATGGAGGTGTCTCAGATCACTATTTGCTGAAGAAATAAATCATGTCACCAGTCACATCAAGGACATATAAGTAACCTGGAAAACTTGACCTTCTCCAGATGAATCTAGGGATGATTCCTAAGTACCATCTTGGGATGACTCAAAATCCAGCAAACATCCTGACATGCAGGACCCAGCAAATCTGCGCTTGCATTTCTGACTTACAATATCTTTGAAGCACTAAAACCACAACAGTAACAAAACCTATGAGGGAATGAATATTGAGAGTTAAAGCCACAGGTTTAGCCAATTTGTAACCAATCAATAAACAATATAGTTGATTATATTATAAAAAAAAAGCATGGTGTCATAACAAAACCTGAAAATGTAAGAACTGCCTTGGGACTGAATGATAAGGCAGAGGATGGAAGGATTTTGAACAGCATTTTAGAAAATATGTAAATTGCTTTGGGCTTGTTGGCAATGGAGATATCACCAGGGATGCTTTAGAGTTCTCTTTCACACATACATTGTTTGTTCTTCTGTTTTCCCTTAACCTTTGGAAGGAAAAATGCTCTTAGGCTACTAATCGTGCCTAATTTTTAGTATCTGTGAAGAATAATCTTGACCCCTTTAAAGAGCCCATTGAAGGCATAGTATTAGTTGACATTTTGTTAGTATATTAGATGTGTAAGCTAAAAAGTAATTTTCTGCCCCAAGTTGCTTGACATGGTCTTATCAAAGCAGTAGAAGTCTGAGATTTTAGTGATGTTGATTACTTTTCTCCCTTGGAAACCTGCATAGCAAGTTCAAATACTTTGATAGCTAGTCCTGAAGGACAAGGCCTCCTGGTTAACTTTAGGTAATTCAGTGTCTAAAGTGTGTGATGTCTTTAGCAACCAGGTCTTCCCTTCAAGATCATGGACACAACCAAGGTAAAACAATAATGTGTATTGTTTTGGGAATATCTGATTAAAAGCTCAACGGTAGATTTCTCATATCTGGACCTGGAGTATTCTTTAGATAGTTTATGGCCCTTGGAGTAGGGGAAGATTATCACCCTAAGTGCTATAAATTCACTTAAACTATATGAAAATGCATATGCACACATATACTTACATATTTAATGTATTATGTAAAAATAAAATAATGAATTTCAAATGTCTTTAGTGTTATTTATCCATTGCTATTCATTCATAGAGCCTCACATTTATGTTAGAAATTATGATTTGCAATTGTATTATTTTTTCACAGACAAGAAACTGTAATTTCTACCCTACTTGGAAAATAAAAATATTCTGTGCTAGATTTTATTTATGTTCTAGAATTTATTATTTTCTTCATCATCTGTTTGTGGTCTTCCAGATACAAAAAGGAATGTCATAATCCATGTTTCAGTAACACTTGCAACATCTTTCAGTGCTGAAAATAACAAACTGAGCTTCTTGATGGTTGCAGTAGGATAGAAGACAGCTCTATCCTAGGATGTCCTCCAATCCATTCAGCCTTCTTCAGGAAATGACTGTGAGTGGTTCCTAGTTCTTAGTAGAATGCCTAATTTTAAAAAATACAAAGTATTGTGCATGGCCATCTTTTAGAAAATTATAAAGAAACTAATAGTATATAAGAAACTGTATAGAAATTCATTAAACATTTTTTCTTCAATTGAATGCATTAGGTGAATAAAAACACAATTTAGAGAAATGAAGAGATTCTAGGGGAAAGAAAAATATGTAGTGCATGCAGAAATATGAGCAATAAATTTCCTGTTGAGGAAAATATATTATTGGATAATGTAAAATATACAGATGAGAGAAATAAAAGTATACTGTCTTTGAAATATTATTTTATGGCTTATCAGATATTGTAAAATAGTAATATTTTATTCATTTAATAACACTGAATAAAACCAGTAAATATTTAATTATTTTCCTTTGAATAAGGAAAGGAAATACTACTCTAATATGTATTTTAAGAAGAGCAATTCCCAGCACAAATTCTGCAGTCTTCCATACTAAAACAAAATTCTTGGCATCTATAGTCCCACTATAACTTGTGATTCTTTTAAATCAGAAACAAATCATTAATGTTTAAACATTTTTATATAAATACCATAAATCACACCTGAATCATTTTATATCCTTTCCAATTTTCAAGTCATTTCTGATACTCCAAAGATGTACTTCCCAGGATAATCTTTGGGTATTTTACCATGTTGTTTGCATACAATTAATCAATATAGTACTTGACAGTTCTAGATTACTAGCATCTCAAGGTTTCTCACCCTTAAATCATGCTAATAATATCGCAAACCATGATTTTTTAAATCTTTCCTGTGTTCTATAGCTAACACACTGTTAGGGAGGATCATTGCCCATTTGTGAAGAAATAGTATTTCTATATCTCAGTACCACCAACACTGACATTACATTTTGCAATTAAGATCCTTTAGAAGGAGATAGCAGTGGTCCTCCCATTGGGCTATAGAAGGCAGGGCATGCATAGTTGTAGACAAGGGCACAGACTTCCTGCCATAGCTGATGACTAGAGTAAATAGTAACATATTATATACTGTACCTTTGCTGAATAGATCTTAAATATATGAAACTGTAAGGTGCAAAGGTTAATTGCTTTGAGTGTGGTGTACATTTCACCATGTACATGGAAATCAACTCATCATTTACTGTATACCTATAAGCAATTTTATGTCTTATCTATACTGTAATAAAGTTGTGAAATGAAAAGTAATCTTGTTTTACTTAAAAATTCTTAATAGTTGCATAATTTAATATCACATAATATATCTATTTATCAGAGTAGCTACTCAAACAGTAACAATGTTTGTAATTATTTTATTTTTAGGAAAATATTGCATTGTAATGATCAATGGAACCAATAAATTTTACACAATTTAATTTGTATATAATACCTTGCAAACAATTCATAATATCACTACAATAGCAATTTTAGGGGATACAAGATATATAATACATATTATATGTGTGTGTTATAAACATTGAATATATAATAAATATATTTAGGCTACAGTTTTTAAGTGGGAGTATATAAAATTCAGATATGATGTAGGTCAATTGCATAAACATGACTGTTGATAAATTTTCCCAAGAACCTGCAAGAAATCTATTTCCTTTGGATTTTTGCAATTTTGTAAAGGGTTTTTCAAATTATGATTTTATTTCTTGATATTTATAATGTTAGATATTTAATGTTGGATCTCTGATCTGAAGAAACGTCATGAAATTTGGAAATCGAGAACCTGCATTCAATGTAGATGAGAAAGGGAAGTGAGAAAAAGATTAATTTGTCCTTGCAACACAAACGCCTCTGCTTCTCCTACTCGCTCACTATTTGCTTACTCTTTCCTGTCTTCCGAAAGTTTTTCTCAAGTTCCATCATTATCTGAATACATCTTATTTCTTAGATAATGAGTACATTTTTATATCATTATGAATAATTTAAATTTGTCATCTAACATTAGCATGGTGGCTTATGTTAAGTAATTAAATAAAATGAAGATGAAAATAATATTTACGAAATTAAGAGAAATCTTACCTACAAGATGAATGCTGTTTAGAGTAGTTTTGCTAAGAAATTGGGTTTCTACACTCTGATCCTTAGAGAAAAGCAAGGCAATAATAATAAGAAGAAATTGTTAATGATGTAAGGACTAGATTAAAATAGCAAATCAAGTATAGCATACTAGAGGAGCAGTAAAATGAAAATTTGTCTGAGAGAGATATCCAAATAAGCAATGCATAGGCTTAAATAAAAGAAGAGATGAAATGTAAATAAAAAGAGCAAAATGGAAATATGAAGAGGACAGAGAAAAGTGCTACACGTGGAATAAATAGCATTTATTTAGTCCTGTATTCAGCCATTAGTGATTTCTTTCAACAGCTATCTATTTTGAACATATATTATATCCTAGGCATAATTCTTGTCATTAAAAATAAAAAAATTAGTGCAGAAAATACAACCTATCACCTGTAATAGAGGCTTCCATCTTAGGGAAAAATAGATGTATAATAGTAACAAAATGAAACACAACAGTTTTAATCTATTAGACTTGCTTTCAGGATGAGAAAAAGCAATAACTTAAGAATAGGAGTTGGCAAGGCAAATGTCGTAACTATATTTAGCATTGTATAGGAAGTACAAGAGAGAGCAGAAGGGCCTAGCACACTCATATGTCCTATATGGGAAATGAGAGTTCTGTATCCATTTCTAAGCAGCTAATAAGATTGGAGAAAACCAGATACTGAAAGAGGATTGGGATTGTGAAAGTTATTGACATGATTAGTGAACTTTAACTGTTTTTGTATTTACAGAAAAATATGATTATTCCCGAATGTTATTTTTGGCCTGTTTATCTCTTTTCTATAGCTATAAATATATGGATACTATTTAAATATCAAAAGCAATTTAAAAAGTGAGATCAGTTTTTACATACCAGTCAACATTTGCATTGGAAGTTAAGACTTAACAGACACAATTTCACACATGTTTACACTGTTAAACACATATGTTAAAAAGTCTAGCATAGAAATGTGACAAACCTATGGCAATACATACATGCAAAATGAAAAGTTTTTATGGGAAACAATCGTCAAATAGTTCAGTTCATACATTAAAACACTGTAAATTTGGTTAATTTTTATTCTTAACAAAATACAAATTTTTATGAAGACAATATTAAAAACAAAAACAGCCCTATAGAAACAGAGTCTATTCCATTTTATATTGTTCAAAACCACTCAAAACTCTTCATCTTAGAACTCAAATCAACAATTTAATTTTGATGAAGACAGAAGAGTGGAATTCTAAGTGTTGCCTATTGAGTGGTAATTTACTGAGTTTTCTCTGATGACTTCAACTTTTTCTGTTTTTGTACAGTTTGCTTTTCAGAGATTTAGGATAATTAATGAAACATAGAAATAGTTGAAGAGAAGAAGTGAGGAAGTGGGAATCAAGGTATCTGTTTCTTATGACCTAGAGAAGAGGTTCTTAACCTTCCTAACACTGTAACCCTTTAAAACAGTTCCTCATGTTGTGGTAACCACCAAGTAAAAAATTATTTTTGTTGCTACTTCATAATCAGAATTTTGCTGCTGCTAGGAGTTGTACTGTAAATATTTTGGAGATAGAGGTTTGCCAAATGTGTGGTGACCCACAGCTTGACATCCACTATTCTAGAGCAAGCTTTTTACTAATTAAAATTGTAATAGAATTTGTTCCTTGAAACATTCATGCTTTCATATAATGTATTTTGATTATTCTTACCCATATTGTCTTATTTGCTGCCCTTCTCTGAAAATTCCTGTTAGCCATGCATGTCTCCATTTTTGCCTGTTTGTTGATTCCCTGGTTAAAGTAGGGTTCTCTGTATGAACTTGATTTTGTAACTGTCCAAAAAGCAGTATGTCCACAGGACTGAGGGCAATTAACTGGCACCCCTCAGAATTCACCAATAACAAATATTTAATAAGGATGGTTAATGTCCAAGATCTATTGTTTACAAATGACATGCTCAGTTATAGACCGACCCAATAAGAAAAATTATCATACTGCAGGATTATTATTGCATTGTCTATGCCCTGCTTAGAAGACAGAATTTCTCAGATCACCTTCCTATCTTCTGATGCTTGAAGTCTTCAATGCCTCCACGATGATGTTCCTACAGCCTAAGATGGGTTTTATAAATGTATCCTTTAGGCTAAGCATCACCTTATTTTGAGTCACTGGTGGAGCCATATGTCTCTGTACTCACTGTTTATTGTTGCAAAGAGACGCTTTTCTGATTAAGTTTGAGAGTGGTTTTTCTCCTTGGGATTTGATGGAGACAACCCATTTAGGGCTGTGTGTTTCAAGATCTCTCACTCTCTGCCAAATTTCTGCCTGTGGGTATCTATATTTGCTCCCATCTTCTGCAAGAGGAAATTTCTCTGAGGATAGCTGAACAAAACACTATGCTATGAATATAACAGAATACCATTAGGAGTCGTTTTATCACTACAGTTTTTCCCCCTCTTTTTATACCAGTAGCATTTGGTTTTACCTTAGGCCTCTGGGCTATCTAGTTTCATATTTTAGTCACCCAAGCAGTGTTGGCTATAGATTACATCACTTGGAGTGGGTCTCAAGTCAAGTTAGTTATTGGTTGATTACTTTTTGAAGAATGGCATTGGAATTTTTTATAGAGAATGTATTGAATCTATAGACAGTTTTGTACAGCATAGATAATCTATAATATTAATTCTTTCAAACTATGACTATGAGAAGTCATTTCAGTTCATTTTTCAGTGTTTTGAAATTTTAATTGCACATGCCATACCACCCACATTTCTGTTTATTTCAAAGATTTTTGTTTCTATCTTTCATTTTTCACTCAGGCAAATGAATATGATAATCTCTCATATTTCTTTCCTGTGGTGTTTGCTATTCAGATGGCCATTCTGAGTATATGATTGTGTTGCTTATTACTAAGTGAAACACAGGTGAATGACTTGTTTTTGGCCAAGAAAGCTCAAAGAGAAGTCACATATAGTAATTTGGGTCAGCGCTTTCATATTAGTTGTGGAGCAAGCTTGCTCTTCTTCACGCTGTCATCATGTTAATCATTATGTGTCAAGTGAACATCTCTATAAATATAATTTCCTAGGTGAATGTGATGAGAAGAGACCTTCCGATCCAAAATGAGCTTTAAAAACCGGCCTATTGATATTTGAAGTGTGTACCCTCAATCAGCTTTTGGCTGATAAAAACTACTGAATCAGTGGTGACATATTTATTGTTCGAATTTAATCTTATGTGAGTGGGGATAATAATATAATTTCCAATCTAAAATTTTATGTCAAGAAAGATAATATTTTAGGAATAAGATAAGATAAACATGTGCACACACACTTATGACCTAAATAATTACATCAACTGAAAACTATCAATACAGGCAATCCAAATCATATACTACCAAGTGAGAGTACGTAAGCCAAGAAAATGCCAAACATGTAAGAAAAAAAAAAAACAACATAAGGATACAAGTAGCATTTTAGGACAAAACTCAACTGGAAAACTAAAATATTGTTGTTGACATAATTACAAAGCATAAAAAATAAAGCAACACAGAATTAGCATTTTTTGTTGTTGTAGTTGTGCTGGAGATTGGAGCCGAGGTATTATGTATACTAGGCAAATGCTCCTCCACTTAGCTAAATCTTTAGCCAAAGAATCACCATTGCTTTTGAAGTAAGCAGAACAGAATAAAAGTATTCTAGCATTTGACCTTACGTAGGAAACAAAAATGGTTGCATTTATTATTAGAATAAAATAAATATGGTTTTTGATAAAGAGAAAACAATTGCTTATGATTATATTTCTCTGTTTCTTTTGTTCAAACATGTCTTTTTTATTAATTTCTCTTGTTTCAAAAAGTTATGTTCATCGTTTTTTGAAACAAATCTACCATCAGCAAATTCTTACTTTCACCCAAACACCTTAATTTTCCTTTGTTCTTAAAGGATGTGTTTTCTAGAGATTATTTTTAATATAGATAAACAATGTTGTTCTCTACAGTGTACAATATACACAATTCCAAACCATCTACATTATCATACTTAGCAACACAAATGCAGAGAAAAAAGAGCTGGGAAGTGAAGATGAATTTCCCAAATACCCCAATGTTGGTTAATTATAAAGGTAGGGGTGTGGTAATAGATCAGAGGTATCTGAGATATAATGGTGTCACATTTCTTCACCTGTGGGGTAGTACATAGATATTCACACTGTAATTACTCTTTAATATTATTCTTTGCATATATCTGTTTTATGTACTTTTCTGTAAGGATTATATACTTCATAATAAAACAAATGAACAGTATGGCAAATTTCTGTAATGGAACTTCCATTGGAAAGATTAACACCAATATAAAACAGCTGTTATCTCCTACTGAAACTACTTGGAATCTCATTATGTTTACAAGTTACTTCTCAGAGTAATTACTTCCCTCCCCTGAAGGGAATGTTAACTCCAATCAGGTTTTTCATGGATCCATGAGTAATTGGACCTCTTTGGCTTTCAGAAAAGGACATTAGAATCATGTGACATTTTAAAAACCCTTGAACTATGGCTTGTGATAATAGCACATCACACCATTCCCTTAGCAATTTAGTATTAGATTAAGTGGATTGCCATATTTGTGTATTGGTTATTTCTAAGTCATATCAAATAACTATCTTTAAAATCACTAACCTGAAGTTGTACTCCATCTTACTTTGAGAGTTAAGTAATGTGCTTAATTTAAAAGAAAAATCATGTGAAAAGAGTGCTAACCATTTTCACTGAGTACATGGAGTGCTTTTACCATTTCTGTGTAAAACATTTTTTCATTATTTTTATTTCCCCCGTCTCATACCCCTATCTATATTCTTAGAACTGTTGGGTATTTCTATTATAATCTGTGATCAAATATAGAGGAAGCTATCTCTCAAAAGGTTACCATACACTACTTTAGAAAAAGACAATGAACAAATTAACATAACTTAGGGTAATGGAAGAAGTCATTTGTCTAAAGCAAGTGAATGCACATTTACTTGTGAAGAAGTTGTCACTTGGTAGGAGCTAATATTTTCCCTAGAATATTATAAATAAAATACCTGTCACATCTATAACAATAAATTCAAACAAAGACATTTTAAGAAGATTATCTACTACATGTAAATCATGTTGCATTTTGGGATGGGATAAAATTATTAAGATGGCAAAATCTAGAACTGTTTGTTTACTTATTTCTGACAAGATCACTTTCTTCATGTTGCAATGCTTCCCACAAGAATTGCTGATGGCTGCCACATCCATTTGGATCTCTTTTCACTACAAAAAAAAGCTAGGCCCATTAAAGTATCATTTACAATGAATTTACATCCTTCCTCAGGGATAAATCTAACCATGAGACATTATGCATGAAGACTGATTTTTATAAAGGACTACTGCTCTTTGGGGTTCCAGGCTGCATTCAAACAATGCCAAGATAAAATAGAATCATTTGACAGAGAAAGTAAGGTAAATTAACTTTGAAGTGACCTTGCATTGTCATTTCTAAATTACAATGAAAATGCCAGAGAATGTTTATAAAATGTAGAAGGCATTCAAAAGGCTATCATCATATAAGGATCCATATTACACAGAAGAGATTTAATATTCGAATATGAAATAGAGTTTTACAATGATTTTAAAGCTTTCAAATCAGCTGAAAGTACTTTCTTCAATATTGTAATTAGTTTTCTGGAGAATATTCAAAGAGAAACTTGAGGCCTGCTGGCCATGATTTTGAAACTGAGGGCCATTTTGAAGGAAATATGTCTGATGGCATTTGAATGAACAGTATTACCTAACATGAAACAAACTGTGAGTTAATACATTAGTCTAATAAAGAATTGAAAGAACGGTTACAAGAATACAGATATATGTTAAATCTAATTGTTGTAAGAATTAAATAGATCATGACACGGAAAACTGAGGAGACAGCAAACCCAAGCTAATGGGACCTCACAGACACTGGACTAACAGCTGGGGAGTCTGCATAGACATGGAAGGACCTACCTAGGCCCTCTGCATGTGGGTGACAGGTGTGTGGCTTGGTCTGTTTTTGGGTCCCCTGGTAGTGGGGCCAGAATCTATCCTTGGTACATTAGCTGGCTTTTTGGAACATGCTCCCTATTGTGGAATGCCATGCTCAGCCTGAGTGCATGGGAGAGGCTTGCTCCTGCCTCAACTTGATTTCCAGGCTTAGCTGGCTCCCCATGGGAGGCCCTACACTTTCTGGGGAGTGTATGGGGTTGGGAAAGGTGGAAAGTAGAAGGAGCAGGAGGAGGAGAGGGAGGCTAACTGTGGTTGGTATGTAAAATAAATTTTAAAAATTTTAGAAAAAAACAGAATCTCCAAGAAAGAATTAGATATATCTAAATAATAAAACAGCTCAAATCTGGTGATTTTGTAAAAGTTTGGGATGACATGAATAGATTCAATAAATATAAAAGAATCATATACAATTTATGGTCAATATATAGCTGATCACAAGCAATTTGGTAAAGTTCTTACAGAGGTTATCTTTTTTTTTTAATTTTATTTTCCAGTTTAAATTTAGATAAGAAACAAGGTTGCTTCACAAGTCAGTTCCAGGTCCCTCTCCCATTCCCTCCCTTCCTCCCATGCCCCCCCATCCCCCCTCCCCGTTGTCCCCTCATTTCCCGAGGGAGGGTGAGGCCCTCCGTGGGGGTGTTATTTGATGTTCCTGCAAAAGCCAAAATTATAAAGTTACAGAACACTTAATGAAGTGAGAGAGCAATGACAGTGTGAACACATGTAGTCATGCTTACCTATATGCATGTGTATACAAATATATAAGTATTTGTGTATACATACATGCACACATTTACATATGAATACATATGTTTATAAACCCTATACCCTTGTGAGGTGCATTATTTTGAGTGAGCAATTCCAACAAGGTAAAAATAAACATTGATGATATTTTATTAATTATTCTGGCTATCTGAGATTATTTTCAACAAGTGAAATATCTGTAACAAATGTTATTTTAAGAGAAAGTGATTCAAGGGAAAGAATTTCACCCTTTCCCTGATTCTGGATTTTGTTAGGTTCTTGATCAACCTGAAAGAGAAAGAACAAATGATGAAAAGTATTGAGCAGTGAGGTGTCACAGCTGTTGGAAAATGGTTGGATTACAGAATGAGAACATATAATAAAATGCTTTTGGAAATCTTGTTTGCTGTTGCAGGTAATGGTGTTTACAACTTATGATCATTTCATTAGTATGAAATAATAATTCAAACTGTGAAGAAACAAAAAAGTATTTGCTTTTGTTTTCTGTTTTTTGAGACAGGATTTCTCTGTATTGTCTAGGAGGCTGTCCTGGAACTCACTTTGAAGACCAGGCTGGCCTCAAACTCACAGAGATCCACCTGCCTCTGCCTCCCGAGTGCTGGGATTAAAGGCGTATGCCACCAACGCCTGGCTTGAAACAGAAGAATCTTAAGTATTTTAAGAGACCCTTCTTCCTGAAAATAATGTAAAGCAAAAATTCCTGTCATTTTCTTATTGGAAAACTTGTCCAATTTGGGAATTTGATGTAGAAACCACAGACTGAGATATTTCAAATTGCTCTTATTAATATAAACTATATTGAACAGTTCTAGACAAACTTTTTATTACTTTACAATTGGGTTCTATCTGTATTAGCCCCATATTGAGTGGCCACATGACACGGATTGATGTCTTCAGGGCTACAATTGAAACCAGCTGAATGACCCCAGAGTCATTCCTGAGTTGGGGAGTGTGGATGAGGGAAGGCTAGCTATCTGGTGTTAAGACAGAGACATAAGATCATATCAGGAGGGCAGGGTCAGACAATACTGCAAAAGCCCAGTTTATTCAAGAATCATCTTAAATAACTGTCCAAATGTGAGGACAATGGCAGAAGACACCTATTATCATGTATGAAGGTCAGATAGCAATTAATTCCCTTAATCTTAAAGACAGTCTATAGCTCATACACTTGACAGTCAGTCACTCCATAACAGCAAGTATCACTTCGCCTGTAGGGTGGTTGTAAAACATGCCTGGACATAGGTCTACTGTTATTTAGTTAGGTGTCACTTACTGCTGATGTCAGGACATCCTGCAGTCATTAGCTGACATCTTAAAGACAATAAGAGTATAGGCTCTCTGATCTCTTGGCAGCGTGGAATAGATTTCCAATATACGGGCCCAACACTTCACTTTGCAAATAGATTTATATGCAAGTGTATCTAAAGTTTTTGGTTTTAGAAAGTTGTCTTGAGAAAATGGGTATAAAAACATGTATATTTGTTATTCTATAAGGTATTTACTAGGGATTCTAAGGTATAGAAGTAACATGTAGAGTCACAAAATTCTAAAATATAAAGGACAAGTGTAAGTTTTAACGGTATGTCACCTTATCAACCATCTCAGGGTTGGACACCTGGAATCAGACCAGATGTGCAATTTCAGTTTGAACAAATCAGACTCAAAGGAAACATGATAGGAAAGGCCATCCTACACATTCTATGACTAATCAGAATACTTCTCTCCCCATATGCTAAGAAATGAGAATCATTTTGCTATAAATATTCTCGGGAAGAAAATGATATAATGACTGGGTTTTGAAAACAGGAGGCTCACCATGATGAAAGGAATAGCTGAAGACAAATTCCCATTGCTTATAATCATAAGAAAATAGACCATATCCTAATATGAAAGTTTAGTGACCATAGCCCAAGCACGGATGTTATAGTAGCAGACTATTTGTCTTCACTGAATACACAGCTTCCTTTTCTCTGCCCAAATATTCAAAAATTCATGGAATAAATATCACAAGTTTTACATTTTTTTGGTTAAAATATTTGACAATATGGGTCAAAACAAATTTGGTCTGGGGGGAAGTACCATGAGAGGATAGGGAGTACATATTTAAAAGATACCCAGTCTTGTCAGAATTGCTGCTTAACCACAAAAATATTTTTGACCAAATTGGATAAAAATGAATTTAATTTATAATTTCCTAATAAGCTTTAACATGCCCAGACTTAAAAATTACTATATCACAAATCTTTGGCAAACCTTATTAAAAGCAGCAAAAAATAGTCAAAATTGTATTAATATATCATGGTAATTTACCTAAGAGTTATAAGTTTTGATATTCTACATCTGCTGTTTTCTACTCTCATTCTTCCCAAGAACCGTTGAATTAATTCTATGAAGAAAAAGAGCTGGAAATACGCATTCCAAGAGCAAACACATTTGTCTCATCAGCATTGTATTTGGGTTATTTGAAGCTGAATTCTTCCTTCTGATATTCTGATATTCAGACATCTGATAAGTAATTATGGAAAGGCAGAGACATGGCTCACTCTTTGCACAGTACTTAATATTGCTACACATTTCTAGATAACTGATTGCCTTAAAATGCTATTAAGAGAATGAACTGAAGCTGAAAACATGGGAAAGTAAGGTCTGACAGTTCCCAAGGATGAATTATACATTCCCAAATTTCTCTCTTTCAGGTCAAAATCAGAAGATATCTACCAAGTATCAGAAAATATTGTTAAATTTGAAGTTTCTGTATTTTAAATATCCATGGCTCTGATTTCAATGTCTGCTATTAATATTTTGAAATTTATGTTTCTGGTTGATTCTTCATAACCTAAAGACAGGTAATCCATACTTAAATAATGACTTTCATTTTGTAGTATTGCTGATTAATTTTAATATTTCATATAATGATTCTAAAACTTACTTTATGTCTGCTTCTCATAAGTATCATTGTGTATTGTTTTTCAAGTTATTTATCTGGCCATATAAATTGGCCTATTGTTTTATATGAAATGTATAGCCAACAAATGTTTCATTTTGGCTTTTCTCAGCTCTCTTTCCCATGAAAATCTACAATGGAGGGTAGATTTCCATTCTTTTTAAAATGTTAACATGTTACTTACTGTTTTCTGTACAGGGACTTATTTCCACATAATGGTAGAAATAAACTAGACAATGTAAACTACACGTAAAACACCCACTTCCAGAAATAGGTAAGACATTGTTTAGTTGCTGGATAAAGGGGTCCCATAATCTCCCACAAACATTACTTGCTATTATCACTATAATTAGTTACCCTCTGCAATAAGACAGTAAATTTTGTATCCTTATCAATGTAGATAAATCAAGTTATTGTCCAACTAGAACCTTTTCCCCTACTGAATATTATTTACAGTGCTTGATGATACTACACATGCTACTGGAGTAGACATATAATTATCAATCTCACCCAGTTATAAAACATGTATCTTACAACATTGAAATGTAATCGTGGTATAAAAGGAGTAACCAACCATTTTGATTGGGTTTAAGGCCCACTTCATCAGCTAGAACATACATCTGACATTGTTAATGATGATAAGAACTTGAGACTAACTTTGTCATGGGCCCTAGAGGAAAATCTACTACGATCCTGGTAAATTATGACAGTGTTATAACCATAGATCATTACATCACTCAACCCTCACCAGCAAAACCTCCCATAGTAGATGTTAATTAACACAGAGATACAGAAAATGAGCAGTGTGAGACGGTGAAAATCCATCCCTGAATGGGAAGTCTGTATCAAAATCATCCCCTTAGTGCTCAGGAATTCATGTGCAAGAGGAGATCAAAATATTGTATTCTTTTAATAATATTTTTTTCATTTAAATTTTTATACATAATACTCTCAGTTCCCTCTCACTCACCTCCTCTCCTGGCCCCCCTTTCCTCCCGACCCCCCACACCACTCCATCTCCCCTCTGCTCCCCAGGGAGGGTAAGAACTTCCATGAGGGATTTTCAAAGTCTGCTATATAATCCCGGGAGGGCCTAGGTTCTCTCCCATGTGTTCAGGCTAAGAGAACATCCCTCCATGTGGAATGGGCTCCCAGAGTCCATTTGTATGCCAGGAATAAATACTGATCTACTCTCCAAGGTCCTGTGGATTGCCAAGGACTCTTCTCTGATATCCATTTTGAGGGAGGGGGGTGTGTGGCTGGGTATCAGGATCATTCCCATGCTGGGCTCTCAGTCATCAGTCTGGGGTCCATGTGTTCCAACTTGTTTAGGTCAGCTGCCTCTGTTGGTTTCACCAGCCTGGTCTTGAATCCTTTGCTCATCACTCTTTTTTTGCAAATGGGTTCCACGAGTTCAGTTTGGTTTTTAGCTGTGGTATCTCTCTTTGCTTCCATCAGCCACTGGATGGCGGTTCATGTTTGTCTTTTTGTGACTGAGTTACCTCACTCAGGATGGTTTCTAGTGCCGTCCATTTGCCTGCAAATTTCAAGATTCCATTTTTTTTCTGCCGAGTAGTACTCCACTGTGTAAATGTACCACATTTTCTCTATCCACTCTTCAGTTGAGGGACATATAGGTTGCTTCTAGGTTCTGGCTATTACAAATAATGATGCTATGAACATAGTTGAGCAGATGTCCTTATTGTATGAGTGTACATTTTTTGAGTATGTGCCTAAGAATGGAATTGCAGGATCTTGTGGTAGGCTGATTTCCATTTTCCTGAAAAATCTCCATACTGACCTCCAAAGTGGCTGCACAAGTTGGCATCCCCACCAGCAGTAGAGGAGTGTTCCCCTTTTTCCATATCCTCTCCAGCATAAACTGTCATTAGTGTTTTTGATTTTAGGCTTTCTGATGGGAGTGAGATGGTATCTCAGAGTTGTTTTGATTTGCATTTCCCTGATAGCTAAGGATGTTGAGCACTTTCTCAAGTGTCTCTCAGTCATTTTAGACTCCTCTATTGAGACTTCTCTATTTAGTTCTGTTACCCCAGATCAAAATATTTTAACAGCCATAGGTGGTGGATGACTCCAAAGAAACATAATACTTCAGACACAGGAGTTCTGATCCACAAAAACGCTCACAGAAACTGTGAAGACTTTCACAAGACATGAACAGATTCAAACTCCTATAACAGGAAGGAAAAGTAGACAAGAAGCTATGGCCAATTAAGACCTGCCCGGAAGGAGACAATCAGTTTGTTTTCTTCCATGAGTGACACTGCATATTTCAACAAAAATCTAGAAAAAATATTATTATTGACTTACTCCAAAGACCACACTTGGTTAGACATTTTCATGATGTGCTTAGTACATTTTGTTGTCCACAGTGAACTGCACAATCCTACAAAAATTAACAATCATGACAATCGCCCCAGAGTCATGTTTACAGGCCAGTCTGATCCCTTAGCTGATACTTTGTTGAAGAATTCTAGGTTGTGTCATATTACTATTTAAAGTTAATGAGAACAATGAATTTTAAAATAAAATTTAAAAGATACACCAAAGAAACCCAACTAAAAATATTAACAGAAGCTAAAATTTAACCCAAAAGAAATTTCAATGATTTTGTGCATTATTACAGAAAAAACTTCAAATATATGCATATGTGACAGTGTGTGGTATGTATGTGTATAAGTATATTTATTATACATGCATACACATGCATGTGATCCCTGCCTTGACAGTCATGGATTGACCTGATACAGTAGGCAATCCCCCATCAAACCTTTTTTTAAATGTAAATTTCCTTGGTAATGATATCTTCACAACAACTTAAAAGTAACCAAGGCATGCTTATATGTATATATGCTTTACCTTTATAAGGTAAATTATTTACTTTGAAATAATTTTGAAAATTGCTTATTTGTATTGTAGTGGACAGTTATTATACATAAATACAATAATTGTAATATATATGGGTATTGAATGAACCTGTGGTTGCCTAATACACTTTATAGCAACGTGTTCCACTTTTTATTTGCTTATCATGTTTCTTTTTTTAAGACAGGGTTTCTCCTGTCGCTTTGGAGTCTGTAACTGAACTCTTTCTCTGTAGATCAGGATGGATTCAAACTCCTAGATATCTCCCAGTCTCTGCCTCCCAAGTGCTAGGACTAAAGGTGTGTACCACCACCACCCGGGTTGCTTATCATTGTTGTTTTTGCTGTTAGGAAAGGAACATATCTAACACACTATTTTCTTACTTACCATGCTTTGTATCTTCTATCTTTATTGTATTACTATGGACTCTTGTGGCTGATCCTGTACCTTTATAAATTGGTAGACAAACAGGTATTTGAGCAACTATGTTACTCAATATTTGGGATATTTTATATGACTCCTAAGACTTCTAAATTTCCATCTAATATGCCAGAAATGTCTTCTGAGATATTGAGTCTGTGAAGTATCAGCATTTTTCTCTCCATTAAAAAGTAATAACCACATATTTTTATCACAAGAATATATCTTATCATGATAGATAATATTCTCATTTATAAAAATTAGGAAGCTACAATTTCTTGTCCACATTAAATATTGGATAACCTGGTATCTTCTTTGTTCCTGCTTAATTTTGTTGTTGTTACCATTCTTTAGTTTAAGAAGCCTTCATATTGGCTTTTGTTATTGTCATTCTAATATTTCTGTGAAATCAGTAAGCCCAATGCTTGGTTCTAGGTTTTTTCCTACAATCATGACTATAATTATACTATTCATAATTTTTTTAAAAAATGAAGTCTCCTTATCTTCCTGTCTGTGTTTGGATATTTTCCAGTGCCATTTGTAAAACAATCAGCTTAGATTCTATAATCATCAGTTTTAAGAAGTTCAAATAACCATATTTTTCCAACTCTATTCTACTTCACACTCTTTGTTTTTACTTTCTAGTAATTAATGTTAGAGTGGCTACCAATTAAGACATTTATCAATGCTTCAAATATGTCCTTTTAGTTGCATGTTAAATTCCCCGAACTGAAAGCATTAACATTTATCTTTAAATTTATTATACTAAGAAAAGCTCTTGACTTATACAGTTTTACATAAATGTTTACTAGATGACAAGTAAATTTTCTCTTTGTGTATTTTATATATCAATATACATATTTAAACAAACTAATATGTGTGTATATATTAATTTTAAGGTAGATACTTCATTTCAAGGTATTATTCTCTGCTTAATATTAGTTATGTTTTATGTCTCATCAATTCACTCTACATTATATTATGTCAGACTTGTAGAAAAGACACAAAGTAATTCTCCTCCAAAACCTCAATTATTCCATGAGCAGTTCACTTTCATTTATAACAACTGTAGAGTTAGAATGCAATTAATGTCAAATTTAATTAGACTCTAGAACTTTCCTCAGAGCAATTATTCCTAGTTCAGAAAGAAGGGCTTTGCTGAGTGAGACTTCTGACTTGGGCCAGAAGAAAAAGACAAGCTGGCAAATGCTGAAGGATCATACAAGTGAAGCTGTGGGAGGAGAGATGCCAGTCCAATCTCCTGAGATGAAGGTAGAATCTCAGAAGATGAGCACTGTAGCTACAGAAGAAAAAGCAGTCAGAAGCACATCATAAAAATAGGTCTTTTTTTTCTGGGAGTCTCAGAATGCCTTATGTTGATGAAAATCTATCCTCAGCAAGACTAAAACTCACATAGGGTACTTTAGTATTGAGAAACTAGAATAGTCACCTAACATCAGTCCCTAAGTAAAGGCATTCTTTGGGTTTTGTCTCCTGCCACCTAAGTCTGGATTTTGGGGGGGGAATGGCTTGCATTTAGGGAATTTCCAGTGTATCTGAGAGAAGAATTAAATAGTAACAGTTATATACACGTGAGCCATCAATAGGTCTCAGTGATAACTCTGATATTCAATATATTAGAAATAATTTATTCAAAAATACTGCCTAAGGCCCTTTTTTGTGTTGCTACATTTGGAGGACTATTCATACATCTATTCCCTTTCCACAATATGTCTCTATGGATATTTGAATAAGAATGCCCCCTATAGGCTCATATATTTGAAATCTTGGTCACAAGGGAATAGAAATCTTTGAAAGTTTACAAATATTAAAAAGAGAGGGCTTTTCAGAATAAGTGTAGTTTTACTAGAGGAAGTATATCACTGGAGGTGGGCTTTGAACTTTCAAAAAAGAACAGGCTGGACCCAGTTATCTCTCTCTATGCGTGTATGTATGTATGTATGTGTGTATGTATGTATGTATGTATGTATCTATCTATCTATCTATCTATTGTTTGTCTGTCTGTCTTTGTCTAGGGATTAGGTTGTAGCTCTGGGCTACTTCTCCAGTGACTGTACTCTTGCCACTATGCTCCCCACCATGATGATAATGGGATAAATCTGTGAAACTGTAATCAAGCCCTCATTTATCTTCTTTCATAAGTGTTGCCTTGGTCATGGTGTCTCTTCACAGCCACAGAACAGTGATTAAAACAGTCTATGTATTCAGCTTCATTATACTGGACACCTTGTATAGAATCATGTTCCTCACACCTGGGGCTAATAGTGTATTGGTGCAACAGTTTGTGTGAAGTACACCTGAATCATATAGCCTTTAAGAACATTTCTTGTCAATGTGCTATTTTCACTCTTTCTACACAAGCACACTGATCCCGTTTAGGTACTCAACTTTTCACAGTGTCCCTGTTCCTGGAATTTACAGGTTATTAAGTTTTACATTCTTATTTTGAGCTTATTATGACTTCTCTGGTAATACATAAGTATTTGTATCTTACCTTAGAAAGGTAACCGATGACAGATCAAAGCAATGATTCCACTCAAGCCCATACTGGAGGATCAATAAGGTCATTGAGTTCACTTAAAGAAATGTAGTTAACGGGCTGGTTAAAAGAGCATGAACAAGTGACCCAAACACAGTTACTGCACTGAAAAAGCCCACATAGGCCTCCATCCCTAGTTACTTGCATGATATACAGCCAGCAACCTCAGCATGCACCTTTTCTGTCTCCCCACTAGTTCTTACTACTTATAACAGCTTGGTGATGAGAACTGTAAATTTTCCAAACTTTGTGAACTTTCTAAGACTTGTAAGTTGTTTACTGCCTGCAACTTACTTTAATGAGTCTCTGTCTCGGAAAGAGATTCTTAGCTTGCAAATTTTTGAGCCCTAAAGTGTCTCCCTTCAGGATGTAATATCCTAGTTCTTAAGAGATAGCTACCTAACAGAGTCAAATCAATTATTTGTATAGCTAAATTTTAAAGAGCAAAAACTAAAAACAACATGTATCTACATAAGATTGAGCTAGCTTTTGACCCATTGTGTAAGCCCTCATAAATATTAGTGAGAATTAATTAATTAGAAAAAATAAAGTAAATGTCCTAGGCTGGTTTCTATTCTCTAGTTTGTACAAATGACTAAACATTTGAAGAATTTTTTAACATTATACTATAAG
Source organism: Mesocricetus auratus (assembly GCF_017639785.1). Taxonomy (NCBI): domain Eukaryota; kingdom Metazoa; phylum Chordata; class Mammalia; order Rodentia; family Cricetidae; genus Mesocricetus; species Mesocricetus auratus. Next base: position 56,628,319 of record NW_024429195.1, on the reverse strand, counting down.
CAACCAAACCAGGAGCTCATTATAAATGACAACTCCGACTTAAACTTTGATTTGGCCTCAATTGGTGCTTTCTTGTACACACCTTCAGGAGTTAAAATTTAAGTGACTGTCACATAAGCAGATGATAAGCTTAACTGGATTTCTTAAATAAATCAATTGCTTTCTTTAAGGGGACTTTTTGGTTTGTTTTTCTATGATTGTAAAACTTGCTTGTCATATTTCCAGATTGTAATTACCTATATACCGAAAGCACGATCGTTTTTTGACTTCAGGGTAATAATGAGCATCTTGTTGCATTCCTTCTGCAATTAATCAACAATACATCTAAAAAGCTTCTATTAATGGCTTACCCCATTGTCTTTCTCCTTTAAAATGTTTGGTAGCAGAATTTTTTAATTTATTTCATGTCACAGCAGCAGATATTTTGGGGAGGGATTTTGTCTGGACTGATGTTGTGTTTGTTTGCTCCTATTTATTATACCTAATGAGACATCTTGGGGCAGCAGTCATGTTGACAGTAAAAGTAATAGCTTTACAAAAGCAGTAACCTGTGGCCACATATTGCTCTTCTGAAAAATGGAAGCATTGGCTCCAGGCACATCTTTTTATTGAGCATCCACCATTGATGATGGAAGATAGAGGTGAGAAAAGCACATTTCTAATCAAAGAACACTCAGATAAGGAGGACCAATTAATCTTTGTCCTTTCCGAGTTGGGGGGGCGTTAACTCTATAAACTAGGAAGATAGCAAAGTGTACATAAAACTTACATTATTAAAGTTTTGTGACTCTTCTTTTCAGCTGGTACAAATTACGTCGCACCTATGCAGACTCTTGACTTAATACAGTTGCTAAAGCCAATTTTGGTAGCAGTACTAACAAACATTGAAAACCCTAAATTATCTTGGCAGTGGCTATTATCTCAGCCTGAATGACAGGGTTGCATTTAGATGAGCTCATCTTAGCGTGGTGTTATCTTGTGGGACCTTCACCTTAATTCTACTGAGTGAGAATGCTAAGTATAAAGTGAAATTCAAATAAATCCTGCCTGGCCCTCTGGCAGTTTCTGAATGTGTGAAGGGATTAAGGAATAACAGAGCACATTATCTATTCTAAAGCTTGATCTAAATATATCTAAGTTTATGTAAAAAGTGACCTCAGAGTATAGAAGATTCTTTGTGTATAGATGAGTTCTTAAAACACAAACTCACTAGAGCAATCTAATAGGTGCTAGTTCACACTTTACTCTGCTTCTATATAGAAACAATTCAAAATATGCTCAGTAGGATTCCTATATAAATCCAATGATTTTAAATATGATGATAATAACAATTTAATCACCACATTCAGTTTATTTTTATGCCTTGACATGGGGGAAAATCCGCTGTACATTTCAAAATCTTTTACAGTATGCATCCTGAATTACACAAGTATTTCTTAACTACTGGACATTAAAAATGATGTGAAGAATCATCTGTATGATCAAGAGGATGTTAGCTTGATAACATACAATAGGAATTTAACCACTGAAACAAAAGAAAACAACTTTTAGCAGAAATGTTCAATAATTTAAACTAAAATGCAGTCCTAAGACAGGCTTGGTGATTCACAACTCTAATCCCTGAATTTTAATTAGAAAAACTGGGGAAGGAGGACTAGTATCTCAAAACTGGACTCATCTGTATAGTGAGACTTTGATGCCAGGTTGTGGTAGATGAACATTACAAACAACAAACAAAACCACAAATAAATACCAGTGTTACAAAGCTATATAAAAACAGGGCAATACAATTTCAGTAAGATCATCCTTACAATAATAGTATTTTACTAGAACAAATCAGTAAAGTATTTAACCTCTAATAATAATATGACTACTTTGAGCCTTGCAATTTTAACCAAAACCTTATTTCTATAATAATTATTTCTTTGAAAAGATGAACACTTAACTTTGTATTTGCCTTCATGAATGTTGAAGAAAATGAAAAATAAAGTTGAAGGTATGAGAGAAGACTTAGTCAACATGATGTTATTCCCTAACTGGCCTCAATTTTCAGTTTCAGTTTTAGGGTACAAGGTTATCATTTTCAAATTCTAGGAACTCATTGTAGAATAAAGATTATTGTCACACTTGCTGTATGTCTTTCTTAGTTTAAGGTTTCTATTGCTGTGAAGAGACACATGGCCAAATAGGAAAATTTAAATTGGGTGGCTTATAGTTTCAGAAGGCTAATCCATTATCATCATGATGGGAATGCAGGCCATCATTGTATCACAGGCCAGCATGGTGCTGGAGACAGAGCTGAGGGTCCTACACCTTGACTTGCAACAGGAAGTGATCTGTTTCACAGGGCATGGCTTGAGCTTACATAGTCCCCCTCCACAGTGACACACTTCCTCCAATAAGACCACAACTACTTCAGTAAGAGCACACCTCCTAAGAGTGCCACTCCCTTTGGTGATCATTTTATTTTAAACCACTATACTGTTAATGATTAGGCTTGTTTTATTGGGGGTGTTTTAATTTAATTATCTCCAAGATATGCTGACTAAATCTAATCCTTTCTTCAGAAAACACCTATGCTGGAGGAATCCCTGTTCAGTCCTCTCAATGAAAAATAATATTAACTCTTTTATGATAAGCTATTTTGTGAGATCCACCTGTTCCTGGATTTTGTTTTAGGTTTTGTTTGTTTGTGTTTTGTTTTCTCTTGTGTTTGCTTTTTAGCCCATGTCTTTCCTCTCCATATTCCTCACAGTCACCTGTGTGAAACAAGGAATTCTAACAGGAAAATAAGCTTCAAACCTTCCAGGGAACATTGGTCTGCAGCACAACAAAGAATTTATCAGAGCAAAACCTTGTGATGCATATATCCTCTCTTCTGCAGGAAATCATTTCTAGTATATTTCCTCACTGTGTGTCAAGGCGATAATAGAATTCTGTAAAATTATATGTTGCTCTGTTCCTGCCTAACTGCAGCCTTGGTTCTCAAAAAGGCTTTCAACAGAAAAACTAGCTTGTTTTATATTATGTCCCTGAAAATTTCTCATTGTTCCTAGTCAAAGAACACACGTCAGAGCTTTTGCTGAGATCAACACACTGCATAGAATCTTAACATAATCTGTTCACTGTTCTCTGTGTTGAAAATAATTGATGGAATGTACTATTTATGTGACTGAAAATATTAATGGTTAAATTGTAGTACATTATTAATTGACTCAAGTCAGGATTCGCAGGCCCATTTTAAAAATGAAGTAGGTTCACAATCTTGCGTACCTCTTTATATAAGAATGCCTCTCTTCATATTCTCTCCCTTGTTCCCCTCTTCCCTCCTGCTATCCACTTGAATCTTCCATTCCAGTAGTACTTCCACCACACATCTATAACTGTCTATTCTGTAGAGATCTATATATTTGTCCCACATAGGCCCTTACTCTATATCCAATCTCTGTGGTTGTGTAGATTTTAAGTTGGTTACTGTTGACTCAACAACTAATATCCCCATATAAGCAAATATATACAATATTTGTCTTTATGGGTCTGGTTACCCAACACAGGATGATTTTTTTCTAGTTCCACCCATTTACCTGAAGCTTTCATTTTAATTCATTTTATTGAAAACATATTTTCCCCCTTCACATAATACATCCGGATTATTATTCCTCCTCTGATGTATCCTCCTATTTCCTCCCTTCCAGCTCTCCCTTCTGGATCCACTCCCATTCTATCTCATTAGAAAATAAACCAGCTTCTATGGCACAATAATAAAATAAAATATAAAGAAATAAAATATATTAAGAAAAACTGAGCACATTGGAATTGAAAACGGCAAATAAAGAGAAGGAAAAGAATCCAAGAAAAGGCACAAGGAGCAGAGATTCACAAAATCAGCAATCCTATGTAAACACTAAACTGGAAACCATAATATATATGCAAAGAACTATGCTGTTAAAAAGAGAAGGAAATAGAAATGAAATGAGTATAATATGCAATATGTTATTTAATATAAATAAAATAAAACTTTAAAAAATAATAATAAGCTAAAATAAGGAAGAAAACAGAGGCGATCTGCCATGAAATTATGAGTCAGGGAATCTCCGAAGACTCATTTAAGTTCTGTTTCTGTTGACCATCTATTGCAGGGTGTGTGGCATATTCTTAAGAGCAGTTTGATTCAGTGAGATTCCCTTGGATGTAACTAAAGGGGTCAAGACTGGGCTGATTTAACCCACAGAAACAGCTGACCTGAACTAGGGGAAGCTCTTGGATCCCAGACTGATGACTGGGAGGACAGCACAGAACTGATCCAGACACCCTGAATGTGGATGTCAGTGAGGAGGCATAGACAATCTGTGGAGCCTTGGGTAATACTTATCCCTGGCATACAAATGGACTTTGGGTGCCCATCCCACAATGAGGGATGATGTCTCAGCCTGAACTCTTGGGGGGGTTGCTAGTCCCTACCCTGGATGAAATGACAGACTCTGGAGATCCCCATGGAGGGCCTCACCCTCCCTGGGGAATGGAGTGGGGATTGGGTGGGGGGATGGGGGGCCTGGTTGGGGGCAGGGGAGGAGTGGAGGGAGAGGGAGCTGGGATTGACATGTGAAGCAATCTTGTTTCTAATTTAAATGAAAAATAAAAATAAATAAATTTCATTTTCAAGTGCTATTAAATGGAAAAAGATTCTGTGTTAGAGATGGGGAGCATGTGTCCACTTCTCTCAATTCTAGAACACCAACTGGTGCAGATCCTATGCATGCTGTTTCAGTCCCTGTGAGTTAATCTGTCCTTTTGTATTGTTGTTGTGTATACTGTATGCCCTTTGTCTTTTAAATGGTCTGCCTAGTCTTTCACTGGGTTCCCTGAGTCATGAAGAGAGGGATTCTATGAAAACATATTGTTTAGGGTTGAGTATCCCAAGATCTCTCAGTCACTGATCTATGAGTACAGCAGAATGTTATTAGGAGTCTTTATATTGTTTGTTCCCTCCTTCTCTCTCTCTCTCTCTCTCTCTCTCTCTCTCTCTCTCTCTATCTATCTCTCTCTCACTCTCTCTTTCTCTCTCTCTCTCTCTCTCTCTCTCTCTCTTTCTGTGTGTGTGTGTGTGTGTGTGTGTGTGTGTGTGTGTGTGAGTGAGTGTGTTTATAACAGTAGTACTTGGTTTTACCCTTGATCCCTAGGTTATTGAGTTTCAGAGTTTCAGGTTTGTGGTCCTCAGATAGTGGTGGGTGTGGGTCCCATTGTGTGGAATGGGGCTTCAGTTGAATGAGATATTAGTTGGTTCCTCCCTTAAAATTAGTGTCACCATTAGCATATCATACAGGTAGGGCACAATTTCAGATTAGAGAGTTTTTGGCTGGGTTGTTGGTTGCATTTCTCCTTTGGTTACTTGTAGAGTACCTTCCTATACTGAAGATTATAGAGGAGATAAAGACCCAACTGGCCATCTCTTGTCACCAAATGAAGCTTCCTGTACCAGGAATGGCTTACATCTAATTGAGCTATTGGCCAAAGGGGTCCCATGGAAATCCCCAAACAACTCAGGCTGTTGCCACGACTAGATGTTGATCTCCAAACACTGAGGGCAAAGCCTGTTGCTGAATACAATACCTGCACATCTCATTGTACATATAGAAGTCAAACTAATGCTTACAATGATATTTATTCCTATGTGCTAGATTCTTTGGTATAAGAAGGTACACTGCATGCTATCAAAAAAGAAGCATAAACACAAAAACAGACACAAACTCTTTGACCTACAATAGTGTCCTACCTGTCTGATATGTTAATGCACAAGTAACACAAAGTTTGCTAGAGTAATTACGCAATATCTGAATTGACTGAAGGACCACTCCATGAGATAAAACCCACACCAAGAACCTGAGACTTCATATCCCATTGACCAAGGGTCATACCACTGCTTCTTTTTAAAGTAACAATAAAATGACTTCTAGTGAAATTCTACTTCACTCATCCTTCAGTGCCTTGCTTAGCCACCATCAGTGAAGCTTCTGACTGTCAAAGATGGGAACAAATACAAAGACCCACAGACAGATATTATGTAGCCTCAATGAGATGCCTAAATCTAATCCCCCCACCCAGGGCTCAGGGAAACAGTTAGGAAAGGAAACAAAGAATATGAGAGCCAGAGGGGAAGGAGGAAATCAAAAAAGCTTATCCTCTAAGTCAACATGATCAAAGTTCATGTGGATTCGCAGGGACTGGAGCACCAGGTGGGGTTCCAGACCTGAAAGGAGAAGTGAACACATGACCCTCATCCCTAACCCAGAAGCTATTTCCAATTGATAACTTCTCTTGCAAATAATAAGTTAGTTCTATGCAAGGGAGTCTCACTGGGGAAACAGACTGCTCTGAGTGGTAATCTGCATGTCCAGAAGAAGATGGACAACAGAAAATGAACTCAATGACATCTTTGGGGCTTCTGTTTTTTATTGTGCCATATCTGGGCTTTTCCTTTTATTTTTTTCTATAAAAGTTGTTACACACATGCACACACAGACTCTTCTATTTTTTCACCCTAAAGGTCCTTAGGGCATATATTATGGCTTAGAGTTTAATATTCTTACGTGATTCCTGAGTGTTCAAATGAGTGAATCTTTGACTCTTTCTGAAAGAGGCAATTTTATTATGAATGTGTTTGTTATCAATCAGACAAATGAATGACACTTTAAATTTACACAATCAATCTAGCACAAAAAAGAGAGCCATAAATTTATTTTGCATTCTTAATTGGAGCCAATTTCATTTTAGTTGCCTGTGTATACTATTTTCAAAATGGATATCATCTAGTGGATCATCCAGTTAAGCTACAGAGACTGTAAAGTATGTCTCTCTCTTCCCTGGAGAAACTCTTAGACACTCATCACCATTAAGAAGTCATCATCATTAAGAAGGTTTTTTTGTTGACATTGGTCTAAACACTTACATTATGCTGCCCAGGGTTCTAATATTTTAAATAATGCTATATTATACTTAGTGCTTGTACTGTTCAACCCTGATTTTTTTGTTCACTTAGCCCTGGTAGAGTTAGAAGAAAGAAGATAAGGACAATTAGAGATATAATAGTGTTAACTACTTTTATTTGGCTGTAAACTTGCTCTTTATAATCTATACAGACTTTTGTATTTCCTATGCTAGAAACAAATGGCAATGAGGATGCATTTATTATAAAAGAACACAGACCATCATTGAGTAGGAGAATAGAGGACTGCTCATTGTGATCTGATTGAGTGTGATGTTCAAGTCTAAACAAAACCCTGGACAGATGAGTAAAGTGAAAAATAATATGAATCCAAGGATTTAAGTAACGAGTACAAAGGATTGAAGAATTAAAGAGAAACAGACGAAGCTGTTCCAAACAGTATTTCTTGTTTCAACATAAATAAGGTCATATGTCTATTTTTATAATCTTACTTTAAGTAATAAAAGTAACATAACATTTTAAAAATAACAAAACACTGTAACTCTGCTGTGTGATATTTTTTGGTCAGCTTGTTTTGAAATTCTCAAGTAGGATTTTATATCATCATTGTAACCATCATCTTCATCATCATCATCACCACCACCTGCATGTGGGTGGGGGTGTTTCCTTGATGAGTATGTGGGTGTGTGCATGTACACAGTTCAAAGGTGGTCGTTAGAAAATAAATTTGTAGAATTACTTTTCTTTATCTATGTTTGCATAGATGCCAAGGATTAAACCCCTGTGGCTATGTTTCCATGGCAAGAACTTTTCCCTGATAAGCCATTTTAATATTCCTAAATGAGATGCCTGACATTGACAGACAGAAATAATGTAAGTGAAAAATGAAATGAATTGAAGGACTTAGATTTCTAACTCTTAGGTGAGTGTGGTCACCTCAGACTAAGCTTCTAGTTTCCTAGGCCAGTACTGAGGCATATCTTATAAAAAGAAGAAAAAAAAGGCAAATTTTTAGAGAAATTGTGTGAATTGATCTGAGTTCATTTTAATTAGAAGAAAGAAAACCAGATAGAACTTGAAGGGGCAGAATGAAAAGGCACCTTCAGACTGTTTAATAATTAGCTTAATTCATATGAGATAAGTCAAGTGGATATTGAAAATGTACTGCATATATACGATGAAATACTATTCACCTGTAAAGAAAGATTAAATTTGCTGGAAAATGGATGAAACTAGAAAATTTAGTGAGTGATATAATACAGAGCCATAAACACAAGCATCACCTGTTTCCTCTTCCTTCTGGATGCTATATCCAAATCCTTAGTTGTGAATATGTAACTTGGAGCAACCACAGAATTCATGAAAGTAAAAAAAAGGACCAGGGAGATGAGATAAACAGCCAGAGGCTCTGGAGAGCAGGACACTGGGAGACAGGTTTATCTTATAAGAGAAAAAGAAAAATGGAGTGATATGACATGGTTGGTGGGAGGGCAAGATAGAGGGAGGGGAAGGAAGGTGGTATAAGTCACATGAAGAATGTTATAAAAGGCCACAGAAAATAATATTATAACACAATTAGAATTTATGTACATTTATACCACTTTGTATATCAATATTCCCCACTCGAATCATAGAAGTATTTAACAAAAACTCTAATGCCAGGCATAGGAACTCTCCTTTAATTTTTTGCATGGGAGATTCCAAGAAGCTTCCAAAGCAGCATAGGCAATTGTCATTTTCTTGTGTTGTCTTCCAGAGGTAGAAGGCAAAAACTTATTGCTAAACAGACTTTAGATGGAAGACTTCAGTCTGGAGCAGAAGTTGATCCTTCCTGTTGATCAGCTCTCATAGTATCAGAAGGGACTGTGCAAGCTGCCAATGGAGAAAGGTAATCAAATCCTACCCAGCTGTAACAGCTTTGAAGAAGAACAATGCCCAGAATATATAGATATCCTGAAAGGTGTTATAGTGGGCATTTATTTCTTGAGGGTAACCAACCACCATCTAGTTGGATATAAAAGTTATTCAATAGGAAATAATTCATGCCTGGAACTGTAAACATAGCCAAATACCCATAGTTTGTATGAGAACTGACAACTGCCCCTGCATTAAGCAAGTAATGTTTCTAATTGCATTCTAAGTCCTCATCCTTACACCCATATGTAAGAGAAACTCTCACACCTAGCAAAAAAACTCTTCATGTTGATCAGACTGAGTTCATTACAGAAAGCTACAACTAACTATTCAAAATGAAGGGTAAACTGACAGTGGTGTGCTTAGCACCAACTGATACATCAGGTTATATATAATTTATAATGTACATTAAAGAATAACAAGAAATGAAAAGAAAATAATAAATGAGCACATGGTGACAGCAACTTTGGGGATTGATGTCTTTACATAACACTAAATTGAGACTTATAAAGGCCAAGAATTATAAGAGGTAAAAAGAAAAGAGATGTTAAATAGTGCTTTGTTTTCTCAGTTCTGATTACTTACTACTAATGGAGCTTAGAGCCAGGCAATGCCAGCTTTTGGTTCATTTAATGAGTGTTTGATAATAGAATCACTGAAGTAGATGATGCCTTATTTTCTGATAATACCATTTTCTGTGTTCTCCATCTTGTTGAGGTATCTGTATTGTTGAGATTTTCTGGGTACAGTCAAATTGTGATCCTAATCTCCACTATGGCTCATTCAAGCAGCCATGAGATACATTTACAAAGAGTACAATCCCCCCCTCCTTCAGTTGGAGACACCAACAGACAAATGAAAATGCATTCTTAATTCAAGCCTTTGCCAAATACAGCCCAATAATCACCTTTGCCCTAAATATGGTATCCAGGGCTGTTTAACAGCTGCAGTTACAGAAAACTAATTTTGTTCCCTCAGATTAATGATGGGGGTAGTCTTCAAAACTGATAACCTACTTCCATGTAGCTGCAACATGCAGTTACTGCTTCTATTATATAGCAAATCCTGACCAAACCATACAAACTCAACCTGAGAAAGCTCATGACAGCAATATATCAAGTCATTAAGACACACACACATTCACACCCCTGTACACACATACACACACACACTCACACACACACACATATACAAAACCCACTGTGATAAAATTAACTGAATCCTGATTTTTCTCTTTGTTATTATTGCCCAACAGTTCTCCTATCACCTCCTCCCCTGTGTTTGTGTGTGTGTGTGTGTGTGTGTATGGTTGTCAAGGCCAGAGGTCTTGACTGAATATACTCCCATTTTTTTTGAAAGAACACCTCTCACTATACCTGAAACTCATTGTTCCAGCTACATTGGCTATCCAGAGAATGCTGGGGAGGGGTCTGTTTATCTCTGCTCAGCCACCAGGTGGATCACAGAGTGATGCTGTCATGGACAGACTTTGCTAGTGCTGGCAATCCAAACAGAACTGCACAGTTGAGCAGCACACAGTCTATCTAGTGAGCCATTTCCACAGCCTTAATCCAATAATTCTAATCAATGTTACTGCTTTATCAGACCAAGCTAAGTACATTTGTTCCCAAACTTTTTCCTTTCATACTGTTTGGAATACCAGGCTCATGCCTTTAGTCAACAGATGGCAGATACATGTAGACATGATGAGGAAATTGGACAAGAAATTTGTACCCAGAATATAGCTGAGAACTAATGTAGGGGATCAAATGGTAAGCACTTGGAATGTTTTGGTGTATCACTTTAGCAATATGAAAATATACTTTACATTTTCATGGCTGTCTCAAGCATCATTAAAGTTAGGAACAAAAGTTCTTACTTCATTTTTAAAATTTCATATACTAAATAGCCAATATTTAAGAAAGCTAATTTCACCCATGTCAGGACACTTGATGACATCAATGACTGCCTAAAACAGAAAATGTGTGACAATGAAGTAGTGGTATTTACATTGAATTTAAGAAGAATATCTTTTTTAAAATTAATTTTAATTTAAATTAAAAACAATTTTATTTTACATATAAATCCCAGTTCCCTCTCCCTTCCATCCTCCCATTCATCCCACCACCTCCCCATTCCCCATCCCTGGCAATTGAACCAGTATTTATCCCTAGTGCACGACTGGAATTTATTATTTTTATAGAAGTGAGAACCTATTTATCAAGTCAATTGAGGAATTAAATTTTGTTTTAAAATGTGGGGAAACCATAGAGGAACTGGCAAATTAAGAGTTATATTTCCTTTTGCTTCAATTCTACTAGTAAGTTGAAGAAACTAACTCTAGCTCCCTTTCCTATCAAAGTGACTATTAAAATATATTTGGGAGCTGTGGAAAATTAATTGAAACAAAGTATATGAGGCACCAAGTACAATGTTGGCCTAGGTTATGTTTCACCAAATATTAGTTAGTTAACAGCGAGGAGAATGGGGAACAGATAGATGTCTGCTGAGACTTCAAGCAGGAAATAGACTGAATAGATTATGACTATAGTTAATAAGATTTGATTAAGATAATTATGGTAAGATGGGCAACATCACATTGATGAAAGGAAAATTGTAGCCTGGGGGTACTCTCTAAAAATTACTCTAAATAAATAAAGAAGGAAGTGGCACATTACAAGTAGCTGGTATAAATTCCTTTAATTTCAGAGTAAATAAATACTCAAAAATATATATTTTAGATAATTTAAGTTAGATATTTTGTTTATAATTTATTTGCTTTAATGTGAACTTTATGATGCCATTGAGAAACCCAGATAATCATAGCTATGGGATTGGAGCTTAGGAAAGACAGCAGTGCTGGAGACAAACCTAGGTGTGATGCAACACATCTACAACATAGCATTCCAAAAGCACAGTTCTAGTATGTATGATTTCCAACTGTAGTTGAGATGGAGTGCAAGAGGTTGGTGAACAAGAGGTCAGGGCATATACCTAAGATTGCTTTCAAATTTTATTACTTTCTCAGAATCTTAAGAATTTCAAATATACATTCTGAAATGTAAGTGCAACTTTAATAGGTTAAAATGAAAGATAAATGAGATGGTATAATTTTTATGATCTAAAAGGTAATATACAAATATAAGCCTATTCTCTAGTTTCTCTTCAGATCATATAAATCTTTTGCCTTTTACAAATATAAGCCTACTTAACAATTAATGATTAAGCCTAATTGTACTAATGCTTTGATTTAATTTAATGTTGGTAATGCTATAAGAATTATTCTATTCTTTCTACAAGAAAATATGCACAGGTAATATGTGTCCATACACACATATATATAAATACATACAGGTATACATCTAAAGGACTTGGTCATATGACTTTCTTTTGTATCATTATGATAAAGCAGCATGACCAAAGTAACTAATAGAGTGGAAGGTATATTTGGATTTACATTTCCAGAGGAAAGGGGACCACCAGTCATCATGGCAGGAAATCTAGACATCAGGAAGGAGGAAGGGCAGCAAGAATACTTCGTAATTCATGTCTCAAACTGCAAGCTTCAACTAGAGCAAGAATTAGGAATGGCTTCATGTTGCGACCGCCTCGAACAGCAAGGAAGATGCGACTCAGGAACTCTTCTCCAAGCAGTTTATTCAGGAACCTTGAAACAGTCTTCTTCTCCCCGGAGAAAGCCAGCCCACAGCTTATATGGCCTAGGCATAGCCAACCCCAGCACGCCACTTGGGGACAGCAGATAGGTCCACATACACGGAAGCAAGTCATGGACCCGAGCCTTGACCAAATAAGGAGTTATTGACTCCGAGAGCACTCACCATAGGGAGGGTGGTAGGCAAAAGCCCACACCATCTTTAATGTGCAGCACGTCGCAGCTCTCCATAGTTCCCCCTTCTTTAATTAAAGACAAAATGGGTGAAGATAGAGGCCGGATCCCTGGTGTGCAGACGTGGGATAATGTGCTGGTGACACCCACAGACTCTACGCCTGCGGTGACCCTGACCCATACCATACCTATTTTCCCAGGGGAAGGATCTCGGGTACAACCTTCATGCAATCGGGCTTGTCTTCCAAGGGTAGCTTAACTGCTTACAAGCAAACCCTCTTGCAGTGCTTAGCCTTGCACCTCAGTCGGAGAGAAACTTTAGTTCTTAATAACGGCCAACCAGGCCTGGGGGGACTGTCCTGCCTCTATGTCCGTAAAGGCTTGGGTGATCATGGCTGCATCACGTTTTTGTGTGACTCTAATCTTGCAAATACACCATAGGCAAACCAGGGAGACCAGTACCAAAAGGCCTGTAAGCGTCCCAAGCCCACCCATTTCTTTAGATGGTCCATGGCAGGATTTAACCAGGAAGTCAGGCCGCTAGCAAGGGACAGGTCTACTCGAGTGGAGTTCACATGCACAATAGCCATGTGGAGTTCCCTCATGGTAGCTTCAAACTCAGATGTTCAATTCTGTAATAGAAACTGAGACAATCTTTTAGACAGGTTTGCCGTGTGAGTGAAATTTTGATATCCAGCCATTCTCCATTCACGTCCCAGTCTGATTTACTTGTTCAAACACCTGTACTGTATATCCTGTATGCATGTTTGCAAATCTACCTTGTCCAAGTAGCATATCCCTATCCCAGTGTTGATTTCCTGCAGCCTGATTAGTGGCAGCTTGCTCATTGGCAAATTCAATTAAAAAGGCTTCCCCTTTTCTTTTCCTTTTTTCTGATCTTGGTCATCTCCAATTGTTTTATGAGAGCTTGGAGTTCCTCCTCATTCTCCTCATCCTCCTAATCCTCCTCATCCTCCTCGTCCTCCTTGGAGTCCGTAGACTCTGAGTCTTCTAGATCTTCTAGAGCTGAGTACATCTTTCTTTTCTGTTTTCCTCCCTTTTCACTGTTTGCCGGCTCTGATCTCTCCTCTTGTTCTTAAGCATTTCTCCCTTTTTAACTGCCTCACTATACTTTTGATCCTCAAGGCAACTCTTTACTAGTCTCCAGACAGGCCGAACACCACCTCTGAGCCTTTGAATTAATTCAGCAGCATTTATCATCAAGTGTACTTTAGCAGTTGTTCCTTCCTGAGCAATCAAAAAAACTGAAAAACACAATAGTATACAGTATCCAGACTTTTTGTGTATTTTCCATATTGTTCCTCAGTCCCATGCAAAATCAAGATCTCTCCGTAACTTCCAAAAATCTTAAATTCTTAGAACGAAGCACCTCATTCAGAGCCAAAAAATTGGGTGCGACTAGAAGCTGGGATAGCCAAACTAACAATGTTTCTTTTAAGCTTCTAATGTTTCTTTTTAGCTTTTACTTTCGGTTTGCTGCTCCACTAACCGTTTGTCCAGCTCTCTCTTTACCTACAGAGAAGAGCAAACCAACCGCTTTTGTCTTTTGTCGCAGTTCTTTTTTTACCCCGCTCTTGTCGTGGTCCTTACCCCACTTTTGTGGTGGTCCTTTTACCCCACTTTTGTCGTGGTCCTTTTACCCGCTCTTGACATGGATCCCCCTCTTACCTGGGGACTTACCAGTGCACTGCCCTGACTGCAAGAAGTTCTGAGTCCTCAGCTGTTCCCCGTAAGGGCCACCAGTTGTTGCGACCGCCTTGACCAGCAAGGAAGACACGACTCAGGAACTCTTCTCCAAGCAGTTTATTCAGGAACCTTGAAACAGTCTTCTTCTCCCCGGGGAAAGCCAGCCCACAGCTTATATGGCCTAGGCATAGCCAACCCCAGCACGCCACTTGGGGACAGCAGATAGGTCCACATACACGGAAGCAAGTCATGGACCCGAGCCTTGACCAAATAAGGAGTTGTTTACTCAGAGAGCGCTCACCATAGGGAGGGTGGTAGGCGAAATCTTTAATGTGAGGCACTTCGCAGCTCTCCACAGTTTCACTTTTTTGAAACTCCCGGAGACCGCCTTCATTGACACATTTCCTCCAAGGCCTCAGCTCTTATTCCCACCCAAACTGGGACGTAGCTCATCCAAACCCCCACATCACAGAAATCCTTAGTGAAAACTGAAGACATTAAGTGATGAAGAGAGATGGACAGAACTCATACCGATCAAGTTATAGAGGATATGCATTAAATTACTTTGTATTCAAATGTTAGGTTAATAATTACTGATGGGACAGATAATACTTTATGGATATTTTGTTTATTTTTTGAGAAAGGGTTTCTCAGTGTGCCTTTGGAGCCTGTCCTGGAACTCACTCTGTAGATCAGGCTTACCTCCAGCTCACAAAGATCTACCTGCCTCTGCCTCCAGAGTGCTGGGATAAAAGGCAGGAGCCACCACCACTGGGCGATATTTTGTATTTGTAGTCCCAGCATCTGTGTACTTGTACAGAGTATTAGAACAATCAAAGTGTGAAACAATCATGCATCCACCTGGAGATGACCTCTGAGGGAATGACTTATATGAAACGAGTACTTCAGAGATAAATAATAAAGGAGAGAAAAAGAAAGGGAATGGAAATGAGTGGAAGAAAAAGGCAAGAAAGGACCAAAGATGGGTAGACAGGTGGAGGAAGAGACGAAAAGTGGGATGAGAAACTTACAATTTACAAACATGAGGTTCAGTAGCAAGGCACACAAAAGGTAGGAGTGGGCACAGAAGAACAGGAAGAAATGAAAAAGGGTTCATGAATTGCAAAAAGTGAGTTTCAAAAGCAGGGGAAAAAAGCCCAATATATGAATTTCTGTGATGATGTGTTAGGCTTCACTTGGAAAATGGACTGGGATAACCAGATTTGTGTACCCGTCATTCAAATCATTGAGGGCATGTCTTTGTCCCTGATCTACATATTGGAATATCTGCTTGGTGATATTTTGACTTCATAACACCCTCTGCCTGTCATGAACTTCCAATAGGTGGGAAAAAAAAGGAATGGTTTGCTCATTTTGAATTTTGAAAAACAGCAAATCAACACAACAGAAACAAAAGCAGCCTGAATAAGTCATCTGCAGCCCTTTCATATTCTGTTGAGAACTAAGTAACATGACAGTCCTTCTGAGGAAGGCCTGAGTTTGGCTGTCTTCAAGGCCATGTGAGTATGCTTCAGGTGTCAATACTTTATCAATGTACCGTGTCAGGCCTCATCATGAAATCAGCCATTTGTCTTGGACAAATCACTGAGTAGTTTAGCTCTTGAATCCCAGACTGATGCCTGGGAATACAGCATGGGACTGATCAAGACCCCCTGAATGTGGGTGTCAATGAGCCTTGGCAGGTAGATCAGTATTTATCCCGGGTATACAAATGGACTTTGGACTCCTATCCAACAATGAGAGATGCACTCTCACCCTGAATTCTTAGGGGAGGGTCTAGGCCCTGCCTTGGATGAAATGACAGACTGTGGACACCCCCATGGAGGGCCTCACCCTCCATGGGGAAATGAGGGGATATTGGGGGATTTGGTGGGAGGGCACAGAAGGAAGGTTGGGAAATGGAGAGGGACCTGGAATTAACATGTGAAGCAACCTTGTTTCTAATTTAAATTTAAATTTAAAAATAAAAAATGTATATAAAAAATCATTGAGTAGTTCTATCTTGATGCTGAAAAAATTTTTCTCTGGCAGTATTTCAGAATGAAAAAAAATATTCAAACTACAACAAATAAACTATGAGTAATAATTCAGCAAAATTACTGAACTTGGGTCGCAATAATGACATATATCCATCAACAAATGAACTTTTTTTTCTTAATATTTCCATTGTGAAGAATGCTCTTATTTTCTTTCCATTTGACAAGGAAATCAGCTATTTAGAGGCATGAGCCACAAGTTCAGGTAATTTTACTTGAAAGAAGTCTCTCCCAGTTAGTCCCATAGTAATTAAAATGTTTATAACTCTGTTAATATTTTTCTGTTACTTTGAAGGACATTTGATGGCACATTTCATGTCACTCCTACAGTCTTAGATTGCAGCTATTAAGAGCATGAACAACCTCTGGCATTTCAAGGACACATTGCCTACATCCAATAATTCACCAATAATTTCAGAATACAATTTAATATTAGTTCTTATTAAAATATTCACAATTAGTTCATAAACTTCCCACAAACTCTTAACAAGTATCTTTCATCTTTGCTTAATTGCCTTAGACCAATTTATAGTATTTTTCTTGTTTTGTGTGTCCTTATGACATTATTGTCATTAGTATACAGAATTTTATTTTCCCCTGTCATTTTTTAAAATAAATTGGAAGAATATTTTATTTACAGTGATGTCTGTTTTTTTTCTTTCAGACTCAATAATTCCATTATTTCTTCTGTAGGTAAGTGATTATTTCATATAAACATGATTTTTTTAATTTCCATGTTTAAGGATATTTTAGGAGGAGAAGATTCCAAGTACAAATCTCCTTTTTAATTGCTAAGGAGCTGAACATGTGAATGAGTGTTTGTATGATTCTAGTGCCTTCACTTTGTAACATGTATTCTTCCTACCAGCCTCCTAGGTCCTGCAGCTGTCTCAGCCCTCAAATAACACAGGAAACACTTTATTAATTATGAAGCTTGGCCCTTCGCTTGGTTTCTTATCGGCTACCTCTGACTTAATTATTAACCCAAAACTGCTAATCTGAGTATTTCCATGTGTCTTCTCTCATTGGAGAAAGGGCCAGGACATCTTACTCCTCTGGTGTCCTACACTGTGACTGACCATGCCTCTGTTTCCTAAAATTCTACTTGACTCCTAGTCTCACATATCTTGCTTCCCTATTAGCCAACAGTGCTTTATTTAATAAATCAATAAGACAACATAGACACAGAAGGACTTCCCCCATCATCCTTTGGTACTTTTTCCAGTGTGATAGTTTTCATATTATATTTATCTATATCATATTTATTGATGAATGAAAACCTAGGGCAAATGTTAAAAACTGAACTGTCGCTTGTAACTGATAGGAGAAGGAAAATCTGTTTTCTTAAATAGAGCAACACTGGTTATATCAACCACTCCAGGGAAAGCCTCATGTTCATAAGCAGTTAATCAAAATATAATGAGTTGCAGAGTTTGTGTGTGTTTGTGTGTGTGTGTGTGTGTGTGTGTGTGTGTGTACCTGTACGTGTGTGTGCTCTCATGCTCTCATTTGGTCACAGTTTGGTGGTGGTTTTGATGTTTTTGTTGGGAATTCCAGAGAAAAATTAGTAAATTTTTTTGATAAAGTCAAATGTTCATTTGCATAATGGATTATCATTTGTCAGTTCAGTACTACTCTATTTTATCTCACTTATTTGTTGCAAATAACTTTACTACAAAAGAGTTCAAATAGTGAATGCATTTCACTATTTCAAGACCCAGAATCAACTATTTTCAAGGACTTTATGACTTTTCTAGGTTACGAAATTATGAGTAACAGCAACTCACATACCTGCAAATGCACACAGGTATATGTATCTGTTATTTTGCTGCTGTCTCATACACCCATACACACTATTTTCTGAATTTTGATTACAAATTTAAGTATTAAATACTCCATTAATGAAAGTTTTGATTTGTATTTGTATCCATGTCCAAAGTTCTTTTTTTATCACATAGTGATAACTATTTCTAATTTCCTACCATACGAGTTCAAACCATAGAACTTCAGCAAAGAATAGTTTCATTATAACTTTGTAATTTCATATTTTATACCCTTATTAATTGTATCTCAGGTAGGACTATAGACTTAGTTTCTAAAACCTGTTTGGTCCTGATAAGAATACAGTGTGATTTAAACAAAAACAGTCAATAGCAACACATAGTTGTATTATCTTGAGACAATAGTCATCAATTTGCTTGAAAGTAGGAATTATTCTGCAAATAATAAGAGTGCATATTTAGCTTCTTTTACTCTGAGCCAAACATTTCCCTTGGCCAAAATTTGTAATGATATTACCTCCAAATACTAATAATTAATTTAGCTTAGCTTTCTCCCCATACAGTTGTACAAGTCCCAGATATACAAACTAGAGTTTATTTGCCAGGTGACGATTGAATGCATTAACTTTAAAACAGGGTTACTAATAGTTTACAGAGTCTAATTTATAACCAGAACAATCGATACTGAATTACATAAACTTTAAACTTTTCTTTATTATGTTACCTCTTTTCAAATTTCTCCCCTGATACAATCTGCCAATGAAATTCTCTAAATTTTACTATTGCTAATCCCCTACTCTAATGCACACTTCTAAAACTTTAATCTCCTAATAAACTTTCTTTATTGTGACATCTTTAACTTGTCTAAATTTATGGAGCTTGTTCCCATTAGAACAAGATCACTTGTAAAAACATGAGGAAACTTATCTAAACTAGCGAGTCTTCTTGCCACCTCATTTCATGATCCAAAACTAATAAACTAATAAAATAGACTAGAGATTGTATTGACCATTGTTTTGGATATAGTTAGGATATGCCCCCTACATTATCAACTATAAAAATCTTTGCTCCCAGTATGGCTGGATTGAGGTAGTATAATATTTAAGAGGTGGTACCTCATCAAAAGAAATGAGACAATATGATATCACCAGTGGAATGTGTCGATGTGGGACTTACAGAATGGGAGTAGACCTCAGGAGAGCAGTGCTGTGTAAGGGGGACTGCCTCTTTCCATGAATACCCCACTGCATTCATACATGCTGGAATGTATGATACTGACCACCAGGAACTCAACAAGGCTAAGCAGGTGCTAGGACAATGGTCCTTATCCATAAGGATTGTGAAATATATAAAACTTACTGTGATTTTGTCTTTCCATTCTAAAATACTGGCATCATTTATGTTGTTACAGCAACACAAAACAGATCACACAATGGTCCTCAGGTTTAACATTGTTCTTTGTATTTTTTCTGTTTTCACAAGCCTAACCCAGTTTTCCCTCCCTCTTCTTTTCTCCTCCCAGTCTCTTCCCCCATTCCCCATACTCAATTCAGTCCTCCAATATGTCTTTTCAGAAAAGAGCCAGCATCCCATGGCTATTAACCAGCCATGGCATAGCAAGTTGCAGTGAGACTAGGCACCTCCTTTCCTCTTAAGGAGAGAGTAGGCAACCTCGTAGGAGGAAAGAGTTCCCAAAGTAGGCAACAGAGTCAGAGATAGCCCCTGTTCCCACTTTTAGGAAAAGACCAAGCTACACTATTGTAATTTATGTTCAGAGGACCTAAGTAACTCCCATGCAGGCACCCTGGTTAATAATAAATAAATTCTCTTGCATTTCCATTTTATTTAATTATTTATATAATGGAACATATTTCCTGCCATTTTAATATTTTTAAAACATTCTTAATTTGTAATAAAATTACAATGATTTCCCTCCCTGATTCTTCCATCCAAACCATTCCAACTACCCATGTATTTATATAATTTCTGGTATTTTATTTTATATTTCCTTTGTATTTTAAGATGTGTTTATTTATATTCTCTGTGTATAGGTATTTCCTAGCATGTATGACTGTGCACCATGCATGTGCAGTGATCAAAGAGACCAGAAGTTGATGTTGAATCCCCTGACCTTAATTGTAAGCAGTCCTATGGATTCTGGGAATAGAATGAGAGTGTTCTGGAAGAGCAGTCAATGCTCTTAAGTATTGAGCCATGTCTCCATCCCTTAAATCCTGACAGTTTTAAAATATTTCTTTCTTTATATAATGTAAATCTACATTTAATTAATTTATTTATTCATTTATTCAATATTTTATTTTGTCAATTTTGGGAATGAAGCAAAATCTCATACATGATAAACAAGTATACGACCACTTAGCTTTACCCTTATTTCCTGCTTTTGTTTCTTGTTTAATGTATTAATGTTTTCCCAGGTAAACTCAATAGGCATGCGCACACACACGCACACACACACACACACACACACACACACACATTACAAATGAATTATAGCTATACATATATATGTTGAGAGAGAGTACAAGGGCTTGATTCATATGGTTATGTTGAATGAAAAGCTCAAAATCACAGGCTATGGACAGTAACCAACCAACCCCAGTTGTAATCTGAATTCAATTGCAACCTGAAAGCTGTCTGCTAGGGAACATTATGTTGCTCTAGATGGTGGGAGATTACACTTTCTTCAGTCATTGACTTGGATGAGGGAGGACCAATTTTATTTTGTACTCAAATATTAGTCACACCCCAAACATGCTCAAGGTTGACACATTAGCACTCACAAATGTAATGATGCTTTTCAGTGTCTAATATTTATCCCATGTCCCCAATTAACTCCTTACAATGCTTGTTATGAGTAGACAAATAGCATGGAGATACATGCATTTTACTACACTCTTAACGTATGCAATTTTAGTTTTGGGTTATTCCCTTGTCCTATGTTCTATAATCTTCCAGTCTTTAAAAAAAGTCCTTAATATTGTGATCACTTATAAACATACTTTCTTGCATTCTATTAGTGTCAAGAGTTTATTTTGAAATATTCTGCTCTGATGTTCATGGGGAAGAAATGCATGTGGCCTTAATGACTCTTTTCATGCAAACTTTGTGTATTTCTGAAAATAATTCATGTTTTTAAATATCTCTCAGAGACATTTGATGGGCTCTTTCATTTCTCCTTGTCTCTCTTTTCTTCTTTGAGTTCTACACTTGACATTTTACTCCCTTTGTTTGACAATTGTTCTGAGTGGAGTTGAGACGAAGGCTTGTTATCATTAAGAACTTGAAGAGTTCTCTGGAAAATACTTGTTAATTTGCTTTTTAAAATTGACTGTTCTGTACATTGTGTTCTAGAGCTTCACTCAGCAACTAACCAATCTCCAAATGAATAGAGGTGCTTAACCTGAAAATTCACATTTTTCAAAGAAAGTTCATTTATACCTTATACCTTATGACCTTCTGTCACATACATGATGTTACAGAACAACTGTATAATCAGTATCTGTCTTATCTCTGCATGAGCATACAGTAAAGGGAAACTGTTAAAGGTATGTGTCACTAACTATAACACAAATGCTATGTCTACTCTTACTGGTACCTGCAGTATAGTCTGCCCAAAAAAGTCATCTATTTATGTCTTCTCTTATGGGCATAATTTTACACCCTATGGGCAAGCCTACTTCTGTGGGTCTTCAATAGCAAGTTTTGCAGTTAAGAAAGTGATTTGCAATTCATGTCATTGTAGCTCATGCTTGGTAAGATTCCTAGTCCTCATGTGAATATAGTGTTCTTCTCATGGTTATTTATATATATATCTTAGGCATAAGGCTAAGCACTGCAAGCTATTTCCAACCCAAATGCCAGTTTTTACTGTATTGCCTGAAGTCTACATTAAACTGACTGTAAGGTTAAATGTGTATGACTTGGGAGTAAATGTTATAGTAAACTGACAGCATCACCACAGGTGACAGAAGGATCCAATGGAGAAGTGATATACATAAATAGGATTTTTCTTTTGCCAAAGTCTCTAAATCCAAAAATGTATTGGTAATTGTTATCTAGAGCTAGTTCCCTCAAATAATTCTGATGGAAACTATAAATCTGAATCCATTTACAAATGTGTATGATTTACTTAATCTGATTTACTTAATTTTCTGAAAACTGTGGTATAAAGCACGAGGCTTTTCTGAAAACAAACTGATATAATTGTTCCCTCTCTTTCCATATTTATCATTTCACCTTTGAGATTTCCAGCTAATACAATCTTATTTCTAGAAAAAAAAGATCTCAAGGTTTATAAGATGTTCTCTGCAATGACTTTCTTACTAGTGATTTCAAGTTGCGAAGATTTCTATTTTAACTTCTAAGAAATTTTCTGCAATTAATAAAAATGATTTGGTTAAAATGTTGTTAGTATAACACTAAAGACATGACTGAAGTTGGGATATGTCAATCATGGTAATTAGTACTATGTCTGAATTTGGAATATATTATCATTAATTGCTTCTTACAATTGATAAACACACTTAACTGGGGCAACATATATATTTCAACTCAGTATTAAAAATACGTGATATTAGCCGCTGTCTGTTTTCAACAGTACAATAGCGCAGGCTGGGTAAGTTAAAGAGAAAAATTATTTCAGATTATGACTTTCAAGCTACAAGGTCCATATTGCACAATGGCCTTCTTGCTGGCAGCATCCCAAAGTGATAGTAAGCATCACTGAGCAAAAGACAAAAGGCTTAAGTGGGAGTGTAGGGCTTCTTTGCTCTTTGTTTCCTAAAATCCATCAGAATTCAGTTTTCCAGAATCCTTTCTACTACCCTTCTTTAATGCAAATCACCTCTTAAAGATCTCACCTCTGAACATTGTAGATTTATTATGCACTCCTTTAGGTATAATAATGAAAATTACATTTAACTTAAATTTAATTAAGCCTTGGTAGGTGTATTTAAGCCATAGCCACACCTAAGCTGCCATGAAATCAGAACCTGGAGAGTTGTATATTCAAGTTAACCTGGTCTGTAGAGTGAGTTCTAGGCAGGCCTGAATATGACAGCTGTTTCAAAACTACAAAGCAAAATAGCTTACAACTTAAGTTTCCGTGACATTTCTAGTGTTCCTACCTGACTGCTAAAAAAAGTTAGACTTTTATCAACAATCAAGTAAAGGCAGTTGTGTTACATGCTATATCAAATTTTGTAGGTGATTTATCCAGTTCAATTTGGTTGAAAGGCTTGAAGAGAGGGATGATAGATTTCAGAAGAATGGGAAAACTGGACAATGATAAATGACAACTTGCTTCTATCTTGTTACAATCTATAGTAACTCTCAATTATATTTCAATAGGAGGCAGAAATAATACAGATAACTCAAGCCTCCTCAATCAAAGCATATTTAACTTCATTTTAATACAGCCAGAACTGTAACACATTCTCTGGCATACACATCCCTATTTTCACCTTATCTTCAGTAATATTACATGTATCAATCAAATGAAGGACAATTTTGGCAGCTCCCTAGATTTATATGGTATAAACGGTAAATGAACATTTAAAATATGTGATTTGAAAAAGAGAGATATATCTTTTGGTAGAGTATTTCTCTGCTGTGGAGTAAGCTCCAAGTTGGATCCCAACACACACACACACACACACACACACACACACACACACACAAACTTAAAGGAAAAGAGGCGCTGAATTTGAGAGAATGCAAGGAGGGTTTACATTGGAGAGTACGGAGGAAAGAAAGAAAGGAATAGGTAAAAGAAATTGTTCTATTAGAATCCTAATAAGTTAAAAAATTAAAAGCAAATACAAAAAATAAACAAATAAATACTAAACATTACCACGTGCCTGTAATCTCAGTACTATTAGGCTGATGTAAGGGGTTCAGAGAATAGAAAAGTGGTAACGTTTCTTTCACATAATAGAAAGCATACAGGTTAGCAAGGGTGAACTGTGAGCTTCATGCCTAGATGCCTGGTTCATCAGAAGGGAGAGGTCTGCTTTGTCCATATGAGTTTTCATTAATTTTTTTTGCTCTTGGGTTCTTGTTTATAAGCAGGATAAATCAATAATACAGGTTTGGATATTATATTATGAAGAGTGATATATATTTCATGGTGCTCCCCTGAAAAAACCTTGATAAGTTTTTAATTTCTGCAATCCAGTTCATTCAACAAAGTTGCTAGAGAATTCTTCAAATCAGCAGCTTCTTTGTCTGTGTGTCAAACTTCATGCAGAAGCTATAATTCTGAATTTGCACATTTCTTTTGTTGTCAGGAAAAGATAGCAAGTCATATCTAAATTGTCTCATTTTGTTTCTTCTGCATGTTCATACAATTTTAGAAATGTACGCATCATGTATTTTGTCTGTTATTTTCACCAAGAAATTTGAACAAAAAATTGGTTTTCCTCAGAAACGTTAACATTGTATAGCAAAAAAAATATTTTGAGAAGTATGAGATGGCATAAAGAAAAGTTTCAAAATTTGCCTTATTCTCATCAGATTTTAAAAACTTTGTGTAAACGGATGTAATTGTTCATTACTTGTTTAGGGAGCAATGTTGCTGAGACTTCATGGGGACAGAATCCCTGTCATATCTAGAAGGCACAATCTCATAGCTGAGTTCCTGGTCCTCTGGCTATTACTATCTTTGCTCCAATTTTCTATTCATGTTCCCTGAGCATTGGGTACAGGCATTGTGTTGTATATGCACAGGTAGGTCTGAGAACTCGAGTCATTATTTCTCATTTTGAGTACTTGTGACTTTCTGTAACAGTCTCTGTTGTAAAATGAAGCCTTTTCAGCGAGTGATGAGACATACATTTATATTTAGATATAAGGATTAATATTGATAATGCAGTTGTAAATTATGGTAATTAAATGCAGTGGCAGTAGTCAGTGCTCTTCTAGGATTCCTGACATTTCCAGACATGGGTAGTTAGCTAGGTTTGCAGATCTGTCATAAATTTCCTCTAGAGGTCTTGATCTATTTGTTCTCAAATTCTTGGTTGGCATCATTGCTAGTGTCCTGTACCATTTCCATCTCATGGAGTGGGCCTAATTCCAATAAAAAGTGGTTGGTGAGTTCTTTATATTTATGGCACTAATGGACCAGTGGGCATATCTTACAAACTAGTAATTACTATAACTCAGAGTTTGTAGCTGTGTGAGGTCAATGATCACGTTCCTCCTCCAGTAGTGAGTGAACACTGTCAGAACAAGGTCTATGAATGAAGCTGTGTGGCGAGACTTCTGAGAACTTGTAAGAAAATTCCAAGTAAACAATTGTTTGGTAACCTTGGTTCCTCCATAACAAGGATTTATTCTTGTATGCGCTTTCTTGATTCTCCCATGTTTAGTAAATTAGAGTGAGCTCTGCTTCAGATTATATGTCATTTTACCCATTATTTTTCAGAATGATGTTTCCAAGCATGAGTTGCTCTCATGACTATACACATATCACCTTGCCCTTGTAACTGTATGCAGCTTGAAATCAAGTGAACTTGAGTTTTGTTCATATGACCATGTTAGATCATCAGAATGCCCTTAGAATATAAAATGTCTCCTGCTCTGAATAAAACTGGCTATAACATGAGAGTTAGCCTACCTCATTTTTAGGCTCCACTCTCCTAGGCTCATATTGCTAAATACAGCAGTAACACTACCCAGTACCTAGTAAGGGTGAATGTTTCAGTTGAATAAAAGAGATCTATCTATTTCATATGGCATAGGTATCTAGTTTCTACAGGAATAGGATATTGTGGATTTTTGCATTTTTTAAAAATTTTATTTTAGTAATAATCTTATTTTACATATCAATGCAACCATTCCCTTGCTCTTCCATCCTCCCATCTTCCCATGCCCCCAGCCGACACCCTCAACTCACCCCCACCCACTCCACAAGGATAGTGAGGCCTTCCACAGGGGATCATCAAAGTCTGTTACCTCATATGGAGGACCTAGGCTCTCTTTCTTCTATTTGAGCTCTATAGGGAATGGGCTCCCAAAGCCCATTTGTGCACTAGGGATAAACCCTGGCACCACTGCTAGAGGTCCCATAGACCACCTAGGCCTCCTAGCAGGCACCCACATTCAGAGGGCTTGGTTCACTCCAATGCTGGTTCCCCAGATTTATAACTAGGGTCTCTGTGCTCTCACCAGGTCAGGTCAACTGTTTCTGTGGGTTTCTCCAGCACAGTGTTGACTCCTTTGCTCATTCCTCTTCCCTCTATACAACTGGATTCCAGGAGTATGGCTCAGTGTTTAGTAGAGGGTGCCTTTTTCTGCTTTGATCAGATACTGCATGAAGGCTTTAGGATGGCAAAAAAACAAAAACAAAAACAGCAATGAAATCTTGAAATTTGCATTCAAATGGATGGAACTGGAAGAAAACCTCCTGAGTGAGGTAACCCAATCACAGAAAAACAAGCATGATGTTTACTCACTCATATATGAATATTAGACATAGAGCAAAAGACTACCAGCCTACAATCCACACCACCAGAGAAACTAGGAAACAAGCCTCCCCAAGGAAAAAAAACACATTATCCCCTGAAGAAAGGGAAAGGGACAAAACACCTGAGTAAATTGGGAGCATGCAGGGAGAAAGGAGGGTGGTAGGAAAAAGAGAAGGGGAGAAGAGGAGGGGGGAGGAGAACAAGAAGGATCAAGAAGACTGAGACTAGGCAGAATAGAGGAGGACAAGAAAGGAGTCACCTTGATAGAGGGAGCCAATATAGGTTAGGGAGAGGTCTGGCACTAGGGATATATTCAGGGACCCACAGGGATGACCCCAACTAAGAATCTAGGCAGTACTGGAGAGGCTGCCTTTGATGCCCTTCCCCTATAATGAGCACTAGGATTTTGTTATCAAGTTGTGAAGGGAAAACAATATCATTGTAAAAAACATAATTTCTGAGAGTCTGTTGAACCTCAATCATCCTGAACATATTGCTCTGCCTACAGATCAGTGTTTCTCTCAACCTTCATTAAGAAGTTTCCACTTGAAGAAAAAGGTCATTAATATTCATGCTTCCCCAGGTGGCCTTGAACTCACAGAGATCCATCTGACTCTGTCACCCTTGTGCTAAGATTAAAAGTGTGGCCATTACTATCTGTCCTCTATGGCTAACTAATGGTTTAGTGTATGTGTGACTAACTAGTGACTTAGCTCTTAAATAGAAGTCTGGCTAACTGGTGGCTTAACTCTACACTTGGCCATCAGGCAAACTTTATTAGATCATAAACAATATATCACCATAGGGTATCATGGTAAGTATATGCTACTGCTATACAACACAGAATTGTCTCGGGGCCTAAGAGCTTCCATTGTTCAGTATATCTCCATGCTCCAACTCAATCTTTATGAGCAAAATCTTTATGAGCACCAAGATTATCTCATCGTGATACATTTTTGAGACTGTTGTCCTCATGGAATCCTAGAATATTTAGGATTTTTACTATTGCTGTGTGTGGGGGGGTGAGGGTATACATGCCACTGTGTACATGCAGAAATCAGGGGCAAAAATTGTAGACCAGATGTTCTCTTTCCACTTTGATGCTGATCCTAGGCATGAAACTCCGGTTATTAGCTTTGCATGGTAGACATACTCATTTTCTAAAACATCATATGTACCTTTGTTTCTTTCTTTTTTAAGATTGGCTCCTTCAACTTAGTAATATGTGCTTAAGTGTAGTGTCATGATTTGGTGACTGATATTATTATAATTGAATAATATGTCATTTCCTCTATCTATTACATCTAACTGCTAATCTGAAGAAAATGTTCTTGTATCCACATTTTGACAGGTGTAATGTTACTCAACCTGTTATACTTTGAAAATAACCCATTATTTTACCTCGATTCCTTTAATATCTTAATTTTTGGCTATAAAATTCTACATTATAAAATATTTTGCAGCTTAAATATGCATAGGAATTTAGTAGAAAGCTTAAACTCCTCTGTAATCTTAGAGGTTAGCCTGTTTCTTTTAAATGTTGATGCTTTTAATCTCTTTTTCATTCAGCAATAAGCATATATTACAAAATTATGAAGAGTTTAGACATGCATAGGAATTTAATGTACTGGAAAGAGCTCTAAGTTCTGCATAATATTTGAAGATAACCTGTTATTTTAATTTAATGCTTCTAATTTCTTTATTTTTCAAACTGAACTAAATATATATGATAAAAATATGTAGGTTTGGCATATATGGGCATTTAATGTAGTGGAAAGAGCCTAAAGTTCTTCTTAATCAGAAAATGGACCAGAATTATGAAGAAACAGATTAATATTTTTGTCCTTTAATTTGACCACAGAAAGAGCAATGCTTTTACATTTCTTAAACACATTATATTATGGTTAATCGTCACATACTGTAATCACTATATAAACTTTCATAATGTTACAATTATCACATTAGAAAATACATCAGATGGCACAAGTTTTTTCAGCTTTCAAATTTGCAGTACTTTTCAAATATTGAGCATAAAATATGTTGCTACATAAATGCCTTATAAATAGCAGAATTTCCCTGCTCATGTGAGCCTGACTCTGTATATATCTTTTATATTTTGATTCTGATTCAGATGTTAAAGTGCCATTGCACTTTATTGCTATCCTTAGATTAAAGAAAAACAAGCATGAGAGTGCATTTTTGTTACCTACAGGAACTGTGCAACATTAGAAGTGTGTTTTCCTGTATTTAAAACAAAAAGTCCTCACATTACCTGTTGCCCTTGAAACTTATGTTCTAGTGTGAGCTGCTGGAGATACTTCCTACTGTTTAACTTGTGCTTGTCCAACTATTGCACGTAAATGGGACAGCAACTATTACCATTTTAACTAGCAATGAAATTAGTATTACCTATTTCTTAAGGCTTATAGAAGAGTGGCGAAGGTTAGGAAAGCCACTGGAATTTTAAAACATAGGTAACAGACAGACCAGTGATTGATTTGATAGGTAGACACAGTCAAGAAATGTGGTCATGAGGCCTGCAACAAGTTTCACTCTGATTTTGCTACCTCACATATAATTGACTGCAGTCTCAAAGAGTAAATGAAGTACATCTTTAGCTAATTGTTGAAATATAAGGATTTTCTATCTAAAGTCCTCATGTCACACAACAGAATTCCCCATATTCCCCAAACAATTTCCACCTAAGATTACATTGTAGTAATCATCTATCTAATCAGTGGTTTTTAATGAGTATGTTTTTTTATCTAAATTGCATCCTATTTTATAGCATCTAATAAATTTCAACATTTTTTGGAGTAAACAGGTATTTATTAAAAGCATGCACAGTTGCTGGGAGGGCACACTGTCAAAGTTGATCTTCTCCAAGGTGTTCTTTGGCTTAAGGCTGTCTTCCTGGTTGCAGTTGAAGATCTGCAAAACTTGTCTGCATGCCTGCAAGACTTGCTCATCCACACCTTCAGGTGGGTGCGAGTCAGAAATTCAAGCAGCTAAGCTATGCTGGCATGTGATGCCCACCACATGTCAGATACATTTTCTTCTATAAAATCTTGTATGCCTCCCAGGAAGTCCATGTTTTCATTCAGGGCTCACCAGATGGCTTAAGACTAACAGGTCTACAGCAGGTCCCCGAGGTACAATATGTGTCAGATGAGCCACTCCTCTAGATGCATGTGATCCGTCATACATGTGCACAGGGTGAGGTTGGTGTGGGGTAGGTTAGAGAGGGCTTTCAGCAGAGTTTGGGCAATGGCTGTGATCTGAAAGAAGGCTGGGCTGAATTAGTCTAATTTTAGAACAGCCAGGTTGGCCTCAGGATCATAGACACTCTCCTGGGCCCTTGTCACCACATACCCCAGGGTAGTCAAGTTCTCAGGACAGTACGTTTCGATACTCTGGAGCAAGTTGCACATTTTCACTTTTATCTACTCACCCATTACCATGATCACCTTTCACAGTCCCAGATTCACTTGAACAACAGGCCCAGAAGAAAAGCAGCAAGGTCTCATTATTTGTCTCTTTTATTCACAGTTTACAATGGGTTTGCAACTTTCCATCAGTCAATGCATGACAGTCTCCATAATCTCATCTATCATACAAATGCATATTGTCAAAAACACTTTTGTATAGCTTTTGTTTATTTTTTGCTCTTTTATCATTTCAAATAGAGATACTTTAAAACATATTGCATCTTGGTGATTACCAACTTGTAAATAAACTAGATTTCCAAAAGTTAGTTTTATTTGAAGTTTAATGAAAAAAATGCATTTTCCATGCAAAATTAAAATAATCATGCTAAGTATACTGTAAATCAAGACTTTTACTTTTCTTTAATGTGCCAGCCAATTTTATTACATTATTTTCAACAATAGAAACTTGAACCTAGTTTACAAGATTAGATTAACAATAATGGATGTGGAATTTTCTTATATATAGGATTGCACTGACAATCAGGTCTTCAGAATAATCTCTAATTCATATCTGTTAAGAATCACAGTGATGGAGCACACCTTTAATCCCAGCACTTGGGAGGCAGAAGCAGGTGGATCTCTGTGAGTTCGAGGTCAGCCTAATCTACAAAGTAAATTCCAGGACAGTCAGGGCTAAATGGAGAAATCCTGTCTCAAAAAGTCAAAAGAAAAAAATTAAAGAATCACAAATGAATTATTGCATCCTGCTTTCAATGGTATTTTCCTGTATTGTCTTTGATGTAGCACAGTGAACATTTTTAATTTTTCCAACACAAAAATAGGAGGTAATTAATTCATTTTAATTGACATTATGTCTAAATTTTGAAAATTATTTAAAAATAATGGTATAATTATATATACATATAGTGTATATATTGTACATAATGATGTCTGGTCACACAGTTCTTGCCTGCTGACTGATTAAGGGAGAGGTACAGACAAGAGGTCAAAGCATGTGAGGTTGTGTTGGGTCATGTAGGAAGAACGTATCTCAAAAACAAAATAGCTATTTATTTACTACTGTTATTAAGAGTTATTTATAATATATAATCATAATTATTAACATTTATTATATCATTAAATATTGTTAGCATTTATTTTTAATTATGTTATTTGCTTCCTACATCTTAAACAAAGTGTTAACTTTCAAAAGTTTTTTATAATAATGTTTTTTTTTCTATTATGGTTCCCACTTTAGAAGCAAAAAGTTCATTTTTCCTAAACAATCAAGTTTAATTGTTTACTCTAAATGAAATGTAATATACCGGTATTTCATTGATTTCCCATTAGGCACTTTACATACATTTTATATTGCATATTTTGATAATGTCTTATATGTCTGTTCTTTTTATCCATAACATGCTAATCATTATCAAAAAGTGCTCTGGAGGGACACAAATGAATCTGATTCATTTGTTCAATGACAAACAAAACTTTCTATTCCTCTGCCTTGTTAGTATTGTTTCCTTCACATAAATGCAAAACTTTTTGTCAAACTAAATTCAAAAAAAACTATGGAAATATTTTTGTTTAACTATATGAAACATAGCCGGGCGGTGGTGGCGCACACCTTTAATCCCAGCACTCGGGAGGCAGAGGCAGGCGGATCTCTGTGAGTTCGAGGCTGGGCTCGACCGATAGCCTCTGAAACAACACAGAGAAACCCTGTCTCGTAAAAACCAAAAAAACAAACAAACAAACAAACAAAAAAAAACAAAAAACAAAAAAACCCCAAAAGAACAAAAAAACTATATGAAACAGATATCTTAAATATTCACATTTTCATATTAGTTCCTGATAGAGTCACTAATTAATATTCTATCCAATGAAAGGATCTATTTTCTCTGTAATAGATTGATCAATTATTAAGACAGGGTATAAGGAGAAAAAATAAATGCATACTATGCTGCATAGTATTACTAATGTAGTTTCTTAAAACTTACATAGCAATAGAACAAACGAAATTATTAGCAGGGCATGGCGGTTTATTCTTACAGTCCAAGTACACAAGAGACAAAGGAAAATTTCTATAATTCAAGATTAGAGGGGGTTACTTTTTAGACTTTGTCTCAAATTTAATTAATTAAATCCATTAAATAATCTTTTTGCAATGATATCATTTTCTTGAAAAGAAGATTCATTCTTATTTAATAAGTACAGCTTCTTTTTTGCCAAAGGTTAGGTCACACATATATAAAGTCTAGCATTTCTTTTCATGTTGGAGTTTCTGAAGAGCTGCTTGCTAGATTCCCATGAGTGTTGCATTATTAAGATGTAATGGACGCTCTCCGAGGAGACGTGAAAATGAAATGCTGTAGATTATAGTTGTAAAGGATACATCTTTAATTATTTATTAATAGGATGAAACTCCCCATTTGCATCTTAAAATCACAGACCAACTGAACATTCAGAACTGTCCCAGCAGGCTTCAGTTCAATTCCTTGAAATGGTTTGTCAATGTAAACATAATAAAATGGTAGTGATTAGATTATAAGGCATTCTAATTAACAGGGGTGATGCCACATGTGAATTAATGCTTGTAATCATCTTGTATTTTTTGTTTTAAATGTGAAATTTTCAGTTGGCGATAGAGATCTGTGGCAAAGCATCTATTTAGACATACTCAAATTAGATTCCAAGAGGGGAAAGCACAGTATTTATATTTTATGTACCCAATTTTTAAGATATTGTTTTGTAAATGTAAAAGTAACTACAATTTTTCTTAAGTACAACTATTAGCCACAAAATAGAACACATTAAATCACTAATTTCATATTTATTATTTAGAAAATACAGACTTAGGTTTATAGTATTGATTTACATGTTCACTTAGACAATGTAATACAATTTTAGTGGTTTAAAACACAATTAAACATGATACCCATTTGATCATATTGATTTGGCCATTTTGGGCACTTATTTTCACCAAGTGATTATTAATGTTGATTTTTTAAATCTTATAACTTTACTGAATTATTTTATCAGCTCCAGTACCTGTCTGTCTGTCTGTCTGTCTGTCTGTCTGTCTCTCTCTCTATCTCTGTCTCTGTCTCTCTCTGTCTCTTTATCTGTATGTCTGTTTAGTTATCTTCCATCTATAATCTGTCATCTCTCTATCATCTGACTATCTACTTACTATCTACTTATCTATCTACCTATAATCTATCTGTGTTCACGCCATTATGAAACAGTGATATTTATGAAGGCCATTTGTTCATTTTTCTGGTCTGATAGCTCTGTCTATGACCACTGATATGGAGGTAAACAGAAACGATGAAAACTAGCATCTTTGGTTTTCAACAGAAAATTGTATCAGTTACCCCTCTATTCTATGGCACCATGACAAAGATACCTTAGAGAAGACAGAATTTATTTGGCAGCATTCGAAGGTCTAAAGTCCATGACTGTTGTGAAAGGAAGTATGGCAGTTGAAAGGCAGGCATGGCCCTAGAGCATTAGCTGAGAGTTTATATCTTATCCACAATCACTATGCAGAGAGAGTTAACTGGGAATCTCACGAGATTCTGAAATTTCAGTTCTGATTCACAGTGACACAGCAACTCCATCAAGGCCTCACCTTTTAATGCTCTCCAAACTGTTCCACCAACAGGGGATCGAACATTCAAATATAGAGTCTTTCTCATTCAAGTTATTACAATCATAATGAGAATACTTTTTAACTTCCTCTTTCAAAAAGAAATTTAAGGATGTATTTTAACCATGGCCTTTGCAGTACTGAAGTACTTTGTTTCTATAATACATCATTTCAAAGTTGTTATCAACAAAGAATGTGATTTTATCAAATACCTTTTCTGAAACTATGGAGACAAACACGTCTTTGACTTTCTATATATTGAAATTACTTATAAAAATAATGGATTGGTCCTTGAGATGAATGACATTTGATCATAGTATTAATGTTTTTATTGTAATCATGGCTTTGATTTGCTAATACATTATTGACAAATTTTTGTATTTGTGTTCATCAGGATATTGTACTGCAGATTTTTTAGTTTGTCCTGGTAGTTTTTTGTCAGCTCAACACAGGTGAAATCAGAATATACATTAAGAAAATACTTCTTTAAGATTTATTTAATTGGTGATTGATGTAGAAAGATTCAGTTGACCAGGAGTGATGCTACCCATGGTAACACTCCCTGGGTGGCATTGGAGAGCAGGTTGATCAGGTCATTGAGAGCAAGCTAGTTAGTAGCATTCATTCATGAGCTCTGCTTCAGTTCCTTCCTTCAATTCTTTCCTTGGTTTTCCTCCATAATAGTCTGTAACTTGTGAGATATAACAAACACTTCCTCCCCCTAAACTTTTGCTTATGGTCTTTGTGGTGGAAACAAATCCATACTAAGACATTGTTATGCTATTTTGCAGTGTTGATATTAGGATACCCTGGCTTCAAAGATTTTTCAAAAGAATTCCTTCCTTTTAAGTATATGCAATAATTATAAGCAAAATACTATTAGTTATTTTTAAATGGTAAAATAGAGTACAGAAACCACCAGGTATTGATATTTTTTAAATAAATATCAACTTAAGATTGATTCTGTAATGTTACTCATTATTACACCCTGGAAGTATTCTACTCCTTCACTATACATCTTGGAAAGGTAGCCAATATTTTCCCACCTTTTTCTAGATTAAATGACAATGGCACTTCTCACAGAACTATAAAATAATAGTAAAACAAACAAGAAGAAATAGCCAACCAAACTAATTATAGCCACAAAAATATAAGGAAATAGTGTCCAAACACACTTAAATATGCACTGAAAATTTTAATTTGTTCATATTGTTTATTTTAGGTGTAGATAGCAAATATGTCAATGCCCAGGTGTGGAGGTTCTCGTCTTTCTCATGTGAGTTCTAGAGCTGGAACTCAGGCTTTCATACACCTATGTCCATGGTGCTTGAGTGTACAATAGTAGGAGGCACAGGCTGAGAATACTAGTAAAGAAAGGGAGAGAGCTTGCAATGGGTTTATCTAAAGTACTACGTAGTAGTAATAAAAAAGACATAGCTCTGTAACATGAATAAATAATTGCATTACCCAGAGACTGATATTGGGGTTCAAGCTTCATGCTGAATATCAGAAAAGCAAAGCAGCTGACCACTAGCTTCTTACATCTACTTCAGGATGAGTGAGCTGGCCCTGTCTCCACAAGCCTTCAACAAGTCTCAGACTGTAACATTTTGTCAGTGGGGCTAGAGAATGAATGACTCCTATCTTCAGTGTGGTTGGAGAATAAATGTCTCTCTGAGACCTTGCTTCTGTCTTATATATTTCCCTAATGTTGGGATTAAATGTGTGAGCTGAAATTCTCTTTTAGACTGATTCACTCTTGTATAGATCAGGGTAACTGAGAGATATATGTCTATCTCTTAATCCTGAGTCCTAGGATGAAATGTGTTTGCCACCACTTCCTAGTTTCTATATGCTGGGATTAAAGGTGTGTATCACAACTGCCTGAACTCTATAACTTGAGGCAGACTTTGCTTTCCTAAAACCAAAGTGAAGTTTTAATAAATCATAAATAATATTTCACTACATGTCTCCAATGTTCTATTGCATATTTAAATAAGCACTTAATTGTAATCTATGAGAAAAAGAAAAAATACTACAAAAAAGAATTTTGATTGTTTTGATTGCAAATAAATATTTATCATAATAGATGTCTGATTTAAATATTATACAATATATAAGATTAATAAAACATTATTACATACTGTTCTTTAAGTGTGTAGAGTTTTCTTATTGTCAATTAAAGAAGTTCAAAACTCTGTGTCTATACTTATGTAAAATTGATACAAAATTACATCTCAATTTGAACTGATAATTAGTAAATTTCATCCTCGTTCATGACATCCCTATCAGTTGTACATGACCTTAATATAGAGGAAACTTATCTTTGCCAAATTATCCATTTATTAGTATTTTCATGGGCTTCTAGAAAATAAATAAGGTCATGTAAACTTTGGCAATCTACAGTTTATTACCTCATAAGTAACCATACTATGAGCAAAAGGCAAGTAATTGACAGATCTCCTGGCTTTTAAATGTGTATCATTGCAGTCCTGAACTAGAATATACTTCTTTCTATTACCAGCAAAAGACAGCCTTTCTTCAAGACACTTGAGGCCCTTCCTACAATAACACACTGGTCCTTTTTATGCTGCCTCTAACCTCTCTGCTCATCTACATCTTCCACACTCTTCTTCAGGGTCTAGCTTGTTGAATCTCCCTGACAATCTACACACCCAGTCCAAACTACTAGATCTGTAGAGAAAAGCCTTCAGGCCAGCCCGGTTCCAGAGCTGTATCAGTCCCAAATAAACACACAGGAGGCTATATTAATTATGAAGACATTGGCCTTGCTTGTTTCTTACTGGCTGTCTCTGACTTAAGTATTTACCCCATAATTGTTAATCTAAGTATTTCTCTTACTGGAGAAAAGTTTCCAGGTTTCTTACCCCTATGGCAGTTACATCTTGACTCCCTGTGTTTCTCCTACCCAGAATCCTCCTGGACTCCTAGTCCCACCTACCTTGCTTCCCTATTGGCCAAAAGTGTTTTATTGACATATTCGCAGGTCTTCCCCATAATCTCCTCTTTTCTGTCTAAACAAAAAGAAAGGTCTTAACTTTAACGTAGTCAAATTATATATACCAGAACAGTTATCAAGTAAGAAGAAAGTTACAATATTTTGTCTATC
This sequence comes from Mesocricetus auratus, assembly GCF_017639785.1. Taxonomy (NCBI): domain Eukaryota; kingdom Metazoa; phylum Chordata; class Mammalia; order Rodentia; family Cricetidae; genus Mesocricetus; species Mesocricetus auratus. The sequence continues at coordinate 56,591,368 of NW_024429195.1, read as the reverse complement.
AACATTCAGCAAGATTTAAAGAAAATATCATCCATCTCATCCTTGTGAGTCCAAAGTTCTATATGTAGCTTATCTTTTATCATAACTAAGGAAAACTATAATTATAACTATCTGCCTTCAACTCTATCAAAGACCACAGAAGGATAATACATAAACTCTAGAATTGACAGAGACATCTTGCTACCTGAACAGTCACCCGACGTTCCTCTGTAGTGTCGGGACATCCATCTTCAGCCCATAGGCAACAGTGTTCCTGGAAGACTTCTCAGCAAAGAAGGAAATTTCAAACTGTCCATCTGCACCAGCAGTCTGTCAGTCATTTTTCTGTGTCCTGTAGAAAGTCTCGTGGACTCTTCCATGAACCAGGAACCCTGAAGGACTATTTGAGTTCAACTGTCACTTTCCTGTAGGTCCTGCATATCCAGTTGATACAGCAACAATCAAGCAGTCTAGGCCAGAGCAGTTTCTTGCCCAAATGGCTAATCTTGCCATGTTGGAAGCAAACTCCATAACGAGTTTCTTTGATGCCCATCTTCTTCTCAGACATAGTTGGTGCTGCCAGGAGCAGACATTTCTCATTGTCAAGAAAAACCCTAAACCATTTTAAATGCCATTTTCTGAAGGTCTTTGAAAGGTTTGAAGACTGTCTATCTATCTCAAAAATATGTCTGTATATCTAGAAAACCTAACTTACCTAAATATAAGTTCTGACTATTATACTTATCTACAGTCTGTATTTAATTATGCATTACGTTTTAAAAGTCAGTCTTTTGTCTACATCAGTTCCTACTCTGAGGATTTGTACCCTGATTGTCTAGGCTTCGGTTTTATAACATATTATTATTTTTCTGCATTGTGCTTATCCTCACATCAATAGACATTCCTCTTACATCTCTCGCTCCTATAATGTTACTGTTCCCTAAGATGTATCTGGACCCTCACTTGGAATGTACTGCCTTCTATTCTTTATCTTACTGACTCTAGGTTCTTTAATGGTCCACCAAGAATGTACATTCTAAGATAGCCCTCCCATTACATCCTTTACATTAGCAAATGGTTCTATATTCTCTCATTCCCACACCTACCTCCCTGCCCATTAAGGTAAATTACTTTCTCACTCACAATATCCCACTGATAGGAAATAATCAGCATTGGCTGATTACTGTGTGATACTTAACTTGGGATGAAACTATAGTTTTGAAGGATAAAGATAAAAGATACACAAATCCATTTCTTGTCACTGTACTCAAAATGATCAGATCACTCAATTCAGGATTTTATAACCTTGGAGACTTAACTTTTTTTCTGGAATCCTGACTAGTATCCAGTTGAAAAATATGCCCAGTAGATATTCTGTACTTTGTCATTAAAGACTATTTATATATTCCACTTTAAATACTTTTATTAATTATATGTGCATCTTTTCGTGGATATGTGCACATGACTGTAGTGCCTATGTAGGCTAAATGAGGGTGCCAGATCTCCTGGAGTTAAAAGAGGTTAGGATCTGCCAAGCATGGATGCTGGGATTTGAATTCTAGTCCTCTGCAAAAGCAGTGCATACATTCCTCTCTGAGTACCTCTCCGGTTCCTTCCAGCAAAAATTCAGCACTGATTTATTTAGACTTAACAATTCTTATCCTGGATCACTAAGCTGTACAGAGTGAAGGGCTGGCAACTGCTGTCATTAAACAGCTGTTCAAGAATGTCTGCTCATATGTTGAATTCCAGAAGACCAATTTTACTCAGGAGTTTAACAAAAGACACAATTTGAATGAGTCATAAATCTTCCTCATATAGCAGCCTGAATGAGGAATGATGCTACACTTTGTGAGTTATTGCTTTATCCCATCTGATAGGGGCTTATGAAATACTGCAGGTGATAGCAGAACTAGAGATTGGAGTTCAGTTCCTGGGACTCGTAGGCTCTCACAAATTATACTCTGTCTTCTAGATTTGTGTTGTGGTATGTGCACATACATGTACAAGCTTGCATATTCTCTCTCTCTCTCTCTCTGATGCACATATACATACAAACAAATACACATGCACTAAATAAATAAATACTAAATCTTTTAAAAGTTTTATTTAGTCTTAACAATTGAGGAGAGAAAAAGAACACTGGTGCATATTAAGCTCTTCTTAGTTGTCAGAAATTGCCTCAAAATTGTTTTACTAATGGAATGCGTCTTGCTTTTATTATCTAAGTTTTCCCATTAGCCATTTTTTACTGTGCTTTCAGCTAAAGGACCATTGTTAAACCCAGACAACATCATCTTGTTAACATAGAAAGTCAAGACCTTGTCATGCTCCTGGCTAGAGTCTGAACAGCTACTATGATATGAGAAATGTGTACTTCATTCCAAGTCAAGAAATGCTAATATAAACTAAGATAAAGAAAAATTCTGCATATATTTTGTGATGAACTTTAAATTATTATAATATTAAAAACCGGTAATCAGTTGTTTGCTTCCTTTCCGTTTATGAAACATGCCCACAAACTAGGATGAATTTGAGGAAAATGAAAATTGTGATGGGGAACTGTTATGCAGAATGAAGATCATTATACCTACTTAACTGTAGCAGTGATTCTTGGCTTCATGTGTCCTGCAAATACTAGCCATGGACATTCTTTAATTCATAAGCCATTTAAGCAGCATTTGATATCAGAAGGTCCTTCTTGCCCATTTTTCTAATCCTATGATGATATTGCTATGCACGTCAAACCCTTTTTAGAGATATAATTAAGAAAATCTTCTCATTTGGTGGGCCTGAAGTTCTTGAGGAGGAGGTAGATATGTGATGTGGGACACTTTAAAAAAGAATATGACATTTCAAGGAGGCTTGAAAGTGAACATCAACTTTTAATGAAAATGATTCACTGAAACATTGAAAGGTCTCTGAGAAAGCTCACAAGAAAAAGTGATACCATAAATTTTCAGGTGTGTGTGGGGGGCTGGATAAAACCTAGCATCTATGCCATATGGTATTGCTAAAGCTAGGATGGACGTATAAGTTACACAACACTGATCCTTGGGAACCATTCCTAACAAAAGAGGCCTGGCTGCGGGGTACAAAAAGAATAGAAAAATGAATTGAGAAATATTCACGTGTGTCCCTCTAGAGCAGTAAATATTCTCAGCACACACTTGTTTTCCAAAACACAAAATAGGCCATGTTGCCTGCCATGCTAAGAAGAAGAAAGGGGATCTTGTCTAAGGACGTGCAGTTGCTTTAGCTGGCTCTCTTCCCAATTTGTTAGTTTCTTAAATTTTAATGTGATAGGAAAGTATGGAATCTCTTTGTTTCTGGGCTGCAGTCTTTGCCAAATAAACCTTGAATCAAATGCCTTTGCCATAGAGAATTTATCTATAGCCACCACTGTGTAGCCTTCCCACAAATGTTCTGTGTAAGTGTGATATGTATTTCCAGACACAGTGTCTTCTCTTGTCTCCTTTCTACTGACAGTGTTTGTCTTTTAAGAAGACATCCATATGAGGCTGTTGAACTAATTTATCCTCCACCAACTTTAAAGTTTGTTCTTGTGCTCCAGGATTCACTTTGTTCATTTTGTCGCATTTTTGTCCTACTCCCACACAAACGTAAACAACAGGTTTTATGATTCCTGCGGGAAAGCATCCAGTCAATCAATGTTTTTGTGCATTGTTGATTACCGCAGAAGAACCACTGAGAATTAGTGAGCTGCTTTAAAAGGTCCTGTAAGTAACGCTATTATCAGTGCTTCTGTTTGAGATGTGAGAGGAGTAATTCAGTATGCTAATTTCAGAGCATACTTTCTATTGGAAGGTTGTTTAAAAGAAGGTAATTTTTATATTGGCAATATACACCTTTTTAAAATATAATTCACAGTGGGGCTACGAGGCTACTAATTTGATTAATGCTAAATTTTGAATAATTATTTATGTTTTCTTCTTGTCACGTTGAGAATCTCTGCAATTTCATAAACATTATTTGGCAGTTTAAGAAAATAGGTCATTAAAGTTCTGTTTTCAAAATGTATTATTTCATTAAAACTATCAAAAATATGCTTCTATGTAAGAAACATGAAAAAAATGAGAAAGATGTGTTTTTATTTCTTTCACCCTTCCTTTTATAAATTAAATTCTGTATTCAGTAGTACAAGATAAGCTGTAGTAAATCCTTTTATGTCTTCAAATTATATCTTTCAGTGTGCAGTTTTGATGGCAAGTAGCAGGTATTGGTTATTTTAAAGATCAGTTCAGATATTGTTTATAGTCTTAACAACACTCTTAAAATGTCATAATTACCAAAATGCAACACTGAAATTTACTTTTTATTCTGTGCTCCATCTCTCTCTCTCTCTCTCAGGAAAGTTTTTCTAGCTATGTCACAATGTTCTGTCCTCAGCTTCCTGAATGCTGTGCTAATTGGCATGTTCCTATAAATTTAAATTAGGTAATACTTAAAACAGCTTGCTCAATTAATTCCAATCATAAATAATATTAAATATTATGTTTTTATTAAAATATGAACTTCCACTTTTAACCCTGTTCCTCATATGCCATTGCTGTGTGACAGTGTTACTGGGGAGCTGTGAATAAATGTCTACCTCCCCCAAATAGGGAATCCCTGACAGACCCAAGTAAAAATATCACTAAATTTCAACATTTAAAATCAATGAGTTTACTAGGGTCACTTATAGGAATATATGTGATGGGTAATTTACAATTAGGAATAATTCAAAGTTAGCTACAACAAGGAAAGCCTACTTCAGCAGAGTTAACAGTACAAAACATGAAACTTGGAACCCTAGAGCTAGCTACACAATTTTTAGCAAGTGTGTTGCCTCTAGATAGTTTGTTTAGTGTCAGTATCATTTTCAGGCAGCTCAGCTTGTTTGAGGGTGTTTCTCAAAGAGTTCTTATTGCTTATATACCCATGATTATAGAACAGACCTTGGAATTCTGGTCAGTTTCAGGGACTTCCTGAGACTTATGAGTTGAGCGCATATTGAGTCTTTAGAACTTCCTGAGACTTAAAGAGATCCCCAGAATGATGGAATGTTTCACTCAATTTTAAAACATCCTAAGTCTTAAAAAGTACCCCTCAAAGATGAAAAGTCTTATCTCAGAGTAAATTGACACACAAATAGTCATACGTTCATTCAGTGTGGATGTAATGCTTAAGGATAATTGCCTTCTAGTCACAATCTACACTCATGTGGGAGATAAGCCTCTAAGTGTTTATGGAGAATTATCAATTGTGTTAACTAATATGAAAATGGCCATGTTGACTGTGGGCTGGCCCATTCCCCTGTCAGGATATCAAAAACTTTAGAAAAATAGAGCAGACAGAGTAGAAGGAAGGAGTTATTGGTCTCTGATTTTTCAATGTGGTTGGAATGTCACCAACTGTTTTCAACTCCTGCTGCCTTGACCACCATACTATAGTGTCCTGTAACATAGGAGTCTAAAACAAAATAAACCAGTTTCTCTCTTAAGTTGCATTTTATCCCAACAAGTAGAAAATATGACAGATAATTGGTACCAAGAAGGGTGTGCATCATATGATAACCCTGACCACTTGCTTCATAGACATTTGCACCTAGTTTATGGGAGAAATATGAAAGAGGCTAGAACTTTGATCTAGAAAAGCCTTCAAATACTCTGCTCATGAACCATTCTGGTGTGATCTTGGCAAGGAAAAATGCTGAAAAGAGACAGAAACTATTGGTTTGCCTCATGAGGTTTCAGAGGAAAAGAGGATTATATTGGAAACTGGCAGAAGAGTCTGTTTATGAGATACTTTGGTCAAATATTTAGCTTGCTGTTCTGTCTATTTTGTTCCTAAGAACAAAACTGGAGTCACATGTGAAGATAGAAGACTAATGTGTCTACCAGACAAAATTTCCAGATAGGAGAGTATTCATACTATTGGAGAGAAATCAGTTGTAATTGGTAAATGGATCAGCACCACTCATGAGAAATTCCCTGAACAACACTGGAACATTAAGAAAGTTATTCTAACATAAAACCCTATTACTCAGTGGCTGCATATTGTAAAGATCCAAATATATTAAAAAGAAAAAAACAACAAAGTTTAAAGTGTTCCTTTCTCTTCAAAATCAACTATCAAGGCTAGAGGTACAGGAGTCAAGCCCACACATTTTTCCCTGTAGGTTAATTATTGAGAATACATTTCATAGTCTACATCTTATTACCCAAATCTCATCCTTAGGCTAACATTTGACTAATTGAGATGTGTCATTTTCATATACAAACATATTACATTTATTATTTATTAGCTTTAAAATATACACTTTCAGACCTTCACTGAATTTTGCTGGTTAAAATGGATAACACTTTCTGCATTCCATGAGAGCTTTTAATTAATAAAGTAATAATTGGGGTAAAGACATGATCCACTAGACAAGAGCACATTCTGCTCCTGCAGAAGACTCTAGTTTGGTTCCCAACATCCACAAGAAACGTCTCACAGCTGCCTGTGTTTCCAAATACCAGGGAATCCACTGCTTTTGGCCTCCCTGTATTTACATAGATACACACACACACACACACACACACTCATAAACGTTTGTGTGCACACACACAGAGGAATACACTCCCCCCACACGGACACACACACACACACAGAAATACACCCCCCATACACACACGGACATACACACAGACAGAAATACATACGGAGACATACACATGGATACACACACACAAACACACACAAATATACCCCCCCATACACGTGGACATACACACAGACAGAAATATGTATGGAGACACACACATGGATACACATACACACACATACACATACACAGAAATATGCCCCCACACACACATGGACACACACATATGGACACATACACATGGATATACACAGAGGCACAAACAGATAAATTAGGAAAGAAACAATACAAATGTTGTTAGCTGGCAAAAGTCATCAAGAGTCCTTAAAACTAGGTAGAAATACTGATTCTCCATGAATCATACATACTGTGCCTCTACTGCCTAACAAACTGAAAGACTGGTGTTATGTATTCTTAGATTGTTTTCCAACCAGATAAAATTGATTCTCAATTTTAAAAAAATACCATAAAAGTATGGTTTAAGACAGTACTGTACAAAGATATTCCTGACGTACACTGATGTCTCACTTTGCTCTGTATCTTAAAAAATAATCAAGATCCACTGACTTCAAAGGAACAACTTACTTACATCAGCTCAGCAATGTTCACACAAGATAAGCAAGGACCCATTCAGTTCTGTAAACAGAAGTCTACAAACAGCTTAAAGCATTCCCTCATTTTTTGAAAAAGTTATGTATGTAAAATCAACAATATTGATCTGAAGTATGCAAATATTAATATCACTGAAATACCATTTTTATATCCCCAAGTAAACAAAATAATGATTTATAAAGGAGATAGATTCAAATGACTTTCTCTATTAAGTGTTAATTATACATGCCAAGAAATCATTAGTGTAATAAAACAGAGTGCTACTCTTAATTAAATACTATCCTCTGTATGAACTAAAATAAATTTTCTTTTTAAAACAGTACATTGAAAACTTTCATTTTCTTACTTTTGCATATTTAATTCATAAGGAGAGGGAGGTTTTATCATCTTTCTCAAGCAATTAGTATAAGACAAGGATGAATCCTTGTGAAAGCTGTACACTCTTATAATATATGGCCAGACCTGTTGATTGATTGATTTTTGTTTCTTTGACACAGGGTCTCACTATGTAAACAAGATGTGCCTCACACTCCTGTCAGTGCTCACAAGGGTTTTAATTAATAGAAAATACTTAGATTTTTATTAAATTTAAGTGTCAATTTGAAAAGTAACGTTTAATTTCTACACAGAAATTGATAGGTGGAGCTTCATAAGTCCTTACCAGTTCAAATAAATGCTTACAAAGATATAACCCCTATAAGAAAATAATTGTAATCCATAAAATATATGCACACTTAGCAAGGGAAGTACCTGCTTTGGTTTTTCAGACTGATGTCTTTGGGGTTGCAATTAGAACCCACCAAACAAACCCAGACCTGACCCTAAGTAGGAGAGTGTGGATGCGAAAGCTAACTATCCAGCTGTGTTAAAGATGAGACAGAAACACCTGGTCATATCGGAAGGGTAATCAGTTGATACTGAAGACCATGGTTTATTTGTTACATCATCTTAAATCACCATCCAAAGTCAGGGGCAATGGCAGAAGACATCTATTATCATGTATAAAGGGCTGATAGCAAATGTTTCCCTTAATCCTAGAGACACTCCTTTGTTGCACTTATTCAAGCCTTAAGGCACCCCACACCAGCACATTTCACTAGCCTTCAGGGTAGGTGTAGACTTTCCCTGGCCCAAGCTATTTTTATTTCGAATAGGAGCCATTCTCCACCTAATAGCTATCAGCCAACATCTGAAAGACAATAGAAATTCCAGGCTCTTCAGAACTTCTGGCCAGGTGGAAAAGATTTCCAAAATACACACACACACACACACACACACACTTTGGCATCACAGACTGTCCATTCACACTCCATACACTTACTACTCCAGCTAGCAGGTGGTTTTGGCTTTACTCACCTTTCCAAAATAAAATCTCCACTAATTGATTTGCACACACAAATCTCGGTATCAGAATCTTTGTCTCTGTATCAAATTCATTAGGAATAGGAGGGTAATTTCAGAGGTTACTGGGGTAACCAGCCTCCCTCATGGGAAGGAACCAATCAGAAGTTAGCTGGCTTTAAGGCTCTGGGTGTGCTTTACGGACAAGTGCACTATAGTGACATGCAGAGCATAGCAACTGCCCTGGGAGTTATGTTATGAGCCATAGCAACCAGTTGACCAATCAACACAGGGCAGGTCGTCCAAACTTAGAATCGCACCAATCCTGAGACTGTTTCATAACCCTAGTCACTCCCTTACACTGCCCTTTAAGATCCCTGCCTCGAGGTTGCTTGGGGTCTTTTTTCAGTCATACACCATGTTGGTGGGGTGAAGGACCTTAGCTAATGGGTTTAGCTTGTTAGATAACGTTAATAAAAGACTCTGCTTTTGCATCGAAATGGGCCTCTTGGTGATTTGGGGGTTCAGAATTTGGGCACAACAGTTACTCCAAAAATGACATTATGCACATTGATCAATATTACCCCAGATAATGTCAGACAATATTCAATTATAAACATATGCATTTTATTATTTGGCAAATAAGAATTTGTGGTTTTCTCTATCTAACCCACTCTTTTATAGCGATACATAGCATACACTTGCGAATAAAGTCACAATGTATATACACATATAGCTGAAGGACTCTGAGAGCCTTATCAAATTCTTTCTTTGTGTTACAAAGTTATACGTTATCTTCCTTCCTCATTCCAACATTCCTGTGATGAGAAAATCAGGGGTGTGAGTTAAGCCATTTAAGCAAAATAATTTGTCAAAGTTAACAGTCAAAAAGAAGTTATCTTATCTTAAAATACTAAGCACTTTTGTTTTAAGTGCCAAAAAAAATTTGACCCATGACACTGGATAGAATGGTAATATTTCTTGAGTGTGAGAGAAAACACTACTGATTATTTTTAAAAATGAATTCATGAAAAAAATCCTTCTAGGACTTCCAAAAGGAAAGTTCACACCAACAGGCTATTCTACTGAGTCACAATAGAGAATTCTATGAGTATAACACCTCACCTAGATAATAAGGAGAACTGTGAGCAATTCTCAGAGCCCACACAAATTAAGGCTATTTCTCTGCAGCTTTCAAGAAGTAATTTTACCTAATTCCTTAACACGTACCTCCCAGTGCAGAAATGCTGAGTAGTTTGGTAGAAAGTGGTGATTTGATTTGGAGAATGATTTTAGAAAATAGATAATGGTGATGCCTTCTTAACTAAGACAGCCCATAAATAGAATAATTCTTGGAATGTAGTATTTGTTCATTTCTAATTAATAATCACTAAGTTGAAATTGATAATCTGTAGCCCTATTACATCTACATATTATTCAGAAAAAATATTTTATATAATTAATCAAACCCTAACCTCATCCCTTTTCAAAATTGATTTGACATTTTAATGTGCTTATGCGTGTCTGCATTTGAGTATGCAAATATGGGTACTCACATAGGTAGAAGAGGATACTGGATCTCCTGCTAGTAAAGGATGTTTTGAATCAGCAGATGTGGGTGTTGGGAACTGTCCTAGGAAGGAGCAGGAAGTGCCTTTTACCTTTGACCCATCTCTCCAGCCTGAACAGAACTTCTTCACCAATTATATTCATAAATTTAGAAGGTAATAAAATGTTGAACAAGAATGAAAGAGTGGATCTCCTTTGATAATCCACAACATTTGGGTTGACCAAAATTGTCATAAAAGTACTTCATGAGTAATTTACTTGCACAGTAAACAAGGAAAATGCCTAATGCCACCACAGATACCTTTCATAGTTGATATTAGTTACTCTAGCAAAGAAATGAAATAATCAAGAGCATGACTATCAGATACATGAAAGAAAGAAATGATACTTTATTTTTATACATTTATATTAAAATATATTTTCATCTCTTTTGAAATAAACCCAGCACTTGCTCTGGAACATTTTCAAGTATTATATTGCAGATAAAGATACAAATAGGGTTAGAATACCACGATACATGTGTCAAACAATGATTTTATGTTCTAATAGCATAAACTTGTTCTTTGCAGTCCTTTCCAAGAAAAATACATGTGTTCAACACATATATTGACCCAGAAAAATTGAAAGATCTAGACATAAAAGAATGAGAGAAATAGACAGATAGACAGACAGACAAACAGACAAAAGAGATTTTAAAAGTCCTTGTAAATTTTTGGTAACATTTAATATATGCTAAGGGATGTGGCTGCATATAGGTAAGAGCCTCAGAGAATTTTTACTAGGGAGCCAACTCCCCAGTAGAAAAAAATACCTGAGAGAACAGGGAGTTTGAGAAATAATTTTCTGTAGTGACTATATTTTAGAAAGAATATCCTACATATGTGTGCAGTTGATGTGATATATAGCAACATGCATGTTTAAAAAGATAAGTCTGATCCTGAGGCAAGATAGAAACACAGGAAACTATACTGACGTAGGAACCATGTTGGGAGAGGAAATAGGTGCCCAGCATCAAGGGTATTACAATAATAAAACCAACAATAAGAGATCAATTTTTGCTGCTTTAGTAAACTGAATTAAAAAATACCAATGAGATTTGCCGTGCTATACAAACAACAGTAGATTTGATTTGTTATCGTAACATCAGTCTTTTAAGAGGAGTGGTATACTCTAGGTGTATTCAGTATTCTATTTGCTACATGTACCTACTGACCGCCATTCTATAAGCATTTGAACAGCAGTGTGCAGGTGGTGCTTCATACTACTTTATATGGAGTCTTCATTGACATGCCACTTGACACTGGAACATGAAGGCTTGTAACCATTCATGCAGCTCTGCTTCTGTGTCCCAATCATGTCCCTTTAATGACTTCAATTTCATCTGTAAAACAAAAAGAAAAACTAAAACTTCATTTACCATGTACAGCAATAAACATTAAATGTGACTAAATATAGAAGTTCATTTTTTCTAATTGAAGATTCCATTGTCATGTTACCATTATTATCACCTAATAAAATTACTAGAAAATGCAGAGCATACAAACAGCATCCACAACCATTTAGTTACCTATTCAGCACGTGATTTAACATCATGGCTTGTTTCTGATTATCATAACTAAGACCGAACTTGGGTCAACATGGAACTTTTGTTGTTCCCAAGTTTGCTTGCCCTTGAAAACAGACTTGCCCCTATCTGCTAAAGAAGTATTTCTTGCAAACTCTTACACATTTTTTAAATCAGAAGGACATCCTCTGGTTTCTGGCCTGCTTTGTACGTTCTTATAAACAGATCTACAGATGGATATGACAAGTTTTTGTTTGTGCATATTGGAAGGCATGCTGGGTGGCAAATTGCACTCTTGTTTTTCTCTAGTAGATTTCAATGAATTTTCTTCCTGTTTCATTTTTCTCCATGATAGGGCATCATATGGCTCTCAGTGTATAAATGTGAATTTAAAGTAGCCTGGCAATAAATAAGGTGCCGTTAGCATCAAATTTCTATTGTGTCAAATTTTAATAAGGCTTGTAATTGGCTTTGGTTGCCAAATATATGGGTCAGTAAGAATAATGTCAAAAGTAGATAAGATGCAATTCAGGAGGCTCTAAGAAGAACTTGGTGTGGTGAATGTTGCGCTTAACAAAGAACACAGTGTTGACAAGGTATGTCAATTATAGTGGTGCACACCACTTTAAATTAAAATGCTAATGTGTGTTAACAGCCAATATGGAGGATTTCTCTGTGTAGCCCTGGTTATTTTGTAACTGACTCTGTAGAGGAGGCTGGACTCCAACTCAGATGTTTCCTCTGCCTCTGCCAGTCTACACTAGACATCTCACAATGACCAGGAGGAAGTAATCTTACGTTTGATAAATTGTCAGAAGGTTCCATTGGATTCATGAGATGATTCAGAGAAGTTTATTCTCAACCACGAATTTATTTTATTATTGCTACTAAAATAACAATACTGATAATTACGCTGAAAAACAAATGAAGCCAGACAATGCCACTAAGCCATGAATTGTTTATACTTCAGAACTAGGCTTCCAGGTGTTTTTCAGAAGTGCTTTATTTTACCTTTCACCACCCCTCCATGCAAAAAAAGACAAAAATAAAAATACTTCACTGGCAAACTCATTTCCTATATTGCTCATTTTCTAGTCCCAGGAATTTTCACGTAAATTATGCTAAAGTGAACTTAAAGTAAATAAGAGACACGGAACATTGTAATCAACTTATGAAATAACATACAGAAGGTGTTAGTTCCAGGGACCACGCAGGGCATCTGAATTGAGAGTAATCGTCTTCTGCAATTTTAGTCCATTTTATTAATGTACTTTACACACACATACTAACAGAAACTCAGCAACACTTATGTACACAGCAACCCTAAGCAAAAGAGTGCATTTTACAACAGTGCAGGACACCACCCTGGTCACTGAATTTCTTTCCTGTTTTATATAATTGGCACTAAGAAAGAAAAAAAAACCCTGAGTTCTGGACAACAGAGGTGAAGTTAAAAAAGGCCATTTTCTATCTGAGTGTGAGTGTGCATTCAGCTTACAAATTTATTATTGTAGTCACGATACAAAAATCTATAATACATTCCATAAATTTGAATACATAAGTCAGTGTAACATTCAGGCACTTGGTAATTTTTAAAATGTAATCATATAATGTATACAGATGTCCTTCCATGTGTGTCTGTGAAACACTTTTATGTCTGATGTTCCCAGAGCACAGAAGAAGCTGTCAATCTCTTGGAACTGAGTTACATGTAGTTGTATGCCGCCATATGGTTGTTTGGGGATTCAACCTAGGACCTTTGGAAGAACAGCAAGTACTTTTAACTGTTGAGCCATCTCCACTTCCCAAGATTGATAATATAAACATACAAATATTTAATGACCACATCTAATAATATAGATATTAAATGATAATCATATATTATTAAAGTAATTTATATTATAATTTTAATTCAACTAATGATGAAGACTTTAGTCCCATCAAATTTAGGGTTGAGAGGCTTTAGTGTTTCTAGGGGATTATGAGTGTGTTTAATATTTAGACATTTTGTTAGAGTAGGAAACTAAGTTTTTCACTCTCATATTAATACAAGTAGAAAAACTAACTAGCAAAGTATGTTATTTGGATTTGAAAGGTATTCTCCCTTAGAGTGAGAAAGCTAATTCAGCTCATAAGGACACTTCTGTTAAGCTGTAGGCTGTGTGTAACAGAAATTTTACTCTTTAATCAGTTTCATCTGAACTTGTGTTTTGATCATCATAAATTTTTGGTATCTCAGAAGAGTTTTCTATATTTAACTTAGAAATTTTGATTAAAGACAAATTGCTAACCTAGCAAAAAGTTAAGCTAACATTAAGCTAGTTCACCTAAAATTACATAATTAAGACATTTTTCAAAATGGTTTTAGAATTCACTGGAAAATACACTTAAAAATAAATTGTTATTTTCTCATAGTACATCTATGAAGTAAATAGCTAAAATTCAAGGCAGTTTACATTTTGTAATTTTAAATCTTTTTTGTGTTAGCCACTGATTACAAAATGTTGGAAGAGATATAGAAAAAAAAATCTCTACAGTGTAGACCACTTACTCTTGGTTAGACCTTTGCTGAGCAGAGACTATTAGGGATATGGATTTACAAATGAAACAACAATTGCTTAAAACTTAAATAACTACAAAGCACTATATTCCCAGCTTCATGAATACTTAGAAGATTTAAAAGATACTCAACGTCAGTGTCTTTAATACAGTGATGGCGTTTTATATTGTCCATCGAGGTCATATATGAGGTGAGCACAGACTGAATGTCTGCAAAATATTAAAGTAGCAATCAAAAGAAATAGAGTAATACCTCCTAACAAAGGGAAGATACAGACACATTTTTTTCAAAATAATAAATGACTCAGTCAACATCTGTGAATATTTGCTTTTTAAGTTATAGCTAAAATTTAAATCACATACTCTCTCAATGTGGTTTAACAGGAACTGTAGAACAATATACAATTGGGAACATTAGATACACATTTCTGGATTTCAAACATCAAAAGAGTGATGGGAAACTATGGGATTAAGGGTTAAGTGTAAGCCTTGGCAAAGGAATAGCACCTTTCATAAAGTGCGTACAAAATGATGCATTAAATTTCAGAGAGGTTCCTGAGGCATAAAATATCAACATTCCAAATTTGTGACAAGAAAATAGTTTTTATATGAGAGTTTGTGAAAGCCATTCTACTACCAAAATAACCTGGAAGATAGGCTGTCAAGATTACAAGTAAGTATATTTGAAGCAGTTCAATCCTACTGAAAATAAAAACAAAATGATGTGTGCTTCATACACAAATAATTATTATATTACCTGCAACAAATTTAATGTAAATTGTGGGTTTATTTTTCTGTTCATACATGTGCACATTCTTCAGGACTCCCAGGTCATTGCATTTTTGCTATTCTCACTTGTCCATTGGAACTGTTTTGTCAAACTCCTGCTTGTTTAAAGATCCTCATGACAGGAGTGGGATGTTTCCTCCGGATGACACCTCTCGAGAAAAGCCCACACGTCTTACATTGTATGGGCAAATCAACTGAGATTCAATACTGTGAACATCAGTTGTGAATATTCATTTAATAGCTTTTAAGGCAAACCTGCACTCAAATTCATACCATGAATACAGATTTTCATATTTTGATTTAATTGCAAAGAAACAGTAAAAGAAACCTATTTCTTTTTCATTACTCCAATGCAAAACGAAAACTACTAACTATGTAGAGACAAATAATTCAGTCTGCTGTGAATGTTGCATTATTGTTGCTTTAAAATACTATATTGGAATGGAAACATGGAATTAAAATTGCATTGGATTTGGCAGAGGAATGGTATTTTTAATGTTTTACTTGTTTTGGTTACTTGAGACAGGGTTGCCTGTAGCCAGTTATCGCTAAGACTAGCCTTGAACTCCTGGTCCACTTGCATCCATATTCCAAGTACTTGGATTACTAGTAAACTGTCATACTTAAAATTGTGTTCTAAGTCATATCTGTTTGTTGGGCTATAGGGAGACCACTACAGACCATCTTTTGTACCTACAGAATAGCTATTAGTGGCATTCCCACAATGCTCTATGTTCTTCCATATGTGGAGTCAAAGATACTGATTTGAAAATGTAAAATGTAGTCCAATCTTAGATTATTCACTTAATGAGAAACAAATACGTATACCCTTTAAGGACCATGCACTGGTATGTGCTGATGCAGATCTCAGCATGGTTTATGGTAGAGCACACTGCCCTAACAAGAGCAGCCACATTTATAAGATCATGCTCTCTGTCAAAGCAATTATTTCAAATACATTGTCTACAGTCATTGAGAGGAAAGATAAGAACACTGTGTGCTTCACATTTTCATTATTAAAAAGTCGATAACTGTATGGAATTTTACTGCAACCTTTCTAAGTTCTTGCTTACTAAGATGGGTTGAATTAATCTAAATTGAGATGACTATCATTTTCACAAAATTTGAACATGAAAGTTACTTAGTGGCTATTTCTGTAAATTTGTTTGTTGCCTTGGATGGAGAATAGCAGATAGTGCATCTACTATTCTATGTCCTAAGGTAGGCAAAGATAGAAGGAAAACAAAGCCAAAATCAAAAGAAAACATACACAAAGCCATAAAAATAAGATTGCCCAAGGATTTTTATATTTTTTTCTGAAAGATAATGGTCAGGAATAATATGCCTATATGTTAACCTACAATATCAATTTTATTTTAGATCCTGTGCAATAGCTATAAAGAACAAGGAATTACACATTACTAAACTCAAGTTTCAATTTCATCATGTAATCCTTTTCTCTCTTCTCAGGGTTCCTGTGTCCTGTCCTAATCGCTACTGAGCTAGTATCAATGAAACCTGGAATTTTATTATTTTCAAATAATCTGGATCAGAAAGGTTTTAAAATTATGTTCTATTCTATAAAGATGCAAGTTTCTTCTTGAAAAGTTTTGAAATTAGTAAATTAAGAAACCGTAATTATTTAAAGTCAATTATGTTTCATTACTGTTGAATCACCTACTTCAGGCTTGAAACTCAGTTAGGGCTTTATATGATTTTGGCTTCTTTTGATTAGTACATGTATGTTTACAATTTTACATAATTTTTTGAGTTGGGATTAAATCACTTTTTTAAACATTGTGTGTGATGTAACAATTTTGACTTATTCCTTCTTGTCTGCTATTAATAAAGGTAGACCATCATTTTTCTATACTTTCAATACAGCCTTTGAATCTAAAGTGTGTCTTTCTAAAATTATTTAGTTTTATATTGCTTTTATTTAGTTGGTCACACCCATCTTTGCCTTTTGATTAGTTTTTATCCATTGACATGTATGTTATTGAAGATAAGGTAAATATATTTTGCTTTTATATGGATTTCCTATATGTCTTATGGGCATTTTTAATATATTTCCTGATTAAGTAATTTTATATGTAAGGCACTGCTTCTATAATACCATTTTAATATTGTTGTTTATGCTAGAGTATAAATGGACGATGTCTCTCTGAGGACAATTGAGCTATACAATGATCAGTGAGTGCAGCAACATATCATTAGGAGTAATTTCATTGAATTTTTTCTCCCAGTCATGTTTGGTTCTATTTTGGGTCTCTGGGCTGTCCTGTCTCTGCAGGTAGTTCTTATAAAATCCACCTAATACCAAGATTACCTAATCCCTGACTGTTCCTCTGTGTCATATGACTATGGTAGAAGTTTTTTCCTGCATTATAAATATTTCAATATTGTTTTATTACAAGGGAAAATGTTAGAAGCATTATATATTTTTATAAATTATATTTCAATTAGAAACAATCTTATTTTACATGTAAACCCCAGTTCCCTATCCTTCTCATCCTCCTATGCCCCAGACAGATGCTCCATCCCATTCCCAATCCACTCCTCAGGGAGGCTGAAGCCTTCCATGAGGGATCACTAAAATCTGTCAAGTCATTTGGGCAGGGCCTAGGCCCTCCCCTGTGTATCTAGGCTAAGAGAGTATCCCTCTATAGGAAATAGTTTCCTGAAGTCTGTTCGTGCACTGGGGATACATCCTGGTTCCACTGCCAGAGGCCCCATAGGCTGCCCAGTGCTCCTAACTGACACCCACACTGAGGGAGACTGGTTTGGTCCTATTTTGGTTCCCCAGCTGCCACACTGTGGTTCATAAATTCCCACTTTCTAAGGTCAGCTATTTCTGCAGGTTTTCCCAGCGTGGTCTTGACCCCTTTGTTAGTCACTCCTCTCTCACACTGGATTCCAGGAGTTTCTCTCATTTCGCAGCTATGGATCTCTGCTCCTGCTTCCATCAACTACTGGATGAAGGCTCTACGATGGCATTTAAAGTAGTCATCATTCTCATTATATGGGAAGGGCATATTAGGTACCCTCTCCAGTATTGCTTAGGTTTCTAGTTGGAGTCACCCTTGTGGATCATTGTATATTTATATTTTAAATGTATTAATCTAATATATTTATCAATCATCCTGCCTCAGGCACATTTGCTTCTACCAGGTAGAATTAAGAATTACCTTGTTGTGAAAAATTCCAAGCATCAGCATCTGTCCATCTTATAATAGGAATGTCATAATTCCTTACATTTGTCTTTTGAAATCTGTTATTTCCATGTGGTCCAAGCTATGTATATACATATGTGTGTACTTAACAAGCATCTCAGGATCCATTCAGTATTCTGTATTCTGATTGTTATTTTTCTCAATGATCAGTTTCAACTGACCTTTCATATTTTTTTCCATCTATCTTCTGATTACTCAGATCTTCTGTTAAGCTGTTAAATATTTCTGATCCCAAGAATATCTATATTGTCTTTTTTACATGATTTTCACTTCATCATTAATGCTTTCTATTTCATGAGACATCTGCCTTATATTCTCTTTTAGTAGTTTTTCATGACTTCCTTCCTTTCCTTCTTTAATAATATTGTAATAGCTAACTTAGATTATATTTCTATTAGAAACAACTATTTACTTCATAAAGAAGATTCTCCGGGCTGTTAGTTTTCTTTGCATGCTTATATTGCAAAACCCTATTTTAACTAGGCAAGGATATGTTACATTTTTTTGCTGCAGAATATTACCTTAATGATGCAAAGATGTGTTTCTTTGACTCATGCTGTATTTGTTTAATGATGTAAACATGTGTTGCTTTGCCTGCCTAAGGCACCTGATTTGTCTAATGAGCTGAAAGGTCAATACCTGGGAAAAGAAAGGAATAGGCAGGACTGCTGGGCTGGTAGAATAAACAGGAGGAGAAGTCTAGACTCAGGAGGAAGGAGAGAAAGAAGAGGAGAAGAATGAGACAGATACCCAGGGCAAGAAGCCAAGCAGATGCCAGATAGTCAGACATAGGAAGCTGTGAAAGTAGGATATACAGAAAGAAAGAAGGTAAAACGCCCCAAAGCAAAATGTAACAAGCTATATTAAAGAGGTAGACAGAAAAGAGCTAAACTAGTCTGAGCATTCCAAACTAATAAGTCTCTGCGTCATGATTGGGGCACCCAAAAGGAAAAGCCTGGTACATGCTTATAGTGTATTCTTACATCTTATAAACATCTGTAGGAAAATGGACATGCTTTATAATACAATATGGCTACACTGCGATTCCTTCACAGAGACCAGTTTCACTGATGTATGTTCTGTTGTAACTATCTGTTGGAAGGATTTACTGGATTGTGTTTAGCCTGTGTTCTTTGGCATCAGCAGCTGTGTACTTTGTGTTCAATTCAGCTAATAATTAGAAAATATTTCTCCTATTTCTTGAACCAAGATTTTGTATCCTCCATTGTGGGTCTCTGTATGAGTGCTGACACAAACCCATAATGCTCAGGCAGGCTAGGTTACAACCCTTCCCAGTCTTTAGTTCATGCGTTATAAATCCTCAACATCAATAAGAAATAAGCAATGTATTCCTTTCATAACTATTTCTCAGACATGAGAAAAACTATGAATGTTTTTATGAGCTTATAGATTACAAAAAGCAGTTTATGTTCCACTAATGCTGAATTTGCTTTCCATATTTTTAACACTTGTCCTCTTTGAGGATTTTTTTGTCCTTCTGCTAAATCCTTATTTTCCTCAACTCACTTCACTAAGTCAGACATCTGAACCACTATCAAAGATGTTTGAAATTGAGAAAATGAAAGCCTGAACTGTGAGAGGGTGTTTTCACTGAAATGTTGGATAAGTATTTAGGAATTGAGAACTAAATACCTGGTCATGCTGTATGATTTTTAATGTGATGTTTAATTTGGTTTACAAGTATTTTATTGATGATATTTTCATTTATGTATATCACATAAAACAACACATGATTTTCTTCTCTTGCTGCTGTTTCCTCATTTGGTTTTGCTATTAGGCAATACTAGTGTCGTTGGATGCATTTTGGAAGTTACTCTTTCAAATTTGAGGAACGAAGCGAAGAGGAATCTTGTTAAGTTCTTCTTCAAAGTTTTGTAGAACTGTCAATCTGTGTGCTTCTGGACTTTGTGCAATAGATAAAAAATGTTTTGCTTTGTAAAATTGTATTTGTACTAGTGTTTTTTGGATTAATTAAAAAACTTACAATATACATTATTACAATATGCATTATTTTTATTTCCCTTATTTATTTATTATCTCTTTCCTCCCTCTGGCATATGTGAATGCATGAATGCATGCGTACATACATACATACATATATACATACATAATACATACATACAGGCATATATGCAATGATACATATGTTTTCAGTGTTGACTATTTGGTACTGGATAACCAATTGATGTGCTCTTATCTGGGGAAGACCATTTCTCCTGCTTGCATCATTTATTAGTTACTTGTATATTGATGTTTTTACAACACACATGTCTATGTACCACATGCATTTAGTGCTTGAAGAGGAGGACAGCATGAAAAAAAGACACTGGATATCTTAGAACTGGTGTTATAGACAATTGTGGGCTGACATCTAGGTGCTGAGAGTCTAGAAAACCTATCCATACTCTTAACCACCAAACAATCTCACAAACTCCCTAAAATCATTTTGTTTTGGTTTTACGAGACAGGGTTTCTCTGTTTTGGAGGCTGTCGGTCCAGCCTGGGCTCGAACTTACAGAGATCCGCCTGCCTCTGCCTCCCAAGTGCTGGGATTTAAGGCATGCGCCACCAACGCCCGGCCCCTAAAATCATTTTTAACTGAACAGATTTTTAACTCTCCTCCTTCCATGATTATTCATCCAGAATATGTGTAACCAAAGTTTCAGAAACAAGAAAGTTAGAAAAGGAAGACAGAAAGCATTGTGAAAAAAATGTCTAATGTTTTCTAAATTTTACAAATCCCAGGAACATATACACTTAAGAATTCCCATTTCATAATGAGATCCTAGGTTTTCCAAAAAGTTAAATTCAAAGGCATCCCCACCAACATATAATCAGATCTCAGAAACTAAAGATAAGGGTGTGTCAAGCAGAAACAACAAATGGTAAAATTCTCAAATGACCAACAGAAAATTCCTTAACAAGATGCATAGACCAGAAAATAATGAACAACACATGCAGAATGAAGATTCATAGGCCATTGAGCCTTCACCAAGGTTACAGAGACAGACAGACAGACTGAAAGATAGAAAGATGTATTCTAAGTGACAGAAACAATGTGGGGACATGGAAGATTCCAGGAACATCGCAAATCTGTTGAAGAAATTAGGGCATCAAATGAGGCTGATATAAGGTAGGTATATTTATTGTTCTGCAAATGGTAGAGTCACAGAGGTAAAACTGCCCTAGAATATTGTGTCTCAGCTGAAGATAACACACAGCCAGAGGCTGGACATGGACCTACAGGAATTAATGCTTATCTTGGAAAGTTTCATTCTCACTTTGGTCCAGTATTCTCTTATGAAATTCCTTCTCATATATATATATTGGAAGTATGTATTTACTTTGATTGCTAGAGGTTTACAGCTGAGATATTTCCCTGGAAGACTGTAGAAAATTTGGACATTGGACTTGTAAATGATGCTGAGGGTTGTTGAAGTCAGACTAAATGTGTTTTACATGGGAAAAACCAGGAGTCTTTAGTGTGATGAATCAAATTTAAATGTTAGGATATAAATCTAAATCCAAAATATCCTCACAGGGTCTTGTTTGGGAAATTCACTTGACAAATTTTAATACTATTTTTTTTGGTTTTTTATGAGACAGGGTTTCTCTGTATTGTTTTGGAGGCTGTCGGTACAGCCTGGCCTCAAACTCACAGAGATCTGCCTGTCTCTGCCTAATGAGTGCTGGGATTAAAGGCATGCACCACCACTGCCCAGCTTAATACGATTTTTTAAAGCTGATTGTGCAGTAAGATTATTTATAATATAAAACATCCTGTTCTTTCAATGTTTAGTTTATTCTATCTAAATATTATTATAAAATGTATTTTGGTCATATTCTTCTTCCTTCCCAAACTCCTTCTGGGTCCTTCCCATATCACTACCTACCCTATTTCCTGCTCTTATTCTCTCAACATTCCACTACTAATTCAAATCATAGAAGAAAATGGCTAGGTTCCTTGATGTTTGCTGTAAGTCATAATTACAATAATCCAGTTAAGGTTCAAGTTTCATTTCTACACTTGTTATGTGTGTAGTATTTTCTTAGAGCAGTGGTTCTCAAACTTCTTAATGCTACAACATTTTAATACAGTTCCTTATGCTGTGGTGAAGCCAACCATAAAAGTATCTTCATTGATACTTCATAACTGTAATTTTGTTACTGTTATAGGTTGTGATGTGAGTATTTGTATTTCCTGATGGTCTTAATCAACCCCTGCTGATCAAGGGGTCATGACACACAGGTTGAGAAACACTGTCTTTGAGATGGAAATCAAAACTCCAAGTTCTCTCATCAGTGTAGAGGAAGAAGTAGCCGAAGTGAGAATACAAAATTTACTTTAGTTTTCAGTCATAAATCCTGGCCACAAGTACTCATATTCTGAGCATCAGCTGATCATTATCTTCCTGACGACAAAGATGTTGCACTTTGGGTTGTGCACAGTAAAGAGAACAGAAACTTCTCAGTTGTGCTTTCAACGTACATTTTAGCAAAATTTATGTGAATTTATGCAATGAAATCTTACTGATTTAAAAACCTCAGAGGTACAATTTCGTTCCCCAAATCTCATGTGTTTTGACTTTTAATTTAATTGACAGGAGGAATAAAATGTAATGCTTATCTTGTGTATGTGATAGAGACAGAAGGAGATGACATTTGTTCTAGGAACATCTGAGCTTCAGGCTTTTATGGATATGATTCATGATGTCACCCACATACAATAATAATGTGTTACTTTGGTTTCTTCTCTCACAAAAAAATACCTGAGGCTGGACATTCACAAAGCATGTTGCTAGCATCTGCCTGTCTCTGGTGAGGATTTACAATCTCAATTCTACAGAAATTTTCTAGTGGACATTTAAATTATTCAATCTTAGTAATGGATTCGAATTTTAAACAGTTTTACTTAAAAATTAAAATTGATCCAGTAAATCTGTGCTTCTCTTCACAGATGGCTCTACCTCTTTGGGGCATTTTCAGAGTGATGTAGAGGGTGTTGCTGGTAATTTAAATGATAGGAGTCCATTGGCATTCTGTGCTTTGGCAATGATGCTAAACTTTCTGTTTCTGGTAAATCAGCCCAAAACTTTTAAGAATTTTCCTTCATTACTGTGACTTTGAATTAAACTAGTAAGACACACACATATATATGTATATATATATATATAAAGTCTCACTTGTAACTATTTGAGAATATTAATACATCTAAGGAATCACTAGCATTAAACACATTATTGCAAGGCATAATTTACACAAAACATTTCTAGGAGATGAATTACAATATAAATTTAGAAAGAAGTATGCTTTGCTCCATATGAAAATCAAAGAGAAGTTATTTCCATCAATAGAGTAATAATAGCATCTAGTCGCCACAAACATTCATGTGTGTCTGCCTTCTAGTTTGCACTTCACATGTATCTACCCACAGATGTAAGTTTTCACTTTCCTCCATAGTCCTTTACATGAATTCAGGCTCCAGGCATGAATTGAACACAAATGCCTGTAAACATTCATGTTATATGATTCGCTATATGGAATTGTTATTTTAATTTCATCTGTAGTTATTTTACATAATGGTTGAATGACTCTTCTCTATATAACCAGAATATTATGTCATCACTTCAAGAAAGAAGATACTGGCTCCTGTATAGGTGCTGCCTACTGAGGCAAATTTATCATAGTTTGTAGTTTCTGTAATGGGCACTCAATAATTCCTTGTTTCTTTCACAATAAAGCCATTCCTGATCATCCTTTGGGCTCTATATTTATATTTGCATGGATAATAATGTATATATATATATTCATTTGTTTAGTGATTCACCCAAAGCCTGCATTCCAATGACACTGTAAAATCCTATTTCTCAAAGCTTGTAACTATTTCATTGAGATATTCCAAACTTTTCAGTTAATAATATGTAGTAGGGTTCAATAACAATTAACCAAATTTCATTACAAATGAAAAATGCAAATGTCAAAATATGCCCCGAAAGAAGCATATCAGTCTTGTGATACTTTTCTTTTTGAGTTTACCAAGATTAGAATTGAATTCCTGTTGCTTCCTACTGAATTCTGGGATTACAGGAATATGCAACTATGCTTATTAATTTGAGACCTTTATTCATTAAGTTAATTATATGGCTAATGTAATGTTTGACTAAGTACTTCCTCTAGTTCGTGCTAAATTTAATCCCCTTTGGGAGGCACAGTATAGAAACTTAATCTTCCTCTGGTGTTTAGATTTAAGAATTTCGAGAAATTATTAGAATAAGAAATCACTAGGTATAGCTTCATGGTTAAATCCTTGTGATTATATATATAGCAAGGAGGAGGAGGAGCACCTGCCAGAAAATCAGATAGGCTGCCCTCATACCATCTCCATGCTCTCTCTCTCTCTCTCTCTCTCTCTCTCTCTATATATATATATATATATATATATATACATATATATATACACACATATATATAATATGTGTGTGTGCTTCCCCAAAGAATTGAATTTTCAGTGTCATCCTTAACACTACAACAGAATACCAGCTTCAGCTCCCATCCCCCTGTCCATACCTCATGTGGATCCCACAAATCATCCCCTTCTAATATCTCTATACCACTTATCATTTAAGCCTTGCCTCCAACACCAGCAGGGATTCCCTGTAAACATACTGAAGGGACCAGCCCCCTGTTTTAGCAGCCATGACAGGCTAACATGTGCTCACCTGACTTGCCCCTCCTGTGTAACTCACTAGGAGGTCAGATACCCCTGTGGCAAGGAACCAATCAGAAGTTAGCTGGCTGTACTGTGCTTTATGGCTTTGGGTGTGCTTTATGTATCAGTGAACAAGGGTTACCTGCAGAGCATAGCAATTGTCCTGGTAGGGCCTATAGACCATAACAAGCAATTGACCAATCAACACAATACAGGTTATCCAAGCCCAGAAGCACACCAATCCTGAGACTATTGTGTACCCCTAGACACTTCCCTTGCACTGCCCTATAAGATCCTCACCCTGTGGTTTCTCTGGGCCTTTCTCCAGCCACCCCCTGAGGTGAATGGATGAAGGGCCAGGAGCTAATGGGATTAGCTGGTTAAACAACAGCAAAAATAGACTCTTTGTTTTTGCATTAAAATGGGCCTCTTGGTGATGTTGGGGTTTAGAATTTGGGCACAATAATACCAGCTGAGAAAACCAGAAAATTGGCAATACATAGACACCAGGTTATCTGAAATTCAGAAAGTTCTTTAAATGAATAAATCACTTACTGAAATCCAGGAAAACTCAAGCAAACCTTTGGAGGAATGAGTAAATTCCTTCAAAAAATAAAAACATTTGAAGGAAATGAGTAAAATTGTTCAACACCTGAAAATCAAAATGGAATCAATAAACAAAATAAAAACTAATAGAAATCTGGGAAGTAAAATGGAATTTGAACAAGGCCTACAGAAGCAGGCTTCACCAACAGAATACAAGAGAAAAAAGAAACTTAGCTATTGACATGATAGAAGAAATCAAAACATCAGTCAACAAAAATCTTAAATCTAAAAACTTCTTACATAAAACATCCAAGAAATCTGGTACAGTAAGTATAGAACAAATGTAAGAATAACAGAAATAGTGGAAGGAGAGGAATCTCAGCTCAAACCTCAGAAAATATGTTCACTAACATCAAAGAAGAAAACTTTCCTAACCTGAAGAGTTGTGTGCCTATAAAAGTTCAAGAAGCATACAATTTACCAAATAGGTTAGATCAGAAAATAAATTCCAGTTGCCACATAATAATGAAAATACTAAATATCTAGAACAAAGAAAGAATATTAAAACCTGCAATGGAAAATGAACAAACAACATATAATCATAGAAGTATTAAGATTATACTTGATTTCTTAATCACTTTTCTAAAGTCAGAAGGACCAGGCCAGATATCTTGCAGAGACTGTAAGAGACCACAGATGCTACCCCAGACTACTATGCCCAACAAAACTTTCAATAACCATAGGTAGAGAAAATAACATAGTCCAAGGTAAAGGCAAATTTAAACCATACTTAATCTATAAATTCAACCTCACAGGTGGTGCTATGATGTGGGATGTCATTCTGTGTATATGTTGTCTTATTGGAAGTTGTTGAATAAAGCACTGTTGGCCAATAGTGAAGCAAGACAGGTAGGACTAGGAGTCTAGGAGGATTCTGGGAAATGTAGTGAAGTGAGTCTTTGCCATGTCATAGCAGGAAAAGATGCATGAGACTGCATCCTTGGAAAGATAAGTCTTTATAAGAATAAATATTAGTAATTATGGGTTAATAATCTAATCAGAGCTAGCTGATAAGAAACCAAGCAAATGGCCAACAGCTTCATAATTATTATAGTGTTCCATGTGTTATTTGGGGGCTCAGACAGCTCGGCAGGGCCCAAGCAGTGGACAGGAAGACGAAACGTTACAGTGCTAGAATGAAATAAGTAATAAATAAATTTTAAAAAGTAGATAAATAAATAAAAATAATCTCACACCATGAAACCAAAAGAAATGAAACACACATACACACACACACACACACACACACACGCACATGCCATATACACCAATGCCTTTAGCACCATCACCACCAACAAAATAACAATAATTAACAATCACCCTTCTTTCATATCTTTTAATATCAGTGGTAACAATTTTCCCCAGATAAAAGGGACACACTAGCAAAGTGGAAGTAGAAACAATATCCATCCTTCTACTGCATCCAAGAAGCATACAGCAGCATCACAGATAGAGATTACCTTGTAGTAAAGGGTTGGAAAAAGATACTCTAAGGAAGAGGACCTAAAATGAAAGCTGGTGTAGGCATTTTGATATCTAATAAAAAAAGATTTCCAACCAAACCTAACCAAAAGAGATGGGGAAGGACACTGTGTACTCATAGAGGAAAAAAATCCACCAAGATTACTTAATTCTTAATATCTATGCCCCAAACACAAGGGAACCCGATTTGTAAAACCCTCAAACACCTATGGAGGGAAATTTAAATATCCCACTCCCATCACATCCATACAAAAACTAAATGGAAAACACTGGAGTGAAAAGATATTATAAACCAAATGGACTTAACAGGACATGACCAAAGCACAAAGGAATATATCTCCTTCCCAGCACCTCACAGAACTTTAAAAAAATCATGTCTCAACAAATACATGAAAATAGAAATACCTTCATGCATCCTACCAGACCACCAAGGATTAAAGCTAATATTTAGGGCCTTGGTCCTGCCTCAATGTGATTTGACAGACTTTGTTTACTCCCCATGGGAGGCCTCACCCTTTCTGAGGAGTAGATGGGAGGGCTGTGGAGGGAAGGTGGAGGGAGAAGGAAGAGGATAGGGAAGGGGGAACTGGAATTGGTATGTAAAATTTAAAAAAAGATTGTTTTTAAAACAGAAGAAAAAGCAACAGAAACAACAGAAAGTCAATAAACGCATGGAAACTGAACAACTCCCTACTGAATGAATGGGTCAAGATAGAAATAAAGAAAAAAATTAACGATATCTGGAATCAATACAAGGAATACAAAGCACACCTGACGGGAAACAATGAAAGAAATGCTAAGAGAGAGGTAAATAGTACCAAATATCTACATAAAAAAGAGGGTTCTCATACTAGCAACTTAACAGCACACCTGAAACTCTAGAACAAAAAGAAATAAACATGCCCAAGAAAAGTAGGAGACAAGAGATAATCAAACTGAGAATTGAAATCAATAAAATACAAATAAATAGAGTGATACAAATAATGAAACAAACAGTTGGTCATTTGATAAAATCTACAAGATTGAAAAATCCTTGTCCAAACAAACTAAAAGGCAGAAAGAGAATATCCAAATCAACAAAATTAAATATAAAAAGGGACATAACAACAGACACTGAGGAAAGCTAATAAGTCATAAGAACATGCTTTAAAAACCTGAACTGCACCAAACTGTTTCCAGGTTCTGCCCATTACAATAATGCTACTATTAACATAGTTTAGCAAATATTCCTTCCCTGTGGTGGGATAACTTGCTGAATCTTGATTCAGGCTGGAGGGGCTTGGTACAGCCTCAATTTGGTAGGCCAGACTTTGTTGAAGCTCCAAGGGAGGCCTTATGCCCTTTGCCCTCTGAAGAGTGGATGGAAGGTGGGGAGGGGGAAGAGAGGCAGGGGAAAGGTGGTTGGAGAATTGGAGTTGGTATGTAAAATTTTAAAAATTAATAAAAATACTATAAATGTGAAAATACAATCTTTTTACTGACTTTTTAAGCCAGTCATATTTGGTTTTATTTTAGATCGTTGGGCTGTCCAGTTTCTGATTCTTGGTCATCAAGGAAGTGTAGGGCATGGGCTTCCTCTTATGAGATGAGCCTCAATTTAAACCAATCTTTTTTTTGGCCATGTCCACATGTTTCTTTTTTTTTTTCCTAACTTGAGTCAGAAAGAGATCTGCCGGTGAGGGTAAGCAGGGAGGGACT
Source organism: Mesocricetus auratus (assembly GCF_017639785.1). Lineage (NCBI taxonomy): Eukaryota > Metazoa > Chordata > Mammalia > Rodentia > Cricetidae > Mesocricetus > Mesocricetus auratus. Next base: position 56,562,557 of record NW_024429195.1, on the reverse strand, counting down.
GAGAGGAATAGAAGGAGAGGAACTTATAATCAAGATATATGAAAGTGTAAATACCCTATTTTCAATAAAAAATGGAGAGAAAATATATAATACATAGACACATCCATACTTCATTTTTGTTTACTTGGTATGCCCTGAGACATCATGGGAATTTTCCATCAAGTTCTCAGAAGATTCAGACTCCTAGCCTTGCACCTGCAGTTACATGAGCTACAATAAATGCTTATTTATCAAAGTAGCTTACATCTGGTATTTTGTTACAGTGATGATGGATGAACTATGACAGCAGCTAGTAGCTAGGGATGGATGCTCTAAATTCTTAGAATACAGAAATTCAGAGAAGAAGTAAAAATAGCTATGCCACAGTATTTACTAAATAAGAAAAATATACATTCATATATTAATATTATGATGTGCTATATAAAATAATATATATTTTATTTACATTGTTTCACAAATACCTTTATTAAAGTTAATTTCTTTTTTCTTTTATTATTTTAATTTGAAATAGCTTGTTTCACATGTCAATCCCTGTTCCCTCTCCTGCCCCTCCTCCTGCACCACCCCACCATTCTCCCCAGCCTCTCAACCTGTCGCCACTTCCTCCCACATAGGGGATATCTAGAGTCTGTCATTTCACTCAGGGCAGGATCCAGGCACTCCCCTAAGAGTCCAGGCTGAGAGAGCATCCCTCTTTGTGTTATGGACACACGAAGTCCATTTGTATGCCAGGGATAAACACTGATCCACTGCCCAGGGCCCATAGGTTGCCCAGGCCTCCTCACTGACTCTCACATTCAGGAAGTCTGGATCAGTCCCATGCTGGCCTCCCAGCTGTGGGTCTGAGGTCCAAGAGCTCTCCCCTGTTCAAATCAGCTGTCTCTGCTGGTTTTGCCAGCCCATTCTTTGCCAATTTGCTCATTGCTCCTCTCTCTCTGTCACTGGGTTCCTTGGGTTCATTTCAGTGTTTAACTCTAAGTGTTTGCCTCTGCTTCCATCAGCCACTGGATGAAGGCTCCAGGATGGCTATAGACATCAAGTTCATTATCAGGAATGGGCATTCGAGGTGGTCTCTCCACTATTGCTGAGCTTGCCAGTGGGTGTCATCCCTTTAGATCCATAGAGGATTCACTGGTGCCAGATCTGTCTTCTAACCTATGACTCCCTCTTCCCCCTGTTCTACTCCCACTCAACTTTGCTGTTCCCCCGTGACCTACTCTCTCTTCCTCTTCTCCCCCTCTTTTCTTCCCAGCTCCCACTCTCCCCCCCCCCCAGTGAGGTGACTGGATTACCTCACTCAGGAGAGTTTCTTCTAATGCTGTCCATTTACCTGAGAATTTGAAGATGCCATTGTTTTTTCTGCTGAGTAATACTCCATTGTGTAAATGTACCACATTTTCTCAATCCACTCTTCAGTTGAGGGGCATCCAGGTTGCTTTCAGGTTCTGGCTATTATAAATAATGCTGCTATGAACATAGTGGAGCAGATGACTCTTTTGTATGAATTTGCCTCTTTTGAATATATGCCTAAGAGTGGAATTGCTGGGTCTTGTGGTAGATTGTTGTAGACTGATTTCCATTTTCCTGAGCAATCTCCATACTGATTTGCATGTGGCTGTACAGGTTGGCATTCCCACCAGCAGTGGAGGAGGGTTCCCCTTTCTCCACATCCTCTCCAGCATAAATTGTCTTTGGTGTTTTTGATTTTAGCCATTCTGACAGGAGTAAGATGGTATCTCAAAGTTGTTTTGATTTGCATTTCCCTGATGGCTAAGGATGTTGAGCACTTTCTTAAGTGTCTCCTGGCCATTTTAGCCTCCTCTATTGAGAATTCTCTATTTAGCTCTGTGCCCCATATTTTATTTGGATCCTTTTGTGTTTTGGAGACTTGTTTCTTGAGTACTTTGTAAATTTTGGAGATTAGACCTCTGTCAGATGTGGGGTTAGTGAATATCTTTTCCCATTCTGTGGACTACCTTTTTGTCTTTTTGACTGTGTCCTTTGCCTTACAGAAGCTTCTTAGTTTCAGGGGGGTCCCATTTGTTAATTGTCAGTCTCAGTGTCTGTGCCACTGGTGTTATGTTCAGGAAGTGGTCTCCTGTACCAACTCGTTGAAGAATATCTCCCACTTTCTCTTCTAAGAGTTTCAGTGTGCTTGGATTTATGTTGAGATCTTTAATCCATTTGGACTTAAGTTTTGTACAAGGCAATAGATATGGATCTATTTGCAGTCTTCTGCATAACAATACCCAGTTATGCCAGCACCATTTGTTGAAGATGCTTTCTTTTTTCTATTGTATAGTTTTAGCTTCTTTGTCAAAAATCAAGTGTGGGTTAAAAATAGGGTTTTCAATTCGGTTCCATTGGTTTACCTGTCTATATTTGTGCCAATTCCAAGCTGTTTTCAGGACTATAGCTCTATAATAGAGCTGGAAGTTAGGTATGATGATGCCTCCTGAAGTTGCTTTATTGTATATGGTTGTTTTGGCTATCCTGGGCCTTTTGTTTTTCAATATAAAGTTGATTATTGTTCTTTCCAGGTCCTTGAAGAATGGTTCCAGAATTTTGATAGGGATTGCATTGAATATGTAGACTGCTTTTGGCAAGATTGCCTTTTTTATATTGTTGATGCTACCAATCCAAGAGCATGGGAGATTGTTCCATTTTCTGGTATCTTGTTTGATTTCATTCTTTAAAGACTCAAAGTTCTTGATATACAGGTCTTTTACTTGGTTAACATTATCCCCAGATATTAGATGCAGTTTATGGCTATTATAAAGGGTGATGTTTCTCTCATTTCTTTCTCAGCCACTTCATCATCTGTGAGTTAACCTTGTATCCTGCCACTTTGATGAAGGTTTTGACAGCTCTAGCAGATTCCTTGAGGAAATTTTCAGGTCACGTATGTAAACATATCATCTTCAAATAGTGAAAGCTGGACTTCTTTTTTTCCTATTTGTATCCCCTTGATCTCCTTTTGTTGTCTTATTGCTGTAGCTGGTACTTAAACTACAATATTGAAGAGATATGGAGAGAGTGGACAGCCTTATCTTGTTCCTGATTTTAGAGGAATTGCGTTGAGGTTCTCTCCATTTAGTTGATGTTAGCTGTTGGTTTATTGTATATTGCTTTTATTATGTTCAGGTATATTCCTGTTATCCCTGATCTCTCTAGGACCCTTATCATGAAGGGGTTCTGGATTTTGTCAAAGGCTTTTTCAGCATCTAGTGAGATGATCATGTGGTTTTTCTTTTGCAATTTGTTTATATGGTGGATTACATTGATAGGTTTTCTAATGTTGAACCATCCCTGCATTCCTGGAATGAAGCCTACTTAATCATGGTGGATGATTTTTCTGATGTGTTCTTGAATCCTGTTTGCTAGTATTTTATTGAGTATTTTTGCATCGATATTCATGAGGGAAATTGGTCTATAGTTCTCTTGCTTAGTTGTCTCTTTTTGTGGCTTGGGTATCAAGGTAATTGTAGCCTCGTAAAAAGAGTTTGGCAGTGAGACTCCTGCTTCTATTGTGTGGAATACTTTGAGGAGTATTGAAATTAGCTCTTCTTTGAATTTCTGGTAGAATTCTGCACTGAAGCCATCTGGGCCTGGGCTTTTAGTTGGTTGGGTGACTTTTGATGACTGCTTCTATTTCATTAGGGGTTATAGGTCTGTTTAGATTGTTTATCTGTTCTTGATTTAGTTTTGGCAAGTGATATCTATCCAGGAAATTGTCCATTTCCTTTAAATTTTCAAATTTTGTGGAGTACAGATTTTCAAAGTATGCCCTGATGATTCTCTTGATTTCCTCAGAGTCCGTTGTTATGTCCCCCTTTTCATCCCTGATTTTGTTAATTAGCATGCTCTCTCTCTGTCTTTTTTGTTAGTTTGGACAGAGGTTTGTCTATTTTGTTGATTCTCTCAAAGAACCAACTCTTTGTTTCATTGAATCTTCTCGATGTTTTCCTGGTTTCTATTTGATTGATTTCAGCCCTCAAGCAGATTATTTCCTGGTGTCTGCTCCTCTTTTGTGAGTTTCCTTTTTTTTTCTAGAACTTTCAACTGTGCTAGTAATTCTCTAGTGTGACTGTTCTCCAGTTTCTTCATGTGGGCACTTAATGCTATGAACTTTCCTCTCAGCACTGCTTTCAGAGTGTCCCGTAAGTTTGAGTATATTGTGTCTTCTTTCTCATTGAATTCTAGGAAGTCTTTAATTTCTTTTCTTATTTCTTCCTTTACCCAGGGATGGTGGAATTGTGCGTTGTTCAATTTCCACGAGTTTGTAGGGTTTCTGCGATTTGTGTAATTGTTGAATTCTAATTTTAATGCATGGTGGTCTGATAAGACACAGTGGGTTATTCCAATTTTTTGTATCTGTGGTGATTTGCTATGTTTCCTATTATGTGGTCAATTTTAGAGAAGGTTCCATGTGGCACTGAGAAGAAGGTATATCCCTTTGTGTTTGGGTGGAATGTTCTATTGATGTCTATTAAACCCAGTTGGGTCATAACTTCTATTATTTATTTTGTTTCTTTGTTAAGTTTCTGTCTGGATGTCCTGTCTAGCAGTGAGAGCGTAGAGTTGAAGTCTCCTACTAGTAGTGTGTGAGATTTTATGTGTGATTTGAGCTTTAGTAATGTTTCTTTCACGAATGTAGCTACCTCTGTATTTGCAGCATAGATGTTCAAAATTGAGACTTCATCTTGATGGACTTTTCCTTTGATGAATATGAAGTGTCCTTCTTCATCTCTTTTGATTGATTTTAATTTGAAGTCTAGTTTGTTAGATATTAGGATTGCTACCCCACTTGTTTCTTGGGTCTGTTTGATTGGAAAATCTTTTCCCAACCCTTTACTCTGAGGTAACGTCTGTCTTTGACGTTGACATGTGTTGTTTGCATCCAGCAGAAGGATGGGTTCTGTCTTCGTATCCATTCTGCTAGTCTGTGTGTTTTTATAGGCAAGTTGAGACTGTTGACATTGAGGGATATTAATGACCATTGATTGATGATTCTTGTTTGTGCTTGATTTACTGGTAGTGGAATTATTGTGTGTAGCTTCTCCTCCCTTTTTCTTTTGGTTTTTGATAAAGTGGGATTATCTATTGACTGTGTCTTTGTGAGTGTAGTTATCTTCCTTGGGCCTAGGATTTCCTTCTAGCACTTTCTGTAGAGCTGGATTCATGGATATGTATTGTTGAAATCTGTCTTTGTCGTGGAATATTTTGTTTTCTCCATCTATGGTAATTGAGAGGTTTGTTGGATATAGTAGTCTGGGCTGACAACCTTGATCCCTTAGCATTTGTAGGACATCTGTCCAGGATCTTCTGGCTTTCATCGTTTCCATTGAGAAGTCAGGCGTCATTTGGATAGGTCTCCCTTTATATGTTACTTGGCCTTTTTCTTTAGCTGCTCTTAATATTTTCTATTTATTCTGTATGTTTGATGTTTTGATAATTATATGGCGAGGTGACTTCTTCTGGTCCAGCCTATTTGGTGTTCTGTAAGATTCCTGTATTTTCATAGCCATATCCTTCTTTAGGTTAGGGAAGTTTTCTTCTATAATTTTGTTGAATATGTTTTCTGTACTTTTCAGCTGCATTTTCTTGCCTTCTTCTATACCTATTATTCTCAGGTTTGGCGTCTTCACAGTGTCCCATATTTCCTGGATATTTTGTGTTAGGGATTTTTTGGTTTTGAGATTTTCTTTGGTTGATGACTGTATATCCTCTAATGAGTCTTCAACACCTGAGATTCTCTCTTCTATCTCTTGTATTCTATTGGTGATACTTGCATCTGTACTTCCTGATTGTTTACCCAGCTTTCCTATTTCCAGCATCCCCTTTTCTGTGTTTTCTTTATTGTTTCTATTTCAGTTTTCAATCCTTCAACTGTTTGAGTTGTTTCCTTCATTTGTTTGGTTGTTTTTTCTTCGTACTCTTTAGATTCTTTGAGAGATTTGTTTATTTCTTGAATTTTTCCCCCATTTCATGTATTTTTTGTTTGTTTTTTCTTCTATTTCTTTAAGGGATTTCCTTCTTTCCTCTTTGAGGGTCTCTATCATCTTCATAAAATAATTTTAAGGTCTGTCTCCTCTACTTCATCTATGTAGTGGTTTTCAGGTCTTGCTGGCATTTGTTCTCTAGATTCTGGTGGAGTCATGTTGGTCTTTCTATTGCTGAGTGAGCTCTTATTCTGTCTTCTTCCCATCTCTTCTTCCAGTGGGTGTATGTGGGTTCTTTCTGTCTCTACTGGTCTCCTTCCTTCCTGAAACGGATGCTGGGAACGCTGAGAATGAAGCTGAAGCTGAAGCTGGTGTCACTGGAAGTTGGGGCCTGGAAGGGCTGATGCCTTTCCTGTGTGGGCGGGTCTTCTGGGTGCCAGGAGCAGGCCCCTGGAAGATTGATGGGATGGGTGTTGGGCAGGGGATGGGGAGTGGTCCCTGGAGACCCTGGCTCACCTGAAGCTGGGGTTGCCAGAGTTTGGGGCCTGGAAGGGCTGATTAAAGTGAATTTCTTTTATAGTCATATCCTCCTTTTTTGTGATGAGTCCTAAATTGTTATCTTACAACCATTTCATATAAACTTAAACTGCTCATACCAAAACTTAACAATGCCTAGCTCCCTTATTGATTAATTTTACATAAATTTTAGCTTATATTTTTATTGCTATGGAGTTTTAAAAGCAATTAATTTATTGATTAATACCCATTTGTGTCCTCCAGAATACATGTTTTGAAGCCCTAGTGTTCACTGTAACACTACTTGATAATAGTAGCATTGGTAGATAGTTGGGTCCTAAGTGATTAAAAGAGAGAATTCATTGTGGAATTAGTTAATTGATTAGAAGTGACACCAGAGTAAACATTCTCTCTCTGTCTTTGTCTCTGTGTCTGTCTCTCTGTCGCTGTCTCTGTCTCCTCTATCTTTCTGTCTGTCTGTCTGTCTGTCTGTCTGTCTCTCTCCCTCTCTCTCTGTCTGTCTCTCTGTGCCTGCGTGTGTCTGTGTGTTTCTGTTTCTCACTTCTCTCCCTTTTCACACTCACTCTCTATATATTCTTCTAAAAAAGATAGCCATTAAAATTCCAGGAATGGAGCCACAATATGATCTGACTAAGCTGTTCTGCTAATATTAAGCTTCCCAGTTGCCAAATCTGTAAAAATTAACGTCTATTGTTTAAGCTACCAAGATAATAGCAATATATTAACTTAGATGGAATATGATAAATTCGTTTCTTTTTTGCCAGGCTTATATAGCTTTTGTTCCAAACTGGAGAGAAAAAATTTCGATTTAAAAATCAATTATCAATGCTAGAATTCTCATATTAGCACTCATCTATTAATCCTTGCCAAAAATGATAATCTCAAAAAATTACAAGTTCATATCATCTAAATACTTTAAACACCATATATGACAAACTATGGATGCATTCTTAGTTATTATCCTGATGAATTTGCCATTAACAAGAATACACTAGTAGGGGGAAACTGGTGGATTTATTCATGTGTTTAACTGGTAAGTTTACAAAATGCTGCTAACAAGAACAATCAGCCTGTGATTCACGGTCCACAATGCTGGCACAACATCGCGAGCTGCATGCAAATGCACTAAGGACACATCATAGATATTAAAACAAGACTAAACATGTCTGCTTTCAGGAGCACACATGCATATTCATAGCAGGAAATCTCTCAACTCTATTATAAGCTATCAATCAACTATCAAAGAGTGTACACAGAAATGAAAAGAATAATTGAATAGCTGAAAGCTTAGATTTACCAATTATGTACTTGAATAAATACATTTACACATAAAGAATAAAACCTGTCACCCTCAACTGACTCAAAAAGAAAGACTGGTATTTATGTCTTAAGTGCATTATTGCACTAATAAAATTGAAATAATTAAGTGGCTATAGTAATCTGTTGAACTCATATTTTCTGTAAATAGGAGTGATTGATAGTTACATCTGAGACATAATGAGGACAATGTTTCCATGCTGGTGAAGCAAGGCTGTAATATCAGTTATTCAGCAGACCAATACTATTGGATCATGAGTTCAGTCTCCCTGACCTCAGAATACGTTCAATAAACAGGTTAACTCAGTAAGTTCCCAACTCAATTAAAAGAAAAACAAACAAACAAAAACCAAAGAATGTGTCACTAAAGTTCCATAATAGAAAGGGTATGCCTGGCATGCATATGACCCTGCGTTTGCTCCCTAGTCCATAAAAATTAGAAGAAAAATACGACTTTATAATTATTTTAAAGCTATGTTTATCATTCTACATGTTTAATATTTATGTATGTAATGGAATGCAAACAAATATTTGAGCAATGCCCAAATAGGCAAACATGAATCTTTTCTAGACCCTGCCAGATAAACAGTAGCATTCTTATTGACACTTTACTTCTTTTAATTCACTAATCCATCTGCTTCAAAACCTTCAATAATTATACTGAAAAAGAAACCCATTACATTTTAAAATCCCAGAATTACAAACAATTGTATTAGTATGTGCAGCAGTCAGTTCTTTTGGAGTCATGCTATGAAATTATAGGCACCCCAACGCTCAAACATTTGCCTAATTAACATGAGACTGGCGTATCAGTGTAATGTATTTCCCTTTTATCTGGGGGATGCTTGGAATCAACAAATGAGCTCTCATATATCAAAAACTCACTCTCCACCTAGCCCCCATTTCCAACCCTTCCACCAGATGTACAGTCTCTGCTATAGTTCCTTCAGCCCTATAGCACAGGGAAACATCACAGCTTTCCTATTCTTATTTCAAAGCAAGACAATTATGATCACAATTATCTATAGTGACTATAAACTTCTGTTTCAGAGATTTTCATTAATCCTAAAATGTATAAAGTTACTGAGTATTGAATTATGAAAAATACACCTTGATACTCTTCAAAAAACCATGATGTGGACCCTGTTCCTCTTCAATCATTAGTCTTTAGGAGGTACTTTCAAGCTTTTAATTCTCTGTATTCTCTTCTCTCTATTTCAGGTCCATTTAGGTTTTCACTTTATCTATCTATTATCTATCTATCTATCTATCTATCTATCTATCTATTAATGGTTTTGACAAAATTAAGCTGTCTATTTGCACCACTTGCAGCCATACTTCAGCCTGTGTTTCTAGTCATGTTTCTCTGTTCAACTTCAAAAGCAGCAACAGAAGCTAGGTCCTTTCCCAGACTGTTATCTCTAGTCTGTCTGTCTTCCTTATGACAAACTGAAGAATGACTTGTGCTTTTAAGGACTCATATTAACCACATTCAATGTACATAATATTTTTCCCTTAAAGTCTATAAATTTAAATCCATCTTCACAAACTCACTTTCCATGTCTTATTGCATATAGTTCCCAGGTAGGTAAGTCATTTTATCTACCCTGTAGCAAGTCTTTCTCTGTAATGCCTGCCAGCTCACAAATCACAACACAGAGACTTACTGTTAATTATTAAATCTTGACCTATAACTTAAGCTTGTCCCACTAGCTCTTGTATATTAAATTAACCCATTTCTATTCATCTATGTGTTGCCACATGATTTGTGGAATTTACCTGTCCTCCTGCACGTCTTGTTCTGTCTCTGTCTGGCTAGAGACTCTTCCCTTCTTCCATGTGTTCTCTGTTCCCAGATATCTTGCTTAGCTATTGGCCATTCCGGTTTTACTAAACAAACCAGAGTGACATACCTTCACACTGTGTAAAGGAATAGTGTACAACAATACTCCATCTGCATGGTGACTCAAGGATGGATTTCCTTCTTTTACTATGCTCAAAATGCCTCCTAAATGCCCACTTGCCAATTACATAGTGCTTTTTACACTTTAGATGCTTCTTGTTCTGAGGGTCCCCATTCTAAACATCGAAATTGTCTATTGTGGTTAAAACAAAGTTTAAAATTGTCTGCTTTAAACTGATGCATATGTATTTCATACTGTTGTACATCAGAAGATCAGGCCTAACATGATGTAGGCGTGTCTCTGCTCGCAGGTGCATGAGAGCCCATTGTGCTAACTATGCTCTCTGTTCCTCTCTAGAGGCTTCGCTAATTCCCTTTTCATCTCACACAAGTGGTCAGCCTGGGTTGCTAGGTTGGGGTTAGAATTCCCTTATTATGTTTGCTTACTGATGGTTAGTGGAAAGTCCCACCTTGTACAAAGTTACTTTTATTCCTGTTCATCAGTGATCTTTACATTCAGAACTAGGACTAATCAGCTAAATCCTCACTCCTTTAATATCTCTACTCTCCATCTCCAGTTCAAAAAGTTTATTTACAAATTAAGAACATAGTAGAACAGAATATCACACTTAGATAATCCACTGAGACTAGGCACCCAGTCTTCAGATCACTAAGTATAATCACATGCATAAAGTTTTCTCTTCCTTACTGGAATATAGGATATGTTTACATAATCTGACAATGGAGAGATAGGCATTGTTAGAATTGAAAGATGGCCTTTCAAAAATTTCTTGCCACACATATTTTCCTTTTCATATCTTTAAGGAGCTGGACTACTGCTCACATTGGACCCTGGGTAATATTCAAGTGGAAATAGGGGATAGCTGTGGAATTGAAAACAGGGGTTTCAATTAATAATAACAAGTTAAAGTAAAAAAATTTCCAAAATAGCAAAATAAATGCATTGTAATGTAAGTTTTTACTTTAATTCTTATAAATGAGAAATCCAGTACAACAAAAGTAGTAATTTGCTGATCAGTTACTACTCTAAGGCAATTATTTTAGCTTTGGCAAAACTAGGAGCAAACATATCAGCACAGCTAGTCATAGACCAATGACAGAAGAGATGGAAACAGGAGGTTCTGGGAATGGCTTTATATTTGACAATGCAAGTAGGATGCCTGAAGCATTGTTATCTGCAGTCGGAATGGAGGGACATATAGCAGTAAAATGAAAGGGAAGTGCTCTGACTTGAAATCGAAAGGCCAGTGGAAGGAATTTCATTTGAAGCTCAGAACAGCAGTAATTGCTCCAGCTACAAGAGTGTGAAAATGACCGCTGAAATGGTGCCTCTTCTGGCTTGCTAATTGCATCATCCTAGTCAGAAATAGAAAAGGAAACAGAGTAATTGGTGTGGCATGGTGAATTCAAGGGACTCCCTGGCCCCATTTCAATCGTAGCAAATAAGCCAGTACTGAGGAGTTATTCAGTGCGTGAACTCAGCCTGCCAGACTTCTGCATAATGACTTGCTACGGAAGAACAGACTGCGAAGTTATTTTCTCTGTATGTTTTGAGGCATAAATATACCTGGCACCCTAACCTGAGGGAGATACAGGAAATAGCCACTCAACAAGTGTTGAACCAGAGTGAAAGCTGTCAATCTGCTCCCCAGAAGTTTGAGGGAAAACATCTGGCTGTGTCTTCAAGAAGTGCTTTCTCAAGAGGAATGGAGCTGAGAACTAGTAAGGAAGGTGGAGGATCTGTCACCTATTCTGTGATTTAGACGACATGTCAATCTGATGACAAGTACATGCCACTATCAATGTAGAATTAAGCACATCAGGAAATACAAAATTGGTTCTGGATAGGCAGAAGAGAAAATGCAGATGGGCTTTATTTTTTTTCATACTCCAGATGAATAGCTAATGAGGGAAGAGATGAAGATGGAATTTAAAAATTGTTGATTAAACAGATGTTGCTCCAAACACCTCTCTACCACAGAAAACTTTCTCATTCCAATAACTTTAGAAACTCATTTGCAGAAATATACTATATCATGAAAATGAGTTACTTTAGTTACGATTTTAATGAGTTGTTTTTAAAATGTGTTTTGATTATAAATAACATGAATTTAGAATGTTTTTTGTTTATAAATAGCATAATGAAAAGTAGAATAATGGATATCCAATTTGAGGGGAGTAATGCAACAATAAAATATCTGCCCAATGACATATACATTTATTTATATATTCAACCAATTTATATGACTGTGCTACTTTCCTGTTGTGAAATGCCTGCTGACTCTCACTTGCCCAGAATACACATTGCGTTAGCTTATACCTTCTGATGTTCCCTGTCTGATAGCTATTGTAGACTCCCTTGAGTTTCAACAGGGAACCCATGCATCCTTTTGTTTCAAGAGTGTTATTCTAAGTCAGTGATGTTGAATATATTGATGATATCGTTTTCTTTTTCAAAATATAGGAATTTTAATTCACTCTGGGAATTTCATACATGTATATCATGTTCACCCTTCTTATTCCTATCTCATGCATCACACCACCCTCTTCCCTCTGAAATTCGTATATATATTATAAGTTGTGCTTTAAGTCCACTTAGTTTTGCTCATATATTCATGTGTGTGCGGTCAGTCTCTGGAGCATGTTTATCCTCCCAGATATCACATCCTTAAAGAAAACTGCCTCCCTCTGCCCTCGCAGCCATCAATTGTCAGTTCCCCTCCCTCACATGCTGTAATAAGAACTCTGTTATAAAGACTGATCCAATGATATGAAACTGATTCATTCCTATTTCTCTGTTCCTTTAGCACATTTCCATTAACGTCTACGAGTTTGGTGCAAATTTTGGATACATCATGAAGCAGGAAAACTCTCAGTTCAAATACTGGACCCATTACTGATTTTCTTAATGCCCTGAAAACAAAACAAAACAAAAACTGTTACTTTGTTCTACACAAATATTACTGGATTTTTTTTCAAGGGCCATTGCAACTATTAATGGATATGAATCTGAAAACCTCACATCCTGATAAAATACACTCAGAATGTCTTTCTTTTTAAATTTACAAATTAGTTGTATTTGTAACTTATGGAACTTACTATCTTTTTGTTTAAAACAACTCATTTTTCAATTTAATTTGTGTTTTCTATTATAAATTCCTATTGGTTTTTTTTAATCTATACTACAGGAACTTCTTATTCTATTTTCAATTTCCTTTCAAAGGAAAATGAATGAATTCACATGTCTTACAGAGGTGAAAAGAGGTTTTATCTCCATGTCTGTGAACATTTTTTTTATCATTTTTTATTTTAATTTTAAATAGCTTGTTTTACATGTCAATCCCAGTTCCCTCTCCCTCCCCTCCTCCCGCACTCCCCTTCCCCCCACCCTCCCACCCTATTGCCAAATCCTTCCACATAGGGGATATCTAGAGTCTGTCATTTTACTCTGGGTAGGGTCCAGGCACTCCCCTAAGACTCCAGGCTGAGAGAGCATCCCTCATTCTACTGGTGTCTAAGCAAAGCTGAGTTTTAAGCATAAAATATTAAAACAATCATATGTTTGTCTCATTTTCTCTTACCTTAAAAGAAGGATAGATACCCACTATGTACCATAATTGATCATTGTCAAAACGTTTTCTTTTCAAAAAATGTTTTATGTATGCATGTATAACTGAATATATGGATGTGTACCACATATGGCCATGAAAAACACAAGATTAGTGAAAAGGGCACTGACTCACCTGGTGGTGAGCTATAAACAGTGTGGGACACCATGCAGATACAGGAAAGGAACCTGGTCTCTACAAGAGCTGTAAGTGTTCAGAATTGCTGAGTCATCTCTGTGGAATTCCAGGAAATCCTACCATTCTTCTGTTTTCATTTCTCTTTACTTCATTACTTCAAGCATTGAAGGCATTGTGAATGATGCCATTTTTTTTAAGTATAGAAAGAAATTGAAAATATCTGGCATCTTTTTTTATATGTTTTCCAGGATAATTTATTTGAGTCTCTAGAGTCTTTCTTTTTTATCATTTTTTATTTTAATTTTAAATAGCTTGTTTTACATGTCAATCCCAGTTCCCTCTCCCTCCCCTCCTCCCGCACTCCCCTCCCCCCTCCCACCCTATTGCCAAATCCTTCCACATAGGGGATATCTAGAGTCTGTCATTTTACTCTTGGTAGGGTCCAGGCACTCCCCTAAGAGTCCAGGCTGAGAGAGCATCTCTCTTTGTGCTATAGGCACATGAAGACTGTTTGTATACCAGGGATAGACACTGATCCACAGCTCAGGGCCCCATAGGTTGCCCAGGCCTTCTCACTGACACTCACATTTGGGGGTCCAGATCAGTCCCATGCTGGCCTCTCCACTGTCGGTCTGGGGTCCAAGAGCTCTCCCCTGTTCAGATCAGCTGTCTCTGCTGGTTTTGCCAGCCCATTCTTTGCCAATTTGCTCATCACTCCTCTCTCTCTGTCACTGGGTTCCTTGGGTTCAGTTCAGTGATTAGTTGTGTGTTTGCCTCTGCTTCCATCAGTCACAGGATGAAGGCTCCCGGATGGTTATAGACATCAAGTTCATTATCAGGAATGGGCATTCGAGGTGGTCCCTCCACTATTGCTTAGCTTGCCAATTGGTGTTATCCCTTTAGATCACTCGAGGTCACTCTGGTGCCTGATCTGTCTTCGATCCTATGTTTCCCTCTTCCCCCTATTCTACCCCCACCCCCTCAACTTCCTGTTCCCCCATGACCAACTCTCTTCCTCTTCACCCCCTCTCTTCTTCCCAGGTCCCACTCCCTCCCACCCCTCACCGTGTTCCCCATCCATTCAGAGGATCTTGTCTCCATCCTCTTCTCTTGGGTACTATGCATATATGAATATCTTTTAGGTTCTTTCCTGTTTCCCAGACTCTCTTTCTGTGGAAGTGCAGACTGGCTCTATCCTGATCCATGTCTAAAATCCATATATGAGTGAGTACATACCATGTTTGTCTTTTTGCGACTGGGTTACCTCACTCAGGATGGTTTCTTCCAGTGCTATCCATTTCCCTGCGAATTTCAAGATTCCATTGTTTTTTTTTTCTGCTGAGTAATACTCCATTGTGTAAATGTACCACATTTTCTCTATCCACTCTTCAGTTGAGGGGCATCTAGGTTGCTTCCGGGTTCTTGCTGTTACAAACAAGGCTGCTATGAACATAGTGGAGCAGATGCCCTTGTTGTATGAACCTGCCTCATTTGGATAAATGCCTAAGAGTGGAATTGCTAGGTCTAGTGGTAGATTAATTCCCATTTTCCTGAGGAATCTCCATACTGATTTCCAAAGAGGCTGTATGAGTCAGCACTCCCACCAGCAGTGGAGGAGTGTTCCTCTCTCTCCACATCCTCTCCAGCATAAATTGTCTTCGGTGTTTTTGATTCTAGCCATTCTGACAGGAGTAAGATGGTATCTCAGAGTTGTTTTGATTTGCATTTCCCTGATGGCTAAGGATGTTGAGCACTTTCTTAAGTGTCTCTTGGCCATTTTAGCCTCCTCTACTGAGAATTCTCTATTTAGCTCTGTACCCCACCATTTAAGTGGATCCTTTTGTGTTTTGGAGACTTGTTTCTTGAGTACTTTGTAAATTTTGGAGATTAGCCCTCTGTCAGATGTAGGGTTAGTGAATATCTTTTCCCATTCTGTGGCCTGCCTTTTTGTCTTTTTGACTGTGTCCTTTGCCTTACAGAAGCTTTTTAGTTTCAGAAGGTCCCATTTGTTAATTGTCGATCTCAGTGCCTGTGCCACTTGTGTTATGTTTAGGAAGTGGTCTCCTGTACCAACTCGTTGAAGAGTATCTCCCACTTTCTCTTCTAAAAGTTTCAGTGTGGCTGGATTTATGTTGAGATCTTTGATCCATTTGGACTTAAGTTTTGTACAAGGCGATAAACCTGGATCTATCTGCAGTCTTCTGCATACCAGTACCCAGTTATGCCAGCACCATTTGTTGAAGATGCTTTCTTTTTTATATTGTACAGTTTTAGCTTCTTTGTCAAAAATCAGGTGTTCATAGGTGTGTGGGTTAAAATTAGGGCTTTCGATTCGGTTCCATTGGTCTACCTGCCTGTTTTTGTGCCAATACCAAGCTGTTTTCAGGACTATAGCTCTATAATAGAGTTTGAAGTCAGGTATGGTGATGCCTCCTGAAGTTCCTTTATTGTATAGGGATGTTTTGGCTATACTGGGCCTTTTGTTTTTCCATATAAAGTTGATTAATGTTCTTTCCAGGTCCTTGAAGAATTGTGATGGAATTTTGATAGGGATTGCATTGAATCTATAGACTGCTTTTGGCAAGATTGCCATTTTTATTCTGTTGATCCTACCAATCCAAGAGCATGGGAGATCTTTCCATTTTCTGGTATCTTCTTTGATTTCTTTCTTTAAAGACACAAAGTTCTTGATATACAGGTCTTTCACTTCCTTGGTTAACATTATCCCCAGATATTTGATGCTGTTTTTGGCTAATGTAAAAGGTGATGTTTCTCTGATTTCTTTCTCAGTCACTTCATCATCTGTATATAATATGGCCACTGATTTTTTTTGAGTTTACCTTGTATCCTGCCACATTGCTGAAGGTGTTTATCAGCTCTAGGAGTAACCTTGTGGAGTTTTTTGGGTCACTTATGTAAACTATCATATCATCTGCAAATAGTGAAAGTTTGACTTCTTCTTTTCCTATTTGTATCCCCTTTATCTCCTTTTGTTGTCTTATTGCTGTAGCTAGAACTTCAAGTACAATATTGAAGAGATATGGAGAGAGTGGACAGCCTTGTCTTGTTCCTGATTTTAGAGGAATTGCTTTGATTTTCTCTCCATTTAGTTTGATGTTAGCTGTTGGTTTACTGTATATTGCTTTTATTATATTCAGGTACGTTCCTGTTATCCCTGATCTCTCTAGGACCTTTATCATGAAGGGGTTCTGGATTTTGTCAAAGGCTTTTTCAGCATCTAGTGAGATGATCATGTGATTTTTCTTTCGCAGATTGTTAATATGGTGGATTACATTGATAGATTTTCTAATGTTGAACCATCCCTGCATTCCTGGAATGAAGCCTACTTGATCATGGTGGATGATTTTTCTGATGTGTTCTTGAATCCGGTTTGCTAGTATTTTATTGAGTATTTTTGCATCAATGTTCATGAGGGAAATTGGTCTATAGTTCTCTTTCTTAGTTGTGTCTCTGTGTGGCTTGGGTATCAAGGTAATTGTAGCCTTGTAGAAAGAGTTTGGCAGTAAGCCTCCTGCTTCTATTGTGTGGAATACTTTGAGGAGTATTGGAATTAGCTCTTCTTTGAATTTCTGGTAGAATTCTGCACTGAAGCCATCTGGGCTTTTTTTGTTTGGGAGACTTTTGATGACTGCTTCTATTTCATTAGGGGTTATAGGTCTGTTTAGATTGTTTATCTGTTCTTGATTTAGTTTTGGCAAGTGATATCTATCCAGGAAATTGTCCATTTCCTTTAAATTTTCAAATTTTGTGGAGTACAGATTTTCAAAGTATGCCCTGATGATTCTCTTGATTTCCTCAGAGTCTGTTGTTATGTCCCCCTTTTCATCCATGATTTTGTTAATTAGCATGCTCTCTCTCTCTGTCTTTTGGTTAGTTTGGACAGAGGTTTGTCTATTTTGTTGATTTTCTCAAAGAACCAACTCTTTGTTTCATTGATTCTTCTCAGTGTTTTCCTGGTTTTTACTTGATTGATTTCTGCCCTCAATTTTCTTATTTCCTGGCGTCTGCTCCTCCTGGGGGAGTTTGCTTCTTTTTGTTCTAGAACATTCAGCTGTGCTATTAATTCTCTAGTATGACTGTTCTCCAGTTTTTTCATGTGGGCACTTAGTGCTATAAACTTTCCTCTCAGCACTGCTTTCAAAGTGTCCCATAAGTTTGTGTATGTTGTGTCTTCATTCTCATTGAAATCGAGGAAGTCTTTAATTTCTTTTTTTATTTGTTCCTTTACCCAGGGATGGTGCAATTGTGCATTGTTCAATCTTCATGAGTTTGTAGGGTTTCTGCGATTTGTGTTATTGTTGAATTCTAATGTTAATGCATTGTGGTCTGATAAGATGCAGGGGGTTATTCCAATTTTTTTGTATCTGTGGAGATTTGCTATGTTTCCTATTATGTGGTCAATTTTAGAGAAGGTTCCATGTGGTGCCGAGAAGAAGGTATATCCCTTGGTATTTGGGTGGAGTGTTCTATAGATGTCTGTTAAACCCAGTTGGGTCATAACTTCTATTAGTTCTTTTGTTTCTTTGTTAAGTTTCTGTCTGGAGGTCCTGTCTAGCGGTGAGAGCTGAGTGTTGAAGTATCCTACTATTAGTGTGTGAGATTTTATGTGTATTTTGAGCTTTAGTAATGTTTCTTTCACGAATGTAGGTGCCTTTGTATTTGGGGCGTAGATGTTTAAAATTGAGACTTCGTCTTGATGTATTCTTCCTTTGATGAATATGAAGTGCCCTTCTTCATCTCTTTTGATTGATTTTAATTTGAACTCTAATTTGTAAGATATTAGGATTGCTACCCCCACTTGTTTCTTGGGACCTATTGATTGGAAGATCTTTTCCCAACCCTTTACTCTGAGGTAACATCTGTCTTTGATGTCGAGATGTGTTTCTTGTATGCAGCAGAAGGAAGGGTTCTGTCTTCGTATCCATTCTGCTAGTCTGTGTCTTTTTATAGGCAAGTTGAGTCTCTTGACATTGAGGGATATTAATGACCATTGATTGGTGATCCTTGTTTGCGCTTGATTTATTGTTAGTGAAATTATTTTGTGTAGTTTCTCCTCCCTTTTTCTTTTGGTGTTTTGTAAAGTGTGATTATATATTGCCTGTGTCTTTGTGAATGTAGTTATCTTCCTTGGCTCTAAGTTTTCCTTCTAGCATTTTGTGTAGAGCTGGATTCATGGATACGTATTGTTTAAATCTGGCTTTGTCATGGAATATTTTGTTTTCTCCATCTATGGTAATTGAGAGCTTTGCTGGATATAGTAGTTTGGGCTGGCATCCTTGTTCCCTTAGCGTTTGTAGGACATCTGACCAGGATCTTCGGGCTTTCATCGTTTCCATTGAGAAGTCCGGTGTAATTCGGATAGGTCTGCCTTTGTATGTTACTTGGCCTTTTTTTTAGCTGCTCTTAATATTTTCTCTTTACTCTGTAGGTTTGATATTTTGATTATTATATGGCGAGGTGACTTCTTTTTCTGGTCAAGCCTATTTGGTGTTCTGTAAGATTCTTGTACATTCATAGGCATATCTTTCTTTAGGTTAGGGAAGTTTTCTTCTATGATTTTGTTGAATATGTTTTCTGTACCTTTAAATTGAATTTCTTCACCTTCTTCTATACCTATTATTCTCAGGTTTGGCTTCTTCATGGTGTCCCATATTTCCTGGATATTTTGTGTTAAGGATTTGTTGGTTTTGAGATTTTCTTTGGTTGACGACTCTATATCCTCTAATGAGTCTTCAACACCTGAGATCTCTCTTCTATCTCTTGTATTCTATTGTTGATACTTGCATCTGTAGTTCGAGATCATTTACCGAGCTTTTCTATTTCCAGCATCCCTTCATTCTGTGTTTTCTTTATCGTCTCTATTTCAGCTTTCAATCCTTCAACTGTTTGAGCTGTTTCCTTAATTTTTTTGTTTGTTTTTTCTTGGTGCTCTTTAGATTCTTTGAGAGATTTGTTTATTTCTTGAATTTTTCCCCCATTTCATGTATTTTTTGTTTGTTTTTTCTTCTATTTCTTTAAGGGATTTCCTTGTTTCTTCTTTGAGGGTCTCCATCAACTTCATGAAATAATTTTTAAGGTCTGTCTCCTCTTTGTCTATGTAGTGCTTTTCGGTCTTGCTGGTGTTGGATCCCTGGATTCTGGTGGGGTCATGTTGGTGTTTCTATTGCTGAGTGATCTCTTATTCTGTCTTCTTCCCATCTCTTCTTCCAGTGGGTGCTGGTGGGGGTCTTTCCGTCTCCACTGGTCTCCTTCCTTCCTGCAGCTGAAGCTGGGGATGCTGAAGCTGGACTCAATGGGGTTGTGGTCTTGGAGGGGCTGATGTCTTTCCTGAAGCTGGACTCGCTGGGGTTGGGGTCTTGGAGGGGCTGATGTCTTTCCTGTGTGGTCGGGTCTTCTGGATGCCGGGAGCAGCCCGGAAGATCGAGGGGGATGGGTGATGGGCGGGCGGTCCCCGCCGGAGACCCAATCTCACCTGAAGCTGGACACGCTGGGGTTGGGGTCTTGGAGGGGCTGATGTCTTTCCTGTGTGGGCGGGTCTTCTGAATATCTGGCATCTTAATAGAGACAACACATTTTATAAAAATAAACTTCAAAGAAAACCTCATATTTTTGATACAAGTACATAGTTTTTTGTAGTTTTTTTATACTTTTTTCCAGTGATCAAGGCAAATATAATCTAAAAAATTTTAAGGAGCTAATATTGATACAAAAATTAAGATTAAAATAGTAAAATTAGTAGAGGAGACACTAGACCTCACTTAATATCTGCTTACTCACTCCTACTTCTGTTTCATTTTTGAAGGAACAGAATCATAATCAAGATATATTCAAGCCATTAATACCAGTCATTTCACAAATGTCTTACGTGCTTTATTCCAAACTTATTTTAATTATTATACTCTAATCTTAAATACACAATGTTTTTTCAAAACATATTTCCTACTATAGAATGTCTGTCTGCCTGACTCTATTCCCACATTTGATTTAATCTGATTAAAAACAGTAAAAAGCAAAATTACTTGTATTTTAACATGGTAAATATTTTTTCTGTATTTTATTTTATTTTTATTTTTTATTTTTTGGTTTTTCAAGACAGGGTTTCTCTGTATTGTTTTGGAGGCTGTCCTGGAACTCACTCTGTAGACCAGGCTGGCCTCAAACTCACAGAAATCCACCTGCCTCTGCCTCCCAAGTGATGGGATTAAAGGCTTGTGCCACCAACGCCTGGCTTTCTGTATTTTATTTACTTACATCTTAATGAAACTGTTATTCTCAAGCTATATATGTGTCCCATTAGTCCAGAAACGTTAGTACCATGGCACATAGTCTCACACACCAGACCTTCATTCCTTGCTATTTAATGTTTTGTTGAAGAGTCTTTATTTTTTCACCTTTCTCATTGATACAGAAGCCCAATGCCAATTAAAATTAGTATCTTCCTTAGATGAAGTACTAACAGGTTGACAGCTGAAATTTCTCTATGTCATAGTCTCCAATCACCAAACTAGAGGCAATGTGGCCTGCCTAAAGCAGCTGCAATACCATCCTGCATAAATAAGGATCTGAGCATATAAAGAATGGAAAGAAAAATTGGGGAATATTTTAAATGTAAAAACTTTTAATTTAAACTTGCAATTGAATAAATATAGAGGTGGGATTCTGCATTTGAATCCAAAGCATTTTAGTCAAATGTTGTGGCAATGAACTACAGTTCATTCTTAACACTAATGATTTTAACAACAAAGGGACCTGAATGGAGAGGAAAATGAAACAAATTTTCAGTAGAAAACTTTAAAAAGAATTTCTCAATCAAAAATCATTTTCTTTTTTTTGTATTTTAGGAAGCTAATAATTCCTGCTTTTTTATTTCTTATTGTAAAATACAAAATTTTATTTCATAAGATATCCTATAAATTTAAATTCCCAAATTAATACTTTACTGGATTATTGAACTTTAATTTAACTCCACCATATCTGCTTAAGCAACACTGAGACTACTTGTTTTGTGACTGTGACTCAGAATTATCGAGTATCTCAGTAAAACTGCTTCAATCTCCAAATCTTTCCTGTTTTCTTATGACCTTATACCTGCATGCACACATAGGAATGGAGACAGGGCTATGCATTTTCAGCCAGATAATTCAGTATCTATAGAGATGTCTCAGGGTAACATAAAATACTTTAATTCATCATGTTTAACATCATAGCTAGAAGAGTAAGACTCAGCATAATACATTCTTAAGCCTTTACCTCTTGACCAATGTATTCATGTCCTCTATCCTTTAGAGATCATGGAGTGGTTGTGACGAGTGTTATCCAGTGAGGATTAAGAGAAAAATAATTATGGTAGTGGGAAATTTGCATGGTTTACAACATGACAAATACTCATGGGAAATTTTCTGTCTCAACTTCAGTCTTCTCTAGTTTTACGCTAATTTGATGATAGGAACAAACTTTGTGAATCCCTTTGCCTTCATACATGGGGCAGTACCACTGCTAGAGGAAGCATGATGCACTTCTTCATGCCTTCCCACTACCTTGTTACCACTTAGTATCTGCTAGCACGATGGAGTGGAGCTTGTTCTGGGAGAAAGCACATCTGTACAATGAGGTCAGCATTTTTAATGCTAATTGCATTTACTGTTTCTGAGAAGCATGACATTCAAAACTGAAACAAATGGAGGAGTTTAATGGTAATAATAGTTCAGATTTACAAATAATACAGGGTTTTTTGAAATGGTCCCTTTTTTTCTAATTTGTGCCATTAGTTAGTACAAAAATGTGAGAACAAAGTGATTTATGCAAGAGAAATGATAGCTCTTGGGAACACTAGAGGACTACTTACACATAGTACTTGCTTAAATTCTAAGAATTAATTTATTCCAGCAATGATAATATTTAAAATTTGCTATACTATGTTCTGATAAAGAATGAGGGAAGGAGCTTTGGGAAATTCAATATGAACTAAAGGTCATTCTGCCCTAGGAGTCGTTCACAGTCTTATCACATGTTTTTTTAAATTATGAAGGGTAGAATTAATAAACAACAAGTCAAAGCAAAAACTTTATCTAGGAAGAGAATGAAGGTGAAATCTGGACATAACACCAGTGAAAGTTACATAGGAAGAGTAAGTTATATAATATGGCATCCTAGGATTCTTTAGAACAGATAAACGAATATGAAAGGTATATTTTAGGCACATGTGCCCCTAAAGTAAAGATGTTGAACAGCATCATGAATATATCAAAATTTAAAGATTTTGATTTTTAAATTACTTTAAAAAAGGAGTATAGGCTGGTACAGTTTAAACATTTCTCAAAAAATAAATGAGTCCTCCAAGGTTAAATATAAAGTATGATTATTACTTTCACAATTGGAAGCCAGGCCTCATCATTCTACTATTACCTTGGATATCTTATATCACGATAGCATAGATTTTGTCATTGTCAGTGAGTTTTAATTTGATTTGTATCTCTGTATGCATGTGAGGGAGCAGGAAGGGAAAGAAACAGAGAGGTGGGTGGCAGGCTGAGGCTTATGGTTGACACTGAAATTAGACAGTAGATGGGAAGAAATTTTGACACTAGAAATCATTATTACTATAAATGAAGAAAAGACTAATATAATGGCATTGTTAAACATTATATGTATTAGACATTCCATGCCTAGAGAATATGATGGATCCAGGAAACTTTAAATGAAAACCTACTTGGTTCCCTTTAAAGCCCAAAATGTTAAACATTTTATTTTGTTTTTGCTCTAAAAATTTGTTCAAATTAGTGTACTTCTCATAATGTCTCAGATTATCTAAGGAAAATTGGTCAAGTATAGCTCTCGTATACTATATTTTGAAATGTCCACATTTAGAGTTGTTCTTCTTTGCCTATTAAAATTTTATGCTATTAGTATGTTATTTATATATATAAAACATCCACTAAGATAGTTTTGTATTATTTACATATTAAAACCCCATGCTGGGTAATATCCTAGTAATTTGTGTCACTTTGAGATTCCTACTATTAATGATGTTTTCAAAATTTTATCTGTTGATGTAAATCTATTAGTGAGAAATCACTGCTTATGCTTGACCATTCTTTAAAGAAATGATCAAGAAGATGTGCGGCTCAATAAAGAGATTACTCTAGTCCTCCTGATAACTAATTACAATAAGGACATTTTTGTTTTGACCCAAATAGAGTTCTAATTTGTTGATTTTATAGATGTGGCTTCCTAGTACACTTCCCCAGTATTACATATGAAGAGTATAGCTTATTGCAAAGTGTTCTATGAGGTTGCTTTGGTCTCACTCACTGTTTCAAAATTACACATCAATAGCAAATAAAGTATTTTTATAAATGAAGACCTACACTCATCACCTTATATGACCAGTAACTTTGAAATATTTAGTTTGTTTCCTTGATAATCTCTTTCTAGCTTAATGCAAAACTGACGCCCTAACCTGTGCTTGGAGAATTGGGTAATTTTAATGAAAATCTTTTATTTGTGATTGCTTCTTTTACTTATTAAAGATTTTGTCAAAGCCCTTACTTTTACTATTACGAATCATCAGTGAACAGTGGCTGCTGTTCTCAATCTCCTTCTCAGAATAGTGTCCGTCTTGATTGCAAAGAGGACATGAATAGAATTTTATTTACTCCTTTTCCTACAGGATTTTGGAGAACTCCTCAAAAAGGTCCACATTTTTTCTGTCTGTCGGTCTCTGTCTCTCTCTGTCTCAGTCTGTCTCAGTCTGTCTCTGTCTCTGTCTCTGTCTCTGTCTGTCTGTCTCTCTCTCTCTCTCTCTCTCTCTCTCTCGTGTGTGTGTGTGTGTGTGTGTGTGTGTGTGTGTGTGTGATATTATGATTTTCAGGTATATTGTCAAAGTGTATGTGTATTGGCATATTGGGTCAGCCAGCCAAGCAGGAGCCAAGATAAAATTTCCTATGTGGGATCAGATAATTATCTACTCTAATCCTAGCACATCAGTGCAGAACTTAAGTGGTGACTTCATAGTGTAACGCAACAAAAGCCATCTAATTTGGTTCTCATGCCTGTAGTACATGATCAGGATTCCTTTCCAGTTCCTTCCATTTAAAGTGGGTTATACGTAAAAGAGTATTCAGGAATAGAATGACAGTCTTTGAACTTTTTATAAGCCACTTAGATGTGAATCTCTTTGGCTAAAACTCAGTTAGTGGAAACAGAGCTCAAAGAAAAATTAAGTTTCTAATTTTAGAAACCCCCAAAAGTTCTCTGACAAAGATTTCCTTACACTGAGAGAAAATGAGAAAAGCTGTCTCTCCCTTACTCACAGTCTTTGCCATATGCTGCGGCGAAGGGGGATCCAGTAGACTGCTGGCAGGTGTAAAAGTATGGGTGACATTAATGTGGGCAGATCGAAAAAGAGCATACAAAGGCTAATCAACAGGGCAAGCAGGGCACAAGAAACAGAGCTCTGGACAAGGTCAGGTCAGATGTTTATTAGAACTAAAACTACTCTAGCCTTAACGTGATCCCAGATGGACATTAGCAAGACATAGCTTTCTGTGTTATAAGCAGAAATTTACAAGCCACTGGTTGTACAAACAACCTTTAAGTTGGCATGTTGAAAGTCCAAGGAGCCAATTTAGAGTATTGGAATTGTATTAAAATATAAACATAGATAAATAATACCAATATATTAATGGATTCCCTTTAGAACAAATACCTGTCATTACCTAGTCCTACTGATAACTGAACAGAGGGATATGAAA
Source organism: Mesocricetus auratus (assembly GCF_017639785.1). NCBI lineage: Eukaryota > Metazoa > Chordata > Mammalia > Rodentia > Cricetidae > Mesocricetus > Mesocricetus auratus. The sequence continues at coordinate 56,537,317 of NW_024429195.1, read as the reverse complement.
TATAAATTAAATGTAGAATACATGTATGATAAGGATTGAGCAAAGAAAGGAATTGTTTATGAGCCCTCAAAAAAGTGAATGTTCTTACCAGGAATAAAATCTAATCAAGATCAAGATAACAGACAATCTAGGGGATTGTGATTAAGAATTCCTCTTTCACAAATAGCCTTAAGAAATCTCTGGTTAAAAAAAATCATGGGTGATCATCCAACATCTGACTCAAGTGAATCCAGGACCAAATCTTAACCTTGGCCTTTTACTATGCCTTGGTCTCAGCTGCTCATTCAGAATCTTTATTTTCCTAAGATTTTAGAAAACAGAAACCACACAAAGAGAAAGTGCACAAACAAAAATGGGTCATCAAGGAATTTAAAATGAGCCACAGAAGTATAGTAAGATCAACAATCTGGTTCCTGTCTCTATAGTGTCTGAGTTTATATGTTTTGCATCAAAAAGCTCTTCTCATAGCAAGAACATTACATTATATAATCATGTTGACTGTCATTTAAATGTTTGTAGTGTCAAATTGCTCACCAAATAGAGAGCTGGAGGAAGAGATGGTGCTATCCTCTAGGTGAAATTTGTACAAAGGGAATATCCTCAACATTACTTAACCCATACCATGTCAGTCGGGAACAGCAGGTTAGAAACAGTCCAAAGCAGGATTCCAGAGCTCTGAAAGATGGGTGACTTTGAATCCAGTAAGAAAAGGATATTCTAGATTTACAATCAGAAGATCTCATGCAACATATGTTAAGAGATAGTTTCCTTTATAAAAAAGATTTATGGTGTGTGTGTGTGTGTGTGTGTGTGTGTGTGTGTGTGTGTGTGTGTGTGTATGCATGGTACCTGCAGTGGTCAAAAGAAGTTATCCGTGAACTGCTGGACCTGGATTATTTGAACCAAATCAGTTCCTCTTTAAGAATGGCAAGCACTATCATTCACTGAGATATCTCTCAGAGCTAAAATTAAGAAATCATGCTTTTAATTTTAGCTGCAGAGTTTCATCGGGGTCTCCACCTGACTGTGGTGATCTGAGGCATACTATCTTAAACTTCCATGCCCTATGTTGATTTCATATCCAAAATGTATGGTTGTCAGGAAGGTTTAATGACATCATGCAAGCTAATGAACCATTCACTAGCCATCTTCTAAGCCTTGAGTGCTCAGTTGATGCATTCTTATAAGAAGCTAAGAGAGCTCTCCATCCTAGGATATGTAGTAACAGTGCTACCTGACAGGAACACAGAACTTCCATGTTCTCATTTCCATTCACTAGAAAGTTCCCTTTTGTTCCCTGGAGTTCTCTTGCCATCACTCTATCCACCTGTTCTTTGTAGATGCTTCTCCTCTGACTGAGAGTTCAAGAAGTCTGTAATTTCAAGTGTGTCTCAGTTTCCTTTGCTCCATGAATTTCAAGTAGCTGTATGACATTTGAGAATCCAGTTCATTAGAAATCTACTATATCATTTTGGGATTGAGTGACTGTTACCTGATTTATTGGATTTAAGCAAAGTTTTCCACTGAAAGCTTTAGATTTTAAAGTTGGAAAACATTTTATTAAACAATATTTCTCCAAACCTGAACTATGTATTCATTACCTGAGGATATTTTCCTTTTTCCTGGGGATTAGGTGACCTTACCTTTCCTTCCTATAGTGCATGGGTTGATTCACAGTGCTTGCTTGTTTGTCTGCCTTGGAGAGTCAGTTTTTGAAGTAGTGGTATTATGAAAGTAAAATTGCTTCACAGCAGCTTCATCAAGTATCAGTACACTTGAACCAAGCCTTCAGTATTACACTGCCTCTGGAGACTGCTTAAAATAGGCACTGAGAAATTCCATGCAATATAACAGGAGAAACAACACAAGTATCTTCTAGTCTCCTGTCCACACAAGTTGCAAAGTTTCCTGCTTGGAAACTCTGAAAGGCTCACTTTACCCACAAAAGCCACTATGCTAAACTAAGAGAAGATTCATATAGAAAGATAGCGATGTTGACCTATAAGCCACTTAGAGGACACCATCCTCCTAAAACTACACAGTTAAGGAATAAGGAAATGTGTCCACGTAAGGATTGGGTAAAATAAGGTCCTTTGCCCAGTTAGAGACAGTCCTGTTGGCAGAATTGAATTTCACTGGTCCAAAGTGAATATTTCCTTGATATTGTTAAGAAACTTTGCTATTCATTGATATCAACTTTAAGGTTCTTCATATTGTCTGATGTGTTACATAAATGGAAAACTCCCATATATATTGTACTGCATGCTATATTTTTTCACCATTGTAATAAAGAAAAACAATATAATAAATAGACAACAATACATCTAAATTTCCATTCAAAGGCTTGGGAGACCACAAAGACAACAAAACAGAAGCAAAACTATTAGGAACAATACAGGAAAAAATTCAGTAATTTTATATTGTATGTCAACTGTATAGAGTACTCAAGTGCCCTTCCCAATATATGACTATATAGCTGATAAGTAAAATGTAAATAGGTGAGTAAAAATTATTTCCATCTGTCTGTTAACTTGATTTGGACCTTTTGATTGAGTTAAACAAAACAATGGATGCTCAGTGTCTTGCTTTGCATAATACAATGGAGGAAAAATAATCTCCTGGACTTAAAAGAAATCAAGTATCTTGCTGTTCTCAAAATTGTATCATTTTCCATGACTGTGCAGTGTCAATTATGACATTAACTAGATATGATAATAAAAATCTGGACAAAGGTCTGTGGATTTTTAATTAATAGACAATGTATGATGATGATAGATGAAAGAGAAAAAAGCAGAGACATAGTCCCACCCTCCTCTTTGCAGAATAATGACCTGAAGATTTGTTCAATGGCAGATTCTGTTTCCTAAACAGGACTGTGGTTTCTTGCTTCTAAGACGAGCCCAGTGATGCTGAAATTCTTAGACTCTGCCCCAACTCTCAGCTCCTGAATGGGTGCTTCCACAATGGAGTAAAAAAGTGCACAAAACTTTGGGTAATCATTAAGATGAAAACGTCCAGGAGCTAGAGTAGCAATATATCAGTATTGCCCATGAATAGAACTTCCAGATGCATTTACCTTTGTAGATGTTAACCTTTTGGTCCCAGCTGAGAGAACACAGGTGTTCCCTATCTCCATCAGCCCATGTCATAGCCAGATAGCTCCGTGAAGCCAGGTTTCTCCTTTTCTTTTTCTTGGGGCATTAATTTGTACTTGTCAAATCCCTTTTCCTACCCTTAGGAATATGTCTAATTCATGACTCTGATTCTTTCCAAGTTAATAACCCAGAAAACATCATTCTGAGAGTCTGGAGAATACTGATAGAGACATTAGTACCGTTTAGGGACCTGAGGAAGGGAGGAGCCTAATTTCACTGGACTGTAGTTTACGAGCACAGATAATGTTACCAGGAAAGAACAAAAAATCATAGTAAAATGTGTTTGTCAAGGATACCAACTTTTGTTTGGTCATGCTGAAAACCTTCAAAGTTGTACACATGTCTGAACTGCATCATCACTGTGAGTTTATTTACCTCAAACGCACCTTCTGGGAAGCAGCATCTCAACATCAGCTTCTGGCACTTTGTGCTGGAACTATTGGAAGAGACCCCATGGAAACTGTCTTCAGCTACTTATCTATCTTTATTTTGTTTTCGTCTTAGACAGAAAATACAATTTCTCTAATTCAGAACTTATTTTTTGCACACCATATTGTGATATTCTACTTACTTTGTGTTATGTTACAAAAGAACTATTATATTGAAATTATTTGCTTTGCACACAAATAAAAATGACCAATCTATAAATTCTTACTGATATATTTATCTCAATGTATACCAGGAGAAAACTTACTTAGAAGAGCTATTATCCATATAAGTAAGATAAGACTGTAAAACTCTTTTACTTCCAAATACATATGCTGCTATGTGGTGGTTTGAATAGGGATTGACTCCATAGACTCATGAGTGTTAAGCATAGATAGTACCACTGCTAGTAGGGGTGGTCTTGTTGGAGTAGGTATGGCCTTGTTGGAGGTAGTATGTCACTAGGGGGATGGGCTTTGATCTCATATGCTCAAGCTATGATCAGTATGGAACAAAGTTGCTTCTCTTCTCTGGGGATCAAGATGAAGAACTTTCTGTTCCTTCTCTAGCACCATGTCTGCCTGCATGCTGGCATGTCCCACCATGGCAACAATCAACTAAACCTCTGAAACTGTAAGCCAGCCCCAATTAAGTGTTTCCCTTTATAAGAGTTGCCATGGTTGGTGGTTTCTCTTCACAGCAATAGAAACCCTAACTAAAGTATAATGTTAGTCCTCAAGTACTTATTATGTTTAATATGCCCTGTGTGTATCTTATATTCACATGTAAGTTTAGTAAGACTCCTAGCACTGGGTGCAGACAACAGCGTCACTGAACTCCTCACAGTATTCTGAGTCAATTGCTCCTATTATTTTATTTTAGGTGTGAATGGACTTGAAGTACAGAGGAATTTCGGAGATAGTCTAAACATATCTAAAATTATGCTGATAATTTTTCCTGTTTTTTTAACCTAGAAATTTGTATCTGTAATCTAAGAGATTGTCATATATTTTATGGCAAAAATAACAATTTAACATCCTTTTACAATTGTTTCAAGATACTCTGAAACTTAGGAATTCAGAATAGCAAACAGACACATATCTGTACTCCATTGTTTATAACTTTGTTTTTAACAATGAAAAAAGGAGTAATTAAAATGCAAAGATATCTTGAATTTATGTCAGTCCTTTAGGTGCTGTTGTTACTTATCAAATAATTGATAAATAAACAGTATGCTATTATGATACAAAATAAGGATCATTGCACAAAGCAAAAGAAAATTTGCATAACTTCTCTCCATAGAAATAGGTATACACATATATACACCTTTACAAATAAGTAATATGAGATGTATCACATAAATCATACATAGTAGATATATGCTGTTATTGATATTTTAAGTCATTTAGATAAATTATATTACTCACTAGAAGCTATGTGTAACATCAGTTTCACTAATTGATTTACAGCTTGTTTTTGCACCACTTCCCTAATATTACCTTAATGAGACACAAAAAATAGTCTTGTCATTTTATTCAGATGTGAATCACACAATATTTTTATTCAAAATTCCATTATAGTAAAATTATGACAAGCAAATCTATAAATCTGAATGTCAATTGTAAAATGTCCCTGATAATTTAAATATGGTTAAATCTCCTTAAAATTTAGAACTGGTAAAAAATAATGTAAATTTTTATATGAAAAAAGGCTTGCAAAAATAAAAATGTCAATAAAGTAAAAACAATCCAAAGTTTTTATAAATAGTCACAGAAAATACACATATTGCATGTAAGCAGAAGTAAAGGTGTTCAAAATCTTGAAAGCAGAGCTTAATCAAATCAACAATGAAATGCTAGTTCATACCTACTGACAAGAAAATGAAACCCTAACAGTGCCAGGAGCTGAGGTAGAGGTGGATCAGGTACACCATTCCTTTCCAGGGCTTAGTATTGACTGTGAAATTGCCAGGATCAGGTATCATGCAGGAGACAAGTCTCTATGAATGTCTGTGAGGTATGATCAAGGATAGGTTCACTGATGTGGGAAGACCCAATCATGTGTGGGTGACATCAATCCATGGACAGCCTCCTGAATTGAAGAAAGTAGAGGGAATGACCAGGGTTTCTCTGCTTCCTGATTGTAGACACAATGTAACATGATACATCACACTCTGGTTACTCTGTCATCTGCATCATGATGGACTGCATTCTCTGTGAGCCATCATAATTCTTTCTTCCTTAATTTGCTTTAATGGGTACTTTATCAGAACAACAAGACAAATGACTGACTCTCATTTAGGAAGGCAGTTTGGGTGTTTTTCATAAGGTCAAAAATTGACTAACCATATGCTCCAGGAATCATACCCTTAAGTATTTAACTAATGTTTTGGAAAACTATTTTCACAAAAAAACCTTCATAAAAATGTGTATATGGAAAAACAAAAGACCAAGTACAGCAAAGGCAACCCTGTAAAATAAAGGAACCTCTGGAGGCATCACCATCCCTGACTTCAAGCACTATTATAGAGCTATAGTCCTGAAAACAGCTTGGTATTGACACAAAAGCAGACAGGTAGACCAATGAAATCGAATTGAAGACCTTGATATCAACCCACACACCTTTGAACACCTGATATTTGACAAAGAAGCTCAAACTATACAATGGAAAAAAAGAAAGCATCTTCAACAAATGGTGCTGGAGTAACTGGATGCTGGCATGTAAAAGACAACAGATAGATCTATATCTATTACCATGTACAAAACTTAAGTCCAAATGGATCAAAGACCTCAATATAAATCCAGCCACACTGAATCTCTTAGAGGAGAAAGTGGGAAGAACCCTTGAACGAATTGGTATAGGAGACTGCTTCCTGAACATAACACAGTAGCACAAACACTGAGATCGACAATTAATAAATGGGACCTTCTGAAACTGAGGACCCTCGGCATGGCAAAGGACATAGTCAACAAGACAAAACGACAGTCCACAGAATGGGAAAAGATATTCACAAACCCTGCATCTGACAGAGGGCTTATCTCCAAAATTTACAAAGAAATCAAGAAGCAAGACTCCAGAACACCAAAGAATCCAATTAAAAAATGGGGTACAGAACTATATAGAGAATTCTCAATAGAGGAGTCTAAAATGGCCAAGAGAAACTTGAGAAAGTGCTCAGTATCTTTAGCCATTAGGGAAATGCAAATCAAAACAACTCTGAGATACCATCTCACTCATATCAGAATGGCTAAAATCAAAAACACTAATGACAGTTTATGCTGGAGAGGATGTGGAGAAAGGGGAACACTCCTCCACTGCCAGTGCTGGTGGAAATGTCAACTAGTGCAGCCACTTTGGAGATCAGTATGGAGATTCCTCAGAAAAATGGAAATCAGTCTACAACAAGCTCCAACAATTCCACTCTTAGGCATGTACCCAAAAGATGTACATTCATACAATAAGGATGTCTGTTCCACTATATGTTCATATCAGCATTATTTGTAATAGCCAAAACCTGGAAGTAACCTAGATTCCCCTCAACTGAAAAGTGGATAGAGAAAATGCAGTACATTTACACAATGGAGTATTACTCAGCAGAAAAAAAAATGGAATCTTGAAATTTACAGGCAAATGGATGGCACTGGAAGAAACCATTCTGAGTGAATTAACCCAGTCACAAAAAGGCAAGCATAGTATGTACTCACCCATATACGGATTTTAGACATGGAGCAGGGCATTGCCAGCCCACACCCCAACCGCCAGAGAGTCTGGGGTGCAGGGAGGACCCTAAGAGAGATATGCATGGTACCCAGAGAAGGGTTAGGGGATGCAATCTCCTAATTGGATTGGAGGGGGGAGAAGGGGAGGGTAGAAGGAGATGGGAGAAAGAGAGGGAGATAAGAGGAGGGGAGAGGACGACATGGGAAAGAAGAAAGGTTGAGCCAGGATAAGAATAGAGGAGAAAATGATGGGAGATACCAGAAAAGAGGGAGCCAGTATAAGTTGGAGGAGAGATCTGGCACTAGTGAGATCTTTACTGATCCACAAGAATGACACCAACTGGCATTAAGGCTACCTTTAATGCCCTCCCATGATAATGAGAATGATGACTACCTTATATGCTATCTTAGAACTCTCATTCAATGGCTGATGGAGGCAGAGGCAGACACCCACAGCTGTGAACCGAATTGAACTCCTGGAACCCAGTTGCAAAGAAGAGTGATGACCAAAGGAATCAAGATCTGGCTGGCAAACCCACAGAGGCAGCTGACCTAAACAAGGGGGGATCCATGTACCCCAGACTGATGACTGAGAGGCTACCATGTGACTGATCCAGTCATGCTCCTACCGAACCTGGGTGACAGAGAGGAGACCTTGACAATCTATGGGACCTGGGAGAGTGGAACAGTATTTATTCCTGACATACAGAAGGACTCTGGGAACCCATACCATGTGGTGGAATGCTCTCTCAGCCTGGACCCATGAGGGAGAACCTGGGCCCTTCCGGAATGATGTGACAGACCCTTAAAATCCCTCATGGAGGCCCTTGCCCTCCCTGGAGAGCAGAGGGGGGGTGGAGTGGGGGTGATGGGTTAGGAGGATTGGGAGGTGGGGGAGGATGGGAGGGAGAGGGAACTGAATGTGACATGCATAAAAAGTTAAATAAAAAATATATGAAAAAAAGTAAATGTGTACACAACTGAAGTTACCTCCTCTGGGTGAATTAGTAAACAAATGGTGCTGTGTCTATCACCTGGAACATTCTGAAATAAATGTTAGTGACGCTAAAGTTACAAAACAACATAGAAGTAGTTTGATGAATTTTCTTAACTACAAGAAGAAAGTCGAACCTTGATTCTAATCATTTGACACACTGTAAAAGGAATAACTATGGAGATAGTAAAACCTTCAGGGGTTGCCAGACTTCAAGATGAGGGTATTAAGCAGACTTAGAGAAGCAGAGAGAATTTTTAGGGCAGTCAACTGTCTTCAGTGGTACTAAAATGGTGACCACAAACAGTGTATATAGTACACAAAATAAACCTTAATGGACATGGCTGTCCTAGTTTCCTTTCTAGTGCTGTAACAAACACTTTAACAAAAAGAAACAGAGGGGAGGAAAGAGTTTATTTGGATTACAATTGCAAGTTGCAATTCATCTTTATAGGGAAGTCAAAGCAGGGATAACTCAAGCAGGAAGTCACATTACAATTGCAAACAACAGAGATGAGAGAATGAATGTATCTTTGAACCACTTCTGCTCAGTCCAAGTCACCAAGCCTAAGGGATTTGGTCACTCACAGTGGTTTTGACCTTTCTATAACAGGTAAAGGTGAATGAAGATAATTCCCCAGAGACTTCCCTATGGGTCGCCCTAATCTAGACAATTCTTCATGGACACTGTCATTCTGGGTGATTCTGGATTGTGTCAAGATGGCAAGGGATGGACAATAATAAGAATAAAGGGGTCAAGATCATTTTTGGGATACCACAGAAACAGATGACCTGAGCTAGTGGGAGCTCACTGACTCTGGATGGACAGAGGGTGCAACCTGTATAGGACAAAACTAGGGCCTCTGAGTGTGGTTGGCAGTTGTGTGGCTTGGGCAGTCTGTGAAGCCACTGGCAGTGGGACCAGGATTATTATAGTTCTTTTTTTGGAGCCTATTCTCTTTGGAGGCATAGATTCCTCAGCCTAGATATAGGGGGAGGGCCTTGGTCCTGCCTCAAAATGATGTAGCAGACTTCCTTGACTCCCCATAAGAAGACTTACCCTCTCTTAAGAGTGAGTGGAGGTGGGGTGGGGCAGTGGGAAGGTGGGGGAATCAGGAGGAGGAGAGGGAGTGGGAATTGGGATTGCTATGTAAAATAATAAAAGAGTGTTTTAAAATAAAAAAAATGATTAAAAAGTGGCAGTTCAAGCTGAAAAAATGGCTGTTAAAACTAACAAGGATAGTGGTGGACTTTTGGTCACAAAAGATGATCAACATTTTTGTTCCCTATTAAAGCGAATTTAAAAAGTGAATTCAGAATTATTTGATGAGAATGATCTTATGTAGTTATAAATGTGTATAGGATTTCTTTAGTATCTCTTGTCAAGTATTCAGTAACTGCCAATTTGGTTAAATAAGATCAAGTCTAGATATCTTTCAGAACTAGTGGAATTAAAATTGACATTGATTGTATTGGTTTTGATAAAAATGGCCCCCATAAGCTAAAGTAATTAAATATTTTGTATCCAGTGGATAGAATAGTTTGGGAAGGAATAGGCTGTATAGCCTTGTTAGAGTAAGTGTTGTCTTTTGGGTTAGGTGTGCCAATGGTGGTGGGTTTTGATATATCAAACACCAAGCTCTGAGTCTCTCTGCCTTCTGCCTGTGTATCAGGAAGCAATGCTCACTGTTTGTGCTCCAGTGCTATGCTTGTCTGTTACCCATCATAATGACCATGGACTAGCCCTATAAAACTGTAAGCCAGTCCTCAATTAAGTCTGTTCTTTTATAAGACTTGCCTTGACTCTTCAAAGAAGCAAAAGAGTAACTAATACATTGCCATATATAACTATTTTTATATTAATGAAGTCAAATTCACATTGTAAACATAAATATTTTTTCTTCTTTTTTTTACTTATCCTTCTACAAATGTTACTCTCAGTTCTCTCTCTTTCCCCTCCTACCCCGGTCCCCCAATCCTACCAACCCCTCACTCCACTCCATTCCTCCTCTGCTCCCCAGGGAGGGTAAGGACTTTCATGAGGGATTTTCAGAGTCTGTTATATCATCCCAGGCAGGGCCTAGGTCCTCCCCCATGTGTCTAGGCTGAGAGACCATCCCTCCATGTGGAATGGGCTTCCACAGTCCATTTGTATGCCAGGAATAAATACTGCTCTACTCTCCAAGTTCCCACACATTACAGAGGTCTTTTCTATGACAACCACAGGGATGTCTGGATCAGTCCCATGCTGGCCTCTCATTCATCAGTATGGGGTCCAAGTGTTCCCCCTTGTTTAGGTCAGCTGTCTCTGTGGGTTTTACCAGCCTGATCTTGATTCCTTTGGTCATCACTCTTCTTTGCAACTAGGCTCCAGGAGTTCAATTCGGTTCACAGCTGTGGGTGTCTGCCTCTGCTTCTGTCAACCATTGGATGAGGGTTCTAGAATGGCATATAAGTTAGTCATCAATATCATTATCATGGGAGGGCATTTAAAGTAGCCTTAATGAAAGTTGGAGTCATTCTTGTAGATCTGTGAAGATCTCACTAGTGCCAGACCTCTCCTCCAACTTATAATGACTCCCTCTTTTCTGGTATCTCTCATCTCCTCTATTCTTATCCTGGCTCAACCTTCCTGTCACCCGGCATGTCCTCCTGTCACATACTCTTTTCCCTCTTTCTTTCTCCCATCTCCTTCTGCCCTGCTTCCCCTTCTCCCCCCTCCTGCTCCCAATCCAATTAGGAGATCTTGTCCCATAACCCTTCTCTGGGTTACCATGCATATCTCTCTTAGTGTCTTCCCTGCACCCCAGACTCTCTGGCGGTGGGATTGTAGGCTGGCAATGCCCTGCTCCATATCTAAAATCCATATATGAGTGAGTACATATCATGTTTCTCTTTTTGTGACTGGGTTACCTCACTCAGGATTGTTTCTTCTAATGCCATCCATTTGCCTGCAAATTTCAAGATTCCTTTTTCTTCTCCATTGTGTAGATATACCACATTTTCTCTATCCAGTCTTCAATTGAGGGGCATCTAGGTTGTTTCCAGGTCCTAGCTATTACAAATAATGCTGCTATAAACATAATTGAGTAGATGTCCTTAATGTATGAGTTTACAACATTTGGGATATACCTAAGAGTGGAACTTCTGGGTCTTGTGGTAGGCTGATTCCATTTTCCTGAGGAATCTCTATACCAATCTCAATCGTGGCTGCACGAGTTGGCATTCCCAGCAGCAGCTGAAATGACAGCCCACAGAACGGGAAAATCTATTAACCAACCCCACATCTGACAGAGGGATGATCTCCAAAATTTACGAAAAACTAAAGAAGGAAGTCTCCAAAATACCAAAGGATCCAATTAAAAAGTAGGGCACAGAACTAAATAGAGAATTCTCAATAGAGGAGTCTAAAATGGCTGAGAGATACTTGAGAAAGTGCTCAGCATACTTAGCCATCAGGGAAATGCAAGTCAAAAGAACTGTGAGATACCATCTCACTTCTGTCAGAATGGCTAAAATCAAAATCACTAATGACAATTTATGCTGTAGAGGGTGTGGAGAAAGGACAAACCTCAATATTAAGAATTCTAGCACTTCAAGGAGCCATAAAGCTAAATATCCCTAGCTTGAATGCCCATAGGCCCTTAAATAAATAAATAACAATAAATACACTCTAAATTAGTTTTATTTCTATTTTAAATGGGTAAGATGGGTTAATTTTCTCTAATATCCAATTAAGTAGCAATTAATTGAAAAAAAACTTCAGTAGCACTACTAGGATGCTTAGATCTGAAAAATGTAAAAAGTAAAAGCAATATATTTATGAACAGATCTTTTCTGTCAGTCAAACTTGATCTAACACATGAGCCTCATGTAACCTGCAGTTAATATTCCAGTTAATCATATCCACTGTAAAACCCTTTCCTTTATCTGCAAAACAGAGATGGCAATATGACTTCACTTGTGTGATATTTAGCAGGGTAAATACACTTGAAACCCAACTTACTTTCTGATATTATTAAATTCCCCATGACTAGCAAAAATATCAATTCCTGATATTTTTGACAATATATTTAATTTCACTATTGAAAATTAAAACTTAATGCCCCAGTAACCATTAAGTGGAGAGAATGGATATTCAGGTTTGATAACTTTCCATTAATATATAACAACCTGATAATTTCCAGTGTCTGTTATTTATGTCTCTGCTATACCCCATTGAAGGTAGATCTCATTCTGTAAATATGTTTCTCTTATTGGTTGATGAATAAAACACTGTTGGTCAATAGGTAAGCAAGATAGGTGGGACTAGGAGATGAGGATGATTTCGGGAAGGGTAGGCACAGAGAGATACAATGTAGATCACAATGGAGTAAGAGGCCCAGACCTATTCTCCAGTAAGATAAGACAACATGGAAATACTTAGATTTAAGAAATTATTAGTTAGTAATTAAGACAGAAGTAGCCAATAACAAGCCCCAGTATATGGCCAACATATTTATAATTAATTTAATGTCTCATGTGTTATTTGGGGACTGAAACAGCAGTGTGACCCAGGCTCTCATGGGAAAGGGTACATGTAACCCCCCATATTTACTGTTCCTTGATTATACCATGATTACAATGACTAATTATAACTAGAGCCATAATGTTACTTGATAGTTTTTAAGATGAATATATAGATCTGTGACAGAGGATAGATTTCAGACTTTTTGAAAAGATATTTACTCTCCTTTTCCTCCTTCCATTCATTGAAGGTTGGTTTCATAGGTAAACAAAGTAAGTTTACAGGGGAAAGTCTGACAATATTTCTGATTTTTCAACTTTTGAAAAAAATCACTTAGGTAGATATTATATATAAGCATCAACCCTCAGTGCTTTCAACAATTTAAAAGTTTAATGGTGAGCAGAAATTATTTGCAAGTAGGAGTAGGATATATTACACGTTGATTTCATTTCTCTCCCACATTATGAGCTGAATTGTCATTTTAATTAAGCAGTGTAGTAACAGAAAGGATATTGGCAGATTTGGTGTTTGACAGATAGAACTGAAAAAATAAAATAGTGCTTGGAGCCTCTGGGATTAATGAAAGCTGCACCACTGATAAATAAATAGAGTATGTGTTCTGAATGTATGCATTTTAAATACTCTGATCTACATTCTGTAACTCACTGCTAGCAAGATATGTCTAATTCTCACTTGTAGAACTACTTATTATTTTTTTTAACTTGGAATGAGTCTGCTACTCTAAAAAGACATTTCCAGTTAAAAATCATAGCAAACCAATACCCTGATATTAATAGCATAAGGGTGGCTTCTGTATGATCTGCTTGAAAAATAGCAGGCAATAGACTTTCAAGTGACTAAGTGAAGTTCTTTTGTAAACTTTTTCTGTATGTTCTGTATACAGAATGGAGAGTCATTAGTTTGGATATATGTTCTTAAAATCCATTATCAACTTAGTTTTGCAAGTGTTACTAATCTGTGGCTAAACTATGATTCTTTGGCACAGATGTAATAAGAGATTTTTATCACTGGCCTAAAGGATAGAAGAATAAAGAGAAAAATATCAATAACTAGCCTCATTCATTTCAACTTAGGACAAAGAAAGCTTTATAAGAATTCTTAAGCAAATGATGATTTCAGCTATTGAGTAGGCACATTTCCTTTAAAGACTCCAGAAGATGCAATACTATACTTAATAATAACTTGCTGAATATCCATAATATCATCATATATTCCATTAATTCTAAATTAAGGGATTATAACTAATGACTTGTTTAAATTATGGTAGGGTCTAATGCCAAGTTTCTTCTTAAGGAAAAAGGAGGATTAGCAATTAACAAACCAATGATTAAGTCAATGTTTACACTTTAATTATCAAGTACAAAGGTTAATAGCCTTGCCAGGTTTGTAAGATCCTTCAGCATGCTTTCATATGTCCAAGCTGAATAGGACAAGTCCTTGGAATGTCAAGTATGACACTTGAGAAATAAAAGTGCAGAGCAAACATAAACATAACTTAGGTTACTTCAGTCCCCTAAGGCCCTCAACTGCATCCTTAAATCATAGGCAATAAAACTAATTCTGTAGTTAATTAAAATTATAGTACATAAGAGCCTTGCTTTTTATGGATTTACCTCTATAATGAATTTATTTGTTTTTATAACTTCAGAGCTCTAGATTGTCCAGCCTCCCCAGAATGCCTCATAACCATTCCCTGTCCATTCTATGAACCAAGTGTCTAGGTGTCAATTAAAACAAATTATCAGTAAGATTCCTTTAGGCTAAGGATAACAGCAATACAATACCATGTCACTGGCATGCAGTTTTCTGCCAGTAATTTCTTATTTTTTTTTGGTTTTTACGAGACAGGGTTTCTCTGTATTGTTTCGGAGGCTGTCGGTCCAGCCTGGCCTCGAACTCACAGAGATCTGCCCGCCTCTGCGTCCAGAGTGCTGGGATTAAAGGCGTGCGCCACCACCGCCCGGCTTCTGCCAGTCATGTCTTTACTTTGTAAAGTTATCTTCCTTCTATAATTCTATCATAAACAAAGACAGCTTTTCATTTTGTACGCAGCTACCAGCATTCCTTAGGTGGAGGACATGTGTTCTGTGACTTCAGGATATAATTGATGGGGAAAGTTCTTCTGTATGTTTGTCCTATTGGTTGAGAAATAAAACACTGATTATGGGGCAGGAAGATAGGGGAGGACTAGGAGACAAGGAGGATTCTGGGAAATGTAGGCAGAGAGGCGTCATCATGTGTTTCCAGGAAGTGAGGTAGCTGGGCAGAACCAACCCTAACTAACTATAGAGGGCTAGAGGTCTCTTCAGAGAGGCAGGAAGTAATATAGCTTGGTAGAATAAGAATATACGCAGGGACAAACAGAAAATCACTCTCTTCTCTTCTCCGAGGACATGCTGAGTCACCATGTAGGACACAAAAGGAATAATAGGACCATACTCTTTCTCTGGTAAGAGAAGACCACACGGAAATACTTAGATTATTAGAAATGCATTAATAATTTAGACAGAGCTATACAATAAGAAGGCAAAACAAAGGCCAATAACTTTATAACTGCTATAGCGTGCATGTGTTTCTTTGGGGCAGAAAAGGGCAGCAGGACCTAACTAGACCAAGTAAACTCATGCTACATAGAATCATTAAAAAAAAATACTAATATGGTTTAAGCTTATGTAACTTTACTCTTAGTAGATTAATTTTAAATGTACTTGGGACAGAAAAATGCACAATGATGTATATGTATACACACTTGTAGATATATCTATATTTATTTATTTGAATAACCTGCTATACTTATTGATGATTTACAGAAGCCAACCAATAATGTATATACTGTTGGGTGTAAAAATATCTTCATGAAAATTTAAACTACTGCCCAAAGGCCTGTTTACTGATTTTCTTTTAACTTCATCAAAATAAACCAAGTAATAAATGTCCTTCACCTAGATGTTCAAAAGTGATAAATGATAGAAAACATTATAAAATTTTATCAAAAATAGAATTGAAATTTATTGAGAGACCAAAGCAGGGCATATAGCCTTTGCAGTGTGCTGTAAACCTTGCTATTGACTATATGCTATGAATTTGGAATTAGACAGGAAGAAATATGGAATTGGACCAGTGCAAAATGATTAATTATGAAAATAATTTTAAAATCCTATTTACTTTAATCTGAATTTATATAAGTCCTGTATTCTTTTAATAAATAGGTGTTCTCCTACATAAAAGAAAAATATATGAGAATATTAACCATGTAAGTAGAAGGTTGTAGGGCTGGAGAGATGGCTCAGCCATTAAAGGCTAGGCTCACAACCAAAAATATAAAAAGAAGGATGTAGAATCAGCAGCTCCTAAATGAACGTGGGATTTGTAGATAAAATTGTAAATCTTTCATTATAAGATAAATTATGTTTTAATTGATTTTTTCTGATTGGAAACTATAAGTTTTTCCAAGCAATATTATAATGGCAATAATGTGAAAGCCAATGATATAAATTGTGTTTATAGATTATTAAGTAGATTAATTTTTTGTGTTTTTTAATTTATTTTAGCTTTGAAATGATAATATAATTACATCATTGCATAATTCCCTTTAATTCTTCTAAGCCTACTTGTATACCTCTCCTTCCTCTCTCTCAGATTTCTGACCTATTTCTTCAGTAATTGTTGTTACATGTATATATGCACATGCATATATATGTATTACCAAAACACAGCCTCCAAAGACTGTATAACACTAGAATATATGTTTTTTGCTGTTTCCCATGTGTTGTATGTAAATCTGTTACCAGAAATCACACTAATAATGTGCCATCTCTTCTTTTAAAAAAAATTAAAAGCATAATAAATGTTTCCACTTGATTGCTGCTCCCTCTTCATTAGTCAACATAATAGCAAACACCTGTTGAAATAAGATGCTCCATAAAATTTCTGTCATCTTTATAGTAGTGAAAAATAGCACAAAGCAAACTGAATGCATTAGGTTGCAGTCCTGAAAAGCTGACGGTCCTCATCAGATTCATCAGGTGACAGGCATGGGCAGCAAAGCATGCTGGAAAACCTTTCATGGTCATCTGTTTATTTGTACTTTCCAGCTTTGAAAATTTTCTAGTTGTCATTGACTCATGGTCCCTCCTCTATCTTAGAATTCTTCCTGGAAGGCCAAGATCTCATCAACAGTATTCCATGTAAATTTGTTTTCTACCTACTTTACTTTTCTTCGAAAATCTAATTGAAATCAAAATATAAAAAACTGATGACAAAAATTTGGAGACCTTATACAATAAATAAATAAAAGAACTACATATACCAGCACTGTGCAATCTTGTAAAGTACAATTTGCTTTTATAAATCTTCAGGACCTGGCTGCATTTGGAAATAACACTGGGCTGTTTGTTGTTTCTGTAGCTGCTGCTCTTCACTTCCTGTGCCAATCTGGAAATCTGAGGTTGAGGTCTTGAATAAACGCAGAGTAAATGAAGTATTTTCTCATAGTGCCCTGGAGAGTAATACAATTTACAGAAATATAATTTGGAAATAGCATGCTGGGTTGATGGATTTCATGTGATACCTCTTCTCTGTTCAGTAATATTGTCACACTTGAATATGCCAACAGAATGTCTGATCACTCTCTTTCTCAAATACATTCTTGCAAATCCCATTGCCTAAGCTACTGCTAGTCTGATTAAAAGGCAGAACTATAGTGTTTGAACAAGGAATATTGATAAACACAGAATCCTCCTTGATATTTTCTCTTAGGAAATATCATTTCAATTGTTACGGCAGTCATCTCCATCTTTGATGCTTAGGTAGATTGAAATAAAATAATTTAATTCAAGTACAAAAAATAATTTCCTTGTCTATAGATGATGAACTTTCAGTTTTTTGCTTCAAATATTTGTGTTATTGTGTACATTAGAAGAGCACAGAATGACCACACATGATGTCTGAATAAGTTTCAATTAGAAATGTGGAAAAAAGAACTCAGAACGTGGAAATGAATGATATTGACATTAAATATCGGCATAAAATAAAATATGTGTTTCTTTGAAAAAAAGTAATAGATCTGTCAATCTATCCATGATGCCACCTACTCCTTAGCTCATTCATCTCACTGCTCTTATATTCTCTAAAACTTCTGTAACTTTTAGGCATTTACAAACTTAGATTCAATTTTGAACATTATTGTACCATCAGACAGTTTATCTTCTTCGAAAGAATTATTTTACAAATTTCAACCAAAAGTGAAATCACTATTCAACAAAACTGAACAAAAAAATTGCACCAATATACTAGTTTTGTTCCTGTTCAAGGGTGAGTATGCGGTAGTTCCACAAAACAAGTAGTGTGTGGCCAATATCACAAGGAGGTTTAACACGTCTTCCTGCTAAGATTTGACTCATTCTCTGTTAAAATTTATCATTTATATGGTTTCTAGTTGTAGAATTCAGAGAAAGCAACAATACTGCATATGAAATCATCAATGGTTAAGCATCTTTTTTTCCAAACTCAGAGATTCCCATTCAATACATTCATCTGTTTATAATCATTAATACCCATCTAGCCCTGTTAGAAAACAGATAATAACAGGTATAGGAGGTATAGCCTAAGAAAAAGAAAAATAATACAGAAAAGACACATTTTCATTAGGTAAAAAAAATACTGTAAGATTTAGAATGAAGGAAACAGAGATATTTTAAGTTAAATATTTTATCAGCCACATATATATGCACATATGCAACTGTGTACTGGCTCATTAACCCACCTAATCCATAGAAGTGCCACACGCATGCATAAACACAAAAGAAATTTGAAAATTCATTTCAAAGTATACAATATTACCCTCGAAAGTACCTCATAATAAATACACCAAATTTACCTTGGCATTTTTGGAAACAAACCATAATTTGTATTACAACAAAATTTTCATAAATTAATTCTGTTATTTTATAAAATATCAAGGACCCCGTGGAAATTACACTGATAGAATTAGATATTTTCCCTCAATGTCTTTGAACTCATATGGATGACATTAAAACTGTATTCTGCCAGAACAGTGCAACAATATTTAACTTTCCAACTTTGACAGTGAAATGTGGTAGACAGACTGATTTCTGGACAGCTGGAGATTAAAAAACAGATATGCTTTACGGATTCTCCTAAATCTGGGTGCTCTCAGGATGTGAAGAATACTCTCTTCAAACTTTCTACCAATTCTGGCAACAAGAATATATTTGCTCATTTTATGACTGATTTTAGCATGCTGTGGAATTTTGATCAACCATCTTCTATCCACCTAAGCATTCTTTTGAGGTCAGTGGAAATGTAGTCTTTTCTCTCAGGATATGCTGCTGTAAATTCTTTCCTTAAATTTCCTGAATTCTTAGATTGACTTTGAATTCAAGAAACCATGTAATAACAGACTGGGAATAAAAAATGTAAGAATTTTTTGCATTATTAAAACATATTGTCCTAGCTTTATTTCCCTTAGTATTATAGAGAGAACACTGATTTGGTCAGCTGATACTTTATCACATGTGTTAATTTAAAAAAAATCAAGCTTCCATTACTACTTACATATTTTCAAATACATGGGAGCATGTGACTATTTCAAGTACAAGTCACATGCTGGCCTAGAGTAGCAAACATTTAACAATGAGATTGTCTTATCCAATCAGTCTGTTTTACTTTTATTCAGATTTTCTATGTAACTTGATATTCTTCTTGGGTATGTTTTTTTTCATTTGAACATCTAGTATTAAACATTTTCCTTGATATTTCTTATTTCATATGTCAATATACTTAAGGTTCTTAACATGCCTAAGATCCTTTACTTTGGAAAAATATGTCTATTTTTCCAAAAAGAATCATTGTAGGGACTGTTTTATAAATTATCAATTAGGAAAATGTCTGCCTCTTTTACTACTCCTTGTGTAAATTTGCTTACAATGCGAATCTTCTCCCTACTGATTACACCCTTTAAATTCCTCAAAGAAGAGGGCTGCAGGGACACTTGTAGGGATCACCATATGAACAATTTTCACAACACACTAACAGAAAAACTCATTATGTAGGTGATAAAATGTTGACATATTTTAAGCAGAATGTGGCAAAGACACTTTTATTTTTAGAAAATGTTCTTTTTATTGGTTATAAAGAATGGATTAGATGACTTAAAATGGAAAAATATGTTATATATAAGCTGTGGCTGACTGGTTGGTAAAATAATGACCAAAAGGGGAGCAAAAAAGAAAAAAAACTGACAAAATAAATACATATTCTTAATATGAAAACAGATTGAACATTAAAGAGAGAGATAATAGTCGGAAGAAGCATTGTAGGAAGTAGAGAAAACAGAAATAAAAGGAGAAATGAAAACATATTTGAATTGCAATAATGACTCCAAGCAGGTTGTTGTTGTACAAAGTCAACAATCAGGTATAGATGTTGTTTTTCAGACACCTCATAAACAATGATTCTATAAGTGAAAGAATGAGCTGAAAAATGGTTAAACTGAGCAACTCATCCTTGTACACTTTGTTTCTCTGCCTAGTGCATTCTCTGATTCAGCAAATATTTATGCCCGCAACTGCTTTGGGCATGGGGTGTATATTTAAATACCACAAGGCCTCAGCTTTCAAGCTCTAAATTGCTTAATAACATAATGGGCAAAGAGCTCTTCCATTTGTTTTCACTGTACTTCCCTAAGAAAAGCAATGGTTACTTGTGCTAATGAATGTTTGTAAAGAAGAGCTAACAGGGAGTTGCTGAGGTCCTAAAATGCTACAGTCTATTATCTCTTGGCAATGTAGCAATTACATTTTTATGCATCAAGAGGGAAAGATATATGAATCTGCAGCTAAATTTTTATGCAATGCTGTTTACAGAAGTGAAATAAATAATTGTCAGTGGTGTGATATATGTAAAGACATCAATCAAAGGTTAGAAGAAGGAAAGGAAGACCCACGATTAATTGTTCATTCTCCAATTCACTGAGTGGTGAAATAAATATTCTTCACTTTACCTACTGACACATTTAGCATGAAGAGTGGGCTATTTGTTGGTACAAATTGTGTGTGTTACTAATTTCAAGAGAGAAATAAAAATTCATCAATGACAAAACAAGTAATTGGAAATACTTTGAAGAATCTCTTCAGAGATTTTATTTTCACAAATCGCCTACTTAGAAAAAACTTTGCACTGATTTGCTGATTTGTCAGTTTCAGTAGAGAACTAGTTAAAGGAGAAAGTTCACACACAAAAAACTATATGATAACAAACTCAATATAAATCAGAGGTAATTATGTTAAAATTTTAATAATGTCCACTAGTTTTTCTTACAAAGACCACCAAAAAAAGACTAAGTATTTAACTTATTCTTTTCACTGATGATTACAAAATTTCAGGAAATTATACTGATTTCATTAATAAATGATGTCTAAGGAAATCTTTGGTAGAGCAATTTAGTGCATAGAGACTAATTATTGAAATGCTTAAAACTGTTTTTCTTACAATTACTTCTTCCTTCTACATTTCCTCAGAATTCATCACATTTCCATGATCTGCACTATTTATGAAGATTATCATATTTAGCTCCTCCTCAAGGGAAAGTAAATTAATGTACAAAACAAAAAGAGAAATTTCAATCAATACAGCAACATTTTTCATTTTGCAGGCGACCTAAAAAGAAATTGTTTTCGGGATATTGTGTAAGCACAAAATACACCTAGCCAACGCCAACAACCACTCAACAACTTTTCAGTTTGAAGTGTCAATGTTCCATTTTGAGGTTACCCACATGCGGGTTTTTGAAGAACAGAATGCTTCTTTTGAAGTTGCACAAGACCGATCACAATAATACCTTTTTCTGCTTGGAGATTAATAAACCTTCTCTAATAATAGACTTCCCCACATCTATTGACTTATATGAAGATATGACTACTTAATTCCACAAAATAAAATCAGGCTGTTTCTAAAACAAACACTGAGAAAGTACCAATATTTCATAAGCAGAATACTAGAAGGGCAGCAATTACTAAATTATTTAATTTCAAGTGGTAGGGAAGAACATACATGCATTACAATGTGCTATATGGACATATATATGCATGCATGTGTACATACAGAGAGATGGTTTCTAAAATGATACTTAAAATATGTATAATTTTAAACCTATAGTAAATACATAGAGAAACATTATGGGTCTGATTTTACCATAGATAGTTGCTGAGTAGGAGTCACTGGGATATGTGGCTCAGGGACTGAGCTGGACAGGTAATTGGCCCATAATTATAAGACCTGTTTTGCTTTGTTTTATTTTGTTTTAAAGGAGGCATAGACATTGGCTATGGCTGGTGATGAAACTCAACAGTAAAGCACTTTCTTTGCACTACAATGCTATGACTTGTCCTTTGCAAGACCAACAAAATAATTATAATAAATGAAAACGAAAATAAATGCTAGTAAACATACGTGTTAGTCAGATCTCCATCACTGAGAAAAAATAAAAAACAGATTGTCAAAAGAAAGATTTGGTGGGGGGCTTATGGTTTCAGAGGTTAATTGGATATAGTCTGGGGGCCTGGTAGTGAAAGAAAGAGGGGAGGGGGAATGAGAGAAGAGGGAAGACAAAGAGGGAAAGGCAACAGGGTGGGGTGTACCGATATATACAGAGGACAAGAAATACTCTTAAAAGTCTCATTCCTAGGGACCCGTTTTCTTCATCCAGGTGTCACCTCCATCTTTACTGTCCATCCATCTTTAAGCTCACCAGTAGACAAATCTTTTGGAGAAGACAGTAACCTTCTGATTCAAATATATCTCAACAATGACACTGCCTGGTGTTCATGCTTTAACACGTGAAATTGTGGCTTTTCTAAACCATGACTACATACTTCTAATTTTTTTTCTATGCTCATAGTATTTATTAGGATGTTCTTTAATGATGTTGGTGGCTCGTTAGTGGAGGCAATTCCTTCTATCTTCTGTTACATTGCCATCACTATTGTCTTAATATTGTCTTAAATAGAAGCATTAGTCATATATATGTAAAATATTCAAAAAATTATTGTAAAATAAACTTACATGATTTTACAGAATGTAGGCTAATTGTTTATGATCACATTTGAAGAAGGATAAACTATAGTGTTCAGTGTATTAAATATATTAAACACATTTTTAGTTATGATATTGAAAGGTTTATTAAAGACATGAGGACACAAGCTCATCCATGTTAAATATCATCTTTATAGTTCTTCACAGTCACAATTTTAACAAAAAACCAGAATGTAGAAAATGAATGAGCTTATATTGGATATTTGATAGTTACATAAGTTTATATTTGATGACAGTAGAGTACATACTAATATAAATTTGGCAATTTGAAAATGATACGGAATAAGTGTATATATATATGTATAGATGTAAAATGGTGTGCTTGTTAGGATGATGGTCATTTTACCTGCTACTGAGGATTCTGCATATTAAACAGCAAGTGGAAGGATCATTAGTTTTATAGAAATAGTCTTTAAAGAAATAGAAGGCTCGTGCTATAATTGCAAAATTGTGCCAAAAGAACAGTAGCGGTCATAAGGCTACTTAGTTGCCTTGCATAGTGATGATTTTATATAAAGCACTAATTTATTTAGAAAGTGACATATAACCATTAATTAAGTTATTATTATTCTTAGCATTGGTACTTATCCAGCACCATTGACTAACTTAGAAGAGGTTTTTAGTATATTAAATCAGATGAGATTATTTCTTTTTTATTGTTTTTTCTCTCCCTTTTGTTTATTTAAGTATGAAACAAGCTAGTTTCATATGTCAATCTCAGCTCCCTCTCCCTCTCCTCCTCTGCCACCCTCCCAACCAGGCCCACCCAGTCCTCCACCCAATCTCCACTCTGATACCCAGGGAGGGTGAGGTCCTACATGGTGGATCTCCAAAGTATGTCATTTCATCCAGGGCAGGGCCTAGGCCCTCCAACAAGAGTCCAGGCTGAGAGAGCATCCCTCATTGTGGGATGGGCACTCAAAGTCTATTTGTATACCAGAGATTAATACTACCCAAGTCCCATAGATTACCTAGACCTCCTCACTGAAACCCACACTCAGGGGGTCTGAGTCAGTCCCATGATTTCCACACAGCCATCGATCTGGGGTCCAAGAGCTCCCCCTTGTTCAGGTCAACTGTTTCTGTGAGTTAAACCAGCACACTCTTAAATCCTTTGCCCATCAGTTCTCTCTTTCTGATACTGGATTCCAGGAGTTCAGTTCAGTGTTTGTCTGTGGGTGTCTGCCTCTGCTTCCATCAGTTGATGGATGAAGGTTCTGTTTCTCAGACTCTCTGGCAGTGGGATAATATGCCGACACTACCGTGATTCACGTCTAAAATCTGCATATGAGTGAGTACATACCATGTTTCTCTTTTTGTGACTGAGTTACCTCACTCAGTATGGTTTCTTCTAGTGCCATCCATTTGCTGCAAATTTCAAGATCCTATTGTTTTTATTTTTCACTGAATAGTACTCCATTGTGTAAATGCACCACATTTTCTCAATTTACTCATCAGTTGAGGGGCATCTAGGTTGCTTCTGGGTTCTGTCTTTTACAAATAATGCTGCTAAGAACATAGTGGAACAGACATCCTTGTTGTATGAATGTGCACCTTTTGGGTATATGCCTAAGAGTGGAATTGCTGGGTCTTGTGGTAGACTAATTCCCATTTTCCTGAAGAATCTTAATACTGATTTACAAAGTGACTGTATAAGTTGGCATTCTTACCAGCAGTGAAGGAGTGTTCCCCTTTCTCCACATCCTCTCAAGCATAAACTATCATTGAAGTATTTGATTTTAACCGTTTTAACAGGAGTAAGATGGTATCTCAGAGTTGTTTGATTTTGGCTAGGGATGTTTAACACTTTCTTAACTGTTTCTCAGCCATTCTAGACTCCTCTATCGATAATTCTCTATTTAGTTCTGTATCCCACTCTTTGATTCAATCCTTTGGAGACTTGCTTCTTGAGTTCTTGTAAATTTTGGAGATCAGCCCTCTGTCAGATGTGGGCTTAGTGAATACATTTCCCACTCTGCCTTTTTGTCTTGCTGACTGTGTCCTTTGTCTACAGAAGCTGCTCAGTTTCAGGAGGTTCCATTTATTAATTGTCAATCTTAGTGTCTGTGCTACTGGAGGTATTTTCAATAATGATCTTCTGTATCAATGCATTCAAGGGTACCTCCCACTTGCTCTTCTAGGAAGTTCAACGTGGCTGGATTTATGTTGAGGTCTTTGATCCATCTGGATTTAAGTTTTATGCATGGTGACAGATATGGATATATCTGTAATCTTCTATGTGTCAGCCTTCAGTTATGCCAGCACCATTTGTTGAAGTTACATTTAGGTCCTTTGTCAAAGATCAGGTGTTCATACATGTATGGGTTAATGTTGGGGTGTTCAATTCCATTCCATTTGTCTGTCTATTTTTGTTCCAGTACCAAGCTGTTTTCAGGACTATAGATCTGTAATAAGCTTGAAGTCGAGGATGGTGATGCCCCCGGTTGTTGCCTTGTTGAACATGGTTGTTTTGGCTATCCCCAGTCTTTTGTTTTTCCATATAAAGTTGAGAATTTTTCTTTCAAGTTCTGTGCTGGTATTTTAATGGGGGCTGTGGTAAATCTGTATATTGCTTTCAGTAAGATTGCCATTTTTACTATATTGATTCTACCTATCCAAGAGTATGAGAAATCTTTCCATTTTCTGTTGTCTTCTTTAATTTCTTTCTTTAAAGATTCAAAGTTCTTGCAATACAGGTCTTTCACTTGTTTGGTTAGTGTTTCCCCAAGATATTTTATGTTGTTTGTGGCTATTGTAAAGGGTGATGTTTCTCTGATTTCTTACTCTGCTCTTTTATCTTCTGTATATAGTAGGGGTACTAATTTTCTTGAGTTGATCTTGTATCCTGTATTTATCAGCTATAGAAGTTCCCTGGTAGAGTTTTTTGGGTCACTTATGAAAACTATCATGTTATCTGCAAATAGAGAAAGTTTGACCTCTTCCTTTCTGATTTGTATCCTCTTGATCCCTTTTTGTTGTCATATTGCTCTAGCTAGAACTTCCAGTACAATATTGAAGAGGTATGGGGAGAGGGGACAACCTTGCCTTGTTCCTGATTTTAGAGGAATTGCCTTGAGTTACTCTGCATTCAGTTTGATGTTGGCTGTTGGTTTGCTGTGTATAGCTTTTATGATGTTAATGTAAGTTCCTGTTATCCCTGATCTCTCCAAGACCATGAAGGGGTGTTCGATTTTTGTCAAAGACTTTTTCAGCATCTAGTGAAATGATCATGTGATTTTTGTTTCTCATCTTGCTTACATGGTGGGTTACATTGATGGATTTTCATATGTTGAACCATCCCTGTATCCCTGGAATGAAGCATACTTGATCATGTTGAATGAGTTTTTCGATGTATTCTTGGATGTGATTTGCCAGTATTTTATTGAGTATATTTGCATCAATGTTCATGAGGGATATTGATATGAAGTTCTCTTTCTTAGTTATGTCTTTGTGTGGCTTTGGTATCAAGGTTATTGAAGCCTCATAGAGTTTGTCAAAGACCCTTCTGCTTCTATTGTGTGGAATACTTTGAGAAGATTGGGTATAAGCTGTTCTTTGAATTTCTGGTAGAATTCTGCACTGAGGCCATCTGGCCCTGGGCTTTTTTTGGTTGGGAGACCTTTTATGACTGCTTCTATTTCCTTAAGGTTTAAATTGCTTATCTGTTCTTGATTTAATTTTGTCCAGTGATATCTATCCAGAAAATTGTTCATTTCCTTTGGATTTTCATATTTTGTGGAGTACAGGTTTTCAAAGTATGACCTGATGATTGTCTGGATTTCCTCAGTGTCTGTTGTTCTGTCTCCATTTTCATTTCTGGTTTTATTGATTTGCATGTTCACACTCTGCTGCTTTGGAAGTTTGGATAAAGGTTTGTGTGTCTTGTTGATTTTCTCAAAGAACCACCTCTTCATTACATTGACTCTTTCCATTGTTTCCCTAGTTTCTACTTAATAGTTTTCAGCCCTCAAATTCATTATTTCCTGGCATCTACTCCTCCAGAGTAAGTTTGCTTCTTTGTTTTCTAGAGCTTTCATTTGTGCTATGAATTTTCTAGTGTAACTATTCTCTATTTTCTTCATGTGGGCAGTTGGTGCTATGAACTTCCCTTGTAGCACTGATTTCAAAGTGTCCCATAAGTTTGGGTATGTTGTGTCTTCACTCTCATTGAGTTCTAGGAAGTCTTTAATTTCTTTTTTTCTTCTTTGACACAGGAATGGTGCAATTACACATTATTCAATTTACAAGTTTGTAGGGTTCCTGCAATTTGTGTTGTTGTTGAATTCTAATTTTAATGCATGGTGGTCTGATAAGGTCATGGAGTTATTCTGATTTTTGAGTACCTGTTGAGGTTTGATATGTTGCCAAATATGTGGTTGATTTTGGAGAAGGTTCTATGTGGTGCTGAGAAGAAGTTACATTCTTTTTTATTTGAATGGAATTGGAATGTTCTATAGATATTTGTTAATTCCAACTGGGTCATAACTTCTATTACTTCCTTTGCTTCTTTTTTGAGTTTCTGTCTGGTAGTCCTGTCTAGTGGTGACAGTGGGGTATTGAAGTCTCCCACTATTAATTTTGTGGGGCTTTACATGTGATTTGAGTTTTAGTAATGTTTCTTTTATAAACATGAATGCCTTTATATTTGGGCCATAGATGTTCAGAATTTAAACTTCATCTTGGTGGATTTCTCCTGTAATGACTATGAATTGACTTCCTTCATCTTTTTTTATTGATTTTATTTTAAAATCTAATTTGTTTGATAATAAGATTACTACCCTGCTTGTTTCTTGGGTCCATTTAATTGGAAAATTTGTCCCAACCCTTAATTCTGAGATCATGTCTGTCTTTGAGGCTGAGGTGTGTTCCTTGTGTGCAACAGAAGGATGAGTTTTTATCTTCAATTCCATTCTGTTACCCTGTCTTTTTACGGGCTAATTAAGACCATTAAAATTGAGCGATATTAATGATGATTGATCACTCATTGTTGTTTTTTGGAATAGTTGATGGTGGTGGAATTATATATGAGTTTCCAGCTCTTTTTTCTTTTTGCTTTCGGTAAGTTGGGATTACTTATTGCCTACGTTTTTCTGGTTGTAGTTAACTTTCTTGGGTTGGAGTTTTCCTTCCAGAACTTTTGGCAGGGCTGGGTTATTGGATACATATGGTTTAAATATGGTTTTGTCATGGAATATTTTGTTTTCTCCATCTATAGTGATTGGAAGCTTCTCTGGGTATAGCAGTATGGGCTGGCATCCGTGATCTCTTAAAGTTGGTAGAATATCGATCCAGGACCTTCTGGCTTTCAGAGTTTCCATGGAGAAGTCAGGTATGATTCTGATAGGTTTGCCTTTTATGTTACTTGCCCTTTTTTCTTTGCTGCTTTTATTATTCTTTCTTTATTCTGTATGTTCATAGTTTTTACTATTATGTGGTGAGGGGGACTTCCTTTTGTGGTCTACTCTATTTGGTTTTCTGTAGCATTCTTGTATATTCATTGGCATGTCTTTCTTTAGGTTGGGAAAATTTTCTTCTATGATTTTTGAATATGTTGTCTGCCCCTTTGAGGTGGATATCCTCACCTTCTTCTATACCTATTATTCTTAGATTTGGTCTTTTCACAGTGTCCCATATTTCCTGGATTTTTTGTGTTAGGTATTTGTTGGACTTAAGATGGTCTTTGGTTGAAGAATCTATTTCCCCTTGTGTGTCTTCAACACCTGAGATTCTCTCTTCCATCTCTTTTATTCTGTTGGCTATGCTTGCATCTGTAGTACCTGACCATTTGCCCAGCTTTTTTATTTCCAGCATTCCTTTAGACTGTGTTTTTTATTGTCTCTATTTCAACTTTCAACCCTTGTACTGTTTGAATTGTTTCTAGAAATTTTTGCTTTGCCTTTTCCTCTCTTTCTTGCATTTATTTTGCATTTTTTTGGTTTGTTTTTTCTTCCATTTCTTTAAGGGGTTTTCTCATATTCTCTTTGAGGACCTCTATCATTTTCGTGAAATTGTTTTTAAGGTCTTTCTCATCTGCTTAATCAGCAATGGGCTGTTCAGGTCTTGCAGATGTAGAGTCTCTAGTCTCTGGCAGTGTCATACTGGGTTCTCTGTTGGTAGGTGTGTTTTTGTATTGTCTCCTTTCCATCATTTCTTTCTGTGGGTGCAGAAAGAGTTTCTTCCTCTCCTGGTAGGTATGTGACCATGGTTCCTTTCAAGTGTGTGGTAGTAGGTCCAATACCCTAGTGGTTTTTCTCCTCCATCGATGGAGGCCGTCCTAGTATCAGGTCCTTGGCAATCTCTGGTTAGGCTGGACTATCGCCTGTCCTATGAGTGCCGAATGAGACTTGGAAGTTGGCCATCTCTGGGTGGGCTGGCTTCTGCAAGGATGGGAGCTGCAGTGCACAGTACCCTGGCATTGACTAGTTGTGCTCATATCACCAGAAGGCATGCTGTAAACAGGCCCAGGCCTATCTAGCCACATGGGTAGAGAAAGCGACTATGGTGCTGGCATTCTCTGGGCAAGCTGATTCCCACCAGGATGGGATGTGCCTTGTGTAGTCCCCAGGTCTCTGGTGTTTCTGCTCAGTGCACTGGATGGCAGGCAGGAGATAGTCTTACCTTGCCTGTCCTGTGAGTGGAGAATGGGACTTGGAAGCAGACAGTCTCTGGGTGGGCTGACTCCTGTCAGGCTGGGATTTGCTGTGTAGAATTCTCAGGTCTCTTGAGAGTATTTGTTAGTGATCATCATTACATTCTTCAATACTATGTATGATTAGGTAATGAAAATCCAGTAGTGAGCAAACAGGTGAGGAGATATGTAGAAAATAATAATTTATGAAACATACACAAAGCAACTATTTTAATTGGAGGAATGTGTACCCAAAACCCTAATTCTCTTTATAGGAGGAATTTGAGAGTATGATTATATATTTTCTAAAAAAACTATAAACGTTGAAAAGACTACCACATCTTTTCTTTCATTAATTCCTTCTCACTAAATGGCAAGCAACTGACAGATTATATATTAAAGTGTAGGGGCAAGAATGGATACCATTGTTCAATAAAGCCACATTTGGGTGACTATTGACATGGTTGTGTCTAACCATTAACACTGTATATCAAAAAGAACAAAGATGGCACCTAATAATTTATGATTACATAAGCAAAATGTATTTTAATTGCATTGGCATCTTTTTGAGTGATAGTTGGATCAGGCATGTTATCAAATAGGAATGCATTTGGTTTTCCTAAACCTTATTCCTGGTTTTGCAATATGGAACTTTATAATGATCTGCAAAAAAGATTTCATATAAAGGTTTTCATAATACTAATTGAGGCTGGATTTTATTCTATATATGTATGTCTGCAAGGCAAATCAGGACATAAAATTGGACTTTGTATCATTTAACAAGTACATCTTTTCTAAAATTAAGTGCCTGATTAATGTCAGGCCGACTGAGGTAGTTTTAATAACTAAGGGCAACTTAAATAACTAAAAGCAGTTGAGTAGCACATATGTCTCTAAATATGTGACTACATATAAGAGTTCTTTCTCCTTTCTTTATTTTTTTCCTTATTTCTTTCTTTTGTTAAAGGTCATTGAAAATCTCATTTTAATCTCCTCTGCCACATGGTTGTAATACATCTCAAAGAGGACATGAATGCCTGTTCAGATATTATATAATCATTGTGTTATTTAAATAGATACTCTGACAGATATTCAGTTTTTTTCTTTTTTTAATTTAGGTTAGAAGCAATCTTGTTTCACATGTTAATCCCAGCTCACTCTAACTCCCCTCCTCCCCTGACTCGCCAGCAGGTCCCCCAGTCCCCAACCCAATCTCCACTCTGATCCCCAAGGAGGGTGAGGCCCTCCATGGTGGATCTCCAGTAACTGCCATTTCATCCAGGGCAGGGCCTAGGCCCTCCCCCAAGAGAGAGCCTTCCATATTGTGGCATGGGCACTCAAAGTCTATTTGTACGCCAGGGATAAATACTACCCAAGGTCCCATAGATTACCTATGCCTCCGCACTGGCATCCACATTCAGGGGCTCTGGGTCAGTCCCATTCTTTCCACAAAGCCATCAATCTGGGGTCCAAGAGCTCCTCCTTGTTCAGGTCAACTGTTTCTGTGAGTTAAACCAGCCCACTTTTAAATCCTTTGCCCATCAGTTCTCTCTTTCTGATACTGGATTCCAGGAGTTCAGTTCAGTGTTTGTCTGTGGGTGTCTGCCTCTGCTTTCATCAGTCACTGGATGAAGGTTCTGTTTCCCTGGCCCTCTGGCGGTGGGATTATATGCTGGCACTCCTCCGATTTATGTCTAAAATCCACAAATGAGTGAGTACATACCATGTTTCTCTTTTTGTGACTGAGTTACCTCATTCAGTATGGTTTCTTCTAGTGCCATCAATTTGCTACAAATTTCAAGATTCCATTGTTTTTTCCACTGAATAGTACTCCATTGTGTAAATGTACCACGTTTTCTCTATCCACTCTTCAGTTGATGGCCATCTAGGTTGCTTCCAGGTTCTGCCTGTTACAAATAATGCTTCTGTGAACATTGTGGAACAGACATCCTTGTTGTATGAATATGCATCTTTTGGGTATATGCCTAAGTGTGGAATTGTTGGGCCTTGTGGTAGACTGATTCCCATTTTCCTGAGGAATATCCATATTGATTTCCAAAGTGACTGCACGAGTTGAACTCCCCTTTCTCCACATCCTCTCAAGCATAAACTGTCATTGGAGATTTTGATTTTAGCCATTATGACAGGAGTGAGCTGGTATCTCAGAGTTGTTTTGATTTGCATTTCCTGGATGGCTAGGGATGTTGAGCACATTCTCAAGTTTCTCTCAGCCATTTTAGTCTCCTCTATTGAGAATTCTCTATTTAGATCTGTACTCCGTGTTTTGATTGGATCCTTTGGTGTTTTGCAGACTTGCTTCTTGAGTTCTTTGTAAATTTTGGAGATCAGCCCTCTGTCAGATGAGGGTTAGTGAATATCTTTTCCCAATCTCTGGGTTTCCTTTTTGTCTTGCTGACTGTGTCCTTTGCCTTAGAGAAGCTTCTCAGTTTCCGGAGGTGCCATTTATTAATTGTCAATCTTAGTGTCTGTGCTACTGGAGTTATGTTCAGGAAGCTATCTCCTGTACCAGTTCATTCAAGGGTGCCTCCTACTTTCTCTTCTAAAAGGTTCAGTGTGGTTTTATGTTGAGGTCTTTGATCCATGTGGACTTAAGTTTTGTGCATGGTGATAGACATGGATCTATCTGTATTCTTCTACAGGCCAGCATCCAGTTATAACAGCACCATTTGTTGAAGATGATTTCTTTTTTACATTGTATATTTTTAATTTCTTTGTCGAAAATCAGATGTTCATACATGTATGGGTTAATATCAGGGCGTTCAATTTGATTCCATTGGTCTACCTGTCTATTTTTGTGCTAGTACCAAGCTGTTTTCAGGACTACGGCTCTATAATAGAGCTTGAAGTCAGGATGGCAATGCCTCCAGATGCTGCTTTGTTGAATAAGGTTGTTTTGGCTATCCTGGGTCTTTTGTTTTTCCATACAAAGTTGATTATTGTTCTTTCAAGGGCTGTGAAGAATTGTGATGGGGATGGCATTAAATCTTTATATTGCTTTAAGTAAGATTGCCATTTTTACTATGTTGATCTTACCTATCTAAGAGCATGGGAGATCTTTCCACCTTCTGGTGTCTTCTTTAATTTCTTTCTTTAAAGACTCAAAGTTCTTGCTATGCAGGTCTTTCACTTGTTTGGTTAGTGTTACCCCATGGTATTTTATGTTGTTTATGGCTATTGTAAAAGGGGATGTTTGTCTGATTTCCTTCTCAGTTTTTAGAAATATATTTTCTTTTTTGAAAAAAAATCACTGCTTGTTGTATCCTCTGAGTATATCTAATTTTGTTGCACTATCAAAACAAGAAAAACATTTTTATTAAAGTAAAGTCAACAGTCACAATATATTTAAGGCAAACAGTGCCTAAAGTCTAATCCTGATTTTATTGATAGTATGAGAAATAAAATGAACACATCTTGAAAAATAATATGAGTTCTCTCAAATTGCTACTCTTCATTTCTTGGCTAAAATTAGATTTGCTGTTTGAGAAATAAGCAACAATTCCTTGCATAGCTGTGAGAAGTAGCTCAAAGAGTAAGATTCACTGAACAATTAGTATTTCATTTTCAGAGATTTGGGACTTTTAAACTCTTTCAGACTCATAATTTCAGCTTAAAAAGAATAACTTTGTAGGGACAAATGAATTTGAATCTATACTTGGAAAGTGGCATAAACTTTCAAAAAAGAAAAATCCATGCAGATTATTAACATTCACATATAAAAAGGAATAAAGTGCTCCCAGTAAGTTTAAACAAAGAACCAGAGGAGCTAAGAATCTGAAAGGAATAGTACTTGAAAACAATGAGGCCATGAACCACATACATCAACCAATTTTTCATTTGAATGTAGAATTGAGAGAATCCTATGTTTTAAATTAGTTGAATCCTAAACTCCAAGACAAATAACTTCTACAGTGTTTTACAACTCTTTACAGAACATATTAGAATACCAAGTTATTTGTCAAAAGGGCTCCATGAAAGTCCCCAAATAAATCAGCCTACTGCTGAGGCTATTCGTTTCTCTTCTCAAACTGAATTATAAAGTCCTATTGCTGAAGACAACACTACACCTACACAACATATTGAACATGGAAAAGTCCAGCTGTTGCCTACATAGAGCCTTCACCGTTACTGAAGAGTGTTGGTAGTACTAGAAGGTAAGAAGGAGTAGCAAACTGATTTTTCTGTTCTTGTGGCTTTGTTTATTTATTTGTTTGTTTCTGTTTTTCTTTGCTTGCCTACTTATTTTAAATAATTGGTTCTTTAAAATGAAATCAGCCAGGCAGTGGTTAAAGGCACATGCCTTTAATCCCAATACTTGGGAAGCAATTGCTGGTGGATCTCTGTGAGTTAGAGACCAGCCTGGTCTACAAGAGCTAGTTCCAGGCCAGCCTCCAAAGCCACAGAGAAACCCTATGTCAAAAAACCAAAAGAAAATAAAAATAAAAAAGATCAAAACAAAGAAAGCAAATAAATTTAACTTTTCTTTAAAAAATACAGATTATCCACTTGAAATAAAATTCAATATGTAACCCATTCTATCCAATATGAACAAATACAAATAGTCTCCTTATGCTTATTTAAATTTACTTTCCTTGGTGCAATATATCCCAAAGGATGGTATAGAAATTTTATCTCATAGTTACTTTTCCAATTAACACGTGTCTCTTAAAATCATAGACAAAAAAATCATAATTTTTCAAGAAATATTTTACATGCCAGGTGAGGGTGGCACATGCCTTTAATCCCCGTACATGGGAGGCAGAAGCAGGTGGATCTCTATGAATTTGAAACCAGCCTGGTCTACAAGAACTAGCTCCAGGACAGGCTCCAAAGTTACACAGAAATACCCTACCTTGGAAAAACAAACAAACAAACAAAAAACAAATAAAAATATGTGACATAAACATTTTTGTTTATAAAAATGGATGTCTAAAGGCTATCAACATATATCAGCAATAAGTACTACTTGCTGTTCTTGCAGAGAATTAACTTTCGGTCTCAGTATGTATACCAGGCAGCTTATACTCCTGTACTTGTACTTTCAGGGGATTCAACAACGTCAGTTCTCTGTCAACAACTATATACACACATGAAGGTATAAACATATATACATACAATTAAATAAATAAAATGCTGTCTAGTTGGTGAAAATATGACAAATCATTTACACAAGTCTATTCACTATTAAGAGAGGTGTTTTTAATATATAATATTGTAGTTCATTATACATTATTAAGAAATCAAAGTAAGCCAGGCACACACCTTAAATCCCAGCACTAGGGAGGCAGAGGCAGGCTGATCTCTGTGAGTTCGAGGCCAGCCTGGTCTACAAGAGCTAGTTCCAGGACAGACTCCAAAGTCACAGAGAAACTCTTTCTCGAAAAACCAAAAAAAAAAAAAAAAAGAAAAGAAAAGAAAAAAGAAATCAAAGTAAAATGAAATAAAAAGTAAAAAATGGACAAAAACAAAGTATTATAAAACATTTCCTAAACAAGTTGTCTTTTGTCGATTTTTTATGTTGATAGAAAATATAAAAATGTTAAGTTTCTGTCTTGTAGTCTTGTTTAGTGGTGACAGTGGGGTGTTGAAGTCTCCCACTATAAGTGTGTGAGATTTAAGTGTGGTTTGAGTTTTATTAATGTTTCTTTTATGAATGTGGATGCCTTTGTATTTGGATCATAGATATTCAGAATCGAGACTTCATCTTGGTGGATTTTTCCTGTGATGAATATGAAATGACCTCCTTCATCTCTTTTGATTGATTTCAGTTTAAAGCCTAGTTTGTTAGCTACTAGGATTGCTACCCCTGCTTGTTTCTTGGGACCATTTGATTGGAAAAATCTTTTCCCAACCCTTAACTCTGAGGTAATGTCTGTCTTTGAGGCTGAGGTGTGTTTCTTGTATGCAGCAGAAGGATAGGTTCTGTCTTCAAATCCATTCTGTCAGCCTTTGCCTTTTTATGGGCGAGTTAAGACCATTAATATTGAGGGATATTAATGACTTTGATCGTTCTCGTTTGAATTGTAATGGTTGTTCTTGGTGGAATTGTATGTGGATTTCTACCCCTTTTCTCTTTTGGGTGTTGGTAAAGTGTGATTTACCTGTGTTTTTCTGGTTGTAGTTAACTTCCTTGGACTGGAGATTTCCTTCCAGAACGTTCTGTAGGGTTGGGTTAGTGGATATGTATTCCTTGAATCTGGTTTTGTCATGGAATATCTTGTTTTCTCCATCTATAGTGATTGAAAGCTTTGCTGGGTATAGTAGTCTGGGCTGGTATCCTTAGTGTTGGTAGAATATCTATCCAGGACCTTCCC
This sequence comes from Mesocricetus auratus, assembly GCF_017639785.1. Taxonomy (NCBI): domain Eukaryota; kingdom Metazoa; phylum Chordata; class Mammalia; order Rodentia; family Cricetidae; genus Mesocricetus; species Mesocricetus auratus. The sequence continues at coordinate 56,501,422 of NW_024429195.1, read as the reverse complement.
CAAGAATCCCGGATGAGAGAGCCTTCCATATTGTGGCGTGGGCACTCAAAGTTTATTTGTATGTCAGGGATAAATACTACCCAAGGCCCCATAGATTACCTAGGCCTCCTCACTGACACCCACATTCAGGGGGTCTGGGTCAGTCCCATGCTGTCCACACAGCCATCAGTCTGGGGTCAAAGCACCCTCTCCCATTAGACAGGACCACCAGACTGAAAATTACCAAAAAAGCTATGACCCAACTGGGTTTAACAGACATCTATAGAACATTCCATCCAAACACAAAAGAATGTACCTTCTCAGCACCTCATGGAACCTTCTCAAAAATTGGCCACATACTTGGTAACATAGCAAACCTCAACAGGTACAAAACATTGGAATAACTCCATGTGTCTTATCAGACCACCATGCTTTAAAGTTAGAGTTCAACAACAACACAAGCTGCAGGAACTCTATAAACTCATGGAAATTGAATAATGTGCAATTGCACCATTCCTGGTGAAACCCACAAAGACAACTGACTGGACAAGGGGGAGGTTTTGAACCCCAGACTGATGGCTAAGAGGCCAACAGGAGACTGATCCAAACTCTATAAATGTAGTGTCAGTGAGAGGACCTAAGAAATCTCTGGGGCCTTGGGTAATAGATTAGTGTTCACCATGGCATACAAATGAATTTTAGGAGCCCATTCCACATGGAGAGATGCTCTCTCAGCCTGGACACATGGGGAAGGGCCTAGGTCCTGCCCTGGATGAAATGACAGACTCTGGAGATCCCCCCCAAAGAGGGCTTCACCCTCCTTGGGAAAAGATGTGGGGATTGAGCTAGGGTTTGGGGGGTGGGGTGGGACTGGGAGGGAGAAGGGGGGGAGCTGGGATTGACATTTCAAGCATGTATGTTTCTAATTTAAATAAAAAAGGAAAATATAAAAATGTAGGTAATATCAGTCTCATTCCACTTATACAGGTTCTAAAATAGTTTGATAATGTATGATGTTAACTTTTAGAGGAATCAGTTGTGAAGCTTATTCTATGCAGCCTTATAATATTTGATATAGTCTATATTTCTGCCTATAACACCTTGATCAGCATAGATTTATTATGTGAAGAGTAATTCAAATGACTTGGTCTTCAACTTGCTGGGTTAGAATGATGTTCTTAAAATCAATAAGAAGATGTCATGAAAGACAATGGTTTTGGGCATTTCATTGAATTTTCTGAATGCAGATCATAAAAATAGAAGTATATCAGCAGAATGAAGAGGTGCTCTCAAAAAATTCAATAGTACATGTATTCAGGTTAAAGAATACAACTGGGTAATTTAAATGAATTAAAATAAATAAATAAACAATTAAAATGAAAAAGAAATAATCAGGAAAAAAGAAAGAAAGAAAAAGATGTGAATAATATTTAATGAACCCTTAACAGTACATGTTGTCAGTCAGGTCAGTGAGAATGTGAACTCTAAGAAGTAAAATGGAAACTTTCAAATTTGACTTCTTTCCTGTTTTAGTTTCTTTTTTCTGCTTATTGTTTTGAACATCATGTTCTGCCTTGACAATTCATGCGTAGTAGTTAAATATCTTAAGTTAAAGAGATGCCAACTAATAAAAATTCAGATTATATCCCTTTGGAAAAAGCATATCACAACTGGCTTTCTTTTTTATTCTAAAGTTAGTAGTAGATGAAGAAAAACTTGTAGTTAAGTAAGCCAAGCACAAGTTAGTCTGGAGACAGAAAGTGACAAAGTATGAACATCTTCTCCAGGGTAAAATCATCAGTTCATGCTAACTTCCTTGGAAGGAAAGGACAGTGAGTTAAATCAGTCCAAAGATAGGACTCCTTTAGGCCACTTCCATTATACAAGGCATGGAGTTCCTTTCCAGTGGATTTGCACTGACCAGTTTGGAAAACATGGCTGTCGTCCCTCTTATCATGATCTCATAATATCACATAAACAGATTAATTTCAAGCTGTAGACAAAAATCTTAGTGTTAGTGAGTTTTTTTTAACTTTCAGTGCTTTCTAGTGGGGCTTATACAGAAGCAAATCAGTGTTTTCAAACCTATGTGTTGTGACCCCTTTGGGGGAATCCAATGACCCTTTCACAGGGGTTGTCTAAAAACTTCAGAAAACATAGGTATTTACATTGTAATTAATAACAGTAGCAAAGTTACAGTTATGAATTAGAAACAAAAATAATTTTATGGTTGGGGGTAATGACAGCATGAGTATGTCAGCTTTAGGAAAGATGAGAACCACTGACTTAAAAAGTAAATTATAACTCACCTATAAAAAGACACAGGCTAACAGAATGAATACAAAGACAGAATCCATCCTTCTACTGCATACAAGAAATACATCTCAATTTCAAAGACAGATGTTACCTCAGAGTTAAGAATTGGGAAAAGATTTTCCAACCAAATGGACCCAGGAAACAAGCTGGTATAGCAATCCTAATATCTAACAAATTAGACTTCAAACTAAAATCAATAAAAAGAGATAAAGAAGGTCATTTCATATTCATTACAGGAAAAATCCATCAGGATGAAATATCAATCCCAAACATCTATGCCCCAAATCCACATTCCTAAAACAACCATTACTAAAATTCAAATCACACATACAATCTCACACATTTATAGTGGGAGAATTCAAAACCCCAGTCTCTCACTAGGCAGGACCACCAGACAGAAACTTAACAAAGAAACAAAGGAACTAACAGAAGTTGTGACACAATTGTATTTAATAGACATCTACAGAATATTCCAACCAAAGAAAAAACAATATACCTTCTTCTCAGCTCCACATGGAATCTTGTCTAAAATTGACTACATACTTGGCTATATAACAAACATCTACAGATACAAAAAAATGGAATAACCCCCTATATCTTATCAGACCACCATGCTGTAAAGTTAGAATTTAATAACTACACAAATTGTAGAAACCATACAAATTCATGGAAATTGAACAATGAACAATTGTACCATTCCTGGGTCAAGGAAGAAATAAAGAAAGAAATTAAAGACTTCCTATAATTCAGTGAAAATGAAGACACAACATACCTCAACCTATGGGACAGTTTGAAAGCAGAGTTACGAGGGAAGTTCATAGCACTAAGTGTCCACACGAAGAAACTGGAGAAGTTACACTATAGAATTGACAGCACAATTGGAAGCTCTAGAACAAAAAGAAGCAAACTCACCAAGGAAATAATCAAATTGATGGTTGAAAGGAGAAACAAAGAAAACAATACACAAAAATTTGGTTACTTGAGAAAATCATCAAGATAGACAAAACTTTATCTAAACTAACCAAAAGGGAGAGAGGACATGCAAATAAAATCAGAAATGAAAAGGGAGACAGAACAAGAGATACCAAGGAAATCCAGAGAATCTTTAGGTCATGCTTTGAAAACATGTACTCCACAAAATTCTAAAATTTAAAGGAAATGGACAGTTTTATGGATAGATATCACTTACCAAAGTTAAGTCAAGAACAGATTAGCAATATAAATAGACCTATAACCCTTAATGAAATAGAAGCAGTTATCAAAAGTCTCTCACCCAAAAAAGCCCATGGTCTGATGGTTTCAGTGCACAATTCTACTAGAAATTCAAAGTACAGCTAATATCAATACTCCTCAAAGTGTTCCACACAATAGAATCAGAGGGTCATTGCCAAACTCTTTTAATGAGGCTTCAATTACCTTGGAACCCCAGCCACAAACAGACACAACATATAAATAGAACTACAGATCAATGTCCTTCATGAACACTGATACAAAAATACTCAACCAAATACTGGCAAATCTGATTCAAGAACACACCAGAAAATTCATTCACCATGATGAAGCAGTTTTCATCCCAGGGATACAGGGATGGTTCAACATGCGGAAAAAAAATCCATCAATGTTATCCACCTTATAAACAAACTGTAAAAGTAAAACCACATGATCATATCACTTGATGCAGAAAATGCCTTTCACAAAATCCAACACCTCTTTGTGATAAAGTTCTTGCAGAGATTGGGAATAACAGGAACATACCTAACGTAATAAAAGCCATATACAGCAAACCAACAGCCAACATAAAACTAAATGGAGAGAAACTCGACATGATTCCTCTGAAATCAGGAACAAGACAAGGCTGTCCTCTCTCTTCATATCTTTAGTTAGAGCACTAAGAATACAAAAGGAGATCAAAGGGATAGAAATTTGAAAAGAAGAAGTCAACATTTCACTATTTGCAGATGATATGATAGTTTACATAAGTGCCCTTAAAAACTACCAGGGAATTCCTATAGCTGATGAACACTTTCATAAAAGTGACAGAATACAAGACTAACTAAAAAAAATAGTAGCGCTGACATATATAGGTAAAAAATAGACTGAGAAAGAAATCAGAGAAATATCATCCTTTACAACAGCCAAACACAACATAAAATATCTCAGGGTAATCTTAACCAAACAAGTAAAAGACATGTATAGCAATAACTTTGTATTGTTTTTTAAAGATTTTTTAATTTAAATTGGGGACAAGCTTGCTTCACATGTCAATCCCAGCTCCCTCTCCTTCCCCCTTGCCTCCTCCCCTGTCCCCCCACCATCACCTCCAGCTCCCCACCAAATTGTCACTCGGTTCCCAAGGGAGAGTGAGGCCCTCCATGGGGGATCTCAATAGTCTGTCATTTCATTCAGTGCAGGGCCTAGGCCCTCCCCCAATAGTCCAGGCTGAGAGAGCATCCCTCATTGTAGCATGGGCACCCAAAGTTTTTAAAGAAAAAATTTAAAGAAGATACCAGGAAATGGAAAGATCTCCTATACTCTTGGATGGGTAGGATCAACATAGTAAAAATGACAATCTTGCCAAAAGCAATCTACAGATTCAATGCAATCAACGTCAAAATACCCTCACAATTCTTTCCAGACCTTGAGAGAATAATACTCAACTTTATATGGAAAAACAAAAGACCCAGGATAGCCAAATTAGCCCTGTATAATAAAGTGACTCTTGGAGGCATCACCATCCCTGACTTCAAGCTCTATTATAGGTTATAGTCCTGAAAACAGCTTGGTATTGGCACAAAGTAGACAGGTAGAACAATGGAATTGAATTGAAAGCCATGATCTTAACCTACACACGTATGAATAACTGATTTTTGACAAAGAATCTAAAATTATACAATGGAAAAAGGAAGCACCTTCAACAAATGGTGCTGGCAGAACTGGTTGCTGGCCAGTAGAAAACTGCAGATAGATCCATATCTACTGCTATTCACAAAACTTAAGACAAAATGTATCAAAGATCTCAACATAAATCCAGCCATGCTGAACCTCTTAGAAGAGAAAGTGGGAGGTAATCCTTGAACAAATTCGTACAGGAGATAGCTTCCTTATCATTACACCAGTAGCACAGACCCTGAGATCAACAATTAACAAGTGGGACCTCCTGAACCTGAGAAGCTTCTGTAAGGCAAAGGGCACAGTCAACAATACAAAATGACAGCCCACAGAATGGGAAAAGATCTTCACCAACCCCCCATCTGACAGAGAGCCGATTTCCAAAATGTATAAAGAACTCAAGAAGCTAGTTATCAAAACCCCAACAATCCAATTAAAAATTGAGGTACAGAACTATATACAGAATTCTCAATGGGGAAATCCAAAACAGCTGAAAGACCCTTAAGAAAGTGCTCAACATCCTTAGCCAACATGGAAATGCAAATCAAAACAACTCGAGATACATCTTACTCTTGTCAGAATCACTAAAATAAAAAACACCAATGAAAGTTTATGTTAGAGAGGATGTGGAGAAAAGGGAACATTCCTCCACTGCTGGTGGGAGTGCAAACTTGTACTTTGGAAATCAGTATGGCAGTACCTCAGGAAATTGGGAATCAGTCTACCTCAAGATTCAACAATTCCACTCTTAGGCATATACTCAAATGATGCACATTCACACAAGAAGAACATCTGTTCATCTATGTTCATAGCATCATTACTTGTAATAGCCAGAACCTGGAATTAACCTAGGTGCCTTTCAACTTTAGAATGGATAAAGAAAACATTATACATTTACACAATAGAGTACTACTCAGAAGAAAAAAACAATGGAATTTTGTAATTTGCAGGCAAATGGATGGAACTATAAGAAACTATCCTGAGTGAGGTAACCCAATCACAAAAAGACAAACATGGTTTGTACTCATTCATATATGGATATTAGACATAGAGCAAACGATTAACATTCTACAATCCACAACTCCAGAGAAGCTCAGATACATGGAGGGTCCTAAGAGAGACATACACGTTTCCCTGGAGAAGGGTAAAGGGACAAGATATCCTGAGCAATTTGGGAGCATGGGGGAGGGGAGAGGGAGTTAGAAGAAAGAGAAGTTTAGAAGAGGAGGTGGGAGGAAGACATGATGGGACAGGAAGTTTGAGTCAGGGGAAGAATACAGGAGAGCAAGAAAAGAGACACCTTAATAGAGGGACCATTATAGGTTTAAAAAGAAATATTGCACTAGGGAAGTGTCAGGAGATATACTAGGATGACCCCAACTAAGAATCTAAGCAATAGGGAAGAGGCTATCTTAAATGCATTTCCCATAAATAAGACTGATGTCTTCCATATATGGTGTCCTAGAGCCTTCATGCAGTAGCTGATGGACACAGAAGCGGAGACCCACAGCTAAGCACAGAGGCAAATTCCTGAAATCCACTTGGCAGAGGAGTGATGAGCAAAGGGGTCAAGACCATGCTGGGGAAATCCACAGAAACAGCTGACCTGAACAAGGGGGGGGTTCATGGATCCCAGACTGACATCTTGGGAACCAGCATAGGACAAAAACAGGCCCCCTGCACATGGGTATCTGTTAGAGGTCTGGGAAGTCTATGGGGATCTTGGTAATGGGACAGCATTTCTATCTTGCCTACAAATGGACATTGGGAGCCCATCCCCATAGATGGATACTCTCTCAGCCTAGCCACATTGGGGAGGCCTAGGCCTTGCCCCAAATGATGTGACAGACTGTGTTGATCCCCATTAGATGGCCTTATCCTTTCTAAGTAGGGATGGGATGGGGGTCGGTTGGAGAACAGGGAAAATCAGATGGAGAAGGAAATGGCACAGATATATAAAATAAGACTATTTCTAATTTAAATAAAAATATAAAATCCAAGTAAATTATACTTCATAATATTAATTACATATTTATACTCTTGGAATTTAACAGAAAACTAAATTTGAGCAATATTCATTTATATTAATTATCACACTTAAGTGACACTGATTAAATTTTGATATGTGTAGAGTAATGAAAAATAAGAACTTTCTCCAGGAGGAAAACAAAACCACCTTTATTCTCCCCAAATAAGTAATTTTTCCTACTGCTTAGGAAAATTATTCTCTTTGATGCATATGTCCTTTTATTAAAGAAGTTTTTCTTTGCTAATTAGTATTTCCAACAAAATTTCCCATTAGAATAATTAGATTAATATGCATGAATATGAAGAAGAACATGTTCATATTTCATAGTAATTAAATTATGAAGATATTTCTACAAAATGAAAACTGATACTCCCAACTACATAGTCATCTTGTCTTTACATAATTTATTCAAACCAATGTTGCTTATGAAGCCTGGTACTACCTCTCTTTTTTTAATTCAAAATTAAATCTAATTTTTAAATCTTTTCTGTGATTTAAATATTCAGAAAAGTTGTCCTTTTTCCTCTCTCTATCTCAATCATCTGCTGTTTCCCTAAACAAGTCTCAAAGATCAATTTCCCTAACTACATTAAAATTTGGAGAAACAGACATCATAAATATTTCTTGTTACAGAGAAACTATAATTCTGTGTGGTAAAATTTAGTATAAAAATTTGACTATGTTTTTAACTCAGGCCTATATTTATCTCTTTAGAAATATAAATTTTAATTTACTTTACCTAGCCCATCCTGTTTGTTTTTCTTTAGTATACACTCAAGCATGCAATAAAGGAAATTATTAATAACTTCTTCACATTATGTCATTATAACAATAATGTTGACGTGGAATCTGTTGAGCATTCCTCTTATGTTCAAAGTTTGAACTTAAATTAGTAAGTCAATCAAGTAACACATTGGATTTGCATATTTCTTCCATTGTGGAGATATAAATAAGCAGAAAGACAGTCCTATTAAAAAGATGGATAAGGGGAAGTGTGCTGAGACAAGGAAATGGAATGGCTGGAACATGTATGGCTTTTCTTGGCTGACATTTTAATAGTACTTCTTTGGAGGTGCATTGTCCTCATTTTCTTTTCAATTTCCAAGAAGAGAGATTATTATTCTAATTGCAGCTGAGAGATCTTGCTAGAGAAAACTGTGTGTGTAAGCTTACTTCTTCCTCCATGGGAAAGTCAGTTTCCATTGTTATGATGAAAATTGATAAAATTCTTCATAGAAACAAAATTTTATAGAGTTACAAAAATTTAGGAATCTCATATGAAATTATTCTATATCTTATGCAGGTTGAAGACCCCTGATGTGAAAGTACAAAATCTAAATGGTTCATAAAACAAAACAGTTAGAGTGCATATAATGTTACAAAAACATTGACATCAGAAAACTTTCAATCATGCAAAGAATTTCTTTACATTCTGTTTAATTTTTTCATCCAGGAATGCACATGTATTCTAACACACATACATGCAAATACAGAGAACGTCCAAATGAAACAAATATATCTTATGTTTGGACCAGAATTTCATCTTCAAGACAGACCATTAAATAGAAATAAGTATTTATTTCTTTTCAGATAACATTTCTCATAAATATATCAAAAAACAGCTGAAGTGGCAAAAACTTCAATTGCAAAGCATTGCAGATTGCAGTACAATGTGTAACATTATAATATTTCATGTTTGACAGACATCTTGGGTTAAATACCTTAGGAAATTAAACTATATTGAGCTAATCTATTGAATAAACATACATACATTTGCATTTCTGTGATTATGGGTCTGCATCTACAGATTCAATCAACAATGCATTGTAACTGTACTTTCAGTCCCCAGAAGTTTGAGAAAGAAAACTAGAATGTACAGCATAGAATTGGACATTATGAATTCAAGCAGGTGAAGTCATGTGTTGACACTCTGTGAGACTCCATGAATGTACTCCACACTACTTAAAATTATGAAAAGAATGGTCTAGTTTATATGTAGACATATACACAAGAGTATTGAGCATTCACTGACTTTGGTTTCTGCAAGTTTTGTGCAGAGCGGCTTGAACCAACAGCCCAAGGATATTAGAGACTGACTACATTTACTACTTGTCAGAGCACAGAAATATATGGATCACAGTGGAAAGTAAATACAATTGTTGGCATTAAAAGTTAAGGAGTCATTATAAAATATTTACTTCAATTTAAATGCTCAACCTCTATTTCAATGCTCAAATACAGTTTACTACAAAATTATGGAAATATATACATCTGATGCTCTTTTCTGAATATCAGCCTCAGGATGTGACTGGAAAGTGCACACAATTCCAGGTGCCAACCAATAGACTTCGAGTGACTTTAAATTCACCTAATTGGCGTTGTTTGTGTGCTGTAACAGCTGATTTGAAATATTCTGAGAACAGTAGTTTTTTCTAAAATGAAATGAAGTAACCGTATTTTTGTATAATGCCAGGCATTCAAAGACATGTTTACAGATTTTAGGATAGGTACAGCTTTTCCCACTTTGTTTCTCTGTTGTGAATTAAAAGGAACCCCCCCCACACACACACCATAAATTCCCATATTGGAATTTTGATTCACTTTTTTCTGATTTGATAGTATTTGGAAACAGGTAGATAGAGCATAACTTTGGAGTTACCAACAACAGCATCTGTACTATTTTCACAAAAGACACAGAGAGATGGTGTTTGTATCCACTCCATAGGAGCAGGGTAAAGCCATCTGCAAACATGAAACAGTACATCTTAAACAGAAGTGGAAGGCAACTTGATCTTGAACTTGCAGTCATTGGAACCATGACAAATATGTTTGTGGACTTGGACATAGGTGAAAACAAAACTCTATAGTTCTGGTAAAGAAATGTAGCTATACAATGACTCCTAATTTTCTCCTCTACCCATAGACCAGTATTCTGATCAACCATCAGAGAAACCTCTTACAATTTTGTGCTTTGTGGGTTTTCTATGTGAACACGTGTCTTTGGACTTGCATGTGTTTCTCATGTTTTAATTTTTCTCTGGTTGCTCATTTTGTTCTATTCTTTTTTTCTGGTGCTTTTCTAAAGAAAGAGAAATAAGATGGGGAGTTAGATTGGTGGAGAGCCAGAGAAGATATGGGAAGAGACAAGGGAGGGTAAACCGTCATCAGAATATATTGCATGAAAACTTCATTTTCAAATAAATAAACAATCTAGTATTATGGGATTTCATATTTCATATGATTCAATAATCACTTGAAAACAGTACTAATAAGGAAATCAGGTAAGAAAGGAGAGAGTAGGAGATTTGAACGTGATGTGAAATAGTTTTTCCCCTTTCTATTTAAATTAGAATAAAGCTTGTTTTACATGTCAATCCCAGATCCTTCTCTCTCCCCTCCTCCCCTGCCCCTCACCTCACCAGCCCCCTATCCCATCCATTTTCTGTTCCCCAGGGAGGGTGAGGCCTTCCATGGGGGATATTCAAAATCTGTCATATCATTTGGAGAAGGGTCTAGGTACTCCCCCTTGTGTCTAGGCTGAGAGAGTAACCCTCCATGTGGAATGGGCTCCCAATGTCCATTTGTATGCTAGAGATAAATACTAGAAGCATATCCACTTCGATGTTTTGTCCTTTGGTGAATTTCAAATAAATAAGCAATATTGACAACAATTTACTTAAGTAATGAGAATAGGCTGGGCGGTGGTGGCACATGCCTTTAATCTCAGCACTCAAGAGGCAGAGGTAGGTGGATCTCTGTGAGTTTGAGACCAGCCTGGACTACAAGAGCTAGTTCTAGGAGGCATCAAAGCCACAGAGCAACTTTGTCTGGAAACACCAAAACAAAAACGAGAGAGACAGAGAGAGAGAGGGAGAGAGAGAGAGAGAGAGAGAGAGAGAGAGAGAGAGAGAGAGAGAGAGAGAGAGAGAGAGAGAGAGAGAGAGAGAGAATATCAACATCATTACAGATTTTCTGAATAGAAGTAAATCTAGAGACTTCTCATTACATGTAGATGGACCCGGAGAGAGGTGAGTAGATCTCCTCTGTGGCCCTGATGACTAGATTAAAATGAGAAGGTGGCATTTAAATAACTTAAAAGTACTAGACTAGTATTAATCATGTAAGCTGACAAAAGACATGTTTCTCAAACTGAGAGTTTTGCTTTTGGGCCAATGGTAAAAAGTTGGTGGCCAGGAACAGTCAAGGGCAACAGATGAACATCTATGGGAGGTCAGCTTTGATTAGGATTCGGTGGTGATTTACATTTGATAACTTTTAATGATTCATTTAATATTTTACAGTAACTCAAGTAAGACAAATACATAACCCTTGGAAAAGACACAGTTTAATTCAAACCTCCAAATCTGCAGGAAATCAATGTCTTTGCTTTTAGATATTCAGCTACAGGCTTTATTGCTACTTACTTTTAACCTACATCCCATATAGAATATTCTGTGTCCCATTTTTGTTGCACAGTTATGCATACTCTTCTCAGGAGACTCTGGAGCTGATGCTAGTCTTGAGTTGAGACTGACAGATTATCCTGTCTCATGAAGGCTGAAATTCATCATACATTTTAAATTCTGCATAATTCTTTTGAGTAGATCTTTGTTCTGTTCAACTCAATTCCTCATTAGCTTGCCAGAAATAAGAAGTACTATTATGAAATATTTTTCATGGATGATGTAATGAAATTGAATACAAATAAAATTATTCAATTTAATATTGAAATCAAAAGTCTCACAGGTTTCTAGAGTTTCTTAACCATAGTAACAAAATTTCGAGAAGGAATAGTTGGAATTCAAGAACTTATTAGGCTCATAGTAATAAAAATTTCAGAGCAAAAACATTTATAACCACTTTGTAGTAAAACAACAAAGTGAAATGAATGGATTTCAAGTGATTACTTTCACATGAATGAGTCAAAAGTCTTAAAATATATCCTTCCAAAGTACCAAAATTTCAATATTTAAATTCATTATTCACTGGGGTCAACCATTCTTTCATTCAAGAAATTACATGTTTAAAAACTATATACTGGCTCTCCAGGATCTCCTGGACTGGGAACCACAGCAAGCTCAACTCATCCCCAGAGAACCAAGCAACCAGAAGCCTGCTGAGAGAGCCTGCCTATTCTAGCTCCCATTCAGGACAGAGGGCAGATGGCAGAGTACAGAGGGCAGAGCTCCCACCCACCAGGAGTGGGAGTGCCTGAGACCATTAGTACCTACTTTGAGACCTGTCAGTCAATTGGACCTGCATTCACCCACCTGAACAGAACCTTGTAACTGTACTCACCAGGAAAGGAAGAGACCCTGCCTGAATCCACTGAAAGAAGGGATGGGAAGACAACAATACAAGAAAAAAACCCAGCCACAGATAAAACGGTATGACATCATCAGAGTCTAGGGAATCTACCCCATCAAGATCTTAACATCACAACTCAGATGAAACAGAAGAGAATGGCCTTAAAATCAAATTCATGAAGATGGTAGAGACTCTAAAAGAAGAAAAGACAAAATCTTTTAAAGAAATGGAAGAAACAACAAAACAAAAATTGCAAAAACAATTCAAACAGTGCAAGGTTTGAAAGCTGAAATAGAGACAATAAAAAAACAACACATTCTGAAGGAATGCTGGAATTTGAAAAGGTTAGTAAATGATCTAAAACTACAGATGCAAGCATAACCAAAAGAATATAGGAGTTAGAAAATCTCAGGTGTTAAAGATTCACTAGGAGAAATAGATTCTTCAACCAAAGAAAATCTTAAGTCCAACAAATCCCCAACACAAAATATCCAGGAAATATGGGACACCATGAAAAGACCAAATCTAAGAATAATAGGTATAGAAGAAGAAGGTGAGGATATCCATCTCAAAGGGGCAGAAAACATATTCAACAAAATCATAGAAGAAAACTTTCCCAACCTAAAGAAAGACATGCCAATGAAAGTACAAGAAGGCTACAGAAAACCAAATAGATTGGACCACAAAAGGAAGTCCACTCGCCACGTAATAGTAAAAACCACAAACATACAGAATAAAGACAGAATATTAAGAGCAGCAGAGGAAAAACGCCAAGTAACATACAAAGCCAAACCTATCAGAATCACACCTGACATCTCCATGGAAACTCTGAAAGCCAGAAGGTCCAGGATAGATATTCTACCAACATTAAGAGACCACAGATGCCAGCCCAGACTGCTATACCCAGCAAAGCTATCAATCACTATAGATGAAGGCAACAAGATATTCCAAGAAAAAACCACATTTAAACAATACATATCCACAAATCCAGACCTACAGAAAGTACTGGAAGGAAAACTTCAATCTAAGGAAGTTAACTATGCTCACAAAAACATACACAATAGATAATCTAACTTTACCAAAAGACAAAAGAAAAAGAGGGACAAATCCACAAACAATAACACCACTACCAACAAATTAAAAACAAGCAGTAAACACTCAATTGTCCTTAATCTCCCTCAATATTAATGGTCCTAATTTGCCTATAAAAAGACACAGGCTAACAGAATGGCTACGAAGAAAGAACCCATCCTTCTGCTGCATATAAGAAACACATCTCAACTTCAAAGACACACATTACCATAGAGTAAAGGATTGGGATAAGATTTTCCAATCAAAGGGATCCAAAAAACAAGCTGGCATAGTTATCCTAGTATCGAACAAATTAAACTTCAAACTAAAATCAATCGAAAGAGACAAAGAAGGTCATTTCATATTCATCACAGGAAAAATCCATCAGGATGAAGTTTCAAATCTGAACATCTATGCCCCAAATACAAGGGCACCCATATTAGTAAAAGAAACATTACTAAAATTCAAATCACACATAAGACTTCACACAGTTATAGTGGGAGACTTCAACACCCTGCTCTCACCACTAGACAGGACCACCACACAGAAACTCAGCAAAGAAACAAAGTAACTAGCAGAAGTTATAACCCAATGGGTTTAAAAGACATCTATAAAGCATTCCACCCAAACATAAAAGAATATACCTTCTCAGTGTCACAGGGGACCTTCTCTAAAACTGACCACATACGTGGAAAGATATCAAACATTAATGGGTACAAAAAATTGGAATAAACCCCTGTATCTCATCGGACCACCATGCTTTAATGTAAGAATTCAACAACAACACTAATTGCAGAAACCCTACAAACTCATGGAAATTGAACAAGGTCAAGGAAGAATTAAAGAAAGAAATTAAAAACTTCCTAAAATTCAATGAAAATGAAGACACAACATACCCAAACTTAGTAGTGAAGGCAGTACTAAGAGGAAAGTTCATAGCACTAAGTGCACATATTAAGAAACTGGAGAATAGTCTCACTAGAGAATTAACAGCACAACTGGAGCTCTAGAAGAAAAATAAACAAACTTACTCAGGAGGACTAGATGCCAGGAAATAGTCAAATTGAGGACTGAAATCAACAAAGAAAACAATACAAAGAATCAACGTAACAAAGAATTGGTTCTTGGAGAAAATCAACAAGATAGACAAACCTCTATCCAAACTAACTAAAAGGCAGAGAGAGAACATGCAAAACAACAAAATCAGAAATGACAAAAGGGACATAACAATGGACACTGAGGAAATCCAGAGAATCTTCAGGTCATACTTTGAATATTTAAAAAATAAACCTCCATAAAATTTGAATATTTAAAGAAAATGGACACTTTTCTGTATAGATGTCACTTCCCAAAATTAAATCAAGAGCAGATAAGCAATCTAAACAGGCCTATAACCCCTAACACCCCTTTATGATAAAGGACCAGGAGAGATCAGGGATAACAAGAACATACCTGAACATAATAAAAACAATACACAGTAAATTAACAGCAAACATCAAACCAAATGGAGAGAAACTCAACGTAATTCCTCTAAAATCAGGAACAAACCAAGGCTGTCTTTTCTCTCCACATCTCTTGAACACTGTACTTGAAGTTCTAGCTAGTACAATAAGACAAGAAAAGGAGATCAAGCAGATACAAATTGGAAAGGAGGAAGTCAAACTTTCATTATTTGCAGATGATATGGTAGTTTACATATGTGACCCAAAAAACTTTACCAGGGAACTTCTATAGCTGGTAAACACCTTCAGCAAAGTGTCAGGATACGAGATTAACTCAAAAAAAAAAAAAAGGTCAGAAGCCCTATTACATACAGACGATAAATGGGCTGAGAAAGAAATCTGAGAAACATCACCCTTTACAACAGGTCCAAACAACATAAATCATTTGGGGATAAAGCTAACCAAACAAATGACAGACCTGTACAGCAAGAACTTTGAGTCTTTAAAGAAAGAAAGAAGATACCAGACAATGGAAATATCCCCCATGCTCTTGTATTGGTAGGATTAACAGTAAAAATGGCAATTTTGCCAAAAGCAATCTACAGATTCAACAAAATCCTCATCAAAATACCAGCACAATTCTTCACAGACCTTCAAAGAACAATACTCAATTTTATATGGAAAAACAAAAGACCCAGAATAGCCAAACATAAAGGAGCTTCCAGAGCCATCACCATCCCTGACTTCAAGCATGATTATATATCTATAGTCCTGAAAACAGCTTGGTATTGGCACCAAAATAGACATGTAGACCAATAGAAACAAATTGAAAACCCTGATTTTAACCCACACACCTATGAACACTTGATTTTTGACAAAGAAGCTAAAACTATACAATGGAAAAAAGAAAGTATCTTCAACAAATGGTGCTGGCATAACTGGGTATTGGCATGCAGAAGACTACAGATAGATCCATGTGTATCATCTTGCACAAAACAAGTCCAATTAGATCAAAGACCTCAACATAAATCTAACCATACTGAAACTCTTAGAAGAGAAAGTGGGAGGTACCCTTTCAAAGAATTGGTACAGGAGACTGTTTCCAAGTAGCACAGATACTGAGATTGACAATTAACAATTGGGAACTTCTGAAACTGAAAAGCTTCTGTAAGTCAAAGGACACAGTCAACAAGACAAAAAGGCAACCCACAGATTGGGAAAAGATATTCACTAACCCCACATCTGACAGAGGGCTGATCTCCAAAATTTACAAAGAAATCAAGAAGTCAGTCTCCAAAACACCAAATGACACAATCAAAAAGTGGTGTATAGACCTAAATAGAGAATTCTTTTTTTTTAAGAATGAAAGAATTTATTTTGGCCCACAGAAACAGAGTGATAATGTCATCCATAGGAGGGATGTCAGCAGGAACAGGAAGCTTAGATAATAATATTTTATCCCCACACAGGAAGCATAGAAAGAGTAGAAAGTGGAGTTAGGCTCTAAACCTTCCAAGCCAACCCTCAGTGACAACATCCTTCCTCTAGCAGGGCTCTGATTCCTAAAGCACACACAACAGCACCACCCACTAGGGACCAAGTGTTGAAATACACGAGGGGTGTTATCTTTAAAAACAATCCACTGTGATTGACTCAGGTGACCCAAGCTTGCTTTTCACCCTTCAAACACACTCTGGGCATGAATTCCTTTGCTTTTGCATCCTTCTTTTAAATTGAAATTAGAAACAAGTTTGCTTCACATGTCAATCCCAGGTCCCTCTCCCTTTCCCTGTCCTCCTCACATGTCCTACCACCAACCCCCCCCCAATACCCCTCATTTCCCCAGGGAGAGGGAGAGGATTCTTTTTTTTTAGATTTTTTAAAAATTATTTTAATTTTAAATAGCTTGTTTTACATGTCAATTCCAGTTCCTTCTCCCTCCCCTCCTCCCGTACCCCCCCCACCATTTCCTCCCAGTGTCCCACCCATTGCCAATTCCTTCCACCTAGGGTATATCCAGAGTCTGTCATTTCACTGAGGGTAGGGTCCAGGCACTCCCCTAAGAGTCCAGGCTGAGAGAGCATCCCTCTTTGTGTTATGGACACAGGATATCTGTTTGTATTCCAGGGATAAACACTGATCCACTGCTGAGGGCCCCATAGGTTGCCCAGACCTCCTCACTGACTCTCACATTCGGGGTTGGGGGTCTGGATCAGTCCCATGCTGGCCTCCCAGCTGTCAGTCTGGGGTCCAAGAGCTCTCCCTTGTTCAGATCAGCTGTCTCTGCTGGTTTTGCCAGCCCATTCTTTGCCAATTTGCTCATCACTCCTCTCTCTCTGTCACTGGCTTCCTTGGGTTCAGTTCAGGGTTTAAGTGTGGGTGTTTGCCTCTGCTTCCATCAGTCACTGGATGAAGGCTCCAGGATGGTTATAGACATGAAGTTCATGATCAGGAATGGGCATTCAAGGTGGTCTCTCCACTATTGCTTAGCTTGCCAATTGGTATCATCCCTTTAGATCACTAAAGGTCACACTGGTGCCTGATCTGTCTTCTAACCAAAGGAGTATTACTCAGCAGAAAAAAACAATGGAATCTTGAAATTCACAGGTAAATGGATAGCACTGGAAGAATCCATCTTGAGTGAGGTAACCCAGCCACAAAAAGATAAACATGGTATGTACTCACTCATATATGGATTTTAGGCATGGATCAGGATAGTGCCAGTCTGCACTTCCACTGACAGAGAGCTGGGGAAACAGGAAAGAACCTAAGAGATGTGCATGGTACCCAAGAGAAGAGGAATGAGGCAAGATCTCTGAACAGATGTGGAACATGGCGAGGGGTGGGGGGGAGTGGGAGCTTGGAAGAAGAGAGGGGGAGAAGAGAGGATTCTAACTAGAGAATTTTAAAATGACTGAGAGACACTTTAGAAAGTGCTCAACATTCTTAGCCATCAGGGAAATGCAAATCAAAACAACTCTGAAATACCATCTCACTCCTGTCAGAATGAGTGAAATCAAAAACACCAAAGACAATTTATGCTGAAGAGGATGTGGAGAGACTGGAACACTCCCTCCACTGCTGGTGGGAGTGCCAACTCATCCAGCCACTTTGGAAATCAGTGTGGAGATTCTTCAGAAAAAAATGGGAATCAGTCTACTGTAAGATAGCACTATTCCACTCTTAGGCATATTCCCAAAAGATACACATTCATTCAACAAGGATGTCTGTTTCACTATGTTAATAGCAGCATTATTTGTAATAACCAGAACCTGGAAGCATCCTAGATGCCCCTCAACTGAAGAGTGAATAGAGAAAATGTGGTACATTTACACAATGGGTACTATTCAGCAGAAAAATAAAAACAATGGAATATTGAATTTTGCAGGCAAATAGATAGCACTAGAAGAACCCATCCTGAGTGAAGTAACCCAGTCACAAAAAGACAAGCATGATATGTGCTCACTAATATATGGATTTTAGGCATGAAACAGGGGAGTTACAGCCTACAATTCCACAGCCAGAGAGTCTGGGAAACAGGGAGGACCCTAAGAGTGATATATATGGTACCCCAGAGAAGGGGAATAGGACAGAGTCTTCTGAGGGGACTGGGATCAAGGTGGTAGGGGGGAGGAACCTGGGAGAAAGAGAGGGGTTGAAGAGAAGCAGAGAGAAGGAGAGGGGAGAGCAGGAAAGTTGAGTCTGGGAAAGAATAGAGGAGAGCAGAATAAGAGGTACCATAATAATAAAAGGAGCCAGTATAGGTTTGAAGATAGATCTGGCACTAATGTGATGTCCAGAGGCCTACATGGATGATGCCAACTAGCAATGTAACCATTAGTGGAAAGGCTACCTTAAATGCCCTTCCCTGATAATGTGATTGATGACACATGGGGGAGGGCCTAGGCCCTGTCCTGGATCATATGACAGACTTTGGAGATCCCCCAGGAAGGGGCTTACCCTCCTTGGAGAGTGGTGTGGGGATTGGGGGAGGGGTTAGGGGAGAGTTGAAGTGTGGCAGGAGAAGAAGGGAGGAAGAGGGAGCTTGGATTGACATGTGAAGCAAACTCATTTCTAATTTAAATTAAATAAAAAGAGAAGAAAAAAGGAAAATAAACTGTATACTGGTTTATGAAAATGTGATAGTCCCTGGGGTGATAATTTTATATTATCAGAAGTTAATTATATAATGAAATACATTTCCTATTTTTTCTGCATAAAATGTAATCTGAAAACTTCATTTTCTTTATTAAATTTTAGATTTTCAAAAGAGAAGAAATGAGCTTAGTAAAAATAATTTGAGTTTTTTAGCATGAAAACCAAATCAAGACATGTTGTTGTTCATTGGATCACCTGGCTGAGAAATGTTGATCAATGTCTTCACTTATGTGTGTTTTCTTTCATGCCACCTAGCATGCTTTGGAAAACTAATTCTATGACAGTGCACACTTATTCACAAAGTATTTTCCAGCAGACCTTTCAGACCTTTCCAAATAGAGTATTATAGAAATTACTGCAATTTGCTTGCATAGCATAGTTGTGGCCATCATTACTTTGGTGTGTGCGTGTGTGTGTGTGTGTGTGTGTGTGTGTGTGTGTGAGTGAGTGTGTGTGTGTGTGAGTGTGTGTGTGTATTTCTTTGCTTTTTGAGATAGCCTCTCTGCAATTATACATGGCTCTTCAGACTTGCTATGTAGATCTGGATGAGTATAAACTGACAGAAATCCTTTTTGTTCAACCTCCCAAGTGCTGGAACTATCTAGGTGTGTCATCACATCTGGCAAAACACTTCTATTGAATTAATTTGCCAATCTTTTTTGTATATGTAATATAATTAATATTGTCTTCATATTAATACTACTTAAATGTTATAATTTTTCTTCATATTATTTTTCTAGAGCCACAAATTTTGATAAATTACATTTCATTATTTAGTAAAAGCAATTTGAGTTTTTAAAAGTTTAACTCCCTTATATGAAAGTACAAATAATATGCATTATTTATAATTTTTATGTAATTTGCAAGTGTTTATATGTATCACCTAGTTATTTCTCTTCATTTCTGTCTAATTGAATCTCATTTTTATGTGGGGGTAGTAAAATAAACTCTGTGAAATTACAAACCTGTTTTATACAGCTCAGAATTTGGTTTGTCTCGGGGAAATTTCCAGGCAAAGCCTGAGAGAATATGTATGCTTCTGTGTGGGATGATGTACTCCATAACTGTCATTTAGACCAGTTTGATTGACAAGGCTATTCATGTGGTGTGTACTACTTCAGAGTTTCTGCTTGCCTCATCTAACAATTACTGACCGAGAATTGTTAAAGTTTCTGCCTCTAACTTTGTTATACGTATTTCTCTTTCCGTTCAGCTTTTGCCTCATCTCTCTCAGGCACAACAATGCTCTTCTGAATTCATAGGGAATCGGTCCCTTTATTTTAGATTATTTTGTCTCCCTGCATAATTGATTCTTTTGTTTTTATGCATTGCATTGCTCATAATTACCCCTGTTCTGAAATCAGCCTTGTCAGAATCTAAAATGAAATCCAAACTCATTTTGTGCTAACCTTGTAAAATAATATATCCATTTCTGTTCATTTCTTTGAGTGAACCATATGAAAGTATTGTCTACTAATGACTTTACCATAAATTGTATGACACTATTACTGGAGAGACATGACATCCACTGATAATAAACCTAGGAAAGACCAAAATGAGGGCATCACCAAAAGTGCATCTTGGTGAACCCATGAGTTTATTGGTCTTACTCTAATAATATGGACCAGGGGTTGTATATACAAAGGGCAATTCAAAGACAACTACTTTCCCCACCGAATCATGGGCAATGGTTCATGGCATCTCGAAACCTGGAGATCAATGAATGCCTTTGCAGGGATCTTGTCAGGTCTAAGATTATCTCTTTCAGATAACTTAACTGGTTTGTCTCATGTACACAGTTAAGCTAACCTCTATATCTCTTTAGTAAATACTATTGTGATATAACCTGTGGAGGGAAGATCATTGTGCATATGGGCAATTTCAAGGACTTTTTTTGGAAAATAATTATTTTTATTTTTTTATTAATTTAGCAACAAGCTTTCTTCACCTGCCAATCCAGTGTCCCTCTCCCTCCCCTCTTACCCTAGTCTCAGCCACCCATCTAGTCCCCATTCTAGTCCCCAGGGATGGTGAGGTCCTTTATGGGGATATCCAGAACATGTCATGTCATTCAGGGCAGGGCCTAGGCACTTCTCCAAGAGTCCAGGCTGAAAAAGCATCCCTCATTGTGGGAGGGGCACCAAAATTCCATTTGTATGTCAGGGATAAATACTGGTCTACTGCCAAAGGCCCCATAGATGGATGATACCTCCTTGCTGACAACCATGTTCAGGGGGTCTGGATCTGCCCAATGTTTACCTCCCATCCATCAGTCTGGGGTCCAAGAGCTCCCCCTTGTTCAGGTCAGGTGTTTCTGTGGGTTTCACCAGCCTGGTTTTGACCCCTTTGCTCATCATTCCTCCCTCTTTGTCACTGGGTTCCAGGAGTTCAATTGAATGTTTAGCTGCGGGTGTCTGCATCTGCTTCCATCATTGACTGCATGAAGGTTCTAGGATGGCATATAAGGTAATCGTGAAACTCATTATCAGGGATGGCCATTTAAGGCAGTCTCTCCACTATTGCATAGATTTCCAGTTGGTGTCATCCTTGTAGATCTCTGGAAATCTCACTAGTGCCATATCTCTCCTCAAACTCATAATGGCTCTCTCTATTATGGTATCTTCCAACCTCCTCCTCTCCATTCTTCCCCCAACTCAACATTTGTAAAGAGAAGCCTTTTTCTTTGAGAGAAGCCTTCCCACCAGCGTGGTTCTAGAGCTGCATCAGTCCCAAATAAACACACAGGAGGCTATATTAATTATGAAGCTGTTGGCCTTGCTTGTTTCTTATTGGCTAGCTCTGACTTAAGTAATTACCCCATAATTGTTAATCTAAGTATGTCTCTAACTGGAGAAGTTTCCGGGCTTCCTACCCCATGGCATTACATCTTGACTTCCTGTGTTTCTCTTTCCCAGAGTTCTCCTGGACTCCTAGTCCCATCTATCTAGACTCCTATTGGCTCAACAGTGCTTTATTGACAAATGCACAGGACTTCCCCCCAACAAACATTCCTGCTCCCCCATGCTGTTTTCTCCCCTTCTCTCTTCCCCTTCTCTGGTGTACCATGCATATCTCTCTTAGGGTCCTTCCTGTTTCACAGACTCTCTGTCAGTGGAATTGTAGGCTGGTACTCCCCTGATCCATGCCTAAAATCCATATATAAGTGAGTACATACTATGCTTCTCTCTTTGTGACTGGGTTACCTCACTCAGGATGGTTTCTTCTGGTGCTATCTATTTGCTTGCAAATTTCCAGATTACATTGTTTTTTTGTCCACTGAGTAGTACTCCATTGTGAAATATACCACATTTTCTCTATCCACTCTTCATTTGAGGGGCATCTTTGTTGCTTTCAGGTTCTGGCTATCACAAATAACACTGGTATGAACATAGTTGAACACATGTCCTTGTTGTATGAATGTGCCTCTTTTGGGTATATGCCTAATAGTGGAATTGCTGGATCTTGTGGTAGACTGATTCCCATTTTCCTGAGGAATTTCCATATTGATTTCCAAAGTGGCTATACAAGTTGGCACTCCCACCAGCAGTGAAGGAGTGTTCCCCTTTCTCCAAATCTCTCCTGCATAAATTGTCATTGGTGTTTTTTTTTAGTCATTCTCACAGGAGTGAAATGGTATCTCAGGATTATTTTCATTTGCATTTCCGTAATGATTAAGGATGTTGAGCACTTTCTCAAGTGGTCTCTCAGCCATTTTAGATTCCTCTATTCAGAATTCTCTATTAGTTCTGTAGCCCACTTTTTAACTGGATTATTTGGGGAGACTTGCTTCTTGAGTTCTTTGTAAATTTTGAAAATCAACCCTCTGTCAGATGTGGGGTTAGTGAATATCTTTTCCCATTCTGTGGGCTGCCTTTTTGTCTTTCTGACTGTGCTCTTCTCTTATTGCTCCATGATCCTTTTTGACAGATTTCTCCTCCTATTGATTCCCTCTGCCTGCCAGACATGCCTAACATTTCTCCTGTCTAGCTATTGACCTTTTACTCTTTATTAGACCAATCAGGTATTTTAGACAGGAAAATTAACACAGCTTTACAGAGTTAAACAAATGCAACACATCTTTGCACATTAAACAAATGATCCACAGCATGAATAATTGTAACTCATTTTAAACTAATATTCCACAACTTAATGCTTTTATAGGCAGGTAGGAATGATGGGAACACACACAAGTAATGCTTTAAGGCTTTTCAAACAAATATCAATGGCATAATCATTAAATATTTTTATTTTCGTGTATATTAATGAGGAAAGACATTACTATGGAAAGTGACATATATTCTCTTTTGTGCCATAGTATCCTAATCACTTTGTTAATACCTTAGGTTCTGCAAAATGAATACATTTCAAATAATAGCAAAAGAAATAAATGTGAAAAATTTGTGATTATTTCCACTTTGAAGAAAAGAAATGTAAAACATAAAGAATTTGTCACACATCTTGATGGTAGTTAAACTAACCTTTGCCTGATTCTATGTCAGACAGTGATTTCTTCTCTTAGATATAGTTTTCTTTCTATGTGTATCTTTATATAAGTTTTACGTATATGCATGTGCATCTTTGTATATGTATATGAATGAATATGCCTATGTATCTGTATGTGTATGTTAAAATCACGTTCTGATGCAATTCTTCCTGAAATTAGGAGCACACAATGAGCAAACACTGACAACATAAAATTAGGTACATAATTTTGAGATGACTACCACCTTAAAATGCCTCAAGAGAGCATTAATAAAAGAACTATAAAAAACTGAGGTGAAAAATTAGAGACTTTCACTGCTGAAGTGATGGAGGAAGAGAATAAGCAATTTACTCACATTTTTAAGTGGCTTTGAGTAGGATCTTCAAAGACCATTATGTGCACACCAAGAGGCTCAAGAGGAAGCATCCCTACACTTGACCTTCTGAGATAAGTAAGTGTTCAGAGGCTCTCCCAAGGTACAGATGGCTAAAGTTTGATAAAATACTACATCTTTATTAACAATGTGCCAAACACGAATGGTAGACATGGATCAGAAGTGGAACCTGTGGAAGAGATCTAGTCTGAAGTACTCCAGATGGAATTTTCCCCAAGAAAGCTTCCTGGGAAAATGAAGCAATTCAGAAAGAAACTTAAGGAAAGAGTCTCCTTGAGCCAGTGACACTAATAGTCAGTAATGTAATATACTTTAAAGCCATACAGAAAAAGCAGAAATCCTTATCCAGAACTTTGTACAGCACCCTATTTTATATGTATATAGTTCCACAAAACACACAGAATTGTGCATTTGGCAATTTATTATTTTTAAACATATTCTAAGTTCAGAAAAAGACTGAACACTAAGTGTCACGTCAGATATAGAGCTCCCATCCCATATTCTCTATGTGAAGTCAGCCTTAAAAAGACCAAGGATATAGAAACCAAGAGAAAGGAGAATCCCAATGAGACAAAGGGGAGCTAAAAGACACATTTCATCATTTTATTCCTATTTACATCATTTTAGATCAATTTACCAGAAGAGAAAAATTTATGAAAATATATCTACCTATGCTGCTTTAAAACACCAAAACTGAACTTACTAATAAGGTGTCGTAACATGTCTGAGTAGATGTATATTTTTATATTTAAATAACATTGCACATAATTTGTTGCTTCAAGCAAAATAATGTTTTTTCATAGTGAAAACTCTGTGTTCTTCATTGTAGGTAAATACATATTCTATATTCCAGCTTTTGGGAATGTTCAGAGAATAGTAGTATCTTCACTCTGATTTATAATAAATAGCACATCAGAATGTCTTGAATTATTTTTTTGAAAATGAAATTAAGCATATTGATTATTTGCTATCCATACAACTTCCTTGCATTCCTAATACCTAGAAATCACCATATACTCTCAACTTCTATGATGTCAACATTTTGAGAATCTACATACAAGTGGCATCATACAGTACTTTTTTTCTGCAAATGGCTGATTCATTTAATGTAGTGATCTTGGTTACATTGTCTCTGTAAATGCCAACATATCCCCTTCTTATATATATGAATACTGTTTCATGAAAACATACTCCACATTTATTTACACATTCAAATTTGATGGACCCTGGTTTATCCCTTTTTTAGGATATTGGTATTTCAATAAGCAAGAGAGTAAAGACAAACATTCCTTTCCACTAGGTGCAATCAGTTAGTGGATGTGCTGAATACCACTGTAGTTCTATTTTAAATTACTGGGGTTTTCATACTTCTCTTGATATTGAGTTATTGTATTTGTATTTCTATTCACAATGTGTAAGGGTTTAAGCTCTAAGTGGAGTTTAGATTTTGTTTGGTATATTATTTGTCTTCGTTGGAGTTTTTATTGTTATCATTAAATGCAATGACCAAAAGCAACTTCGTGAGGAAAAGGTTTATTTCAGCTTATGGGTTTGTAACACAGATCCCCATCAATGGTTGCCAGGGTCAGAACTCAAGTCAGAAACATAGAAGCAATAATTGATGCAGGATATTGGATGGGTACTGACTACCGGTTTGCTCCCCATGACTTGCTGACCTTTATATCTAGCTCATCTAGAACCACCCACCATCCACCCCAGACTGGTAATGCCCACTTTGGGTTTAGGATAGGCCCAACCACATTAATCATATTCAAGGAAATGATCCACAAAATTGGCTCACAAAACGATCTCATAGGACATTTCCTCAATTGGGGTTCATTCTTTTAATATCTCTTTAATTTGTGTCAGTTTAACATAAAAATTAGGCAGCATATTTATTATATATGTTGATGTCTCAAGTGAGAATACTTTGCTGCATGGAGTGATCAGGAAAATAATCAAGGGAAATTGGCCCCACAGATTTGGCTTGAACATGAATTAGAAATTAGAGCAGAATGGGTTGTTGCCTGTGACACCACTTAGCCACATCCCCTCATTATATGAATGGACCCATCCATCATCTTTGTGAATTTTGATGTATATATAGACATCACACAGGTTAATTGTTTACTGAAAATTTTAAATAAATTTTTACAACCTATTAAGCACTATGTTAGGTCTTGGAAATATAGTAAGAGTGAACAAAATAGAAAAAATGTCAGGAACAAATAAAGTATAAATATATAACTGAGACTTGATTATATGTATGTGGCTTGGCTGTACTGGGGGTTTGATTTGTCACTTGTTGATTGAGGTTCTTTCCTGCCAGCCTGGCCCTGCAGCCGCCTCAACACCAAATAAACATACAGATGTTATATTGGTTATGAAACTCTTGACCGGTGGCTAGGACTTCTTATTGGTTAGCTCTGTCTTGATTATTAACCCATAACTACTAATCTTTGTATTTACACATGGTCTTGGCTTACTGGAGAATGCCCGAACCTGTTACTCCTTTGGCAGCCTACATGGTGACTGCCTTTGGCAGGCTCTCTCTGTCTACCTTTCCCAGAATTCTCTTGTCCTAGTCCCACCTATCTTCTTGCCTAATTGGCCAGACTGTGTTTTATCCACCAACCAATAAGAGAAACATACACAGAAGGACATCTCCCATAGTCACTTTCTGTTATTTTGTGCTTTCTTGGGAAATACAGCACATTATATGAAAGTTCATTAAAGAGAAATTTTAGTACATAAACAAAATTATCAGTAAGAAATGGGTTTTAACGGGAAATATATAACATAAGGAACTAGAGGCATCATTGGGACTAGATTAGGCAAGAAATTAAAAGCTATAGAGGTGGATTTGGGAGGTCTTGAAGGAATACAATATGGGTGAACATAATCAAATTAAACTACACTTACAGGAAAGTCTCATAAAGTAATAAAATGGTATGCATATGTAAAGTTATAGAAGTATGTGTGTGCTAAACTACACGTCTTTACATACTTATAAAGGGACTTTCTTTTAGAGGTACTGAAAAGACTTTGAAAAGGACAAAACAAATAGCTTAGTGTCAGCTGTAACATGATTCCTGTCTTTCAAAAGAAATGATCATAATGTGAATAATTGAAAATTATAGGAATTCTGCATCTTCCTCTCTTGAAAACTCATTTTATCTTTATATATTGATTGGTTGAGAGAGGTGTTCTCAAAATGTTCTCTATTCAAAGAACTCTTTAATCTCTTGATCCCTTTAGCAAGTGTAAATATTATAATCGTAGTTTTGTAGATATTCCAATAAAGGTGCAATTATTACTGTATCATACTATTAAGTAATAGCCCTCCCACATTTAATTATTTTTAAATTTTCATTTATTCACTAATAGGGTAAGCAGTAATACCTAGAAAAACATTTTAATATAAAGAAAATAAGCAGTGATGTGGCTATTAATTATCCTATGTTAGGTAACCATCTGATTTATCACACCAGGCTTTATTGAACATTTAGCGGGCTCTCTCAGAACAGCTTTACAGAAAAGAACTCAGAATTCAAGGATGCATGTAACACACAATTGTAATTTGAAAACTGCTGAAAATAGAATATGAGTACCATGTAACGTAAGGTGATAGCTTATGTACATTTATTGCCAATGGGAGACAGCAAAGTTTATAGTTCCTTTATCTGATCTTAAACCTACTAATTTTTTACATAATTGGTATAATCAGGCTTTTAAAATCTCAGAATTTTTAAGGCATATCTAATCTGCATGAGTATAGAGCATGTTAAATTATTGAGATGCCATTCCTTGTTGTTTATAAAACATAAACATATACAGAGAAGATTATTAACATACTGTTGGAAATAAATCAACAAATTCAATTAAATTCCCAAGACATCCAAAGCATAATCAATCCATTGGTAATGATATAACACCATTTCATGTGTGTGATTCATTTCCTATAGTAAAAAAAAGTCCTGCTGAATATAGATATGGAGCATGGCCATCTAGGTTAGAAAGCTATTTTTAAATAAGTAATAAATTCAAATGATTCTTTTAATTAAAATATTACAAAAGTATCAAGTAAGGCATGTATACTTATTGACTATTCAAATCATTTTGTTCTAATTTGGGGCAGTATACAATATAGTGTCTGCAATAAACTTTTATTAAACTCAATGTAAGATTTTAGCATTAATCATTAGATGAATAGATGGATTAAAATAGATTTAAGACAATAGTTCACAGATAAGACTGCTTAATGCACTTCAGGAAGACCTCAGTTAGGTGCTCAGCACCTGTGTCAGGCAGCATACAAGGGCCCATAACTTCAGCTTCTGAGGATCTGATGACTGTCTTCTTGCCTCTGCAGTCGTTTATGAATGCACAAGATGACAGGAGGTGGTGCCCAGGACTTCAATAACAGTACTCTAGAGACAGAGGCAGACAAATCTCTGTGAGTTTGAGGCCAGCCTTGGTCTACTGAGCCAGTCCTAGGACACCCAGGGCTACACAGAGAAACCCTGTCTCAGAAAATGAAATTAAATAAAATGAAATAATTAAATAAAAGAAAAAATGAATGAACAATGCACATGCAAACAAACAGACACACATGAGTAAACATAAATAAAATAAGACAACCCTAGTTTTCCTCCATTGAGAAAGATTATCTAATTTTGTCTACTTTAGAATAATGTTTTGATGATATGAGTCAAAGCATTCCCTTTAATGATAAGTGTACAATTAAAATGACTGGATAAAAATAAAATATTTGGCAGTAGTAGTCATTTAGTGTTATGTCATGGATATCTTATTTTCCCCAGTTTTTAAAATATATTTGAAAATCTGTAATCTTAATTAAATTAAATTTAGGTTACTTGTGAATTTACGATTTGTTTTTGAGAGCTGATCAGGAAACCCAGTTTTCTAGGGTGCTAGGTATTACACAAATAGGAAAAATGGGAGATTTAGTCACAAACATTTTCATGAAATTATTCACCAAAATTCTTATTTCAATTTCAATTTTCCCTCACTGAGATCATTAGATAGCATCCAGTATTCATCATGACTAAAGAAATAATTTTAATGTCCTGTATTTGATTCTCCAACTATAGTCAAAGTTCATGCTGGTTTTCTGGTTTTGGTTTTATTTGTGTATGTTTTGTTGCTGATTCTGTTTTTACCATTTAGTATTTGGTTTTGGTTTTGTGGGTTTTTTTGTAAGTTTGTTTGGTTGGTTGGCTTTTTTGTTTTGGGTGATTTATTTTGTTTATTAGGGGATGATTTTAAAGTTCTGTACAATGGCTTAATATTTCAATCTGCATTTAAGCTAAATTTCATTTTATGATGAATTATACATCAACTGATACTGAGATAGGATTATACTCACCACAAACAAATTCTGTGAAATGCTGATTGTGTATTTCATTAGTTAACGTTGGTAGCTACCTAATCCTGAAGTTCCTTGTGTTTCTATCCTGAATACATTAAGTCTGTATTTTTTTCTGTTTTTAAATTCAAGCCTCCTAATTAGGAAAATATTCTTTATGCTCATGGCTCCCTAAGACAGAACTTCCAGGATAATGACACTTATTGCTGCTTAAAATGTGTTCTTCTATTCTTTGGTAATGTGTCCATTTTATGCTATCTCTATGTAGTATATGGGATAGTTCATATAGTTTATACAATGATATCTAAAAGGATTTAAAATTTACCAAGAGTTAAAATTCATGATAATAATAGGATAGTGTTTAGATGTTTGGAATTAATTTAAACTGTGACAAATTCTAGAGAATATACATATAATTTATAGTAAACTTACATAATCATAAGACTAAAATTACAAATCTAATTATGAAATTTTACTGAAGGAATAAAACTCCTTCTGCTACATGCTATGACATTTGGCTTATACAAAAGTTAAGAAGGAATAAAGAGAGAGAGAGAGAGATAGAAAGTAAAAGAGAGACTAAAGCACCAAAACAGGGCAAGAGCTTTTCACACTCACATGGAAAATGGATTCACTCATAGAACAAGACAACAGTTTAAACTCCAGAACTGACCCTTAACAGGAAAACTCTCAGCTATTATTGCAATATAGTTGCTCACCTACATATCTATGTATTTAAACTAATATTTCCAACATTCTCTTGTTTTTCCACCTTTTACTGAAAATGGATTTTTCATAATACATG
This sequence comes from Mesocricetus auratus, assembly GCF_017639785.1. Classification (NCBI taxonomy): domain Eukaryota; kingdom Metazoa; phylum Chordata; class Mammalia; order Rodentia; family Cricetidae; genus Mesocricetus; species Mesocricetus auratus. The sequence goes on along the minus strand of NW_024429195.1, from coordinate 56,471,160 downwards.
TATACACATATCCTGATCACAGTTTGCCTTCCCTCTACTCTGCTAGTTACCCTCACTTCCCCTCCCAATAGGATCCACTCTCTTTCTGTCTCTCATTGGACAAGATCCAGCTTCTAAGAGATAAGAACAAAACATAACAAAATAAAATATAATGAGATAAAACAAAATTCATTAAACCAAATTTGGACAAGGCAAGCCAACAGAAGGAAAACCGCACGAGGATATTCAAAAGAACCAGAGACCCACTCACTCACTTGCACAGGATTTAGCTGAAAGTTATAATATGCACACTGAGGACCTAGTTCAGACGTTTGCAGGCTCTGTGATTTCTACTTTAGTCTATGAGCTTGTATGAGTTTCGCTCAGTTGATATTAGAGGGCCCTGTTCTCCTTATGTCCTTCATCGTCTCTGGCTCTCACATTCTTTCAATCTCCCCTTACGTGGAGTTCCCTTAGAGGTTCTCTCTCTCCCTCCCCCCTCTCTCTCTCTCTGTGTGTGTGTGTGTGTGTGTGTGTGTGTGTGTGTGTGTGTCTATCTTTGTTCTGATCTGCTTTTGGAAGAAGCTTCTTTGATGATGGCTGAATAAGTCAATGATGTATGAGTATGGTAGAGTATTATTAGTAGTTCTTTTAATTCTACCTTTTATTAAGACCAGTAGTATATGGTTTTATCCTAACTCTCTGAACAATCTATCTAATCACTGGTTCCTAGTCAATCAAGCACTATCAGGTAAGAGGCAATGGGACTTAAATCAAATCAGACACTGGTTGGTTACTCCCAGAAGCTTGGTGCCACCATAGCCCTTGCATATTTTACAGGTAGGCCAGCATTTTAGATCAAAGGGTTTGTGGCTGGATTGGGGTTTATGTTTCTCTTTTGGTCACATGCAGAGGGACCTTCCTGTACCAAAACCACTAGAACATAGTGATAAAATTTCTATGTAGGTAACAGCTCAAACTGCTCCATGTTCATTGAGTTGTGTGGTGCTGTCTTCAGCAATGGCACCTTGTTGTTATATTGTCTTGGCATTAGGCTGGATAGTTTGGGGATTTTCATGGAACCCCTTTGATTAACAACTAATTTGGATGTAAATCAAGTACAGTAGTACAGTAAATCACAGTACTGGAAGCCTTGTTTGGTAAGATGATAGTATTTTGAAACTGTTTTCCCCATTATTTGGAGACTTCATTAGGCTTTCCTTCATATTTTTAAAGAAATTTTCATTGCATTAAGCTTCCAGACCACACCTTAAATACCGTTTAATTCTAGCTGTCTGTCCTCTTCTTCTTTTCCCCAACCCCAATCTGCTCACAGAATTTATTCAATTTCCCCCTCCCAGGGAGATCCATGGGTTCTCCCTAGTCTCTTCATCTAAGCCTAACCTCTCTTGGTCTAAGGATTGAAGATTAATCATCACTTATTTAATGGCTACTATCTACATACAAGTGAATATATATATATATTCTTTCTTGGTCTGAGTTATACATTAATTTTAAATTTATTGAGAAATAAGTCAGACCACTAGAATCTCCTTATGTTTATGTGTGCTAGGTGTTCTAAATAATTGTTTAAATTGGGACAATTTGTGACATAAAACTACACAACCCTAGGAAACATCTTATACATGCTAAAGTGACATCAAATGTACAACTCCCCCAAAGTCGTTTAGCTCACTGGCCCAGAATTACTAGTACCCTGAAAGATTTATTTGCCACAGGCAGTGGATATTTTGCCTTACTCTAGGCTTTCAGGAGCCAATCACCTTCTCTGTGGTTACTTGACAGATCACTGTGTCTCCTATTTTCCAGGAACACAGCCTGTTTCCTCTAGCCTTACTGCTAGTTAACTGGCTCCTATAAGTCAACTTTTTTAGTTCAACATCACTTTTTATCACAGGGTAGTCTTACTTTTCCTCAGGTTTTCACCTAATTGTAATGTATTTCTACTTGATGACACACAGAGGAAACTCTCTTGTCTGTGTGTGTTTATTTCTCTTCTGTGATGCGTCATTTCCTCCTATCAAGTCAACTTACAAATCACAAACTATCTCTTTGCAAAGATTATCATGTTCAGAAGTGTTTAAGCTTAACAATATAGACAGATATAGAAAGTTCTCTCTTCTGTTTTTTTCTCTTCTTTTTCAATATGTTATTTGCAGCTGGACCCATGACTAAGGCATTACTTAAACTTTTAGGGAGATTAGCCTGCAATTTAAATGTTATAAATAACAGATTAAAGGAAAGTATATTTTGACCCTTAAAAGGCTATTTTGAAATGACAACATGAAGAGAATATAGATTGGCTTATTCATTTGAGAATTTTATTCCTCTATTATACTTCTTACCACTTTAGCAAATTGTATCCTTGTGTGGTTTATATCCAAAGTTTAGTTAGAAGTAGTCTTCATATTTTCCTTATCATACCTACTAGTGTATTGTTAGCTTGTTGAAAAGAACAGAGTTGGAAGAAGGATTATTTTGAGGACAGCTTAAATTTCTCAAGTTGCAATGGACAAAACTTCAGTGAATCCTGGAGAAATAAGGTTTCTTCATGTAACTCTAGATCAGTAATTCTCAACCTATTACTTGTAGCCATTTGTGGGTCACATAGATATTTACATTAAGATTCATAACAGTAGCAGAATTACAGTTATGAAGTAGCAAGGAAAAGAATTTTGTGGTTGGGGTCATGAAAACATGAGAAAATGTATTAAAGGGTTGTAGCATTAGGAAGGCTGAGAAACACTGCTCTAGATAGTCTTCAGGGACCAAGAACAAAACCTGAAGAACATCTTCTGTGAGAAAAGAGACTACAACCACCCAAGTCATCAACATAGCCAGGGAGAATACAAAGTACAATCAGGACTTCTGAAATTATTCTGTAGATGACCACATTGAAGAAACAGGGTAGCCTCTGCACTAGGTAAAATTTCATGATGCTAAAGAATCCCAAGTGTTCCAAATTATTCTCTGATTTTATCAACGGAGTCTCTGAACAAAAATTTTCTGGACATTGAAAACAAAATCAATCAAATTGTATATTTTCCACAAGATAATTTTACTTACTCATAATTACTACAAGCTTAAAAGCTTTCCTTTTATTTCTGATTGACTGAAATAAACCCTGCTTCTACTCATTTGAGGATGTTAATATTTTGGGAAGTGAGTGTGTCTTTTAATGTATAAGGCATAAAGTATCAGGTAAGGATGGTTGCAGATGATTGCTACTGACTTTGATGATGTCACCCTCTACACACTTCTTAGAGGAGCCTCTTGGTAACTTTGTTTTCTCTGGGGCTTGTTTTTATCCAATTAGGCCTAACAATATGAGAAATATGCAGACCTAAAAAGTCCCTGTGTGCCGAGTGTTGGTGGTGCACGCCTTTAATACCAGCACTCTGGAGGCAGAGGCAGGCAGATCTCTGTGAGTTCGCGGCCACCCTGGTCTACAGAGGGAGTTCCAGGACAGCCTCCAAAACAATACAGAGAAATCCTGTCTTGAAAAACAACAAAAAAGTGCCTATGCTTTTCATATGTCCTTAATTGTTATTCATTGGAAATATAGACATTTGAAAATGACTAGAATATCCTAAGGGGAAACCATGACAACAAACTGATCCGACAAAGGTGTGCCAATCGAGCAAAGGCGCATACACCTTGTAGGCTTATAAATGAGACTACTGCATACCATATATCTTAGTTTACTTCCAGATGAACAAATTTCACACACCTCATAATTGAAATTAAAACTGCTCAAAATAGAAGGATCATCTAGCTGCTTCACTTTATTTGGAAACAGTTTTAAATTTTACAAAACTAGGTGATGCCATGCTTGCTTTATCCTTGCATACCTCCAGAACTGACCTAACTGGGATAGCAAGGGACTGAATGAATGACAGCCATGTAGACACACAGAAACAGAAAAGTTTGGATCAGGTGTATTGGAGTCTCATGGAAGAAGATTTAAAGCCCAGAAATTTGGGGTGTTTATTATGTATACTTGGAAATGGAGACAAGGTTATTAAATACAGATGAATCAAAGAAGGAGGTTTAGCTAATCTCAGTAGGACCAGTATTGTAATTTAAAAAACACCATGAAGAGAAGTCACACCATACAATAGGACTCACATAGGAGGTTTATTAGAAGAAGAGAGAGAAGAGGCAGAAAAGGGGACAGAAAGAGGGGCAGAGACTAATCCCTGGGGATAAGAGGGATGGAAGAGAATGAGGGAGTGAGAGTGGCGATGAGAGGGGGGGATACAGAGAAAGAGAGAAAGATGGGAGTTGGGGAGAGTCCTTTGGAAAGGGAACTTAGTTAATGTGCACAGGTGATGCTCTTAGTGGCTGCAGCTGAGGATATATCTTGTCAGAACCCCAGGGGCAGGCCAGTACAGGTGCCTGAATACTAACAAGCAGTCATCTTGGTAAGCAATTTTCAGACTGTAAATATCTGAAGGGTAGAAATTTATGGTGATATTATCTGTATACACTGTCAACAATCACACTTGGACCATACAGAAGGCTTTGCCACACCCTGAATGTTGCCCAAGGAAGCTTTTGTCAATCATAAGGGGCAGAGACACTGACATTCCTGTATCCTGTGATCCTTGACATGGCTGCATCCTTGTCAACAGGGGACATTCACTCTGGACTTCATCCACTCATGGCCTCCTCTGTGACCCACTCATATTCTGTGGTTACTAGAAAGTAGTTAATTACTGATAATGCTCCTCTTCAATTGCATACATATATTTTAATAAAGTAAATCATGTGACCATCCTAATTTAAAAGCAAAAGCGGATATCCCACAATGCACTAAAAAGCAATTTGTTATGTGTAGAGTTTGAGGAGCCCCATTATAAAACTCTGGTTGTCTCCATGAATTAAGAGCTAATTAAGTGAGAGATGTGGATATCAGACAAATGGAAATGTATATATCAGTTTTGTCATTGGAGTATGCTAGTTTAGGAAATGTTCTTTAAAATTTTGAAAGCAATGAACTCCCTGACATTTCACCTCAATTAAATTTATACACATTATCCTTAGTGGAGAAGATAGCATGCAGAATCACAGAGCTACAAAAAAATAAAAATAAATAAAGATGTGCATATATAGCCCTGGTTTACATATTGCTATTAACCAAGGATTCACCTGGTCCAGGGCATTTGTATAATTGAAGCCAATAGGAATTATGATAAGAAGCAATCTTTTCACACAGTCTATTTTTCAACTACATTATCCTACCAAAATGGATGTAAATGTGCATAGAGATATGGAGAAGTAAGAAGTCAATAAAGAGGAGGGGATAGGGTGCTAAAAATGGTTTATGAGAGAAATGCTGTGGTTACAAGAAACAGTACACAGAGATCTGGGTGCTCAATATTGAGGTTTATGAAAAGAATAATGGGCACAATGATAGACAAAATGTCATAGAGTTGTAATTGAAAGAGAAAACATGGTGAAAGGGAATTTAGTTGAAGTAAGAAAATCAATGTGATAATCACATATCATTGAAATGAAAGGAATCTTTGACAATGATAATAATATTTTCTGTTTTGTTTTGTCTTTCTTTTTACAACTGAGCCTGGAAAGATGGCTCATGAGTTGGGAGCACTTAGTGCTTGGGATGACTATCCATGTTTTTCAATTTGAATAAAGGTAGAATTAACTGAAACTCAAGCATCTGGTATTTTTTCTTAACTAAATCATTTGAAGTGGGAAGACTGAGTATCACAGCAGAGGTGACTGCTTTGGCTATAATGCCAGAGTCTACTGAGGTCTCAAAAGCAGTACTGAAACTAACAAATTTAGTTTAATGTCACAATTTCCTTGTAATTTTAGCATCATCAGTGAAAAATAGTCTGGCTTGAAGACTCTTTGCTGACATTTAAGCAATCACCGTAAAATTATGCATGCATGATTAACCACTTATGAAAGCATGTATACCTTGATGTACACACATTGATGTCTGCTATCTTCTTGATTTCTTTTTCTTTTTGTTTATTTGTTTATTTTCTTTTGTTATCTTTTTGTAAGTGCAATGAATCCAGTCAATGGGCTTACATATGCTAGGCAAGTGCTGAACCACTGAGCTACACTCTCAGCCTGATGTCTGATGTTAAATCCCCCAAGTTAAAATACCAGTATTTCTTATTATACCCCTAGCAAGTGACCTAATCATATGTGTGTGTGTGTGCGTGTGTGTGTGTGTATGTGTGTGTGTGAAAGAGAGAGAGAGAGAGAGAGGTGGTTGTGAGAAGGAAAGAAAGAAAGCAAGAATAGTGTTACATATAATGTTTGTAACATTTGGTGAGTGTTAAATGAGCTAACATGTACAAAGCATTATTTGAGCAATTAACACATTATAAGTGATATACATTTGCTATTCCTATGAAAGTCTGGATTCCTAGACTATCATCAGATCATCAGGATATAGAGGTGAAGAAAAAAGTTTTCTCATTAAAACTAATCTTTCTAAGTTGAGTAATACATACTTAGCAAAATAATAAGACTGAGTTTTTAATATGGGCAATCATGTGCAAATTGAGTAGAGACTCTATGGAGACAAGGGTGGTGGTGACACATGCCTTTAATCCCAACACTTGGGCAGGTGGATCTCTTTGAGTTCGAGGCCAACCTCGTCTACAGAGTCAGTTTCAGGACATACTCCAAAGCTATAGAGCAACCCTATGTCAGAGAGAGAGAGAGAGAGAGAGAGAGAGAGAGAGAGAGAGAGAGAGAGAGAGAGAGAGAGAGAGAGAGAGAGAGAGAGAATTCCTTACGGTATGTATGATAGGTAAATGTCTGCAAGGATAATTCATACAGCATAGATATAGAGAGTATATATTCACAGGTAACATCATCCCACACATCTGACAATTCAATGGGTTGGTCATACAAGCTTGTCTGATAATGAGTAGGCATTATGGGTTAAAGCCAGCACATAGGCTAGAAAAACGTTTGTATTGCTCAGCAGGCAGAAAAGTATATCATATAATTCGCAAGCAGAAGCTCTCTAACTACATGAAAAGAAGATGAGATAATACTGCAGACAAGAAAGAATTTTAAAATTGTCTCATTGTAAGTCAACACAACACACTCAGAGAGTGATTATGGCATAGGTTGTATGTGATCATAGGCTAAAAATAGATAAACTCAGGGTTTTTTGGGGTGGCTAAATAATATGGTATCTCATATTTGACCTTTATCATAAAAGCTTAGCAGAAGCCCTGAGTAGTTTAATAAAAAATAAGATGATAGAACATTTTCAACTTTAAACATTCTGCTGTGAACAGTGTGAAATGTAAAGGGAAAGATACTGGAGCTGAAGACAAAGAGATGCATTAGCTGGCTAATGAGTTAATTTGATACAAGGAAAAAGTGAGACAGGATAAACAAAGGCATCATTCCTACGGAACTCACACTAACATGGCAGAACATAAGCATCAACAGAGCTCTTAGCATGTCTAATGTGAGCAGGTGTCTCCCAAGAAACTCCAAAGATTTCCCGATATGCCACTAGGCCACCTGTCGAATGTTCTGGCCAACAGTATATCAGAAGATAATCATGTTTTCCATTCTGGTCTGTGTCTAAGAGAACTAGTGACTTACACTACACATCCCCAAGAATATTGCATTGGCATGAACTCACTGCAAGACGGGGAGTATGAATGCTTTGAAGATACTTTAGTCTGAGAAGGTCAAATCTGTTTATGTAGTGAGGACACATTGAGATATTGAAGCAACCCAGCTAACACACACACACACACACACACACACACACACACACACACACACACATGCAAACATTGTCAGAAATTTAAGTACTAGCATGTGAAGACTTAAGGACTTGAAACAGGACCCAGTTTAGTATCTTAAACTTCCCCAGCTATTTATGCTATAGTGTGTGAAAAAAGAAGCCACCATGTCTGAACTCGCCCCTGGATTCACAGCTATGCACGTGATGATGTCACTATTAAGGAGTTCCTTTTGGGGCATGGTTTTTCTGTTTCAGGAAGGAAAAAAATAATTCACATATGACTATTTCTTGTCTGATTTTTATATTGTAAGCTTGAGAGTGAAGTGTCCAGATTTAGGTATCTCTCTAATTGAACGCCAACATATTTTAAAACTAACTTTTGAAGCAGTACAATAACTAAAGCAGAATCAAACGAGCACAACAAACATTCAGGGAACAAAATATGTAACATCTGAAGACTAACTGTATATCTAGTGAGTATAATGGAGAGGTCATAATAAGCAAGAATATTGACTGAGTCAATATTCATAACATTAATATTAAAAGAGAAATAAAGAAACAACATAGTTTGGAAATTACGAAGCAGTTTGTTTTGTTTATTCTATTTTGTGTTTTGGATTACTGGGAACTGAATAAAGTTTCCTGTGTGTTAGCCAATGGTTCTATCACTGACCTATATAGCCTTTGTCAGATTCCTTTGTTGTCCATCCAATATTAGCTTTACAAAAATAAACAGGAAATATCATTTGATTAATACAATATTCACTGTATTAGTGAATACCAATTTATTATCAAAGAAATGTAACAAAAACAGACACAATTCACTTATTAAAAAAGGAAAGCAAGGAAGAAATCTGACCTTAATGTAGATCATTTTGAGAATTAGAAGATCATTTGTGAAATGAATAAAAACAAAGGCAAATAAATAAGAGGTTAATTAATCTAATATTCTGAGGTCACAGAGTGATGGTAATGTAATAATCGGATACACCAAGTGTATGTTAGTGTTCCTGGAAGGCCAAGGAAATATAAAGTAGTATTTTTCCTAAAGATAATTACAGTGTCCTCTTCTGCTGTAGGATACACTAACATGAAAGAAAGAAAATAAAATCATACTGAACCTACTATCATGGCCTCATTAAATATTGGAAAATGAAAGACATGAATTAGGTGACAATACTTTATCACATATAATGTCTTAATGCAACATCTTGTGGATCTAAGACATGTTTGATACTTAAATCATTAAAACTAATGCAGTGGAAAAATTAGATGGCACTGTGGATAAAAGCACTTGCTATACAACTCTGATGATCAAAACTCAAATCTCAGGACTCATACTGTGGAAAGAGAGGACCAATGGCCAAAAGAAATCTTCTGACCTTCATGTGGACATTTGTCTCTCTGTCGCTCTGCCTTTCTGTCATCTCTCTTCAGATCAGGATGCAAAGTTCTCAGCTACTGCTCAGAACCACTTCTCTCAGTTTACTCTCTTAATGACCATGGAATAACCCTCTGTAACTGTATAAGCAAGCGCCCAATTAAATATTTTCTATTATAAGAGTTGCTTTGATCATGGTGTCTCTTCACAGCAATGAAACAGGAACTAAGTCATTGAAGAAAATCCATTTTGGAAGGAAAGGGTTTATTTGACCTCAAAGGTTAAAGTCAATCATCCAGAGAAGTCATACCATGAAACCAAAGTAGGAATCTGAAGACTCGAACTGAAGCAAAATCATAGAGAAATGATGTGTACTGGCTTGCTTCTCATTGATTGCTCAGTTTGCTTTTGTGTACTACTCAGGACTACTTGTAGAGTGATCTGTGCCCTATCACCTCAATCTTGAGTCAAGAAAATGTTCCACAGAAATGCCTACATGACAATCTGATGGGGTCATTACCTCAACTGACAGTCCCCTTTTGCAGCAGATTCAAGCTTGTGTGAAGTTGATTTAAAAAAAAAAACTGGTACAGAACTGAGTACAACAGTGTTAAATTGAGGCATATACTTTTTTTAAAATTAAAAATAAAATTTAAATGTGAAGTAAAATTTAACTGTATTGGTATTACCAACAAAATTATTTTTGGAATTAAATTATTGTTGCTGAAAGAAATAATAGAGCCAGGAGGGAATATCAAAGGGACATATTTTGTCAGAATTGAAATTTCTGTGATGACTTTAAAATCCAAATCTTCAGGAGTGTTTCATTATTTTTTATGTTATAATTTAATTGTAACATTTATCTCTTCCCCTTTCTCCCTCTAAACCAGTGCTTTTCATCCTTTGCTGTGCTGCAACCCTTTAATACAGTTCCTCATGTTATGTTTGTTCCCCATCATAAAATTATTTTCTTTGCTAGTTCATAACTGTAATTTTGCTACAGTTATGTCATAATTTAAATATCTAATACGCAGGATATTTGGTATGTGGCCCTTGTGAAAGGATCATTCAACCCCCAAATGGGTCATGACCCACAGGTTAAGAACTGCTGCTCTAAACATCGTGCCTTTTTAAACCAATTGTTATTGCATGAGTATATATGTATGTACATACATATATATTCCTAAATATAACTGTTCAGTCTACATAATGTTACCTGTAAGGTTCAGGCTTAGTCATTTGGCACTGAGCAGCCAATTGGTGTGATCTTTCTTGGTAAGACCAACTCTCTTGTTTCCAGTGTTCCTCAGTTGCCTGCAGCTCTTTATGTAGGGTTGAAGCCTAATATCTGTCTACACCAGCAGGTTACCTGAGAAAATTCAAACAGTTCATTCTAGCCTGACTCTAAGTTGCCTTTGTTGACTCTGACACTTGTTCTGTGTCTATGAACACTACTGAACCCAGTTTTGCCTGAGCCAAACAACTTCAAGGATTTATAAAAAGGAGTAGATGTCTGCACTGGAGTTAGGCTAGGAGAAATATCTTCTGAGAAACAATGTATATCACACTTCATTCATCAGTGACTGCTTATGACAAGTAATCACAAAAAATCCCCAAATGTTAAGCAAACAGTAAAGTACATGTAAACAACATTGCACAGATGGTAGTGAAAGATGGTTTTCAGCCTGTTCATACACAGAGGGAGCCTGACAGCACTAAGCATACTGGAGGGTTCATAAGTCACATGTAAGCATTACACTCATCATTTGAAAGTATTAGAAGAATGCTTGTCTAACATGGTACAATACTGAGCATACATTATCTGTACTTAATCAAAATGAATAACTTTTAGTGATTGGAGAATGTGCTGCTTAAAGATTACTCGTGGAAAGCTGTACAAACAACTTAATAAAAAAAGAAAATTATTTTTGAATTAGTAATTTGAATTAGATTATATAATTAAACTAATTATGTGATGCTTTTTACCATTAGTTTGGTTATTCCTATGATTGCAGCGGTGTTTTTCTAATCCTTTTATATTAAAAGATTAATGATTAAAGTGCAGAAAAAGGGTCAGATGATTGCTGATTAAGACATATATCAGAAAATCCTTGATTGTTTGTTAATGATATTCATATTAAAAGCAATGTCAACACTTGGATCATTCCAACTCACTACCATTCTTTTCTTTGTTACAGAACAAAAATGAGAAGAAAGTGCATTTTATTAGTGCATAATAAAGTGTATGCCAATGAGTCTATTTTGCTGAAACAGTACTGAAAAATATGTCAAACTACAGAATACACTTCACATGACAACAGTTAAAAATCCTCCAACAAATAACCAAAGTCAGACAGGTGGATACTCATGGAGTTCACAAAACTCACCAGCAGATTCTTTTTTACTGACAAAAAGCATCAGAAAAGCTATTGTAGCTTTTAAAACTTAAAGAATGCTTTCTAGAATTCATGGTCATTTCGCTTTTCTAGCATATGTTATTGATTATGGATAAATTACTAACATTTTTGAACAGAAATCACACTCAGTAAACACAAGGTTGCCAGCAACTTGGGATATGCTATGTCTTTGTTTATAAAATAAGGGAGTTAATTCATTCATAATCATACATTCAGAAAGTCAGATTGTTAGTAGGGATTTAGAAGTGTTGGAGAGACAAAGAGGAAGTTAATTTGTTGTTTAAAATATTATGACCAGAGTTCTGAAGATGGATACTGACTATGCTTTTCAGTATACATTTATCTCCCTCTTGGAGACTCTACATCACTATGGTGTTTGGCAGACTTTACTTTACATTTCTCTAAGACCTAAAGATGCAGAAAAATTCATGATATGCTTTTTTTCAGATATATTTTAGGAATATATTTAATGGTTAAAGCAATGGATTGTGTATAATTATATTAATTGTACATAATTATGTTATGTATAATTATATGATTTACATATGTGTATATAATTATGTAAGTTTACTTATACTTACACAAATATTCATTCACACACACACAACTCATAGACATATCTCCAGTTGCTATGATACTGACTCCAAACTATTTCCAGGATCTCTCCTTAATGAATAATTTTTGATGTCCAAACAGGAGTCACTTTATTCATAAATAAAAATCAAAAAGATTCTTCCTATCCCATCATATCTATGAAGCTAGTCCTAGAGATTATTACAATAAAATTCTGGCTTCCTTGCCTCCAAATGCATGTACCTAACCATGGTTCATTAAGTTTACCAACATTTGTAAAACAGCTTACAAACCTAGAGTCAATGCTTGAATTCTTGTTTGGCTTTCCCCCATGGTTTATACATTTCTGATTCCTTCTCTTGTGAGGTTCTCCTTAATCAGTATCTTGACTCTAGAGGAACTAAATGATGAAATAGTAACAGTAGCATTCATATGCTCCTCTTGTGCACTTGAATATAATCTCTGTAACAGTAGGATTACTGAATTGAAGGATTATCAAATACTAGATTTTTCTGTATAGTTTATTGGATTTCATATGTCATTTTAATAATGATCTTAAAATTCAAGTTTCATAATATGTTAAGTACTTTGGGAATACACTTAACTTTAGGAATATTATTCAGAGTATTTCAGGTCTGAGAAAACAAATTATAACCATTCATAAAATCTTGCCTATTATAGAAGACAAGTCCAGATGGATGGCATAGGAAATAGCCATGGACCTGATGTTAATATATTAATTTTATTATGAGTAGGTTGGCAGAAAACTTAAAAGAAACTAAAATATCCTTATGGACATATGGGAGCATCAGGACATCTTTCACATTAGAGAATGGAGTGTTTCTGCAAAATGACTGCATAGCTATTCCCAATAACCTTTGCCAGAATGAATTAATTAGATCACATCATCGCTATTTGCGTCCGTGAAATGGGGCAAGAGACAGAAAACAGGCCACAGCATTGGGCAAGTATCCAACAAAGAATTTTACAAAAAAGTAGATGCTTGTTGATTCACATGCCAGCTCTTATATCATGAAAATCTAATAAAGTTAGTAATGAGAAGATTAGCAGCTGTCAGACTATGGGGGGCAACTTCGCACATGAAAAAAAAAGTTATTACTGACATTAAAGACTTGGAATTGTTATTTAATGGTCTGGAACCACTAACATAAAACAGGAAAAGAGTGAATGCTCCATAGTCTGTATGCACAGAGAGGTAAGCTTGGTAAGTACAAAAGGAGAGAATTAAAAATGTTTGTGTGTTTATGTGTGTGGTGTGAATGTGTGCGTATGTGTCTGCTGTGGGCTGGCGCATAAGTTCCTGAATTGAATATTGAACTCAGAGATTGATGTGTGGTTGTGTGTTCTGTGTGCCAGCGCTACTCTCCTGCATAAATAAATGTGTGGAGGTCAGAGGTTGATGCCCAGTGTCATTCTCTATTTTTCTCCACCTACATTTTTGAGACAGGCTCTCTCACTAAAGCTGGAGCTCACTGACTGACTAGACCGAGAACTAGTGAATCAATCCCTTGGATACTTTAGTCTCTCCTCTCAGCTGACACTCAGTAATTCCTGCCCCTCAGGGATTATAACTTCACAAATGGTTTTGAGTGGGAAATTGGCATGCAAACTAAGTCCTCATTCCCATGTTGTATCTCAAGGTCTATACAAATTATTTAGAAATGTGACTAATTTGCACTTCAAAATATATGAAACATTTATTATAACCTTACTCAAAGTTGACATGGAGGAAGTATTAGTAAACTCTAACTTTTTTTAAAGCTTTTCATGTTAATCACATATAGTAAGTTTACTATGCTTAATGTTCTTGTTATTAAGTAGGATCCTGGTGAAATATGGATGACCATAACTAAAAAAATTATTCCTGGTTTTAAAAATGTGTAATGTACAAAGGCCTGCACTATTACTCCAACCATGTAGAATACATCAAATTATGTATCCTATAAAATATCTATAATAAATTTTGACTGTTATTACTGTGACAAGGTATATTCATTTTTCTTATTTTGTGGAGATAAACAATGATTTAAAAAGCTACATTATTCTTATTTGGAAATCCACCCATGATCTTTTATAGGCATATATGTGACTGGTTTAATTTATGAACAGGTGAATTATCACAAGTCCTGTGGATATTCTATATTGACGTTTGTTTTAGACTTGGAGATTAATTTATTCATCGGCAGAAGCTTGTGTTTACCTAGTTGCATCCAGCACTAAGCTCTAATCTTTTAAACATAGCACATCACCCAAGAAAATTTGAAGTCCTTATAACTCAGATTAAAGAGATCAGAGAATTTACATCAGTTTATTCACTTTTAAAATATAGTCCATGTACATTCTCAAAATATAAATACCCCAATAAAACCCCAGAATGATAATTTGCAAACCTGAGTTCATCAATCAAAGGAACAATAATTATGAAGTTAATTCTTTATATATGCTTCACCACAAAACAAAACTCATTGTTTATTGTGTGTGATTTGTTACATATGTTTTGAAAAAGATAGTACATTGTTCCAAACTGTTTTAAAATCTATAACTACGAGAATAGTTTCCTGCATATTTGTGCTTTTATTAGAAGTAGATTATTTTCTCATACAATGTATCCTAATTATAGTTTGCCCTCCCTCTACTCCTCCAAATTCTTCTCCACCCCCCATCCCATGATGACCTACTTTCTTTATTCTCTTATTAGAAAAGAACAGGCTTCTAGGAGATAACAACGAAATAAAATATAATAAAATAAGACAAAAAAACATCACTTTGAAGTGGGACAAGGCCACCAAACAGAAGAAAAAGAATCACAGACGCACACATTCACACACTCTAGAGACTCATAAACACAGTAAACTGCAAACCATAATAAATATACAGAGGACCTGGTGGAGACATGTACATTCCAGGGCTAGAAAGGAAGATCTGGTGGGGAGTAAAGCATATAATGCAGGGAGATACAGCTAGAATTGAGGGGCACTGGAGGGATAGTAAGAAAACCTATGGTAGTACCTAAAATGTTTGAAGGTGATCCTAATAAAGTCTCCAAACAATTAGGGAGAAAGTCCCAACTAGCTAGCCATCTGTTGCCACCAAATGAAGTTTCTAGTATTGGGACGTGGTTACACCCAATTGAGTTGTTGACCAAAGGGATTCCATGTAAATCCCCAAACCACCCAGGTAATGGGGTACTCTCGACAAACTGACAGCAAGCCACCATATGTGAAGACAACACATACACAACTCATTGGGCATGGAGAATTCAATTTGGTGCCTATGTATAAATTAACCCCAATGTTCTAGAATGTGTCTTTAATGTGGGGAGGTACTCTGCAGGCTACGAAAACAGAAAAAAAACCATGCATTAGTCCAGCCACAAAACTTTTGACCTACAAAGCTCTCTGCCTGTCAAATATGCTAGTGCATTGGAGACACAAAGCTTGTGGGAGAAACCAATCAATGTCTCAGACTGACTTAAGACCTGCTCCAGGAGATTCAACTCCATACCCGACACTGCTTGAGTGACCAGGAACCAGAGACCAGATAGCCCAAAGAACGCCGGTATAAACAAATACTACTGGTATTTAAAAATTATGGAGTATAAAAATGACTCCTAATGATATTGTGCATTATCTCTTGAAAATTTTACAACACAAAATGTTCATTTGTTCTAAAATTGATATTCGTTTGTGTTTGGGATTTTCATTTCATACTACTTAAATCACATAATTTTATTTTTCACAATGATAAGGCATGACATGGCTTCCTGTTTCATTCTTTGTCACAGGTATAATGTAAGCACACATCATTAAAGTATTATGAATATAAAATATCTTTCAAGCAAAAATTGGGGGAACCACTAAGTTAAGCATATGATGATTATCAATGATAAACTAATCATATGATGTTCTTTGGAGAAATAATTTGATGCCATTAAATTAATTTCCTTCTGTCTTTTCTAATTTACAACTAGAAGACAAGTTCAAAAATGAATGACTAAGGGACAAAGATGATGCACAAGCTTGAGCTGTTATGTTTGTATTTGGTTTTCAAATATTTGGTTGCTGGAGAATGGATGTTATATAGGACATGAAACCGATTTCTACCTGTTATTCCAAATTCTAATATGTTCTCATTAGAAATCATCTGTCACCCGAAGACCTAGACAATTATAAAACAAAAATGAAAGAAGAAAGTGAAAAACTGTCTAGAAAGAAAATTCTGTCATCTAAGCAATGATCCTAATCTAAACTCCATTAAATCAGTTATGTTTAAATATCTTGCTAGTACCCGAAATAACAGGAACTTTTTAAAAATAAATGTCAGCATGTAATAGAATATTAAAAATATAGATTTTCATGTATGCATGTATTTATATTAAATCATATTTTTATAACATTGACATTAATGTGGATAGTATCTAATATTTACTAATACATGTAAAATATATTTTATTATATTTAAACTTAATTTAAATATATTCATATTGCAGTCCTAATTTATTAATATCTGTGCTCAGATATCATTAGCAAAATTCATGGTTGACCTCTCTGCATTCTCAGATCTACTCCTATCTTCCCTTTGGTAAGAATCATGGGATTTCATGTGCCATGTACCTTGCTCTGTAGCTAGGGTGTAGAAACTTGAAAAGAGGTATCAGAAAGTATCTAACAATGAGGTCCTACTGTGTTTTCCTGTTCATGACCACAGCATCAGATTCTTTTACACCTCACCATGTTCCTGCACCACTAACCTCTATAGCAATTCTTGTAGAACAGGTAGTATAGAAGCAAAACCCTTTCCTGAGATTCTGTCTATTGTGGCCTTCACTGTTCTCTTGCTACTAAACGATAGCGCTGTTGGGTCCAGTTTCATTGTTTGGCAGTATTATCTTTCTCTGTAAGCTGTCTTCTTATGCCTTAGTAATTCCTTTGCTTTTTTTAACTTTTAGAGATTTACTATAATCTATGCTTAAATTAAACCTGACAGGTCTGACTGGTAGCCTTTCAACTACACACACACACACACACAGAGAGAGAGAGAGAGAGAGAGAGAGAGAGAGAGAGAGAGAGAGAGAGAGAGAGAGAGAGAGAGAGAGAGGAATCATTTTGTAGGTAAGTCTTCTGCCCCTCTTGTGTCCTCAGTTTCTTCTTGAACACCAGTGTTCTGAAGATTTATTGTCTTATTGTGGTCACAAATGTCTTCTGAGAATGACTTTTACAGTATTTTCTCTTGGTGATTCACATAACCTGTGTTGTAGGTCACTCATTCTTTTTGCTGTTTGATGTGTTCTTCCCTTTTATCCCTTTTATCATTTTATCATTTCCCTTTCATTGATTCTTTATTTTTTAAGTATTTCTTTTAGTTTGTGAGATTAAAAAATAATTACATACCCCTGTTCCTTTCCCTCCTTCCCATCATATGTTTTAGGTAAATAAGCTAAGGATTTCTGTTTACCCTCTTTAGTTCATTATATGGCACCTTTAACATTTTCAGATAGAGTTTCTAATTATTTATCCATTTTCATTTATGACAATTGTTTCTTTAAATATTTTTATAGCCATGTGGAGTTGTATAAACATATCATTTTATGAATGATAACTGATATTTATTTCATCTATTAGTGAAGTACTATCGGAACATGTTCAACATTTGGTTGAGTAGAAGTCCTGTACTTCCATCTTCCCGATACGTTTAAATGTGTACCTCTCCTTCCAGAAATTCCAAGCAGGTTGCTTGCTTTCTCTGACTTTGCATTCTCTTCTACTGTTGTACTCCTCACTGTCACCTAACGTTCACGTTTTCCACAAATCTACAGCTATGTTTACTATTATAGAATATGTAGAACTTCATGTCTAAGAGTTTTCAAATGTGTGGTTGTTGAAGATAATGAAATAGAAGAATACCTGAATATGGTACCTAGCCCTACAAGCCTCTGCTGAGGTACAGGCACACCCCTGTGATTCAACAACAGCATCTGTCTCTAGGCACGCACCATGGTAATTTACCCAGTTCCACGATGTACAACTTAGGGAAATGAACTGAGATTTCAATATAGCAACTTGGCATCTACTTCTTTTTTCTACTTCTTTTTTCTTCCTTGGAAGCAGAAAATTACACTTCGTGCCATTTTGCTTAGGGTTGGAAAGAAAATGTAGGAAATCCCGTGGCTGCCAATGCAATAATCTCTAGGGCTCCTAGCACACCAAGCCAAGCAGCATATAAACAGGACAAAACCTATGATGTGACAGACAGCCTGCATTGTGGTAACAAAAATGCCTTGAAGTCACTGTAGAAAGCCAAGGTAATGCTGTTTGGAATGGAAGTATTATAAATCAAGATCAAGAAATCTCATCACAATGCAGTTCTAGAAGACTGGTTTTCTGCACTGGTTTGGGGGTCAGGAGACAGTGAAGTCTGTGCAGTGCTAGTTTGCATAGGTGCAGCACTGAGTTCCAGGGAAGACCTATGTTTATCTACTCATTCTAGACCATCAAATACCTGTCCCAAAGAACATGAAATGACTATTTCTTCAAAGCCTCAGCTCATGGTGCTAACAGGCATGAAGGGATAGTGTAGGAAGGGAAAGAAAGACTGAGACAGGAAGTCAGAACACTGACTGGATCTCCATTTTTCAGCCATGAATCTTTTTTTCCTCTTCTCTGAAACATCACAACAGACATAAACCACCTCACCTAACTCCTGTAGTTTTTAGGTACTTAGAAAATGCATGCATTTATTCCCTCTGTGACAGTCTCATTGTTCCTTTTAGTACTGAATATGTATTCTAGTCTTAACAGTTCCTAGCAGTTCTAGCTTCCAATATTGGTTCATTGAGGTATAAGTAAAAAACTTCTACCTATGAAAAAAATTGTGGGTGGACAATTCTGCTTTTTCTTTAAGCAGCTTTCTGCTTTTGTGTGTTTTCTTTAATCCATTTCATGCTTTATGAAAATTTTGTGTTTAACATGAAATAGATATTGTACTTAATTTTTTGTTCAGTGTGACTATTAGAAAGGTTCGTATGAATTTATTGAAAGAAAAATTATTTTTCTAGTTGATATAGTTGTGTATCTTTTGAAACAGCATCTTACTTTGTGAGTGTGTTTGTGTGTGTGTGTGTGTGTGTGTGTGCCTGTGTTTATCCATGCTTCTATGATTTACAGTCCACTGGTTTTCTTTCATTTATGTAGTCAAACAAAACAATGTCTTGATTTTTGCAACTTCATAGCAAAACTTGAAATATAGCAGTACCTTTTAACATTTTTGCTAAGTTATTTTTATTCTCCACAGTACTTTAAATATCTAAATATGTTTTAATAATAACTCATAGATTATCATAAAAACTTGCTGGAATTTTTACTGCAAACCAATTTCATCTTTTAGATTAACTAAAACACTAGTAAGCTTGTTTTAATTCCTGGATATAATAAGGCTTTAATTTTTAAACTAACTTTTCACTTCTTATAGCAAATCATATAGTTGATTGGTAAAGTTTTTAATCATAATTTACTAAATATATCATTTTTACAGATTTTTGACACAAAAAATAAATCTATATTTTCTAATAAATATTTCCTATTTTAAATAGAGTCACATGATAGCTTCAGAAACACGTTTAAAACCCATTGGATTGTGTTTGAAAACAATTATGACATTTGTGAATATACAACACTGAACTTTTAAATGTTTTCTTTGTCATGTCTACTCCGTTGTTGTACTGATTACATTGTTTGCCTCAAAATGAAGGAAAAATTGCCAGAACAGACATCTCTTTTTCTCATCTGAAAATTTAATGAGAAACTACTAAATATTACACTATTAGTATACTTTTTGAGGTGTTTGTAGATTTGTTTTACCTATAGTGTATATCTGTTTTCTTAGGAATAAAAAATAGATGTAACTGGGAATTTTTTAAATAAAATGGTGAGATGAATCATTGTCGAAGGGTCACATAGTATAGTTAATACTTACTATGTTCTTAATTCAGTTAGTGTTTTTCACTTTAAGGTCCCCATTTGTCTCTTACAGACATGATTGTATTGCAAGGCATTGCTATTGTTTAGGATTCTACAGATCTACCCAGATCTAATCAAATTCACGTTTATGTTGGCAGCAACAAAGAAGAATAGGATAAAAGCATCCCCTTGGCTTCCACAGCCCTTGAGATAAGATAGAGGCACACTATTAATAACGGGATGCCATTACACATTTCATTACACTTAAGCTATTCCCCTTATTTCATACATATTAAGCTTCACAAACCGTGCACAACAAAAGATCCCAACAACAAAAAGTGCAGGCAATAATCAATATGCAATTCTTCTCCCTATCATTCTCTTTGATGTTTTCAGGCTGGGCCAGGGGGTGAAGATGCTCATGGTTGGGTTATTTTGAGGTACTTTGAGCTGCTTATTAGCAGTTTCCTATTACTAGCTCTCCTACGCAGTTGTGACATGTTTTTAAGATAACTCTTTTGTTCCATGAAACCACAATGCCTACTTTAATCTGCAGTGAATTCTAAAAAAAGAGACAAGGAAAGGCCAATTAAATTATAAAATACCTCAAAGGTCCCTGCCATGTATCACTACCTTTTACACCTTATACAATGATAAATTATAGAGATTGTAGGGAAAAACACTAGCTTGCTCTGAAACTAGTCTGGCAGCAATGATGAGAGCTTCCACATAATGGTAGGGCCTGAGAAATTAAGCAATGACAATCACGACTGAAAGAAGCCTACAAATGAAAGAACTTTAGAGAAGCCAGTGTTTATTATACATAATTTGATCGAACAAAAGATCAAATATTAATGCATGGAACAACATAATGACACCTTATTTTGGATAATCAGCTCCAGCGCTGCAGAACTGCAGTCCTTTCTTGTTGGTTAATTCAAGCCACTGTGTGAAATCACAGCTTTGTAAGCACTGTGGGTAGTGACAACCTTACTTCCTGATGTGTAGACAATACTATTCTGATTTTTATTTTACTAAGCTATGAAGCGTAACAGATTTATCAAATTACGTAGTTAATATAAGGACATGTAGGCAGAAACTAGACTTCGTAGAAGGAGAGGGGGATTAAAAAGAGTAGACAGGGAACAAAAGAGAGTAGTAGGGATGAATATGATGAAAACATATTATGAACACAAAACCCCATAATGAAAGTCATAATTACAATGAATTAGCATATGCTAAAAAGAACCTAATAGACAGATTGTAAATGACAAATAGACTGAACATGTAATGACAGATGATTGTTATATAGATAGGTTGATGAACAGGCATAGATAGATAGATAGATAAATAGATAGATAGATACATACATACATACATACATACATTCATACATACATACATATATACATACATACATATATACATACATATATAGACAAGATACATAGATAGGATAGATGGATAGATAGTACATAGTTAGTAGATAGATAAACAGATTAGAAATAGATATAGATGTATATATGAAGATATATGCAAGTTTTGAATCTAGCTTATGAACTGTTAAGCTTCATTAGCCTTTTGTCTATGAACATTATTCATTGGTTTTACTACTGTTTGTTATGCTCCATACTTAGATGATGTCATGTCATTCCTAAGTAGCAGTATCTCACATATAGTTACCCATTCTTCTTAATGTGCCTCTTGAAATATTTTGTGCGTCTCTCTTTCCTTGTCCTTTGATTTTGTTTTTATTTTTCTTGATTAACAAAATAGCTGTCATCTCACATGCAATAAATGAGCCCCAAGTAATGAATCTAACAGTGTTCCACTCTTAGCAAAGCTTCCTCAATTTTTCCTCTATTTACAAATAGTACATCACAGTAGGCATTCCAGATTTAATGACTAACTACCCTCGAGTATACTATCACTCCATTCCTTCACAATGATTACACATAAGAATCATCAATGAAACAATCCACAGATTTTGAGCTAGAAAATAAAAAAAGCTAGGAAACACTAGACAACTCCTTTATGATAGCTCTGACATACTTCTGTTTTACCAAAATATTAGATAATTTAAATGGTTTAAATAATATAATTATTTAGGAAATTGAAAGAGGTCATAGAATGTTTGTGTTCTTTAAAATCAAGTATTATAGTCCCATGAATGGTGGTGTTCTTTAATTCCTACACTATTGTGCAAAACCAGGCAGATTTCTGTGAATTTGAGGCCATTCTGGTCCACAAGGCAAGTCTTAAGTCAGCAGAGTTGCAAAGTGATAGTCTGTTCAAAATAAAATAGATTAGTGTCTTAATTCCAAACTTAAGTTGACATGTGATCTTTTATTCACTTGTAACATGCAATCTTCCTTCCTCAGCCTATGTAATTAGAGATTATAAATGTATGCTCCCATATCCCAGCACCCCCATTAAACACAACGTGAGCTGAATCTCCTCCACAGAATTCTGTTAACAGGTTCGGGAAGACTGTTTTGTTTTGAGATCATTGAGAAATATCTGTCATTTAGGATTTCTAGATTTTTGAAATTAACTTTTACTGTTCAATAGATTAGCTAATATTATATTAATAAGCTTTTTAGATGGTTTTCATGAACCTGTTGAACACAAATAACACAGTTAATAACTTAATTGGGATGGAATTAAGCAGAGAGTTCTCAAAAGATGAAATACAGATATCTGAGAAACACTAAAATCTATTTAGGCTTTGAGATGATCATAGGTTTTATAGCTTTCAATTGTGTTAAGGGTTTATAAATATATTTGATTGTAAATAATGTAGACAATAATTTATCATTATTCCTAAGATTTTGGAATGTTGAGTGTTTAATTGTATAACAATAAATATCTCAGAAGATGCAGATTTTCCATCTGCCAAGTGAAAGAATAATAGCTTCTTTATACTTTGATCAAATACCATATCATCAACAGCATCTCATATAACTATGATATATAGTAACAACATTAATGATCAGTAACTATTATCATCAATGCTATTCATAGTTGTTATGCTTATCATGAATTTGTGACAGGGATATCTCATTTCTTCCAGTTTCCTATAACTTAAATTAGTTAATGCATGAATTAGCATTTTATAAAACAAGTCGGTTTTTTGAGAAGTCTCACTATGTCCTGGAACTTGCTATATGGACCAGGCTAGCCTCAATCCCATAAAGACTTCCAGGCTCTGCCTCCTGAGTCTTAACAGCACATGCCACTCAGCATAGCAAGAAACAATTTTTATGTGAAATATTTCATGAATAATGGAATAGAGTTTCCTTCAGCTAGGATTGAGATACGGGAAGCCAAGATATCAAAAACCTATCTTTTGGATTACAGTATGCCTTAACCTTTCTTTGCTGAATGGTACTTATGGATTCAGGTATGTTCCAGTGTCTAAATGAACAATGATATATGTCACAGAAAAGCCCTGAACGTTTTCTTCCCATGTGACAATATGTATGTTTTTCAACGTAGAGGACCACACATATTAACTACAGTTAAATTTCTGATGTTGGTTTACAGCCTCTTAGAGCAGAATTAAAGAATACTAAACACGCTTTCCAAATTCGTGGTCAATGAGACTTGACTGTCAGGTATGGTGTGTTACCCTAGAAACTAGGACATTCATATGTTGCAGAGACTTGAAGGATGTGTTCATCTGTGGTGTGTGTGTGTGTGTGTGTGTGTGTGTGTGTGTGTGTGTGTGTGTGTGTGTGTGTGTTAAAACTAGAAAGGCTTCAATGAGCCTCTCTATTATACTTCCATCACATAGTTGTTGTTTTTTTGTAGTTTTTCACAGTTGAAACATTCCATCTTTTGTTTTGTAATTGTTTTTACTTTAATTTATTATGATGATAAAACAGAATACATTTAGGGCCAAAACTTGTAGTTCATACCTGTGTCCTCAAGTACTCTAAAGGCTGAGGCGGGGTTATTTCTGTGTATCCATAAATTGCAGGGCAGCCTGGGCAATATGCAGCTTACAATTTCATTTTCACCCAATATCATCAAGAATGTTCTCTGAAGATTTTGAAATGTAAAGGTTCTTGCTTATAATGGTACAGTGTTTTTTCTTTTTTTCATGATATGCTGATTTTATTTTCTTGGACTTATGCCCAGATGTCAGTTGCATTTTCATGCACACATGGCCATCTCATACCCATGGAGATATCTTCACAAAGTCTTTGAGCAGTGCAGTCCTGCTCTCCTAGGTCCTGTTGGTAGCTCCAGTTGTCCTGAGAGTTAATTAGCAATTTCAAGGGGTTGGAAATTGTGACACAAAGAAGATTGGCTTCTCCAGGTAAGTGGATTTCTAACAAGTTGTTTGGGATCTGGGAATGGACATTCCTCACATATGATAGAGACCACAAAATCAGAAGAAATCCTTCTGTGGAGACACACGGGTAATTACAAAACACACGCATGGACAGAAACATACACGAGGCCAGAACTTGGGATCCAGTGGCATTCCTAACTTTATGTAACAAACTGCTGTATAGTCATAGTAATTTTAAAAACTGAGTTGTCTGTCATTGGTTTTAGTACTTCTAACCAAGAACCCTAAGCAGTTTACTCATTTCAGATTAATGAAGTGATGATCCACCCAACTCTGCTGAGGTTGACCAGATAAGCCAGTTGTTAGCAAGGCAGATATTGCATTACATTTATACAACCAAATTCAGAGATACCATAGTGTGAAGACAAGGGCCTGTAACAGGAGTACCACTCCAAGATGTTGACCACAAGTGCCCTGGTTTGCCTGTTGAATGCTTAAAAACTAACATTTACAGATACGAGAAAACATAACAGTATTGGTACAGTGTTTTTCAACCCCTGACATTGTGTCATTTAAAAATTAAAAAATTTAAGGACCCATTCCCCCTCAATTCTGAATACTCTAATTCACATAGTGTTTAACTTGACCTCTTCAATAACCTGCAAGCAACCAGTGTCATTGTGCCTTCCTGCAATCCCCACTAAACTGCAAACAGCCTCTTTCCATCCATTCAGCCTGTTGTCTTACCCCTGTCTTATTGATCTTCAGACAGATAACATCCAAATGGGCTTTGCCCTGAATGTGAGGTCCATAAGTGCATTTTTTTACTGCCTGCAGACTCATAGAAATTTACAGTAAAGCCAACAAAGCTCAAATTGGAGACACTGCTTTGCACTAACCCCTTCTAAGGGTCCTGCACATATGTTTATAATAATGGCCAGAGTCAGGTATTTGAGTAATTTCCACTAAGATTCACTTGCATTTTTAATTGTACATTTTCAAACTTGTGTTCTTATGCTTCTAAGGAGATACTATAACCAGATAAATTTCAAGCCACATGAAACCAAGACCTGACTTCATTTTATAAGTAAGAATATATAAGGATTGCAGAGATTATTCAGTGGTTAAGAACACTAACTGCTCTTCCACAGTACTAAGGTTCAATACTCTGAAGCCTAAGTCACTCACAGACATTCATAACTCCAGTTTCTGGAGACTCAGTTCTCTTTTCTGTCCTCTGTACATACTATGCACAAGTATTATACAGACATACATGATGACAAAACATGCACAAACATCAGAGTAATAATAATAATGATTAATAATAATAATTTCAAAAATATGTTTTATTTTAAGAGTGAATAATAATGGTTCTTTTACCCATGAAAGCTATACAGTTTGTTAACTAGGTCATTCTCTGCCACATTGAAAAATGTGTGTGAAAATAGTGCCAACTTCAGAATTACAGAAAAGCATAACTAACAGGGGGAGGTAGAGGAGAAATAATCTAGTACCTGTCAAATGATTTGGAGTTTTTTTAATTTATTATATTATAATATTGATTAATTTGATTTAATATTGATTTTTATAGATGTTATTTAAATTAGAAACATTCTTATTTTACATATCAATTACAGTTCCCTCCGTCTTCCATCTTCCCATGCCTCCCACCAAAACCCCAAACTATGCCCCATCCACTACCCAGGGAGGGTGAGTCCTTTTATGAGGGATCATCACAATCTGTTAAGTCATTTGGGGCAGGGCCTAGGCCCGCCCTGTGTATCTAGGCTAAGAGAGTATCTCTCCATGGGAAATGGCCTCCCAAAGTCTGTTCATGTATTACAGACACATCCTGGTTCTGTGGAGAGCTGCGATACACCGTGCCTTAAAGATGGCGCCGGTTTCCACCTTGCACCATCCCGAGGGTGAGTGCTCTCAGTGGTAAAGAACTCCTTATTTGGCGTGTTCCTATCCCGCCAAAGGCACGCCATGATCATCCAATTGCTGTTGCACCAATGACCGATGTACACGTGGCTATTCAGGGTTGGCTGGTCTCTGCTATTTAGGGAGTGGGACAGGCTCCCAGGAAGAGGAAGCTCCACTGTACATCAAGGTCCTGATTAAACCATTTTCAAGAAGAGTTCCTGAGTCGCGTCTTCCTTGTTGGTCAAGGCAGTCGCGGCAACTGGTGGCCTGTACGGGGATGCTCGTACGAAGAATCCTACGGAACTCAGAACTTCCTACGGTCAGGGGGTGCACCGGTATGTCCCCAGGTAAGGCAGGGATCCGCATTAAGAGCGGGTTTTATTGTTCTCACCTGTAGACAAAGGGAGAACGGGTAGTAGAGCCGTGCCACAGCAGACGGAACAAAAGTGAAAGAAAGGGCTTGAATGGAATATTATCTACTCCTGGCCCTTTGGGTGGTGTTTAACTTTGTTTTTTGGTATTTTTTCTTTATTGTATGTTGTAGAGATTGTATCAAAACTGACCAGTCAGAGAGCTAATTTAACTGGTCATGGGCAATTCAACATCTCACCCAATTTTTCTGGCGCTCAACGAGCTCCTCCATTCTAAAAATCTCAAAATTAAGAAAAGTACTCTAGAGAGGTTTCTGACAGAGTGGGACACTGTCGCACCCTGGTTTGCCGCCTCCGGAAGTTTGACTCTCTCTTCATGGGAGAAATTAGGTAAAGACCTAGATTTTGCCGCATAACAAGGCAGCCTTGTGCCTGGGGTGCGACCAGTTTGGACACTCGTCTGGGGATGTCTTAGAGACCAAGGATGCACCGAAGCCATAAAAAATGGCCAGGCAGCCTTAGAACTTTTACAAGAGGAAAGATCAGAAACAGCGGCCTCAGTCAAGGCCGCCTCTCCCACGGGTCAGACATCAGATAAAAGAAAGAAAATAGACCTTAAAAAGGGCCGAAAGAAATTGTACCCTGAGCTATCAGAACTAGAAGACCTTAGTAGCTCTTCTACTTTCTCCTTCACCGATGAGCCGAAACTGAGGAGGAAAAGGGGGAGGCTCCCTACCAGATGCCCTTAGAGTCCGTCCGAAGGTCACTCAGTAAGTTACAGCTAAAAGGGAAGAGAGTCAACTAAGATTATCCAGGAACCGGCCTGGTCCCTTCTGCCCCCCATCCCTACTTGGAGGCTGTGGCGACTGAAGTAGGAGTTTGCTTTAATTCTGAAGTTTGGAGAAGGGTTAGAACAGAGATGCCTATGGCCTGCCCTATTTTTCAGGACCCACATGGGAATAGATTTCATGAGATGCTAGACTTTAAAATTGTAAAGTCTTTGGCCGAATCAGTCAGAGCATTTGGGGTCACGGCCTCGTTTACAGTTGTCCAAATAGAAACTATGCATAGGTTTGCCATGACACCTGCTGATTGGCGAAATCTTGCAAAGGCATGTTTGTCACCTGGCCAATATTTAGATTGGAAAGCGTATCTTAATGGATTTGCTACCACTCAAAGTGCGGCTAACGCTGCGGCCGGAGGGCCCCAGGCTGCTTGGGATGCGGAAATGCTCCTGGGCATAGGTAGGTACGCTACTCAACAAATGCCTATCCGCCATTAGTGTATGACCAGATCAACCAGATTGCCATCAGGGCATGGAAGGCACTCCCCAACAAGGGCGAGGTGACAGGCAACCTGACAAAAATCTTACAAGGACCATCTGAACCTTTTTCTGATTTCGTGGCTAGGCTAGTGGAGGCACCAGGGAGAATCTTTGGCGATACTGATACTGCCATGCCACTAATAAAGCAGCTTGTGTTAGAACAATGTACCAAAGAATGCAGGGCAGCCATTACTCCACTTAGACATAGAAGACATGAAGAATGGATGAGAGCCTGCAGGGAAATAAGCGGCCCCTTGACTAACGAGGGACTTGCAGCCGCCGTCATTAAATTAAGTAGGGGAAGAGGCCACCCTGGGACTTGCTTCCATTGTGGTAAAGCAGGGCATATAAAATGCAATTGCCCATTAAGAAACCAGCCAAGGATTAAGGACAACTCAGGCGCTAAAGGCACTCAGCGTGCCATACCAGGCCTGTGCCCAAAATGTAAAAAAGGGAGGCATTGGGCGAATGAGTGTAGATACGTTAAAGATATTAATGGGCGGTCTATCTTACCTGTGCCAATGCCAAAAAACGGGAAACAGGGCCCCAAGCCTCAGGGCCCACAAATATATGGGGCCATGGAGAGCTTGACAATGGAGAGCCCAAATCAGAGAGAGGTGAACCTAGAACATTGGCCAACCTTCCGGCATCCCAAAAACCTCGCAGGGCCACTACAGGTGTGGCAGGATTGAACCTCTGTTCCACCACCGGACTCGTACTAACTCCTCAAATGGGGGTCCAACTAATAGAATCAGACCTTCAGGGACCCCTGAACCCGGGCACAGTAGGGCTCCTCCTGGGAAGATCATCCACTATTTTAAAGGGCCTTAAGGTACATCCAGGAATAATTGATCCAGATTACACTGGTACAATAAAGATCATGGTAGAGTCGCCTAAGGGGGTGGTAGCCATCTCCCCTGGGGACAGAATTGCCCAACTCTTACTCTTACCTAGCCTACATGAGCAGTTTGCTGCACAACCCAATGAAAGAGGAAAAGATTGTTGCGGATCTACAGGGATAGACCTGGCCTTTCTGTCTTTGGATTTAAATCAGAGACCAGTCCTAACTCTTAATGTAGACGGCAAAAAAATTCTTGGCCCATTAGACACAGGAGCAGATAAAAGCATAATAGCCAAAAAAGTTTGGCCGACCGGTTGGCCTATACAGGCCTCCTCTCAAACCTTACGGGGGCTAGGATATGCAAAAGCACCGGATGTGAGTGCTAGGTGCTTACAATGGAAGAATGAAGAGGGTCATTCCAGAGTTATGCAGCCTTATGTTTTAGACCTTCCTGTTTCCTTATGGGGGAGGGATCTACTTAAAGATATGGGTTTTAAATTGAGTAATGAATATTCACCCACTCTTTTTTATATAAAAACAAAGGGAGAACTGTGGAGAGCTGCAATATGCTGTGCCTTAAAGATGGCGCCAGTTTCTGCCTTCCACCATCCTGAGGGTGAGTGCTCTCAGTGGTAAACAACTCATTATTTGGCGTGTTCCTATCCCGCCAGGGGCATGCCATGATCATCCGATTGCTGTTGCACCAATGACCGATGTACACATGGCTATTCAGGGTTGGCTGGTCTTGGCTATTTAGGGAGCAGGATGGGCTTCCGGGAAGAGGAAGCTCCACTGTACATCAAGGTCCTGATTAAACCGTTTTCAAGAAGAGTTCCTGAGTCTCATCTTCCTTGCTGGTCAAGGCCCCATAGACAGCCCAGTATTCCTAGATGACAAACACATTCAGGGGACTGGTTTGGTCCTATGTTGGTTCCCCAGCTGTCAGACTGGGATCCATGTAGGGAAAGATCTTAGGTATCTGTTCTGCTGACCCTTTGGACATGACTACAGGTGCACACGCACATGGGAAATAAAGGGCTGTTCAGGGATTCTGACCAGGTCTCAGAATGCAATGGAGTGCTGACCTTAGTAAGTGACTTCTCCCTAATAAAATATCATATAACATCCCTATCAAGCTTAGGTTAAAATTCCTCAATATCTGGTGTCAGAAAGTCAGCTTACCCAGCATCCCCCCTCTCCGGTCTCCTTCCCTGGCCAGATGCAGTGTGTCCTACTACCCTGAGCATCCTGAGTTACAAGGGTCTCCCAACTCAGTCTTGTTCTCCTGCTTGGCACAGTTTTTTATCTGCCTGAACCGGGTGCCATCTCCTTTTTTCTCCAGTGGCTCTCAGGTACCACTTCCCTTCCTCCCATTGGTGCATACATCATCCCTTGCAGTATACAGGGTTCCCAAGGACTGGCAGTGCTCCCATCAGCGCGGGTTCTCTCTGTCGCCAGACACTACTGGCAGAGACTGGAGACCGCCAGTGCCCTGTACTGCATACCGCATTCCCAGATAATGCTCCGGCTGGACAAGAAATCAACGGCTTCTGTAGTGCACATCCTGCTGCTCACTCAGCTTTAAGGCTTAAAAAAAGGTTATGAAGCTCTGCAAGATAAGATTCTTGATAAGGGTGCTTATGCTAACCTACAGGCTCAGGCTGCTTATGAATTCATCTTGTCTTTATGCCATATAACAGCTCTGAGTGCTTTGGATAAGGTTCATGAACCAAGAGAGAAAATACAACCCAATACCAAAGTGGTGCAAGGTCCAAGAGAAAGGTGCACTGAATTCTTAGATTGTTCAGAGCAGTAGAATTACAGGAAACTGAACCAGATTCTAGGTGAATACTTATAGAATCTCTCTAGCTTATGAGAATGCAAATCCACAATGTAAACAGGTAATTTGGCCATTGAAAATCAGATCAGCACCACTGGAGGGTTGGGTCCTGTATACATCTAACCTTGAATATAAAGACCAGATACAGAAGCATGGGTAGGAGAAGTGATTTCTAAAGGTTTGAAGAGGCACCAAGATGTCAAATGCTTTAACTGAGAGGATATAGAAACTTGGGTAGGAGAGGTAATCTCCAGAGGTTTAATAAGACATCGCAATACCAGATGTTTTAACTGTGGTAGAATAGAATATCTAAGAAGAAATTGTAGGCAAAACATTCATAGAGATAATGCTCCTCCTAGAAACTACTCGAACAGAAGGCCTCAACCTTTTGAGTTATGTAGGAGATGTAGCACAGGCCAACACTGGACCAATGAGTGTAGGTCAACCACAGACAGACAAGGCAACACTTTAAAATTGGGAAAATCCTTTGGGGAGTTCTCGAAGGTCCCCATATCAAAAGTAGTCTTGTCATTTCCAGTCACTGTGGAGGACAATCTCTCCCAGGACAATTAGAAGATCCACTGCCTATTGTAAAGAATAATAACACCCTGGATGATAGTTTAGCTACTGAGGATGAATCAAATGTAACTGGAGGAATCAAACAAACAGGAGAAAGCCTGGCAAGAGGAAAGATGACAGCTCATCTGCAAAGTTGCATCACAAAGGAATGGGAAGTGTTTTGTTCCTGTCTTCACAGGAAAACTCATCTTCAAAAGGTAAGAAGACACTGAATGTGCAGATACCCAAAGACAGAGGATGGCTAGTCAAAAGAACCATCAAACAAAGAAAAATCTGACATTTGGTACCAATGTCTAATTCTCTTAACTTATATCCTTGTAAAACCTATTTGCCTTTGCTTCCTGGTATTCTCTTGGCCTCAAGTCACTTAAATCAACACTGGCTTTGGAATTGGATATGGCTCTCCTCCTCTAAATCCAAGCATGCTGTTAAAACAAAATTTCAAAGTTTCTTTATTATACCAATAAGCCAATTGATGTAAGACAGAAGAAAACAAAAATCTAGGGACTATCATTTGTCTATACTCAGGTCTTTTTCTGCAAGTCTAATTTCCCTCATATTTATCATTTTCCTTATTGTTGTGTTTCCCAGTATGCCTATGAATAAAGGTTGAAATTTCTTTGTTGACATTAATGTTTGACTTTTCCACAGAGAACAAAGGATTTCCTAACAGCAATCTTCGAATGCTCTGAAAAGAAAATGGGGCCCCGCTTCATGGATTCCACCTGATCAGACTTGATGCATATAAACTTACAATTACCATCCTGAAACTGGTTTGGGACTACAGTGATCTAGACAACTCCAGACTAATTAGCTGATATGTTACACCTTCTTATTACACTCAATCCAGAGCCTCAGACAAGAACTTCAATCAACATAAGAATTTAAATCAAGAATGTCAATAAAGCATCTCCCACAAAACAGAGAGTGTGTACAAATGTTGCATCTAGTACACATGAGATTTTCACTACTCTAACACTTTCTTCCTACAGGATCCCATGAGTTATCATCATCCCATTTCAGCAGGAAGTAATTCTTAAAGTACTGTGCCCCCTTTCCCTACTATTGATTTTATAGGATAATGTGTACCTGTTTGGAGTTAGTTTTCAATTGTTTAGGGTTGGGATTGAAAGGAGGTGTTCAGACTTGGGCATCTCTTTCAGATAAGCACATGTGGGCCACACTCCTGCAGGGTCACTGGTCAGAGCAATTTTTTGTGCATTTGAATAAATAAAAGTATTTTTTTCTCCTCACTTTTCTTTCCTTTAAAGTTACTGTGCATTATACAATCTAAAAATAAATGCAGTCAATTTCATGAAATTTATAAATCTCCATCACATCGCTATAAAATACTGTTACTCATCATGTGACTCTCTTATACACAGATGCCAGGACAAGCTCTGGGGGCATGTTGTTTGGCCACCGTCCACATCTAGGGCAGCACCTGGGATGGAGTTGGAGAATGGCAGGTATGGGCTCGGTGGTGAGACAGCACCAGGGATGGGGTCACGAGTCCATGTGGTGTCCAGGCCAAGTGTTTATGTGATTCTCTCACAGATATTTAGACATCTCAAGATGTTGCCTTGGAAAACTTTGATGGAATAAAACAAGTCAGAATTGCTTATACTTTAAAAAAATGATTAATACTTTTTCTTAAACTATCGACAGCACACACTGGACCAGTGCAGCACCTCCTGCAGTGCCTCTGATTCATAGAGACTCTATGTCCATCTCTCTTAGCCTTGAAGGCAGCAGGCTTTGTCCACACCGTTCTTGCATAGGTCGTTGCTGAAGTAGAAGTCCTAAATACTTCACATAACATGAACTGCTAGCATGTTCACACTCTGCCCTTTGGTTAGATTGGATAAAGATTGATCTATCTTGTTGATTTTCTCAAAGAATCAATTGTTTGTTTCATTGATTCTTTGTATTGTTTGCTTTATGTTTACTTTATTGTTTTCAGCTCTCAATTTGATTATTTCCTGACATCTACTCCTCCTGTATGAGTTTGCTTCCTTTTGTTCTAGAGCTTTCACGTGTTCTGTTAATTCTCTGGTGAGGTTATTCTTCAGTGTCTTCATGTAGGCGCTTAGGACTATGAACTTTTCTCTTAGGTTTGGGTATATTGTGCATTCATTTTCATGGAATTCTAGGAAATCTTTGATCTCTTTATTTCTTTCAGATGCAGTTGAGCATTGTTCAATTTCCATGAGTTTGAGGGGTTTGTGCAATTTGTGTTGCTGTTAAAGTCTAATTTAAGCCATGGTGGTCTGACCAAATACAGCGGGTTATTCCAATTTTTTTTGTACCTGTTGAGGTTTGCTTTATTACCTAGTATGTGGTTGATTTTAGACAAGTTTCCTTGTGGTGCTGAGAAGAAGGTATATCTTTTGTGTTTGGATGGAATGTTCTATAGATGTCTGTTAAACCCAATTGGGTCATAACTTCTTTTAGTTCCTTTGTTTTGTTGTGAAGTTTTGTCTGGTAGTCCTGCCCAATGGTGAGAGTGGGGTATTGAAGCTCCTAGTATAAGTGTGTGGGGTTTATGTTTGTTTTTAATAATGTTTCTTTTATGAATGCAGGTGCCTTTGTATTTGGAGCATAGATGTTGAGAATTGAGACTTCATCATGATAGATTTTTCCTGTGATGAAATGAAATGGCCTTCTTCATCTCCTTTGATTATTTTTAATTTGAAGTCTCATTTCTTAGATTTTAGGATGATTACACCAGCTTGCTTCTTAGGGACATTTGATGGGAAAATCTTTTCCCAATCCTTAACTATGAGGTATGGTCTGTCTTTGAATGCAACAGAAGGATGGATTCTGCCTTCGTATCCTTTCTGTTAGCCTGTGTCTTTTTATATGTGAGTTAAGATCACTGATGTTGAGGAATATTAATGACATTTGATTGTTCCTGTTTGTTTTGGATTTGTTTATGGTGGTGGTATTGTGTGTGTTTTTCTCCTATTTCTGACTCTTGCCTATGTTTTTGTGAATGTAGTTAACTTCCTTGGTTTGGAGTTTTCCTTCCAGAACTTTCTTCAGGGATGGATTTGTGGATAGGTAGGGTGTAAATCTGATTTTGTAATGGGATTTCTTGATTTCTCCATCTATAGTGATTGAGAGTTTTGTTGAATATAGTAGTCTAAGCTGATATCCATTGTCTCTTAGTGCTTGTAGAACATCTATCCAGGACCTTCTGACTTTCAGGTTTTCCATGGAGAAGTTGGGTATAATTCTGATAGGTCGGCCTTTCTATGTTACTTGGCTTTTGTCCTTCACTTCTCTTAATATTCTTTCTTTATTCTGTATATTTGGTGTTTTGATCATTATGTGGCAATGGTCTTTTTTTTTTGGTCAGGTCTATTTATTGTTTTTAAGCGTCTTGTACTTTCTTAGGCATGTCCTTCTTCAAGTTGGGAAAGTTTTCTTATATGATTTTGCTGAATATGTTTTCTGCACCTTTGACCTAGTCTTCTTCGCCTTCTTCTTTACCTATTATTCTTAGGTTTCAGATTGATATGGTGTCCCATATATGCTAGATATTTTGTGTTAAGGATTTTTTGGATTTAAGGTATTTTTTTTGATCAATGAATCTGTTTCCTCCAGTTTATCTTCAGTGTCTGAGATTGTTTCTTCCATCTCTTCTTTGTGTTTGTTATACTTGCATCTTTAGTTCCTGATTGTTTAATGCAGCTTTCCTGTTTTCAACATTCCCTCAGCTTGTGTTTTCTCTTTTGCCTCTATTTAAGTTTTCAGTACATGAACTTTTTAAATTGTTTCCATCATCTGTTTGATTTTTTTTCTTGGCTTTCTTTGGTTTGTTGATTTATTGATTTTATTGAATTTTTTGGTGTGTTTTTTCTTCCATTTCTTTAAGGGATTTTTCTCTTATCCTATTTGAGGGCCTCTATTATCCTCATAAACTTGTTTTTAAGGTCATTTTTTTCTGTTTCGTCTGTGTTGGGTTGTTCAGGTCTTGCTGGTGTAGAGTCCCTAGACTCGGGTGGTGTCATATAAATCTTTCTGTTGTTGGATGTGTTCTTATACTGTCATCTTTCCATGTCTTCTTCCAGTGGGTACAGGTGGGGTGTCTCCCTCTTCTGGTGGATATGGGCACTATCCTCTCCTCTCTCCCATATGGTGCAGGGCCAAGACAGGAATGTTGGCTGATGCTGGATGCTTTACCCTGCTTCCAGGTACCTCTCTCTCTCTCTCTCTCTTTCTCTCTCTCTCCCTACCTACTGGACCATGGAGGTGTAAAACAGTAATGGCAGGCAATGATGCTGGCTGTTTTGTTCTGCCCTCAGATATCTCTGGGGGATTCAGAAGCTGGAAGGGTCTAGCAACTACAAGTCAGGGCACTCACACAGGGAGAGTTTGGCAGGAGGATCCCCTGGCACTCACCTCTCTACCAGAGAGAGGAGTGGCAAGGCAGAAATCCCTTGCTATCAATTTGATGTAAGGTGAATGTATTATGATATGTATTATGTCATCCTCTGTTGCCATGCATACATAGATAATTTTGAGGTGAAAATACTTTTCACTAAGAGCAGTAGTGAGTACACATTTTTGGTGTGTAGACTTTATGTATGTACAAAGAATTTAGGATTTCCAGACTGACAATTGGCACAATTTATAGAAGATCAATTGTCCAATGGTGTTTTGAAATTATTAAAGAAAGTAGGGTTTGAGTTTTGTTTCTATTATTCTGAATCAAGAGATTTTATGTAGTAAATTTAGTTGTGTATTTTTTAAATCTTTTTAAGTTTTTACTTTATTTTCTTTTGAGTCAAATAGTGTACCTTTTTGTTTCCCATGGTTCTGGTGTCTTGGAGCAGGGTACTGCATGGCAGAGCACCAGAGGAAAGCCTTCTTTGTGATTTTCAGCATGTCTTCTCCTCATATCCTCAGTATATTAGTTACTTTTGCATCTCAATGGCAAATATACCTGACAGAATACACACGTAGAAGGACACTTTCTTTTGACTCATGAATATAAATGGATGTGTTTCTTCATGGGGGGCAGGGACGATGGATTGGCACTATTTTTGGAGGCAAAGTAGTTGCGACATAGTGGACAAGAAGTAGAAAACTAGTCAGTATCATAG
Organism: Mesocricetus auratus; assembly: GCF_017639785.1. Classification (NCBI taxonomy): domain Eukaryota; kingdom Metazoa; phylum Chordata; class Mammalia; order Rodentia; family Cricetidae; genus Mesocricetus; species Mesocricetus auratus. The sequence continues at coordinate 56,434,762 of NW_024429195.1, read as the reverse complement.
AGTAGGTATAACCCTCCAAGGCATGATCCAGGTGACCGCTTCTATAAAGTAGGCTCCACATTGTAGAGGCTATATGACCATCAAAATATCCCCCCAAGCTGGGAACTGAACACCTAAGCATTAGTGTATGGGGACATATCAGTTTCAAATGTTAATACTCATGAGACAAATGTTGAGAAGAAGCAAGCTTTAGAATGTTTCCACTCTTAAGATTGTGGTTTGCCATCCATTGAGCATAAATGAACTATTTAAATATCATAGTATGTCATATGTGGATCATGAGAACTATGAGATTAACATATGATTATTATAATTTTCCATTACTGGTCTGAATGTAAAACTCTCATAATGAGCTTCACATTAAAATTATTTAAACATAACAATGCATAGTGAATGTGATGGTTAAGTTTAATCTTCAATTGTATAAGGACAGCATTATCTCATAACCTGGGATTCCACAAATGAAAACAAATGAAAGCCTGCCAACTATCAGTTTTCCCCTTTCTCTGCTTCCTGCTTCACTGAGATATGGAAATAAAAAAAATAAAAAAGCCACAATTTCTTGCTTCACAGCAGTGAGATTCTCCCAATTCTTGCTTCCATTATTTCCCTTTTCTGCTTTCTTTCAACAGGAATATTTTTAATATTGTTGTATAATATTATTCATGTTACTACTTATTTCTTTTAAAAATACTACTCCATCCAATCAGTGAAGTAAACTATTTGATTTCAAAGAGCTTGATCAAAGAATGGCTAATTGTGAATTTGTCTGTCATGATTTTAGTCAGATATGGGAAGTAATTTGAGTCACATACATCTTCAGTTTAACTTCTTTTTGTGCCTGTTTGGGAATATTTCATTTGCGTTTTTATCTTTCTGAGGCTGTAACTGGACAGATTCTGAAATATTTGAATGTATTCTAGTAATCTATGAGATGGTTCATTTTCTCTGTATGATTTGGATATGAATATTTTTACTTATTTATCGAGAGTTTACTTTTTCTCTTCTCTCTAAAAACTGTAAATAAGTTCACAGGAGAAACATAAACAACAACCCAGCTGTAAACCCTTTGATCTTAATTGGTGTCCTGCTTACTAGTGCCAAGTCTGTGGAGTAAACAATCAATATGTGAACTGAATGAAGATCCACTCCACAAGATGTAATCCACACCTGATACTGCTTGGGTGACCAAGAACCTGGTATTAGATAGCTCAGGGACCAAGGACATTCTGTTACTCTCGACACCTTGCTCAGCCCTCATCAGAGAAGATCCTCCTATAGTAGATGGGAGAGAGTTAGAAGTGGGGTCAGTCTCATTAAGAGGTAAGGGGAAAAGAACTGGGAGTATAGAAGGGATGTATTATTTGGGAAAAATATTTCAATAAATGGGAAAAGTATCAATTGTCTTTTTCCTTTGATTGAAATTAGTTTTTTATACAATGTATTCAGATTATAGTATTCACTGTCCCAACTCCTTAAAGTTTTCAATTATCTTAATCTTTATCACTAGGATTTGCATTTGACTATTATATGTTTTCCACTCATTTTAGAGGCACATAGTTTTAACCTCATTGTCATAGTTTCTATTATATTCATGTTTATATGTTTATTATGTCTATGTTCAGGCACTCATTTACTAACTCCAATTATGAACAGTTAGATTCACACAAATTTACATTTTGAGGAATGTATTTCAACATTTGTAGCACTGTCATTTTCATCTGTATTTAGAAACATTTTATCTACATGTCAGGTATTTTTGGTGATATATATCAGGAAGCATGGAATCTCACTGTTTCTTTGAAATGTTTATATTTTATTATCTTACCTGGGGCTAGCTGATATACCTGCCCACCTCACAGTGTAAAGCTGCAGCAGATTTTATTGAATCTCTTTCTTTTTCTTGTTTGGGGGATGTATTTTCTCTTTGTCCCTACCTTCCTTCATTTCTTTCTTAAATTTATTTATACTTTTTACTATTTTTGTGGAGAGACAGATTTTCTTCATAATTTTTATTCATAATTTATGGTTATCCCATGATTCAGGTGGATTTTATACCCAGATAGCTGGAACCAAGGTTCTGTCTGTTTAAGAAAACACCTTCAAAGTTAACGTAATTTGTCAATTTTTTCTCAGAAGAGTCCCTCCCCCAGGGTCTTCCTTGACTTCTCCACAATTGCACAGTTTAAACATCAGCCAGGAGTACCAATCAAGCGTGCATCACTACCCACCTTATTTCCTCCTTCTTAATTCTTCCTAATGTTCTAGTCAATGCATATTGACCTTTGACCTCTCTCTTCAAGATTATAAACATATTCCCATTCATCCTACATCTAGATAGTATCATTTCTCCACTAAAACTCTCTGCATTCCTTTTTATAACATAACGGGGTTTGTTGTCAACTAAAATTAAATGAACAGGCTTTTGTTTGTTTGCTCCTTTGTTTTTTGTGATTGACCTGGTATGAATGATAAAAACCGCCACCATTCTTCAGTGAAGATTGATTTTTTTTTTGGATTTTATGAGACAGGGTTTCTCTGTACTGTTTTGGAGGCTGTCGGTCCAGCCCAGCCTCGAACTCACAGAGATCTGCCTGCCTCTGCCTCCTGAGTGCTGGGATTAAAGGTGTGCGCCACCACCGCCCGGCAGTGAAGATTGATTTTGTTGTTAGTCTTGTTTGAGTTCTACTTTTCTAAAATTATTACAACATAAGATAATCATTTTATGTCTCTAATTGGTTTTCTGCAAGGGAGAGCCACAACGAAGCTCTCTGTATCACAGTTACCAGAATGTCAACAGAATTTTATTTTTCCAGAAATCCTATTTGATAGCAATAAAGTCATGAAGAAAATGGATTATATGTAGCAGCTATCATTCCTTAACAGGTTACTACTGAACAAAGTAAGTAGATTATAATCTAAGTGCCCTCTAAAACATTAGCAGGTATCATTGTGTGTATATATGAGCTGTTTTTGCAACTTGGGACAGTCATCCTTGCAAAAGACTGTCATGAGATGTTAAAAATTCTGCATGATAAAGGAATGTAAAGATGGTATGTGATTAATTACATATAAGTTTAGTTGAAGGACACTTATAACATTGTGGAAAAGATGTTATCAAAATAGGCATTTACTATAGGATTTATATTTAGATTTTTATAAGGTTTATGCACTTATTTCCTTATTCAAAAGTTTTACTATTGAGTGATTAAAATCAAGTAACTTGCTTGTAAATTATCTTTTGGGTGCTCTTAGCACTGAATCTTTGATACTTGCATGAAATGTACAGAGTTCAATAAAGATTAGTAGAACACAATGATATTATACGTCTTAGGACATCAAGATGTGGAAATTCTTCCAAATTATTATTATCATTTCTAATGCTTTCGATTATACAGAATACCATAGTCTATATATTTATTCAATCCAAATGTCCGGCAATCGAAGTATAATTTTGTATTTTAGCCCTATGTTATACCTTAGTCCAGGGTACAGTCTTCTGTCCTTGATAAATGCACCACTTTATTCATTATATTATTTCAAATAGTCTGAAATTAAAAATCTTATTGTAATGAGTTGTCTTGAAAGTATTCAGCTGCTATTGTTTGTTATTTAAATGTTTTTGCCTCAGCCTCAAAAACTCCTGTGTTACTAGAATCTGATTGCTTTTCCCATAGAAACACAGCCTTTGAATTGACTCACACAGAAGAGATTACTGAATGTCTTCTTGCTCCTTTGCTGAGAAAGCTCAATTCATGCACTTCTATCCCAGGAACAAATTAAATCAATCTTTTCATTTAAGATGACATTTTCCCTGATAAAAATGGAAGAAGAAGATTAATAATTTTTCTCCCATTTCAAGAACAGTGTATTTGACAACCTATAACATAAATTTTCACTTCAGAGACTACTTAGTTTCCAAGCATTCAGGGAAAAGAAGAAGAAATGTAGTTTCACATCTCTCCAAGACAGATGACTGCATAAATCTCCAATATCTGATTATCAGATAAAAGGAGGGTGGCACAGAACTCAAAATACTTAAGAGACTATTTTTGTTCCCATTGAAAACTGCCTGATATAATAAAGCCCCCTACAGAAAAGGTCTGACACTGCAAAAGCCCTGACCTCGGAGGCAGCCTGAATTATTTGTTAAGAGGGTTGTTTCCCAGGATGTATTCTGTTCAAGCACCCTTGTTAAATGTCTGTGTTCCTTGAATGGCCAGACACAGAGAACTTGACTGTCATGAACTGGAATTTGTATAAAGAAATTGTCTTTGACTTGAAGTCAGCACTTCCAGGAATGTCATCTGGAAGTCTATTTCAGAGGGTGACATAAACTTCAACAGCAGGCTGAGGCAAATTCTGTCTGCTGAGGAGGAAGAAACATAATATTTACATTAGCTGTGGCATAAGAAGTTTGGAAAGTTAGGACATGTGCTGAAAGGGAAGCTGGTGAGAAAAATCTCAAGTGAGATGTTAAAAAAAAGCAAATAGCTTGAAGGAAAAGCAATAGCTTTGACAATAGGTGATTTAATTTCAAATAAGTATGATCTAGAATGCTTATGTTCTGAAATAGTCTGCACCTCCACCTGATAGATGGGTGAAGACTCCATCCAATTTTTAAATGTCATTATTTCTTAGCATATGTCCTCTGAAGTAACTCTCCAAAGAGAATTTACAACAGAGAAAGGTGAGGAGAGTCCACTTAGGTTCTTGGAGTGGCAAAAAGATCAAAGGTGAATGGGTGACAGTAAAGATAGAATCACACTGTGAAAACTCATGCAGATGAGTTTTTATATATCAATTAACTTGAAACATTCATTTGCATATATAATTATCTTAAACTATGTAGCAGCTTTATCAGTAAAAAAATCTAGCTTTAGTGAAGGTGAATCCTGAACATTTTGAAAAATGAAGGCAGGATGATAACAGATAGGTAAGCAAAGTTAACACAAGTTAGCTTCAAAAAATGGCAAGGGAGACAGTATCAGAAGAATATATTTGTCACATATCTATGTATGTTCTTTTATCTGCAGATGTGGCAGATGTTATTAACAGCATGTTGTGGGTAATAGAACACCTACTAATAAGCTAAAGTACCTGGAAATTCCCTGGATTGTTACAAAAGTATTATATGAATTGGATATCTATGTACTTATCCTCAATCAAATTTAGAATGTTCTATTGCTCATAAGTTACTGAGTGATATTGTTTAGTGGTGGAATTTTGGTTTATCTTAGTCAAGATTTGTGCATGGAAAGGAAATGTTAATGGAGGCTTGACTTCAGATATGCAAATCCTACAAAGCAGGGCATCTTGGAGAACTGTTACAAACTTAAGTACCAGGAGGCAAAGCCAGGAGGATCACACATTAGTGACCAGTTCCATGCTAGCCTGAACTAAAAACTGAGACTTTGTCTCAACAAAGATCTGCAAAATCTTGATCTTAGACATTACAGTTATTTGTGTATTATGAAATTAGGGCAGAAGAATGGTCCCTTCTTAATTAAAGTTATTGCTCTCCAAAATCCATATAGTTTGATTTAGTTTAGTATATAATTATGGTGAAAAAGAAACTGAAGACAGGAAAAAAGTTAAAGTTTTTTATCATATTCAAACATGACTAATGTAGGTCAAACAGAGTCGAAGTTTGCTAAGTGTTGTTAGGTTTTTGTTGACCTTCAGTAATAAATAACCAGAATAAAGGAACCATTTGGTTTCAGCCTCTAGTTTATTTGTACTACACATTTGGTGATCTAAATCTTTCTTTCTCCAAAAGGAACTGTAAGCTTGTCATTGAAGAGAATAGGCACCTTTAATATCTTTGAAGCTGTATTTCAGTTCACTGTTTTACAAATGACCATGCTGAGCAAATTGGTACTACAGTAGAGCCGACAGCATTTTTTGCCCTGAAAGGTACTGTCAGTGGTAAGAAAAAAGGCAGATAAGGCAATGGAACAGCTTTAGAAGCTGGTCTTGTAGAGACACATCCTCTCCTAATCAAAATGTGATACAGAATGATATGAATGACAAAACAAAAGTCCGGAGATAAGACAATGGGGTCTTAAAGAAAAATGAGTTCAACAGTCTTGAATAAAAATTAAAAAGAGGATATCTGATGGCAGATGCCCTTCTGTATATATGTTTCTTTTATTGGTTGATGAATAAAACACTGTCCATTAGCCACGCAGGAATTATAGATGGTACTACCACAAGAGGAGAATTCTGGGAAGGGGAGACTGAGAGAAGCCATCAGAGATATGCCATGTAGTTACTGGGAAGGTAGGAAACCCAGGCATTCTCAGGTGAGATAAGGCCATGTAAAAATATATAGATTAGTAGTTATGGGTTGATAATTAAGAGAGAGCTATCCAGTACGTAGCCTATGTCATCAACCAAACAGTTTCTAATTAATATAAGCCTCTATGTGTTTATTTGGTATTAAACAGCAGTGGAACCATGTGGGACAGAAACTTCTATAGATATTAGTACATCATTCCAAACACTGATTCAGAAGGAGAGAGCTGTGGGGATGAAATCCCACCACCAAATAGCTTGGATGTCATTTTTCATATCTAAGAAAGATGCTTAATACTATTTTGCTGGTTAAATTATATAGTTTTTATAGCCTGTGCTAAGCTATAGTTGCTATACAAATATTTTCTTGTAGTTAATATAGTAACTCAATGAGTGGCAACATTTTTATATTCCTGTGAGGAAATCAGTAACCAAGGCAAAAACAAACAAACAAAAACAAAAAACAAAGAAGCTATGTCCCCAAAAGATTCCTTCCCTCATGTCTCACTTTTGGTGATAGAAGTAACAAGAACACTTAACACAAAATCACTTCTCTTAACAATTTTTTTATTATTATTTATTTTTAAGTTTAAATTTAGATTAGAAATAATGTTGCTTCACAAGTCAGTTCCAGGTCCCTCTCCATTTCCCTCCCTTCCTCCTGTGCCCTTCCCCCAAATCCCCCCAATATCCTCTCATTTCCCCAGGGAGGATGAGGCCCTCCATGGGGGTGTCCATAGTCTGTCATTTCATCCAGGACAGGGCCTAGACCCACCCCCAAGAGTCCAGGGTGAGAGTGCATCTCACATTGTTGGATGGGAGTCCAAAGTCCATGTGTATACTCGGGATAAACACTGATCTACTGCCCATGGCTCAATAGATTACCTAGGCCTCCTCACTGACACCCCCATTCAGGGGCTCTTGATCAGTACCATCCTGGATACCCAGGCATCAGCCTGGGATTCAAGAGTTAACCCTTGTCAGGTCAGCTGTTTCTGGGGGTTAAACCAGCCCAGTCTTAATCCCTTTTGTCATCAGTCCTCCCTCTGTGTTACTGGCTTTCTTGAGTTCAGCTCAGTGCTTAGCCGTGGGAGTCTGCCTCTTTTTCCATCAGCCACTGAATGAAGGTTCTGTTTCCCAGACTCTCTGGCCATGAGATTGTAGCTGTTTAGGCGGGACCAGGTACAACAGGCCATATATCCGGGCCTGTGTTCCAGTGCCTGGGGATCGACTGGGATCTTCACAGAGCTTCCAATCCCTGCAGGAGCCAAACACTCCAGACTCCAGGTCTTCTCTCCCACCAACGAGAAGAGGAAACCAGCAGATACAGCAAAGGGACCAGGAGACCAGGTGGGAGGCTAAGCACCTCAGATTCCTGGTCTTCTTCTCCACCCATGGGACCAAAACGAGGATGAGGAATAGAAGAACTACCAGATTATTGGACTTCCTAGCACCCTCCAAAAGGGAACTTTGGTCCCCTTACCACCAGACCAGTAAGGGGCTCTTTCTGCACCCACTAGAAGAAGAGATGGGAAAGAGACAATACAAAAACACACTCAGCAACAGAAAAACATATATGACACCACCAGATTCTAGAGACTCCACACCAGCAAGACTCCGACATTCCAATGCAAATGAAGCAGAAGAGAATGACTTAAAACCACTTTCATGAAAATGATAGAGGCCCTAAAAGAGGATATAGGAAAATCCCTTAAAGAAATGGATGGAAAAACAAACCCCAAAAATGCAAGAAATGGAAGAAAAAACAAACCAAAAAATGCAATAAATGGAAGAAAAAACAAACCAAAAAAGGCAGGAAATGGAAGAAGAAACAAAGCAAAAAATGCAAGAAATGGAAGAAGAAACAAAGCAAAAAATGCAAGAAATGGAAGCAGAAACAAAGCAAAAAATGCAAGAAATGGAAGAAAGAACAAACCAAAAAATTCTTAAAAGGCAACAATGAACTGAAAGATAAACGGAAAATTGCAAGAAACAATACAAACAGTGCAAAGGTTGAAAACTGAAATAGACACAATAAAAAACAAACACAATCTGAAGAAAGGCTGGAAATAGAAAAGCTGGGCAAATGGTCAGGTACTACCAATACAAGCATTACCAACAGAATACAAGAGATGGAAGAGAGAATCTCAGGTGTTGAAGATACACTAGGAGAAATGGATTCATCAACCAAAGAAAATCTTAAGTCTAACTAATCCTTAACACTAAACATCGAGGAAATATGGGACACCATGAAAAGACCAAACCTAAGAATAATAGGTATAGAAGAAGGAGAAGAAAACCACCTCAAAGGGGCAGAAAACATATTCAACAAAATCTTAACAAATTTTTAAAGAAACAATATGTTGCCATTAGCCACATACTTTGTATTTTATCAGATTTCTAGAAATCATACATCTTTATCATTATCCCCAGTCAATTGCATTTCCTCTCTATTCATCTTCTGGAAAGCACAGGGACCTACTATGCTTCTATGAGTCTGGCTGCTTCAGGCACCTCTTTTACCTAGAATGATCAAGTGTGTGGTCCCTTTGATTAAGCCCTTTTACAAAGCATAATGTCATATAGGTCCATTCACATTGCAGCAAATTGTAAAATGTCCTTTTGGTTATGTATGAATAATGTTCCATTGAATAGTTCCATACACATGGTCATGTAGGCAGTACAAAGTTAAGTGAGGAACAAAACTCAGTGATATGAAATTGGGGTGGGACCTTTATGAATAAGGGGCAGATGATAAGCATAGGGTGTGGCTAATATAATTCTTTAAAAACATGTAGATTATTGTCAAAATAAATTTATTTAAGGAAAATGAATAGTGGTGTGTGTGTATGTGTGTGTACTTCTCCATGTATGTGAATGTGGAAACCAGCCATATACAATTTAAGACAGAAATGTTAAAATGCTTTAGCACTTTATATTCATATGATAGAAATACATTTTTTACCATGTCTTATATTTTTCAAACCACCAGTAAATACAAGTAATAAAATTTAAGAATAAAAAACTAGACACATAATCATATTGAAAATATTATTCAAACTTTAATTGACACATAAGCATTTTATCAACATGTGACATGTGAACGCTGACAGAAAAAACAACATGAGGGGGATGGAAAAGTCACATTCTCTTCCTCATGAACTATTCCATCTGGCCATCTCTGAAATCATGTTTTGTGATAATTCTCAAATCATCCAGAATACTTCTTGCCCATTTAAAATCTTGCTGAAAACCCGTTGTTCCCTTTTCTCTAAGTAACCAATCTCTTGAAAATTTTATTGCACCCCTGTAAAATGCACCTATCTGGCAATTTGTATTTACTTATCTAAATCACTTCTGGTGTTCAATGTACTTATCCTCAACTTCTGAGTACATCCAAACATGTGGCTGGCGTTTTGTTTTTTTCTAGTTAAATTTCTGATAAAATTGTAATGAGGTGTGGTCACAAAGTGACAGAAGACAACTTTTCTTAGACTAGGTAGTGAGTCATTGGTTTAAAATTACTAAAATAACCTTGCCTGTAAGTCAGTAGCATGGCATGTAGGCTGCCATCAAGTAAGAAAATAAATCTGTATTTGAATCTGGATAAACCATGAATTCTTAACCTAGAATCTTATTTTACATCTGTTCTTCAATTATATTCTAAGCAACTACAGGATTTACAGTGAAGTTACCTAGGAGGACAAGAGCAAACAGGCAAAACTTGACTACAGGGCAATGAGAGAATAGAAAGAAACCAAACATGAACTGAAAACCACTAGGGATGAGGGAAATAGCACAACAGCCAATTTAACAGACTAGTAAAAATGAAGCAGATTTTAATACATGACCATGTAGGAAGGAAAGTTGACATAGAAAAGAGGCAAAAAAAATTGCCATGCTAATTTGGATCAAACAACTAATTTTGTTTGTTTCAGTATATATTTATTGTCTGTAATTTCTCTGCATCTTTTTAATTGAAAATAGATTATCCTCTCATGCAATACATCCAGACCAGTTTCCCTTTCCTCCCTCCCTCCTTCTCTTCCTCCCTCCCTTTTTCCTTCCACTCCTCCCACATTGCCACCACCACCACCCTCTCCCCTAGTTTCACTTTCTGTTCATTTCCCTTCAGAAAGAGGTAGTCTTCCAAGAGACAATGACCAAACACGACATAACAAGATACAGTAAGACAAGGCAAAAGATCTCAAATCAGGGTTGGACGGGGCAACCCAAATAGCAGCAAAAGGAGTCCTAACAATGGGAGCAGGTGTGTCACTGACTCTGCTTTTTAAAATCCTATACCTTGAAATTCTTGTCTCTTCTTTACACTAGGCTTGCATCTATCCCATGCTTATCTTCTATTAATGTAGGACACAAAGCCTCAACAAATGAATGATTTGGGGCTTGAGAATGTCTCACCTTGTTTCTAATCCTAAACTCATCGCCACTGCTGAGAAGACATCCTCCCTTTCCTAACTGAAAGCAGCAAAATAAAATTAGTGTATCTCAGTAACTTTTTGTAATAATTCAATAATAATTCAGGGTAGCAAGAATTCTGACCCAAGATTTAGGACATGGGTGAAGATTTGGGAATTAAAAACAAAAATCAATAAAACAAACAAACAAAAAACTAGAAGAATCTTAATTTCTTTTAGTTAAATCTCCACAGGCGAGTGATCTGTCAAATGGTTACACAATATCCAGAATATCTGCACTTAATCTAAAAATGTCAAATCTTTTGATTGGAAGGGTAAATATACTACATTGCAGTACTTTTCTAAATATGTGGACACATTGGGAAATTTATGCATAAAAATGGAAAGAAAATTAATCATTTGTATGATCCTACCCTTTAAGTCTACACAAACTGCATGCAGTAATGGACAGTTAAAGATATGTAATATATCCTTTCCCACAACATTGTCACAAAGACAATGTTGAAGTATCCACCAAATGGATTGCCCCTTCCATCAATGAGCCATATTATGGTATGTATCATTTCTCTCATAGTGAATCATACTGTACTATGTATTCCTTCAATCCCTTTACTCAGTGAACCATGCTATGGCTTGTATTCTTTTGTGTCAATAATACACATTCATCTCTAAAGAAAGGGTACTTACAGCCCATGTAAAGATAGGTGTGCTAAATACTATAATATGTAGAAGTAGATATCTTTGAGGTACATAAGTCATACTTGTACTTTTGTCTTTCTCCTGGCTCATGAAGGAGAATCAATATCACTAGATCAAGATCTTCTGCCTACAATGTGCTCAAGTCTCAATTAAGTTGAGGACCATAAAATTTCTTGTTTTCAAGACATTTTTAATTAAATTTATTTTTTCCTTTATATACCAACCCCAGTTCAAACTCTGGCATACTAAGCTGAGGCAGGACCAAGACCCTCCTCCCTGTATCAAGGCTGAGCAGGGTATTCCTCCATATGGAATGGGCTCCAAAAAGCCAGTTCATGCACCTGGGATAAGTCCTGGTACCATGCCAGGGTTCTAAAACACCATGCTGAAATTTTTATACGGCATTTGAATTTACTTAAATGCACATAGTAAGATCTCACACAAAGAAGGTTTTAATACTTCCTTGTAACATATATAAATGGCATGAAAGAGAACATGGAAAATAGAGGCTTCTTATTATCACTAAAAATTATAAATTGAATGGGAAAAACTTCTTTGTTAGGATTTGTTCCATTTATGACAATATAATGAATAATTTACTAGCTAACACAAAGTTTTCTCACTAATCTGGGGGTTCCTCACGTTAACTTATGACACCTGACCAGAGCACTAGAATATTATCAAGAATGATAACAGCACAACAACAATTATAATCATGGTTAAAAACTCTTGAACTCTCAATGTAAACCAGAATATCTTCTAGGACCTGTACTTTCAGATATATATTTAAAGGCTTCATTTACACAAGGAGATAGATATGTAGAACAAATAATAAAAACACAGAGACAGATATTAGGTTTAAAGCTGAAGATCAAAAAGGCAAAGCGCCAGTTACTAGAGAGTTCTCAACTCTACCAATACTCAGACCAAAAGAAGCGATCCACCGTACCTCAGATTTCATCTGCAGACTGCATTGCTCCTCGCCAAACCTCAGATTCCATGAGATGGCACTGAGCTCCTGCCTTATATTCTTCTCTAATGCCAGGATTAAAGGCGTGTCACCCCAAGTCCTGGGATCAAAGGTATGAGCTCTGTTTCTCTGTATAGATCCACTCTCACGTAGCCTAGGGTGGGTTTGAACACACAGAGATCCATCTGCCTCTGCCTCCTGAGTGCTGGGATTAAAGGTGTGCCCACCACTGCCTGCCCTCTATGGCTAATGAGTGGCTCACTGTGTGTGTGTGTGTGTGTGTTTGTTTGTTTGTCTAACTAGTGGCTTAGCTCTGCACTCTGATCTTCAAACAAGCTTTATTTGCTAGATCACAAACAAAATATCATTACATAGATAAAATTATTCCTGTACTGTGCATAAGGAAGCTTATATTTTGGGTTCACTAACTTGTACAAGGTCACACATTTCTATGTGGTAAAGCTGAGGTATGTGTACAGGAAGTAAGAATTATTACGTGTATACTATTCTACAGCCATATTGCAGAAATCACTGCAACAGAATGAAAATTACAACGTGAAAATTTTGCAATAAGGTGTGCAACCAAGCAATACCCTTAACCTATCTTTCCTTTTCTCCAGAGAATCTCATATGAAACCATGAGAAGAATAAATAGGTGTTTGATTTAGAATTATTTGGAAGATATAATATTAAGTTTGCATAATGATACCTTGTCAGAATATACATAAAAAGGATAGGGTCTCTGGAGGTGGAATATGTAAAACTATCTTACCTTTAGATTTGAAAGATGAGACTTTCAAAAAGATGTTTGAACATACATAAAGGCACATATATCTGATTTGATGGAATTCATTAATGATGAAACAAAGATACAGGTAGGAAAGATGTTCTTGTTCACATTATCAGAGGTAAGAAACCTAAGATCACTGATCTGACTGGAATTAAAATATGACAGATATGAATCATTTCAGAAGGTGAAGAAAGTGTTTTGATTAAAATGAACACTTCTCCTCCCTGTGTTGAGAACATTGCGAAAGTTGTCTGTTTTAGCCACTATTCAACTTATCTATTCTGCTTAAAGTCCTGAAATGCCAACTACTGTAGATCAACTTGATAGCACGGAGATGCATCTTCCAAAGCACCCCTGATACCAACTGTAGATCAGCTGTATTAGGATTATGATGGGTTCAAATACTAAAACAATAATCAGAGATAAACCATAAAATGAAAATAAAGTGTGGATAGCAGTGAATGTGTGTTTGTTCTTATGTATTTTCTTTAAAGAAAAAGAACACATGTTGAGAAAATTTATTTCTTCTTTTCTGAGGGACAAATATATTGAATTAGATCCTGCATTAAAGCAAAGACATGTGGATAAAGCAATAGAACAACATAAGGCCAACAGAGTCAGAGCTTAGTGTCTAAGTGTTTCCTCTCAATATACTTAAATGTGCTCCTTTATGAATCCTTAAGTATTGTTGAGAGAAATGAATCTGTTGCAGAATGCAAAGACAAAACACATTTGAAAATTATGGTTTTATCCGTATCATCATTATGTTCATTGAAAGCAGAAAGGGTGTATTTTCATTTTGGTCAATGATGAGATTCAGTCATATGCTCAATCCATAGTAACAAATTCCTGAGATTTGGATCTATATACCATATGAGATTTGATAGATAATCTCAGTCAACATTATCAAAAATAAACACAGTGTATCTGGTGTTCTTATCGATAGAAATCATTAATTTCACAAGCTCACAAGATCTGGCATCGTCTAGGAGAGAAACCTGCAGGTACATGTGTTCTGAGGTTATCTAAATTAAGCTAGTCTCTGAAACTAGTTTTGAGGGGTTATCTGATTAAATCATGTAAGAAGACCAATCCTAAGGAAAAGTGGCAACATTCTATGGAATTGGGGCCTGGAAGGCACAGAAAGGAAGAAAATATGCAACAGGAGCTTATTCACTGAAGAAAATTGGCTCTGTGGCCTTTTTGAGAGGGCCTACTACTGAGCTCCCAAATAAACACATAGAGGCTTATTCTTCCTTATGAGTGCCTGGTCTTAGCTTGGTTTGTTTCTAGCCAGATTTTCTTATCTTAAATTATCCTGTTTACCTTTCCCTCTGGGGGTTTATTATTCTTCTGTATATCTCACTTTCCTTTTTACTTTATTGGTGACTGGGTGACTGTGTAGCTGGGTGGTTGGTCCCTGATGTCCTCCCCTCCTTGTTCTCTTGTTGCTCTCCTCTTCTTTTCTCCTTCTATCTATCCTCTCTGCTGGGACAGCCCTGCCTATACTTGCTACTGCCTCGCTATTGGCTGTTCAGCCCTTCATTAGGACTGTCAAGTGTTTTAGGCAGGCAAACAATCACAGCTTCACAGAGTTAAACAAATGCAGCATAAACAAAAGTACCGCATCTTAAAATAATTCTCAACCACAGAAAATGACTAGTTTCTTCAACGGCCTACGTCCATGCACTCCATGATGCACTAGGCCCCTGGAACTGCAAGCATATACCTACCTTTTTCATTCTTAATTTGCTTTGGCCAGAGTATTTAATTTCAGCAGAAATTTAACTAAGACAAACAAAGGTAAACAAGCAAAGCCATGGGCTTTGCTGTGGGTGGGGTAAAACAGAGAGTATAAGTATGTGCTCATGAGCTCCTTGTAAAATAAATACTCAGCTAGATTACTGAAGCTTTTAACAAACTAATTTCACTATGATATATGTAGGTATTCATTTTCATCCACACATGCTGTGTACATCATATGTCTGCAAATCGTTTCCTTATGCCATGTTCCTTTGCTTCTTCCAAGATTCCATTCATGGTAATATTAAAACATGCATATATTTTTTTCTTTTTATTATTTTAATTTTAAATAGCTTGCTTCACATGTCAATCCCAGTTCCCTCTTCCTCCTCTCTTCCCACATCCCTCCACCATTCCCCCAGCCTCCCACCCTATCACCACTTCCTTCCACATAGGGGATATCTAGAGTCTGTCATTTCACTCAGGACAGGGTCCAGGCACTCCCCTAAGAGTCCAGGCTGAGTGAGCATCCCTCTTTGTGTTATGGACACAGGAAGTCAATTTGTCTGCCAGGGATAAACACTGATCCACTGCCCAGGGCCCCATAGGTTGCCCAGGCCTCCTCACTGACTCTCACACTCAGGGGAAAACATGAAATCTTTATTCCTCCTGTGCTACTTTTTATCTAATTTAAGCATTTACATTTTTACTTAATTTATAGGGTTAGGATTCTAAATTACAGGTTAGGATCTATTATTACCAAACAGATCCTTTATGATTATTCTTAGTGGCCATCTTTACTGATTGCTTGGGAATTCTGTTTCTTGTTGTCTGATTTTGTTTTAAATTCAACTTTTCCTATAATTTTCTCCATTTTTATCTTCCTCTTTCTTTCTAACTGCTCAATATATAAATGATAATGATAATTGCTTACCACGATTAACTTGAAGGTTGTTGTTGTTGCATTGCTATGTGTTCAATCTTCTAACTCCACGCACTGTTGGTCACCAATATTGAAATGATTAAAAACTGAAATATGTATCTACACATTCTGCAAATGGGATGGAAGTAATAAATGAAGTATGGCTTTGCTATCTATTCATTCCAAATAGGATTAGAACACATAAATAACTCAAAAATCTAAAAATCATGCAGTTCAACTGATGTAAAAATCTGAATATACTTAAAAGAAGACATGCAAATTGTTAATAATGTTATGAAACATTTTCATTAGTTTTCAGATGAGTGAAAACTACTATAGTCCATCTTATCTGGGCTAAAACAGATATTATCTAAATATGTTAATATTTGCATAAAAGGAACCCTTATATAGGATGAGGAATGAAAGTTAAGATAGTCATTTTGGAGAACAGCACAGTGATTCTTCCAAACATTAAAGATATAACTACAAACATTAAAGGCATAACTACTTTACCATTCAGGTAATTTTGTAGTATTATTATTTTAAAATGTCAACATGGCTCTATCTGTCATCTACTACATGGCAGCATCCATTTATGCCAGCACCATTTGTTGAAGATGCTTTCTTTTTTCCATTGTATAATTTTAGCTTATTTGTCAAAAATCAAGTGTTCATACGTGTGTGGGTTAATATCAGGTATTTCATTTCAATTACATTGATCTACCTGTCTATTTTTGTGCCAACAGCGAGCTGTTTTCAGGACTATAACTCTATAATTTAGAGTTTGAAGTCAGGGAAGGTGATGCCTCCAGAAGTTCCTGTATTGGACAGGGTTGTTTTGGCTAACCTGGATCTATGGTTTTCCATGTAAAGTTAAGAATTGTTATTTCAAGATCTGTAAAAAAAATGAGCTAAGATTTTGATGAGGATTGCATTTAATCTGTAGATTGCTTTTGACAAGATTGCCATTTTTACTATGTTGATCATACCTATCCAAGAACATGGGCGATCTTTCCATTTTCTGGTATCTTCTTTAATTTCTTTTTTTAAAGACTCAAAGTTCTTGTGATACAGGGTTTCACCTGTTTGGTTAGCATTTCCCCAAGGTATTTCATGTTGTTTGTGGCAATTGGAAAGGGTGATGTTTCTCTGATTTCTTTCTCAGCCCAATTATATTTTGTTTTTGTTTTTGTTTTTTTTTGGTTTTTCGAGACAGGGTTTCTCTGTGGCTTTGGAGGCTGTCCTGCAACTCGCTCGGTAGACCAGGATGGTCTCGAACTCACAGTGATCCGCCTGCCTCTGCCTCCTGAGTGCTGGGATTAAAGGCGTGCGCCACCAACGCCCGGCTCCAATTATATTTTGTATATACTAGGGCTACTGTTTTTTTTTTTTGAGTTAATGTTATATCCTAGCACTTTGCTATAGGTACTTATCAGCTTTAGGAATTCCCTGGTAGAGTTGTTTGGGTCACTTACGTAAACTATCATATCATCTGCAAATAGTGATAGTTTGACTTCTTTATCAATTTGTATCACCTTGATATCATTTGGTTGTATTAATGCTCTAGCTAGAACTTCTAGTACAATATTGAAGAAGAATGGAGAGAGTGGAAAGTCTTTTTTTGTTACTGTTTTTTGAGGAATCTCATTGAGTTTCTTTACATTTTGTTTGATGTTGGCTGTTGGTTTGCTGCATATTGCTTTTATTACATGTAGGTATGTAGCTGTTATCCCTGATCTCTCCCAGACCTTTATCTTGAAGGGGTGTTGGATTTTGTCGAAGGCCTTTTCAGGATCTAGTGAGATGATCATGTGGTTCTTCTTTCTCAGTTGGTTTATATGGTGGATTACATTGACAGAATTTCCTATGTTAAACCATCCCTACATCCCTGGGATGAAACCTATTTGATCAAACCTATTTGATGTGTTTTCTGATTCAATTTGCCAGTATTTTATTGAGTATATTTGCATCAATGTTCATGAGGGAGAGTGGTCTATAGTTCTCTTTTAGTTGTATCTTTGTGTGGCTTGGTTACCACCGTTATTGAAGCTTCACAAAAAAGAGATTGGCAATGACCCTTCAGCTTCTATTGTGTGGAATACTTTGAGGGGAATTGGTACTAGTTTTTTTTTTAATTTCTCATAGAATTCTGCACTAAAACTATCTGACCCTGACTTTTTTTTTGGTTGGGAAACTATTGATGATTGTTAGGGGTTATAGACTATTTAAATATCTTATCTGTTCTTGATTTAATTTTGGTAAGTGATATGTATCCAGAAAATTGTCCTTTCCTTTAGATTGTTGAATTTTGAGGAGTACAGGTTTTCAAAGTATGACCTGATGATTCTCTGGATTTCTTCAGTGACCATTGTTATGTTCCCCTTTTCATTTCTGATTTTGTTAATTTGCATGCTTACTCTCTGCCCTTTGCTGAGTTTGGATAAAGGTCTGTCTGTCTTGTTGATTTTCTTAAAGAATCAACTCTTCATTATTTTGATTCTTTGTATTGTTTTCCTAGTTTGTACTTTATTATTTCAGCCTTCACTTTGATTATTTCCTAGCATCTACTCATCCAGGGTGAGTTTGCTTCTTTTTCTTCTAGAGCTTTCAGTTGTTCTGTTAATTCTCTACTATTCTCCACTTTCTTCATGTGGGCACGTAGTGCTATGAACTTTCCTGTTAGCACTGCTTTCAAAGTGTCTCTTCAGTCTGGGTATGTTGTGTCTTCAATTTCAGTGAATTCTAGGAAGTGTTTAATTTCTTTCTCTATTTCTTCCTTGACCCAGGAATGGTGCAATTGTGCATTATTCAATTTCGATGAGATTGTAGGGCTTCTCCAAATTGTGCTGTTGTTGAATTATAACATTTAAGCATGGTGGTGTAATAAGATATAGTGGGTGATTCCAATTCTTTTTTCGTATCTGTTGAGTTTTGCTATGTTGCCAAGTATATGGTAGATTTTAGAGAAAGTTCCTTCCATTGGCATTGAGAAGAAGGTATATTCTTTTGTGTTTTAATGTTCTAGAGATGTCTTTTAAACCCAATTGAGTCACAACTTCTTTTATTTCCTTTGTTTGTTTGTTAAGTTTCTGTTTGGTTATCCTCTCTAGTGGTGAAAGTAGGGTTTTGAAGTTTCCCACTACAAATATGTGAGGTTTTATGTGTGATTTGAGTTTTTTTAATGTTTCTTTTATGAATGTGGATACCTTTTTATTTGGGGCATAGATGTTCAGAATGGAGACTTCATCTTGGTCTCTTGGTGAATTTCTCCTTTGATGAGTATGAAATGACCTCCTTCATCTCTTTTCATTGATTTTAGTTTAAAGTCTAATTTGTTATATATTAGGATTGCTACCCTGCTTGTTTCTTGGGTCCATTTGATTAGAAAAATTTTTCCCAACCCTTAGCTCTGTGGTACTGTCTGTCTTTGATGGTGAGATGTGTTTCTTGTATGCAGCAGAAAGTTGGATTCTGTCTTTATATGCATTATGAGTTGTCTTTTTATAGCCGAGTTAAGACCATTAATATAGAGAGATATTAATGACTGATTGTTCATTCTTATTTGTTTTGGATTTGTTGATTGTGGCAAGAACTGTGTGTGGATTTCCACTCCCCATTTTTGGGGCTGTCGGCAAAGTGGGATTATCTGTTGTCTGTGTTTTGCTTATTTTGTGGCAAGGGGACTTTTTTGTGGTCCACTCTATTTGTTGTTCTGTAAGCTTCTTGTACTTTCATTGGCATATCTTTCTTCAGACTGAGAAAGTTTACTTCTGTGATTTTGTTGAATATGTTTTCTCTACTTTGAGTTGGGTTCTTCAACTTCTTCTGTACCTATTATTCTTATGTTTTGTCTTTTCATGGTGTCCCATACTTCCTGGATATTTTGTGTTAGGGATATTTTGGACTTAAGATTTTCTTCCATCACTTGTATTCTGTTGGTTATGGTTGCAACTTTAGTTCCTCATCATTTATCCAGCTTTTCTATTTCCAGCATTCCCTCCTGGTATTTTCTTGATTGTGTCTATTTTAGCTTTCAGGTATTGAACTGTTTCCTTCATCTGTTTGATTGACTTTTTCCTTGCTTTTCTTTAATAGATTTGCTGATTTATTATAGTTTTTTTTTACTTTTCTTCCATTTCTTTAAGGGATATTCTCATTTCTTTTTTTGAGGGCCTCTATCATTTTCTTGTAAAGGTCATTCTCTTCTGCTTCATCTGCATTGGGATTTTCAGGTCTTGTTGGTATAGTGTTTCTAGATTCTGGTGGTGATTTATTGGTTTTTCTGTCATTGAATGTGTTTTTATATTGTCTTCTTCCTATTCCTTCTTCCAGTTGGTGCAGGAGGAGTCTCTTCCTCTCCTGGTTGGTCTGGGACCAACGTTCCCTTCTGGTGTGTACAAGCAGGCCCAACACTCTGATGACTCTCCTCTTCCTATGGATAGAGGTAGGACTAGTACTGATGCTTTGGGAGTCTCTGGGTGGGGTGGAAAGCTGGGATGGGTTCCTCAGGTGGCTCTGAGCAGAGCAACTGAAGGTGGGCTGGAAACAAGTCCGTTCTTATCTCATCCTGTGGGCAGAGAAAAGGATGAGGACAGTCTTTGGGTGGACTAGACCCTGCTGGGATGGGATCTGTAGTGCTCAGTCTCAAGGCCTCAGATAGCTTCGAGCTGGGCACTGGTAGTGAAAACATACTTCTTAATAGAATTGTTATATAAACTCTGTTCTTTTCACTGCTCTGGATACCCACAGTGAATTCAGCTCAGCATTTTCTTCACATGATATTCTGCAGATGGCAACAACCCTTGAAGTTCATCATACTCTCTAAAGACAAAAATGAATGCAGGTATGATTTTTGTAAATATTATGGGTTTTATGTAGCAGTAGAATATTATTATGCATTTGGCTTGAGTAAACTGAGCAACCAATTTGACATTGTCATCAGACTTAACCTTAAAGAACCTTGTGGACAGAGTTAATGAACCTCATTCTTAAAATCTAAACAATATCAACACGCAAAAAGTGTTATTTTTCCAAGATAATCTAAGTAGTTGAATATTAAATGACAGACAGACTCCACAAGGGTATTCTTCACTCCCAACTCTGATTTTTCCCTTTATCAGTTTACCACTTCTTTTACTATAGTTGTATAATTTCAACAATGAATATTTGCATCAAATCTTCATACTTATTGTTATGTTTCGAAACCAACAATTCTCCCTTTGCCTTGTAAGAGCATTTGGTCTAGAAGTAAATTCCATAGGGATTTGAAATATTTAACATTATTAAAATTGTCTTCTTAAACATCTGTTAACATAGTAAGACTATTATTTAAACTTAAATTTTGCATGATTAATTGGGTATTTGTTCCAAAAATTTTGAAATATTATATTTTAAAGATGAACTGAAAGAATTCTGGGAAACATTACTTTGTTAAAAACACAAGTGAAGAATAGTGGGGCATAAATATATCAATGAATCAGATAAAAATTTGTAAGGTAGTTACCAGGGAGTTACATGTCCTTGTGGATAGATTTTATCTAACTAAATGGAAATAGTGAAGACAAGCCAGTGCATTTTTAGTAGGAATATCATACACAAAAAAACATGGATCTGTAAAAGAAAGTTTTAATCATATAGGTTGTTTAAAACTTCTGAAGAGCCAGGTGTTGGTGGCGCACACCTTTAATCCCAGCACTCGGGAGGCAGAGGCAGGTGGATCTCTGTGTGTTCGAGGCCAGCCTGGTCTACAGAGTGAGTTCCAGGACAGCCTCCAAAACAATACAGAGAAACCCTGTCTCAAAAAACCAAAAAAAAAACTTCTGAAGTATCTTGATATATGCCTATAAAAATATATGTTTCATTAGATTTTTTTAATATTTCATGATTATCATGGTCTTCCTAAGTAGTGCTAATTGTCCTTCTGTGTTTATTTCCTAGTTATTCTCTTTAATAGCAGATATCTCATATTTATTGTGAATGGATAACCTAACTAAGCATATTTTGTTGTCTTTTGTAATGACGTGCTATGTCCTTATTCTGGGAGAGTGGTACTTTTAAGCACTGAACAGTGAGTTTTGTATTTTTTTCCCTGTATTTTCTCATTAACTTTCTTCTGGTGAATATGGACAAACAGCAGCACTGGTGTTATCATCAAAGATGAAACAATTAGGGATAATGAAGCAAACTGAAAGTAGCTTGGAAGTCTTAGTATTTTTACAAAGTACATAATCTCCAGTAGTGCAAAAGAACAAAGAGCTCAGTGTGACCCACAGAGTGCACATCGCCTGGTTTTGTTTTCATTGTTCCAGAAGTATTACTTGAACATATCAGCATAGAACTTTGTTCTCCAAAGTGGGGTTTGAAAACAATGGAGTGACTGGTGGTAATTGGGAGTCACACCAAACACCTTTGAACATGTAGCTGTAGGGAAGATGCCAGAGAAAAGCAAGGGTAATTCTGTTCCTTGTGACTTCTGGCAAAATCCTGTAAGAAAAAGTTAAGCCAGGCCATGGATTTACCAATGTTCCAGCAGAGGTAAAGGTAAGGTTCTCATTGCCTGTGGCCTGCAATCTAAACTTCTGAGAAAGTCAGGAGACTAAAAGAGATGGAAAAGTCAGTGTTTTTGTAAGATAAACAGCAGGAAATGGGACTGTCACTCGGAACCCTCCTAGTTAGCCTCAGCCAGTCTGGATTCCAAAATGAGATTTCACATACTATTATTTCACACATCTCTGTTGCTTTTTGTAATTAATGAATTGGATGAGAAAGTCAAAATTCATTATTGTGGTTGTTCAAGTAACATAATTCTTTCAATTATCAATATAAAAGGAGTGGAGAAAGAAGTAAGGTAACACGCATTCTACAAGACAAACTCGATATCCATACATGAGTTTTTAAAACTGACTTTGTAAAACATTAACATTTTCTTTCACAGAATAACTGTGTCTATAGGTTACAAAGAGCTCTTTTAAAAAGTGTGTACATTGTGTAATAAACAACACATGTAATTAACATATATATCTTCTTACACATTCATCGTCTCTTTGTGATAAGAATACTCACATTGTCTCTCTCTCTCTCTCTCTATTTCAATCACAGTACAGGTACTTGATGGTTGAATATAATCACACACAAGGTAGCAGAACACCACATATAGACGGATGCTGACTGAAAATTGTAGCTGGAAAGGTTTGTGAGATTTAATGCATATAGGGTTTTTTTTTGCTTTTGATTCTAAAATTTAAATGCTATTATTTGAATCCTTTTATAACTTTCTAAATTTAAATTAGAAACAATCTTATTTTATATATTAATTCCAGTTCCCTCTCACTCCCATCCTCCCATGCTGCCCACCAACCCCCATCCCATCCCTCTTCTTCTCCATAGAAAGGGTGAGGCATTTCATAGGGGTTCATCAAAGCTTGTCACATCATTCAGGGTAGGGCCTCGGTCCTCCCCTGTGTGTCTAGACTAAGAGAATATCCACATATGGAGAATGGGCTCCCAATGCCCATTTATACATTGGAGAATAAAACTGTTCCAACTTCAGAGCCCCAATAAACTTCCCAGGTCTCCTAACTGACACCCATGTTTGGGCAGCATATGCTGTTTTCTGAGCTGTTAGTCCGAGGCCAATGAGCTCCCCCTTGCTCAGGTGAGATGTTTCTTATTATTTGAATCTTATATGGTCAGTGTTGTCTGGAAACTGTTTTCATCCAAATAACCTTAAGTAACATTTAACTACATAGGATGGCTTACCAACTGACATCCAGATACTAGATTTCAACAGGTAGACTATTGGTAAAATTTTTATCAATTTGAATTTCAGGAATTTTAATTTGGAAATACCTTTTCCTCTAATGACAATAATTAACTTTGTATGAAGTAACCATTTCTGAGTCTATATGAACATTAAAAGTAAAAATGTATACACCAGGAAAGGGTGGGGTAAGGACATTAGAGTCTAAGGAGAGGAAAAGGGAAGACAAAGTTATGTAAAAAAAATTAAAATAATTTTTTGTATTAAAACACATCAATTTATATTTGAAGTCTCTGTTAAAAATAGAGAAAATTTGTTGATGAAATAAAAGGAAAGACAATAAAAATGAAACTTTGATTGAATAGCCTATAATCCTAACTATTGGGAAGTCTAGGGTAGGAAGATTTTGAGTTTAAGGCCAGCTTAGTGTATATAATGAATACAAGATATGGATAAGCAACTTAGTGAGATCCTGTCTCAATAAACAGTAGATAGCTAGGTAGATAGGTAGGTGTTTGGGTGGATGGATGGATGCATGGAATGTCACAACTGTAGATCAGAGCAATATAAGCTCTAGGTTATATCTCAAACAAGGCTCTCTCCCCACACATGTAAAAACCCACATACAAAAGAAGAAAGAAGTAAGCAAACAATAGCAAAAATATGCTTTAAATATAACTTATTATATATGCTTAGACCACTTATCAAAAGAATTTCAATTATATTCTTTCTCTACTGTTCAGGAACCAAAATCAATTAAATTTTCTGATATGCTACAGTAACAAAATGTTTCTCCTACTTTTTCAAATATGAACACTTAGGTAAATTTTGATGATATTTTGCTTGTACAAATAAAGCCTTCAGAAGGTCAGAGAATGGAGCTTGTGGGGTGGGGAGGTGGGGGGAACAACGGTTTGAGGAAGAACTGTGGTTGCAATGTGAAATGAAATTAAAAAATAAAAAATGGAAAGACTGAGATATAGAAGAGGAGTGTGTGAAAAATGGAATGGCATGGTGCTGAAACAAGCTGTAGCATTATCAATACATAAGTTTCAACTAATGAACTTCAGGCCTTTCAGAAATTGTTCAGTCTATTGAACCTATTTATTTGATTGTCAGGCTTAAACATAATACTGTCCAACTTTGTCACATATGAATACACTTATGTTTAGATACAATTTAATTATCACCATAACTTTTGAAGAGTTTATATAACAATGACATTAATATTTATTTAAATCCTTGCTACACTCGTCATTAATTACAGGTTACTGTATAAGTGTCTTTCTGTTGCTGAGATAAAACCTTCTGATGAGAACAGTTTAAGGGAGAGAGAATGTATAGGATTTGTTTTAGCTCACAATCCCAGTTAACAGTCCTATCACTATGAGGAAATCGTAGTAGCAATTACTCCAGTTTCCCATAGTAGAGTCACAGGCAGGAGCAGACAGAGAATGTATGTGTCCTTCTGTACACAGGTCAGAATCACAAGCCCGAGGAACTGTATGACCTACTTTCCAGTTGGGATGTCCCACATCAATAAAGTCAATTAGGTAATCAAGACAATCCCTCACAGACATGCCCACAAGACAATCAGATGTAGACAATCTTCATCCTTTTCCCAGGTGACTCTAGGCTCTGTAAAATTGATCGTTAACTGTCACACCACATTATATCAGAAGAACTATGATTTAAATTGACTGCTGTAAGGATTTTAGAAATTTTGCAACTCAGTTGGATGGAGGAAAATGTTTAAAATCATGTTGATTAAGGTTGGGTGGTATGTTTTTGCTGTTTTACACATTTAAGTGTGAAAATATTTCCAACCTTTGTACTTTATACCAAAATCATGCTTCAGACATTTTGGCAATTAAAAAAAAATACTATAGTTAGCTTTTGTTTCTTGATGCAGTGTCAGTGAAATTGAGATCCACAATTTCCATAATGCAAGCAATTTCACACACCATGCCAAAATTTACTTCCCAATAAAAGTATCCTACATTGGTAAATTTCTTTGTAATGTATAATAAAAAATATAACATGAAATTTATGAATCTTAGGTGCTTCTTATTTTTATAAATAATTTTGTGACACAGATTTTGTGGTTGGTTAGTCATATTGTTTTTTCTTTGGCAGAAAAGTTTTGAAAGCAACCCATGAAGTTATGTTAATTCAAACAATTTAACATGAAAGCTTAAGGAAAGGTGAAAAAGGAAGTAGTCCATAGTAAGACAATTATCAAGTTTTATTAGTTTGTGGTAAACATTGTGGTACTCTAAGAAGAGCTGTGAAAATGGTTGTTTTTCACAGTGTGTAAGGAACTGAAAGTACACTCAAATGCAAGAGTTGAAATATTTTGGCCACAGATAAATGTATCTCCTGTTTTCTCAGACAGAATTCAGAGTGACATCTCCCCTCGAAAAAAAATAAGAAATGAAATAACTCATCTGATTCTGGATTTTCAGATTGAAAGTGAAAGTAGTTCAGCTCCTGTGTTAGGATTAGCAAATGTGACATGGCTTTTCCATTAGGATTAGCTGTCACCCATCAACTCTAATACCACAGAAATCACAGCTCCACTCTGTGGTGGCCAAAGATGAAGCCAAGGAGGTTCTGTTTTTGCTGTGGAGAGCTGGATAACCTTGTAAGAAAGCAAAGCCTGTGTTGAGCGATATGAAAAATGGTCAATAGAAAGTGGGTACTTATGACTTAGCTTCCTTTCTCTAAGTTTCTTAGCTCTCCCCATCTTCACCTATCTAAATGAGCCTCCTTTTGAGAGAGACATAAGTCAGGTGGTAGTGCTTGTCTATGAAGATTGTAAAAAAGGGTGACACCAGACAAATGTTTCCATGGCTTAAGCCTCCTAATTGGAAATTCAGTATGGGCAACTTTAATATTGAGTCTTGGGCTGAAGAAGTAAATAATATTCCGCTGTATTAAATTACATATGCACATATAAATAAATAAACTAATGTATCAATGTGTATGTCTCCATGTATACTAATACATATATCAGTGCATTAGCATATATTTTCCCTAGCTAATTTTATACAACAAATATTTGCTGAGTCGTTAGAATTTTTAAAACATTGTGCTAGAAGCTGAAGGGAAAATAAATGTGTATGAAACAAAAGCACTCTTTTATTCTTTAGTAAGGAAGACTGGTGCATACATAAGGAATGGGGTTGCTATGTTCAGCATAAGGATTCCAGGAAGAACTGAATTTGAAATGACAACAGAAGGACCCAGGTTACAAGCAATATATTTAAAACACTTAACTCAGCAAACAAGTTGAGGATAAACATGTCCATTAGGTCTAGTTCAAGTGAAATAGACAGTTTATGCTTACATTCCTTCTGGGGGCGGGGGAAGCTCACCAGATGAGGACAAAATGTACTATCGTCAGTCATATGTCTCCACAAAGGATAAAGGATTCCAAAAAGGAATATTTGTAATGCTTATCAATTCTAAAATGTCCACATCCTTTGACATGACAAATTGACAACAAGGAAATGCCTCCCAATGCCCCAACAAGGAAAATGGCATTCTGCTACTCCTGAGAATTCTGGAGAAGACATTGTTACTGTAGGAAAAATTTCTTAACCGCCTTCCAAACCATGCAGAAGGGAAAATTCTTATATCACATAAGTTACAACCACATAATTGAAAAGAGTGTGTGTTTACTAATAACAAAAGCCCTTACAAGAGGTTATCATCTCAGAACAATGCCTAACACAGTAAGTACTCAATATAAGAACATTTTGGTCAACTAATACCAAAGCAGAGAAAAAAGGGCACCATTAACAGACATTTGTTTAACTATGAACACAAGTACTACTACATATATTTTCACTGCTTATAGCTTGATATTAACTATAATATATATTATATAATATAATTTTATATAATATTATATATATATTCTGTGGTTAAAATTGCATGTAAAATATCTCACAGTATACATTCATTTTCATCTTTTATCAGGCCTGGTAGTAAGGTAGGTTTGCATAATTATCACAGAAATACTCAGAAAACCCTGTCCCCACTGTAGTGGTTACCACTTCTCCTTAACACTTAACACAGTAATGGAGCAAAACATGGGAATACTCTAAATTAAGGTCAGATTTACTCAATTGTTTAAAGTTAAGCACTAGGAAAAAGAATCCTTCAGTAAGCAGTATGTCATTTGTGTATGAGAGAGAGAGAGAGAGAGAGAGAGAGAGAGAGAGAGAGAGAGAGAGAGAGCTAGAGCTTCCAGGTATTAATGAAGTTACAGCTGAAATTGGGAATAATTTACATTTTTCCACTAAAACAAATAAGAAACATTTTCTTTAGAGTTTTCTTTTCAATTTGGCACTCTCAGATATTCTGTTGCAATTTTCAAAGAGCAGCA
Organism: Mesocricetus auratus; assembly: GCF_017639785.1. NCBI lineage: Eukaryota > Metazoa > Chordata > Mammalia > Rodentia > Cricetidae > Mesocricetus > Mesocricetus auratus. Next base: position 56,406,750 of record NW_024429195.1, on the reverse strand, counting down.
TTAGAGTGATGTTTCTCTCAACCCAAATCCAGATACTAAATTCTATATAAGAATGGATTAGATTCAAGGGTAAATTGCTTTACATTTACTAAAAGAAGAATGTGGGGTGGAGCCAAAGTTCACCAGGATTTATTCGGTTCCTTCCAAACCAAGAAAATACAATTTAACACATTGCTACCTCTAACCCAATTCCTCTTTGGTAGATGTGGTTGTTACTGCTAATCGTCAACTTGAAACAAGCTACAGACACCTGAGAGAAGGACATTATGAAGGGTTATTTTACTTACCTTAATTGATGTGAGAGGACTATTCTCTGTGGGCAGCATTAGGCTTTAAGACTTGTTCTGTCTACAAGGGGAGAAAGCAAGATGAACATTCATGTAATCACTGGTGTTATCTTCCAATTGCAGACAGTATATGGCCACCTATTTAAGATCCCTGAAACCTGGACATTCTATGATAATGGAATAAACATGAAACCGTGAGCTGCAAAAAACCCCCTCTCCCTTTTTTTGACTTTGAGGCAGTATTATATAAGACAGTTCGAAAATCTGACAGTGAGTTTCAAATGTGACAATTACTTTTCAATATGATTGTGGTGGTTTGAATTAGAATGACCCCTGTAGGTTAATATGTTTGAATATTTGGTTCCCAGGAGTTGGAAAACTTTGTGCAGAATTAGGAGATGTGGCTTTATTGGAGGAGGTGTGCTACTGAAGGCAGACTTTGAAGTTTCAAAACTCCATGGCATTCCCAGTTGGTGCAGCGGTGGTGTTTCTCTCTCTCTCTCTCTCTCTCTCTCTCTCTCTCTCTCTCTCTCTCTCTCTCTCTCTCTCTCTCTCTCGCTCTCTTTCCTCTCTGTCTCTCATCTCAGCTGTAGAAGTGAGTTTTCTGTCTCAGCTATTGCTCCATTGTGACACTTGCCTGCTTATAGCCATACTCCCTGCCATGATGGTCATGGACTCTCCCATTGAAACTGTGAGCCCCTAATTACTCTGTCTTCTATAAGTTGCCTTGGTCATGGCTTCTCATCACAGGAATAGACAAGATCTCCTAAGACCAGGTCATAAGACAGATTCATGTTAAGTATCCTTCCCTATAGTCCCTCTTCTACTATGCCTTCCCAACATCTATCCCATTTATTTTCTAATTTTAAGTTCTTCTACACATACTACTCTAGAAACTTCCTAAAGTAAATAATAGGTATTTAAATGTAGTTACCATGTAATGTGGGAGACAATGATCCCATTAATTATCATGTGTTAGCAAGTAAAATTCCCAGTACCAGGAATGAGCTACATCATTTTCTTCTTGCTTTTGCTAAGATTTTAAGTACTATATCTATGTTCAAATCGGAAATTGGTCTGTAGGAGTTTTATTGTTATTGATATCCAGCTTTCATCTGTGGTGGTCTGATTTGATACATGGAGTTATTTCAGTTTTCTTATATCGACATATGTGAAAATTTTGGAGTGTGTTCTAAGATATGTTCTGAAAGAGGTATTTTTTTATGTGTTTATCTATTAGAAAAACTATCATCAGGTACATTTGTTTTCTTTTCTTTCTCTTGTTGGTTTTTCAAGACAGGGTTTCTCTTGTTTTCTATTGTCATTTATCTTCGAGATTTCACTATTGAAGATAGTTTTTCTCTGTGTGACTAGTCTACTGTCAGGAGTTGGGTATTAGAGTCCCACACTATCACATTTTGAGGGTTAATATGCAATTTTAGCAGCGGTATTAGTTCCTTTATGAACCTGAGCCCCCTTGTGTTTCGTTCATAAATGCTTAGAATTTCAATATCCTCTTGGTAGATTTTTCCTTTGATAAATATGCAATGTCCTCCCTTTTCTCTTCAGACTCATTTTAGTTTGATGTCTATTTTGTTCGGTATGGAAATGACCACACCAGCTTGTGTTTTAGGTTCATTTGCCTGGAATAGTTGTTTCCATTCTTTTACACTGAGACAATGTGTTAAGGTGTGCTTTTTGGATGCAGCAGAAAGATGAATCTTTCTGTTTTTGTTGTTGTTTTGTTATTTTAAAGAAAGCAATAGAACTAGAAATTGTGCTTGCATGGAAGAGAGTAGTGATCTGAAAGGTATTGAAGGAGGAGGAACACATGATCAAAATATGTCATATGAAATTCTCAAAAACAAATAAAACAGAAAAAAATGAGACAAAGAGTTTTATTGAATAATTGATACCAATTACAAGGTCCTTAATATACATAAATTCCCAATTCTTCTTCTCAGTATGTTTTTCTTTCTAGTTGGTCATTCGGGTGACCCCATTTAGCAGGATTGCTGAGAATTCACAGTTAGAAATCTTGTTTAGCCAAATTAATTAAGTGCAATTTCCTTACAGAAGGAAATTAGCTGTTTGGATAAATATATTAACTGAGTATTTGTTTATGTTTATTGCAATCTAATTCAGAATCCCTTGGTATACAACACTTTATTCCCAAAGCAAACCATGTTTAAAACTTAGATCCTTTTTTTTCTTGCCAGTTTTTAAAATGCTTACAATCATATTGTTCACAAAATAAAATCATATGCTTCTCAAAGCTTACTATACTTTCAACAGTCATTATCACCTTTGCATTGAAATGTTTCAGAGACTGTTGGAATCAAGTGGAGGCTATAACGGCGCATTCATTCAAAGCAGAAGTAGGTTCAGTCTCTTTATTGCTTGATGTAGCGATTGGCACCAACAGAAGGACTCTATGATGCTACCCTGTGAGAAGGTTGTTCCCCAGGAGGTCTCACTGAAGGTCAAGGATGTATATGTCACAATCCTTTCCTCCAAAGAAATATGCCAAAAAATCTTAAGGAATCTTGTTAGAAGTCCATTAAGAGAGGATTAAATTCTGCAGAGATGCCACTAACACTGTACATTTTGGCAGAAATGTTGGAAGAGTACAGCAGATATGATCAAACAGCAGACAAAGCAAGATATTTAATGAAATGCTGTCAAAATATTACGAATCTGATTTGACTAAACTTCTTCTCCTAGTTAGTTCACAATAACCAGCAAAAATGAAGGTCGTGTTTGAACTCAGACCTTGAATATTTTTCAGTTTTTCATGAGAATTTTGCATTTTAGCCTTTAGCAGGCATCATGAATGTCTTAACTAAGGCACACAATTTAAGAGAAAATATGCTAATTTATGGCATTTGCAAACAAAAAACTTACTAAAATGGCTTTATTTCTTCATTTACACTCCTTCATTGTTTGTGTTATTCAACTATTTCTTTTAAATGTACTCAAGTGATATATGTGTGTGTGTGTGTGTGTGTGTATAATATAGAATCAGATACCAGCTTAATATGTGTGTTCCTAAATCCTTATTTTAAAGCAGTAGCCTGAATGGTGTTGAAATACCATATGGAATCTGGTAGATATTTTGACAGAGAATAAAGTTTAATACTGTTGTGCCAGGTTTGTGGGTTCCCAGAGACTAACCCTAGGAATCAACACTTCTGATGAAAAGGAAAATGGTTTCTTTAATTCAGGTTGGTCAGATTGGATTTCTCTCCATGACAGAGGAGATGAGATGCCCATCAGCAAAATAAAGGGGGGAGGACTTTTAGAAAAGGGTCACATATTTCAGCTTCCATGGTTACTTAGGGTCATACAAGATCTGGAGTAAAACAGTATGTTTTGGGCAGGATACATCTAAATAAGATAAGATAAGGCTTGCAGAGTTACCAATGTCATGGTGTCTGTCAATTATCCCGTGGGCCATGGAATCTTTACAACTAGCAGAGGGCCTTTATTCCCAACAATTAGCAAAGGAATGTTGACAGGAATGGTGGACAGCTGTGTCCCCTCCTCTCAGGGCAGGGGCTCAGGCACTCCTAATTTATTGTTCCAGAAGAGAGATTTGTGGACAACTGCTTTAGCTCAGTTTTCAGGAAAAATTGATATCAGTTTACCGCTTATAGGCTGTTACAGTTTGAGCTAATACAACCTTTTATAGTCTCCAAAATAGTAAAAGATACTCCTTTAAAAAATGTTGTGCTAGTTTTTACTAATGGTTATTCTAATGAAAAAGCAGCTTATGGTATATATGGTAAGAAATGTGTGGAGCAAACAACTCTGGCTTCAACTCAGATAATCCAGTTACAAGCTGTTACAATGGTTTTTCAAATTCTAGTAAATGATTCATTTAGTTGTATACTTACAATCATTATGTTTTTAAATCTCTTCAAATAATAAAGGTAGTTCAGTACATTGGAACTAACAATGATCAAGTTAAAATATTATTTAAACAAATTCAAAATGCAATTGCCATATTTTGTGGGTAACATATGAGCTTCCCAGCCCACTTGCCAGGGAAAATGAGTGAATAGATAAACTAAGTTGGTCGCTTTGAATTTGGTGGAGAGAGCTCTACAGTCTCATCAATTTTCATCATCAAAATAGCAAAGGTCTAGAAAAGCAATTAGCTTTAACTAGAGAGACTGCTTGTCAAAATTGTCAAACAATGATGTGTGCCCACAATATTTATCTGTAACTAATCTAAACATGAGCCCTAGAGGCCTACTTCCTAATCATTTATGACAAATGTTATGAAATTTGACAAATTAAAATATGTACACATGGCAGTTGAATAGTATTCAGGTTTTTTGATGGCCATCACACAAACTGAGAGAGTTACCAAGCATGTGATGGATCACTGGAATATTTTGCTTACATGGGAGTTCCAAGGGTGGTAGAGAGCAGACAGTGGGTCTGGATATTCAAATAAGGCATTCAGCTATTTTGTACTCAATGAAAAATTAATCACAACAGGTATTGCTTACAGTCCTCAGGGAGCTGTGGAGCATGCTCATAGCTCCTTAAAAATGCAACTTCTACAGAACTAAAAAGGGGAATAATAGTAATGTCACAAATACCCACCTGGTAAGTTTTTACATGTGAAAATGAAATGGCTTATTCCATGTTGCCTACATATTGGACAGGGTTATGTTTATTAGCTACCCTACTCCCAGATATAGAGTATATTCCAGGAAGTGAGCCCATAGATTATTTTACACCTAGACATAAGAGAGCCATTTAATTCATCCCCCTGTTAATAGGACTTGCAGTATGGAGGCCTTAGCTACTGGCTCCACAGGCATGGGAGTAACTATTCAGACATACTCCACAATGAACCTTAGTCACATTCCAACTGCAAAAATGGCTATAAAATCACCTTTATCTCCACATGATGCATTAAATCATGCAATCTTCATTTTAAATTTTTAAATGTGGATGCCAGTAAATAATCTGCTACAGACAGATTCTAGCATGATGGAACTAGAGCAACTCTTGCTCTGGTCAGGTAAAATATCCATACATTAGACAATGGAAAAGACCCAATTTGGGGTGGAGGGAATATTTGTGTTCTCCTACAGGAAAAGAACACTGCTTTGTGGCTGCCAAAAACTTGGTGGGATGAATGGATCAGAGGAAAAAAACAAAAAACATACCTGAAACCATGGAAAGCTGTCCAAACCAGTTCCAGGGAAACATGCCGAATCAGTGTTCCTGACTCTGCGTAGCCCTCTCCTCTGCACAGTTTCCAAATTCCCTCAACCCATCCACACCTCTGCAACCTCACTCTCTTTCCTGATAGTAACTCTGCTATCTTTAAGAACGGTGTGCCTGTCAGAATGACCTCACCACCTGCTTCTACTCACTCTTCCTAAATTCTGCCCCTATGTTTTACATTTTAGTTAAATTGATTCCCTGCCTTAACTATTATTCTAACAAGATGTGCTTTGAGGGCTGGGAGCCATGGGAGCAGGCACTAGGATTTCATTCCTTGTGCTCTCAAAGAGGAATCTGTTCCTATGATAACAAATGGGGAAAGTCATAGATAGAATGAAGAAAAACAGAGAGGCTCTAGAGAAAAGTAAAAGAGGGAGAGAGCAACAGGAGAGTTGGTATAATAATTGGTAATATTTATTTCTTTTGGCCCATGGGCCCTTAGGTGCCTGATGGACCTTATTAAACAACAAGTAGATAATCTTGCCACAATGCCTATCCAGATCCATTATCAGAGGCTGGCCATGAAAGAGAGTGGTCCTTATCAGAAAGCCGAGGATAGTGATTGCAAAGATGAAGGTAAACTTCATCTAATGTTCCCAGTCTCCACATAGCAAAAAGGAGACAAACTCCTCTGGGGCACATAATCTGCTCATGGGCCCCATGCAGCCTCGGCCAGGGACCTTGGAAGGCCCCTTTACCCACCAAAATAACCACCCCTATTGATGGCTGACTGATGTTGGCCCCCTTCCTATGCTTTCACCCCCTAAGTCAGGAGCTTTGATGGCTGGCAAAGTAATCCAAAAACGGGTAAGGTAAAAGCCTCTCAGATCGATCCCAAGACAGGCTCCATCATCCTCTTGGTTTTCGGGTAACTTCTACTCTGGCTGCATCTATTTTTTGTTTAACCAGAAAGGGGGAGATGTCAGGGCCTTCACCATAATTCAGCCATAACATTATCATGTGCTCATAAAGAAGACGTGACTCCAGGTCACATTGCTGAAATGCCACCTCTTAAGTGAGGAAGCAAGTTCTGGGAAAAGAGACCTGTGGCTTATCTGCCTAGTCTAGGGCATAGGCTTGTACTATAGAAGGGAGAATGTGAAAGTTAGAATCTGCAATTAGGTTACCAGAGGACACAGGATGCCCTACCCACCCCACTGACCTTTGCTCTGCCAGGCTCATCGCAGCTACAGCACATCCCATTCCTTTCCCTCCTCCCTTCCCCTATACAAATCCCTTTGGGATGGAATAAAGCTGTCATTGTCTTAATCATAATCCTATCTTGCAGTCCATTCTTGTTACCCCCCCCCCGGTCCCCATCTTTCTCCTAGGTGCCCTCCAGCTCCCACGTTGAATGCCCCACGGGTCGGGGCATTGTAGAAACATGACTCAACTATGGTAATATGATGGAGAAGAGAGACTGGCATAATGTGGAAGTAATTACAGAGTGAACTGAAGTTAGCTATGCCATTACAAGAATTATTCTTTAGGTCATCCTAAGGATATACTTCAATTCTTATTGGAGAGGTCTCAGATTAGTCTGCTACTCCCAAGTCTCCTGCTGACAGCATTGTCCTTTATCAGTCATCCCCACTACCTCATCTCACTGCGGCTCAGGGGCGGCGGGGTTTTTTGCTTACATATCACTTGAGATTGATAACAAAAATTGTTTTCCACAGATAATACCTTAACTTAATGGTTTGTCATATAGCAAAATGCAAGCAATTTGAGGCAAAAATTATAATTACAATACAGATCATTAAATCACAATTGGGCAGATAATAGTAACTGAACCTGAAAGATGGGGTATCGTGGAAGAATAGGATGGAAGACGAAGACCCAGACTGTGAAACTTAGGTGAAACTGTGCCAGAAGTAAGAAGAAACCCTTAGCGTGTAAACTATGGAATCTCAAAAATCTGCTCTAATGGATACACAGCAGCCATAGGAGACACACCAGCCTTACTGGTAAAGACCAGCTCTGACAGGCTGTTGTCTATGTCATAGCTGTTACATATTCTGACTCTCCTTCAAGCTCTAATACCTGTGGTTAATGTGAGGCCTCTGGTTAAATATCTTCCTTCTATTCCAAGCCCATACATAACTTAAATTCTCCATACAAAAAAATCCATTCAATGTACTACTATTGTCTTTTTGATTGTCATGATTTGTTTTTCCCCTTGAAAATTCTATTTGTCTTAAGGAGATTATAGGGTAAAGCTTGATACAGTAACTGCATTAGTTTCTTAGTCCACTCAATCTTTTCTTTGTAGAGCCTGGTTCATTTCCCTGTTTCACAGTTCACTGGAGCCCTTTGTGGTCACTGAGTCCCATCCATCTTACTTGGGTTTCAGTTTGTGAATTTCACACAGTTAGAGTATTGGGTAGGGATAAGCAGAATTTCAGAGCAAAGGCCTCACATTGGATAGGCATGTAACACCTAAAAGCAGATTTGACAAAAATGAATGAGACAGCTTGAGCAATGATGGACACAATGAGTGTGACACCTTTTGTGTCCTTGCAAAGAAAATATTCATTTTCTTTTTAGCACAAACTATACAAAATTGATGAAGGTATATTTGTAATATGGCAAAGAATCCATAAGTTAATCATATAAGCTATGATTTCAACATAATTAGATTCTCATGTTTGTTTGAGGATCACAATTTGCCCCAGCACGTCACCCATGTTCCTTCCTGTCTGTCTAGAGTTTATCGCCTCTATTATATTTTTCTGCTTTCATCTCTCTGGCTTGTGTATTCTCTAATTGCATCTCTTTGGTTTTTTTATTTATACTTAGCACTTATTCAAGACATTTCATCTTCAAAGCTCATTGAGAATATTACCTAATTAATGCTCCCCACAGAGTTGTAAAGAAAGTCATTATTAGAACATCTATACTTTACATGTGGGAAAAACAAGGCAGAGGTCAAATGACTGAACAGAAACCCAAAGGGAGGGAGCTGCGGGCTGTAGTGAGCCTTGGTTCAGTTCAATCTATACAGTGTTCCTTTCTTTTTTGATATCTCCACTCCCATGTTTTACCATACAGTTTATTTGACTTGGAATTGTACATTTGGTATCATCCTATTTTGATCTCTCCCAGTGAACCATAGATTTCCTCTATTTAATAATAGTCCTCATTTTTATAAATTAATTATGTATCTCCAATATTCTCATTATTAGTTTGGCGATTGTCCTGCCTCTCTGTTAATTGTTTAGCTTATATATTTTACCTAGCATTGTAACATTATACAGTTTTTTGGAGCTATATTGCTTCTAAATAATTGTAATTGAGATTGAATATTTACTCTGACATTCTTATACATGTTGTTTCAATGCGTTAATTCCTCTAACTGTGATATCTTTTTACATAGTAAGAAAACAGAGCATATATTCCCTTTCACTGTGAAAAAATGATGAATGAATACACACAAAAATTGTCTGGCATTGCTTCCACACACATTCTTTCAAATTTTTCTTTTCTCTTAATCTCCATTATTGTTCTATGTTAAGATACATTTTGCTCAACTCCTAGTCCCACCTGTCTTGCTTCCCTATTGGCCAGCAGTGCTTTATTCAAACCAATCAGACACATATTTATGTAATGACATCTCCCAACATCTCCTCTTCTCTGTCTAAAATAAAAGAAAGGTTATAACTTCAACATAGTCAAATTATATATAACAGAGCAGTTATCAAGCAAGAACTATAGTTACAATATTTAGCCCATGAACATTTAGTAAGAATAAAGAAAGTATTTTATTATCTATTCTATCTGTGTGAGTCTAAAGTCTTATATGTAGCTTATCTTTTGTCATAACTAAGGAAAACTATAATTATAACTATCTGTCTTCAACTCCATCAAAGACCACAGAAGTATAATATATAAACCCTAGAATTGACAGAGACATTTCACTTCCTGGAAAGTCAGACACGATGTAGGCTGTCAGAGTAAGAGGTCCGGACCCTTTTCTCCGGTAAGAGAAATACTTAGATTACCGATTATGGGTTAAATACTTAAGTCAGAGATAGCCAGTAAGAAACCAAGCAAACAGCCAATAACTTCATAATTAAAAAAAGATACATTTTGCATGTATTTAAATGTGAATTTTTGTGATTTTTAACAAATGTTACATTATAACTCATTACATAGTACATTTTTATTATCTATGAAAGTTTTTCAATGACTGTTTTAGATTAATACTATCTTGAGGGAAATTTTATTTTTATTTTCTTGGCTTTTTCAATTACATTATGTTTAAAAAAGGACTTCATTAATTGATTCTATGCAAACAATAATAATATTGAAGGCATCACTCAAAACTGTGTTAATGCGAATCTAACAACATGTACTCCATTATCACATTTTCAACTTTTTCTCCTCAATTCAGAGTAGTTCCTTTGAATGCGTGTCTTTGTATAGGAGAGGAGTACAGGGGTACTTAGACAGTGGTGGAGAGGGGGATAAAAAAACAGGAAAATTAATGAAAGCTCAGGAAAATACTTTGGAAAATAAAAAAAGTCACTAAACAATGACAAACTCTGGTGTAAATTTAAAATCTTAGTGAGTTTTCAAATAGACATGGTGTTAGTAGTCAAACATCTCTACTGGCCTGTCCTTGGGGTTCTGATAGGGTATTCCCTCATGAGGAGCCACTAAGAGCACCACCTGTGCCTATTCACTGTGTTCCCTTTTAAAAGGGCCCTTCCCACCTCCCATTTCTCACTCTCTTTCTCTCTCCCTCTCTCTCTGCTTCTCTGACGGCCTTTCCTTCACTCTCCCCTCTCTCTTTCTCTCTATGCTTCTCTGCCTGTCTCTCTGCCTCCATTTTCTCTTATGCCCTTCCTGTTCCTCTCCCCTGCCCCTTTTTCCCATTTACTCTCCCCCAATAAAAAAGAATTCCATCCAAGCTCTGTGACATGGTGTCTTTGCCTTTCCACTCTTGTTAAAATTACAATACATGGTATCAGTTTTTATTAATTAGAAGCAAGCTGTGTGTTGGGGACTAATTTGCAAGGAAATGCTCCCAGAATCTAGTTAGAATGGGGAAATAGGGTTGGAACCTGCAGACACTGACCCACGAGGGCAGCTTTGGGGAAAGAAGGACATCTATGTGTTTCAGGTGTACAGTCAGGGGAGTTGATCTAGCACAGCCTCCTGAAGAGCTGCCTCAGGGAGATCAACTTTAGCCACTTTCCTTCCTAGACACTTGAACGGTAATCTTCTGACATGTCTGTGTTTCTAATGCAAGAGCAACATGAAAGGGACAAAGGGAAGAAAAAGTTTATCACCACAGGGAATTTAGCCTGGGATACTCTACTTTTTATCATTTATCTTTTTCAGTATTCATGTCAATCACAAGTTAAAGGAACGAAGAAAGAATTTGTTTGTTGAACAGGGCCAACATTTAGCTATGAAGACTCAAAAATAGATGGGCAAAACAAAGCTGGAAAAGTAACTTCCTTTGGCATTGGGTTTGTAAACTGAGTGTTTCAACTGGGAGGGGGGTTTACAGTTGTTGTTCTCTCTGAACAAATATCTGTGGATCCTGGGATTTCATAGAAATAATACAGAACACCTTTTCAAGATAAAGCAAAGGAAGTGTAATATCGATGCTGAGGACCATACAAACAACTCAAATGGGCCAAAACCACTCTCAGTATGACCTCTATCCAGAGAAAAGCATCTTGAGCATTTTCACAGGTATCCTGGGCATTCGAGAAGCATGGGGAAATCTTTAGGAAAATAAAGTGAACCTTGTCTCTTCCAGTCAGACTTCTCAGAGAAAGGAAGAAAACTTCTAGTGTTCATAATTTACTGAATATGTTGAAAGGAAAGCAAATTTAAAAGTGCAGTTACAGTCACACTGTTTTAATTATCTCAATAATAGGGATTTTATGAACCTTAAGACAATATGGGTGCAGCTGGACGATTCCATATTCAATGAAATACACAAGATGCTGAAATATAGATATGGCAAAACTGCATTCATAGTAGTGCCTTAAGTGCTATAATTCATAGATATAGAGAGAAATGTTCCTCTTGCCCGAGGCTGAGTGGCTTGAGGAAGGTTATGTTGATCAATAGGAAGTATCATCACAGTGAGATGGGAGGACAACGTTTACAAATCTATTTTATGATATATTGAATATCATTAATATCAACATCTCATCAAGTTTAAAAATCCAGAGCAGATACTAAAATGTTCTTAATACAATAACAAGTGTTTAACATACACATCCAAGTTTTTGTTAGTTACCCAGTGTTAGTACTTCATTATGTATATATATATTTTTCCAAGATCACATTTTATAAGAATTAAAAAATTTATCATGCTTTCAAATTTTAGAATTTGAAATTATAAAAAGAAACTTAAAATATGAAATACTGAAATGCGGAAAGATGATTATTCAGTGGAACCTTATGCTCCTACCCATGCTGTGAACTGCTAAAGATTGTTAAAATGTCCTTGGTTACAATGATGTAAAGAGATATGCAAAGCATACATATACATGCACATATATCTAACTGAATTAATTACTCTACTAGATGGCAGATGTTAATAAAATAGATTAGCCTTCTCTATTTATTTATTTATTTATTTTGGTTTTTCGAGACAGGGTTTCTCTGTGGCTTTGGAGGCTGTCCTGGAACTAGCTCTGTAGACCAGGCTGGTCTCAAAATCACAAAGATGCGCCTGTCTCTGCCTCCCAAGTGCTGGGATTAAAGGCATGCACCACCAACACCCGGCTTAGCCTTCTCTATTTAAAATCTTTCCACATGTAGAAGGACTGGAATGGTAAATCAAGCAAAATAACAGTTCTCAATTAGTCTCAAACAGGACTGGCAACTGAATTCATAATCCTGGGCGTGAGGCTTATAGCTACTTGAAGACATAGTTAATATGTGATATGGAAAAAGGTACTGACTGTATGGGAAACTACTAACTTTTACCCTTTAATTTGCTTGGTATTTAAATAAAACGTAAACCAGGATTTATTCCTAAGGTTTCAATTCCAGAAAAAAGAAGAGCACTATGCAAATAAATACCTTGTATTTCAATGAGCAGCTGGCAGACAGACCTAAGGAGGCGTGAGTGCAAACTGAGGAAGATGCAAGGGCATAGAAGGTAGGAAACTATAATTACAAAGAAAATACTGCTTATGTATCTTATGGTTAAAAGACTGTGGTGAATTGGTTAATAATTTCTTTCTAGTCTTATCGAAACACCATTCATTATTATCTTTTCTTAAACTGAGACATTTTTCCAGTTTAGTACTTTAGCTGAAAAGTAGTCCATTATTTTCTTTATTTCATCTTTCACCATGACTTAAAGATCATTCTTCCATTGCAACTTGTTTTGTTAGTATTACAAAAGCAGCCACAATTACCAACAAAACTTAGGTGCCACTTACATTCATATAAATCAACCCCTCTTTGATTCCAACATGATTTCACATAGTCCTTCAATCATTACTTTGTCATGAGACCTGAAGAATAAGTAAATATTAAACTGCCCCAATCATTCACCAAGAATTTGTGGGTGCTTGAGGTTTTTGTTTATTTGTTTTTCCATTTTCCATTTCATGGGTTGAGCCCTTGGACTGAACGAAAAGAAGCAAAGCAGTTGAGCACTCTCACACAAGCATTTATTCACTGTTCTATGCTCTTGACCATGGGTGTAAAGTGATAAATTGCTTCAAGTTGCCACCATATTTACTTTTCCAATGATGACTGCAGCCAGCAATTGTGGGCCAAATTACTCCTCTCCTGTACAGTCGCTGTTGTGGTGATATTTATAACAGCAAAGTGAGCAAAACTACATCTACCGTGACTTCTAATTTCTTCTCAATTACTCATAGCTTTAAAATCCTAAATAAATAAATATAAATATACTAATCCCATTTTTCAATACTGTTGGAGTACTTCTTGTGGCTACTTACACTTAATTTTTTAAAACACTCCTTTGATTCACAAGACTTGAAGGATGTAACTCTTTGCTTCATTACATTCCATTTTATTATCCAAAGGCATAAACTTGTCGAATGGACTTTATTTGTTGACCCTAACTCCCTTAACTATGTTCCTTATTCTAACTTGATTTCTTAGCCAAATGTTATAGTCTTGTGGAAGGCCTCCCTACAGACAAGATCTAGTCAGATTGTGCTGAATCGGACCTTTTAGGATCTGGGTACAAGAGGGGTAAGTTGAAATGTTAAAAAAACCTGAGTATGCAACAGCTATAACTAAACATCTGAAATTTTTTATTAAACCTAGAATACTTTTAGGACCATGAATTTGTAAATATGAAATAAAAATATGGCTTGAAACTGTCCCTTCTGTTTAGTCTTGTTTGCTTGGTCTTTTTTCTTTACTAATTTTCTTTACTAATTTTCACAATTGTTATGATTCTTTGTTTTGTATAGTAAAGAAAGAAACATCATTTATAAAAATAGAAAATTCAATATCATCTCTTCTTTAGCTTGTTAGACCTAAGACGTCAGTGAACCTCACGTGGTTCTTAATTTTTCTATATGTCATAGCTCTTCTTGTAGACCTCTAAGATGCCTCATTATCTGCATCCACATACATATTCAAAGAAAATGAACTCAATAATTTCCAGCAAAAAATCATGAAATTGCTCTTGATTCTAATAATATAACCTATTTTAAGAGCAGCATGTTGTTTTTCAAGAAAGATGCTCTTTGATTGTTAGTATTCCTATTCCTTCCACAGAGTTTATTTTTGTTCTTTAAAGTTATACTTTATGGATAGCAAGACAAATTGCACATTATAATTAATTAATTATATTAGGATTGTATGACATAATTTTAAATCAAGTTAAAAGAAGAAAAAAGTCCTGATTCCAAATCCCAAATTTGAAATAGAAATTCACTTTTGCTAAATTGGTCAAAGATACAAAAGTCCTCAGTAACTGAATGCTTAATATGCTAATGAAAGAGCAAGCCAGGCTTTCACAATCACTGTCTTTTGTGAGGAGTCATCCAAAATGGTTTCAATAATGGCTGTATTAGTTTGCACTCCCATCAGCAGTGAATAAGGGTTCTTCCATCCTGACTTCCCTTTCAACATTCTGACTCGATGATGTGCTATCTCATAGTGCATTTTTCTGATGTCTGGTGATATTGAAACTTTCAGAAATAGTTATTGACCATTTGTGTGTCTTCTTTCAAACTGTCCATCTCATTACCCATATATTGGCTGGCACTTTCATTTATTGATATTTGTTTGTACAATTCTTATTTATTTCTGGATATTACACCCTTCTCTGATGTACAGCTCATAAATAGTGTCTACAATTCAGTGGGTTCTCCTGGCAGTTCACTTTTCTATTCAGAAATATTTTAATTTCTTTTGTGTGTGTGTGTGTGTGTGTGTGTGTGTGTATGTGTGTATGTGTGTGTGTGCATGCATGTGTGTGTGTGTTGTAGTTTTTATTTTAGCAATACAGAGGATTGAACACATAGGCCTGTGTGTGGTATGCAGGCATTCTAACATTAAATTTAAATCCCGGCTTTCATTTTAAACACTTACATCCTTTCTTTTTTGTGTGCACAGAATATCTCAATACAAATCACAAATAACAGCAATGAGAAAAAAAGGACCTCCACAAATCTTGATTCTGTGGAGACTTGGGTTTTGATTTCTTTTTACCTCTTTTTAAATTTTATTTTAATTTTTTATTCATTTTTCATGCCAATGACAGTTAACCTCCCTCCCCTCGTCATGCTCTCTCCCATCCTATCCTCCATTTCATTCTCAGAAAGGCCTTTTACCAGACTCAGATTTAAGAAATTAGCCCTATCATGTATATTTTAGTATTTATAGCATGAAAATCAAATTAAAACTTAAACCCATTTATACAGTAAACAGTACTATTTATCATAAAATAGGAAACAAGCAAGAATACAGTAATTCAAGTAGAATGCAGCTTACATTTCATTGAGCTTAAAGTCTCCTTTCTCACATTGGGTTTAAAGGAAGATATGCAGAATGACAAAATTGATATGATGTCTTTTTTCACAATTATGACCACTTTTATTTATTTTTTAAAGTATTTATTTTTTGTTACTTTAATTTTAAATAACTTGATTCACATGTTAATCCCAGTAACCTCTCCCTCCCCTCCTCCTGTGTCCCCCTTCCATCCCTCCCATCTCCCACCCTATCCCTACTTCCTTCCACATAGGGGATGTCTAGAGTCTGTCATTTCACTCAGGGCAGGGTCCAGGCACTCCCCTAAGAGTCTAGGCTGAGAGAGCATCCCTCTTTGTGTTAAAGACACACGAAGTCCATTTGTATGCCAGGGATAAACATTGATCTGCTGCCCAGGGCTCCATAGGTTGCCCAGGCCTCCTCACTGACTCTCACACTCAGGAGATCTGGATCAGTCCCATGCTTTTCTGCCAGCTGTCGGTCTGGGGTCCAAGAACACTCCCTTGTTCAGATCAGCTGTCTCTGCTGGGTTTGCCAGCCTATTATTTGCCAATTTGTTCATTGCTCCTCTCTCTCTGTCACTGGGTTCCATGGGTTCTGTTCAGTGTTTAACTGTGGGTATTTGCCTCTGCTTCCATCAGTCACTGGATGAAGGTTCTAGGATGGTTATAAACATCAAGTTCATTATCAGGAATAGGCATTTAAGGTAGGCTCTCCACTATTGCTTAGCTTGCCAGTTGGTGTCATCCCATTAGATCACTATAGGTCTCACTGGTACCAGATCTGTCTTCTAACTTATGACTCCCTCTTCCCCATATACTACTCCCCACTCAACCTTCCTGTTCCCCATGACCTACTCTTCTTCTTCTCCCCCTCTTCTCTTCCTAGCTCCCAATCCCCCCCCCCACCTCTCGCCATGTTCCCAATCTGTTCAGAAGATCTTGCCTCGTTCCTCTTCTCTGGTGTACCATGCATATCTCTCTTAGGTTCTTTCCTGTTTCCCAGACTCTCTGTCAGTGGAAGTGCAGACTGGCACTATCCTGATCCATGTCTAAAATCCATATATGAGTGAGTACATACCATGTTTGTCTTTTTGTGACTGGGTTACCGCACTCAGGATGGTTTCTTCTAGTGCCATCCATTTACCTGTGAATTTCAAGATTCCATTGTTTTTTTTTCTGCTGAGTAGTACTCCACTGCGTAAATGTACCACATTTTCTCTATCTACTCTTCAATTGAGGGACATCTAGGTTGCTCCCAGGTTCTGGCTATTACAAATAATGCTGCTATGAACGTAGTGGAGCAGATGCCCTTGTTGTATGAATTTACATATTTTGGGTATATGCCTAAGAGTAGAATTGCTGGGTCTTGTGGTAGATTGATTCTCATTTTCCTGAGGAAACTCCTTACTGATTTCCAAAGTGGGTGTATGAGTTGGCAATCCCACCAGCAGTGGAGGAGTGTTCCCCTCTCTCTACATCCTCTCCAGCATAAATTGTCTTCGGGGTTTTTGATTTCGGCCATTCTGACAGGAGTAAGATGGTATCTCAAAGTTGTTTTGATTTTCATTTCCCTGATGGCTAAGAATGTTGAGGACTTTCTTAAGTGTCTCTTGACCATTTTGGCCTCCTCTATTGAGAATTCTCTATTTAGTTCTATACCCCACCTTTTAATTGGATCCTTTGGTGTTTTGGAGACTTGCTTCTTGATTTCTTTGTAAATTTTAGAGATCAGCCCTCTGTCAGATGTGAGGTTAGTGAATATCTTTCCCAATTCTGTGGACTGCCTTTTTGTCTTGTTGACTGTGTCCTTTTCCTAACAGAAGCTTCTTAGTTTCATGAGGTCCCATTTGTTAATTGTCGATTTTAGTGTCTGTGCCACTGATATTATGTTAAGGAAGTGGTCTCCTGTACCAATTTATTAAAGATTATCTCCCACTAGCTCTTCTAAGAGTTTCAGTGTGGTTGGATTTATGTTGAGATCTTTGATCCATTTGGACTTAACTTTTGTACAAGGCAATAGACATGGATCTATCTGCAGTCTTCTGCATGTCAATACCCAGTTATGCCAGCACCATTTGTTGAAGATGCTTTATATTTTCCATTGTATAGTTTTAGGTTCTTTGTTTAAAATCAGGTGTTCATAGGTATCTGGGTTATAATCAGGGTTTTCAATTCAGTTCTGTTGATCTACCAGTCTATTTTTGTGCCAATACCAAGCTATTTTCAGGACTATAGACCCATAATAGAGCTTGAAGTGAGGTATGATGATGCTTCCTGAAGTTCCTTTATTGTATAGGGTTGTTTTGGCTATTCTCGTCTTTTGTTTTTCCATATAACATTGATTAGTGTTCTTTCAAGGTCTGTGAAGAATTGTGCCAGAATTTTGATAGGGATTGCATCAAAACTAAATCAAGAACAGATAAACAATCTAAACAGACCTATAACCCTTATTGAAATAGAAGCAGCCATCAAAAGTCTCCCAACCAAAAAAAGCCCAGGCCCAGATGGCTTCAGTGCAGAATTCTACCAGAGATTCAAAGAAGAGCTAATTCTAATAATCCTCAAAGTATTCCACACAATAGAAGCAGCAGGCTCACTGCCAAACTCTTTTTACGAGGCTACAAATACCTTGGTACCCAAGCCACACAAAGACACAACTAAGAAAGAGAACTACAGACCAATTTCCCTCATGAACATCGATGCAAAAATACTTAATAAAATACTAACAAATTGGATTCAAGAACACATCAGAAAAATCATCCACCATGAACAAGTTGGCTTCATCCCAGGAATGCAGAGATGATTCAATACTAGAAAATCTATCAATGTAATCCACCATATAAATGAACTGGGAAAGAAGACCACATGATCATCTCACTAGATGCTGAAAAAGCCTTTGTCAAAATCCAGCACCCCTTCATTATAAAGGTCCTTGAGATATCAGGGATAACAGGAACATACCTGGACATAATAAAAACAATATACAGTAAACCAACAGCTAACATCAAACTAAATGGAGAGATACTTAACGCAATTCCTCTAAAATCAGGAAAAAGACAAGGCTGCCCAGTCTCTCCATATCTCTTCAATATTGTACTTGAAGTTCTAGCTAGAGCAGTAAGTCAACAAAAGGAGATCAAGGGGGTACAAATAGGAAAAGAAGAAGTCAAGCTTTTACTATTTGCAGATGATATGATAGTTTACATACGTGACCTGAAAAACTCCACAAGGGAACTCCTAGAGCTGATAAACATCTTCAGCAAAGTGGCAGGATACAAGGTTAACTCAAAAAAATCAGTGGCCCTATTATATACAGATGATGAATTGGCTGAGAAAGAAATCAGAGAAACATCACCCTTTACAATAGCCATAAATTGTATCAAATATCTGGGGATAATGTTAACCAATGAAAAGACCTGTATATCAAGAACTTTGAGTCTTTAAAGAAAGAAATCAAAGAAGATACCAGAAAATGGAAAGATCTCCCATGCTCTTGGATTGGTAGAATCATCATAATAAAAATGGCAATCTTGCCAAAAGCAGTCTTCAGTTTCAATGAAATATTTCAATTTCATATAGTCCCATCTATTGATTCCTGGGGCAGGTTCCTGGGCTTTTGGAATTTGGATCAGAAAGTTCCTCCCTATTTTGGTGTCTTCCAAAGCATTGTCTATTTTTCCTCTAGTGGCATCAACATTATAAATTCTTGATCTTCTTCAAATTGATTTTTTGTAGGTGAAAGATAAGATCTAATTTTATTCCTCTGCATAGTTATCCATTTATGATAGTACACTTTGTAGACTAGACTATCTTTATTCCATTACCTATTTCTGTCATCTTTGTTAATGATTAGATGTCCATACATTTTTGCATTTATTTCCATGTCCTATTATGCCTTGCTGGTAACTGTGTGCTAGTGCCATTAAACTTTGGCTGCATTACTATAGCTCCTTTATGTAATGAGGTCAGATACTTGAATACCGCTAGCTGTGTTCTTTCTTCTCAGGAGTCACTTGGCTATTTGCAGTTTTTGAGGTTATTTAAGAATTTTGGGGTATTTTGTAGATGTATTAAATTTGACACCACGATTTAATGCGTATTTCATTGAAACTGTAGTGTGAATAAATAATCTAAGTCATTAATTTGCATCACTGTTCATCTTTGCACTAAACAAAAAGTTTGTGTCATGAGTGGCATCATCTAAGATGAGCAGCTAATATTATTCTGGTGGCTTCATTTAGGTGAGTGTAGATTACCATGCATCAATAACCTTCCAAGGTGTTGTAAGGGTGGTACATTCAAACAGTGGTAATAATGCTAAGTAGGTAAAAACACCCTACCTGTTTCACCGAGGCTAATACAAAGTCAAAAAGAAGTACCATTATTTAGGTAGCACTAAGGAAGATGAGAGGATGCTATTGAAAGCAATTTCCACTTTGTGCTTATACTTTCACTTTGGAGAGTGTTTATGGAGAATCCATAGATAGCATACCATTATGATCTTGCTTGCTTAAAGAGCATATGTGAACTGTAGCTGTTAAAATGCCATTAAAACTTTTTCATAGTCAATTCCAAGTCTGAAACTTTTCAGCTTACAGTTTGAATATGTAGGTGTATGTGTTTGTATGTGTGAGTATTTTCCATGCATTATCCTCTAACATGAATATATATCACAATATAATATGTAAATAAATATACACAAAGTATGTGTAACTTCCTTATTTGCTCCACTACATTCATTTTCCCATATAAATTCTTTTACATCTATTTTAAGATCTGATTGTAGTAATTTAGTAGAGATTGTTTGCATAATAAGTATTTTACGCTGGCAACCATTGCTTAAATAAGATAATAAAATCACATTTTGGTGGCTCTTTTCAAAAACATTCGGCTTCTATAATATATGTGATTTCACCAATTTTATGATGAACTCTGAAAAATTATTTTTTATTATGAGTTACATGGATTAATGTTCTCTGGATATATTCTCATCCCATTCCTTTGAATCTGTGACTGTGTTGTAGTTTGCAGTGAGCACTGAGGGTACAAGTAGATGACATGTGCTAAATAGCTAAGCCTGAGCTGAGGGCACTGTCATTAATACTATAGGTGGTTACAATGCAGTCACAAGTGTTGTGATTTAAAAAGTGGCATGAGGGAGAAAGAGGCCATGTGACAAAGCTCACATGGAGGGGTTTTTTAATATAGGGAAGGGAGGAAGGGGGGGGGAGACTAGCCTCTGAGGATAAGATCATCAGAAGACAAAGAGGCACCACATGGGGTAGACTGAAGTGGTAGAGACAGAGTGATAGGCAGAGAAGCAGAGAGAAAGAAAGGTACAGACAAACAGAGAGAGAGAGTGAAGGAAATAAAATTTAATTTTACAAACCAATCCCAGTTTTTACTCCCTCCTATTCCCAGAAATCAACAAGGATGAGCCAAGCTAAGACCCTAAGCATTAGTAGAGAGGCTACCTGAACTTCTCTTCCCCTGTAATGAGTTTGCAACAAGAATCCTTTTAAGAAGGAGATTAACTTTCTAAGTTTTTGAAAGAATAATGTTAATAATTATTAGACATCTACTATCTTAGTTTCATAAAGCCAAGGGTTCTTTTATTTGTTTGCTTGTTGGTTTTTTGGTTGATTTTACAATTTCTCAGTGAGGAGGGTAGCTTGATGTACTAAGTACTAACGAGTAGAACTTTTTGCTCCAAGGGGTTAATAATAAAAAAAATCCTATCACGTTTGCAGATTGGAACCCTTCATTATTACTATTGAAAGGGAGGGATACCTACAAATATTCCTCAGAGTACCCTTGATTACATAAATCACAAGTTAGTTTATCTGTCAGACTGCCTTTCAAGGAATTCGCAGATTTTATTACCAAGAATTCATTCAGGAAGATCCATTGCTAGTCATCAGACACCAAGCCACTTTCTGACGGTGGTAATTAATAACACAGATTTGTTTGTTGTCTGGCCAAATTATCAGACAGTGTGTTTTCTATTTCAAAGGCATCTTTTAGAAGAACAAACATGAAACAAGCTATCACGGGGTGTGTGATCCAACACCACACATTCTAATGATTTGTAGAAAGAAGACTCACTAGCCTTAAAATTAATTTTGCTTGTAAACTCTGTTTAAAAAGACATGGAATAAGAGCTGAAGAAATACTGCATTATTTTTTGAAACCTTTCATTTCATGTCTTGTCAAAGGTGCTGGGAATGTACGAAGTAATCGAATTATTTAATTCAATACAAGAAAGAAATCTCACTAGATATTAACTTCTACCTCTTCTTTCATTAGCAGTCTGTATCATCACAATGACATGTGCCTTCAGACTCAAGATCACATACACACACACACAGACACAGACACACTCACACACACACACACACGAGAGAGAGAGAGAGAGAGAGAGAGAGAGAGAGAGAGAGAGAGACTAGCTATCTGCTATAAGTCTCACTGACAAAGCACAGCAATGAATGCCCATATAAACCCCCTAAGTGGGGCCAAGGTTGGGGTTTGCAGAAGTGAGTCCCAGAAATGAATTTCTAGCTGTGTGCGTGTGCCTCCTAGCAACTGTTTCCATAGTTATGCAAAACATTGCACTGTCTCTCCACCTTTGTTTCCACTCTCATTAAGCATAATTTTACTCAACAGCAAAGACTAATAAAGCAGAACCTTTTCATGAACTCTGGGTTTCTGTGAATGCCTTTGGCATTTTTTCAGTATAGCCAGCTTCTATAACAATTGTATATTCATAGTGAGCAATCTGAGTGGCTAGAAAAGGTAATTATTTCTTTTTTATTTTTATTATAGTGGGTCAATTAAAGGAAATGTAGAGCTGTTGCTCTTACAGATTTACTATAGAATCCAGTGGAAGGTCACATTGCCCTGCCATATCTGAAAATTCATTGGTTATATCACAATGTAATATAATAGAAGTAAGAAGGAAATAGTTTCATTTTTAAACTTGTAAAATGGTAAAAATATGTGGCTAGCTGTTATGTGGTAAAATATCTGTATCATATATAACTCAGAATTAACAACAAATATGTATATACACACACACATATATGTATATATATATACATATACAGAGAGAGAGAGAGAGAGAGAGAGAGAGAGAGAGAGAGAGAGAAATATATGTACTTCCCTATTCGCAAGGGTGGTTCCCCAATCCCCTGGTGGATGCTTAAAATCATGGACAAAAATGAACCCAAGTCATAATAAATATACCTACAAATATTAGACTATGTACCCTAGTGAATTACATAGACTATGCATAGTTAAAGCCTGACACCAACAATTAAAACTGTTTCTGGTTCTTTCTGTTCACGCAAGAAATATCAGTCAATAATCAATATTTTGCCATAGCATCATTTCCTGCTTCTTCTCTAAATTCTTCACTCTTTGTTTTCTGGCTATCAAACATTTGTCACTGACAGACCCAGACAGTTATAAGGCAGGAAGCATTTGAAGTGTAGGACTCACTGCCAGGCAAGAGTTTATGAGCACAGTGATAGTTTTCTTCATTCCCTCCTGAACTGTCCTCTTGGCACTGTGTTCTATCTTAACTAACTCATTCTATATTGCATAATATAAACTCTTTCTACAAGTGAGGTGACATCTATCTAATTCAATATATCCTATCCTAGATTTCTTCCCAGATTACAATAGTCCAATACTCTGCCTCTTTCAGGGTGACATCTAAGTAAATTCCACCAAGGCTGAGGGGGAAGCATAATGATAGACCCAAGAGGAATAAAAACAATAGCTAATTTTTTGTGTCCTCATCGTCAAGCACTATAATAACTTCATTCATGTTCTTAGTATGTTTGTGTCCACCCCGCACGAGCCACTTACTTTGGTTCATTTCAACAGCCTCATGGGAGGGCAATGGAGGTTTAACTCAGCTAAGATTACATTCTCTGATTGCACAGCAGGAAACCTCAGTATCAGCATCAAAGTCTGAAACTAAAAATCCCTGATCACTCAGATTGAACCTCAGTGTTATGCTTCCAGTCTCTTTAAATCCCCAAGCCTAGTTTTAATTAGTCATGTCAAATGCTTTGGCAATCTAATGATATAAATTCTGAGACAAACATGTTAGCTGACTCATGACATGGTTTCCATCTAGGATGTATCAGCGGGTTTGACTGTAACTCAATTTCCAGTCACCTTTAGCTGGAGCTGACAGATATGCTAGCATGACTCAGTCCTTATATGTAATAAATGCATATATAGTAGGATCATCTTGACTCCTAATTCCACAGAGTTACAATTTGACAACATTTAACATTGAAAGGGGAAAGACAAGTTAGAACCAATAGAAAACAATGATGAATGAGCCATTTTATTTGTTTACAATTAATTAACACAAAAAAGTTTTTGTTACTGTCAAAATGACTTTTTCCAAACCATATTCCATGGTAGAGATTATGTAATGTTAATGAACAATGCCCTTAGCTGGCTGTGGGTAGATTCATATTTGTCAATGTTTTATCACTAGTGTAATTTTTAAGAAGATTTTGCCTTTGCATTTAGTGAAGTTTTGTTTGGGAAGCTATCTTATAACTCAGTTTGTCAGCTCCATCCACCTACTGGAAGTGTGGCTTTTAGGGCATATGTGAAATATTGGACTTGATTCTCATTATCACCTGCTAATTGCCTACTGTGAAGAATGTGCTACCTGATAATTGACACATTGTAAAACATTGATCTACAATTTCCCTCAAACACACAGGGATCAGTGTGAATGTCTTGTTTCAGTGACTTAAGTTTTCACAAAACAGGGAAATGTTTTACAGCCAGCCAAAGGCCATGTTTAATAATGCCAAAAATAATATTTAGAATCCTCATCCATTTTTCTCCTATGCATGACATGGTAGCTGATAAGAACTTTTACATGGAATCACTAACAACACAATTAATTAAATAAATACCTAAGAAAATGTTATGTCTCTAATGTTCACTCCACAAAGGACATAAAACTTCTTCTACTAAAAATATTTATGCCTCAATTAACTTGTAGTACAATTTCATGTGCTTATAAAGAAAATTATTTACTAAAACCTGCATAACTTATAAGTACTCAACTCCAAACAGTCAATAGAAACTGCAGAAAATTATATCTTATTTTTAAAATAAAAAAGGATCAAATATATCTGAATAAAAATGTAAAGATTTTGAGGTTAATTAAACACTTAAACCATAGAACTTAGATCACACCATTTAAAGCAGTGAAAGTGCTATGATAATTTTTAAACTCTTTTTTTATTTATTTCAATTAGAAACAAGCATGTTTCACGTCAATCCCAGCTCTGTCTCCCTCCCCTCCTAACATGCCCCCTCACCAATGCCTCCCCAACCTCCAACCCAATCCCCTTTCTGCTCCTCAGGGAGGATGAGGCCCTCCATGGGGAATATCCAAAGTCTGTCATAGCATCTGGGGCAGGGACTAGGCTCTCCACTATGTGTCCAGGCTGACAGAGCATCCCTGTATGTGGAATGGGCTCCCAAAGTCAATTTGTATGCCAAAAATTAATACTGATCTGCTACCCGAGGCCCCATAGATCATCAAAGCCTCCTCATTGACACCCACATTTATGGGAACTGGATCAGCCCCAGGCTGGTCTCAGCCATCAGTCTGGGGTCCATGAGCTCCCCCTTGTTCAGGTCAGCTGTTTCTGCTATTGGTTAGATTGCCAGTTGATTTCATCCTTGTAGAACTCTGGAAATCTCACTAGTGCCAGATTCTTTCTCAAACTTATAATTACTCCATTTATTATGATATCTCTATATTCTTCCCCTGAATCAAACTTCCTGCTCCCCCATATGCTCCTCTCCCCTCCTCTTCTCACCCTCTCTTTTTCCCAGTTCCTTCTCCCCTCCCCCCCCCCCCATGCTCCCAATCCTCTCAGGAGATCCTGTCCAATTCCCCTTCTCCAGAGTACAATGCATATCACTCTTACGGTGGGATTGTAGGCTGGCACTCCCCTGATCCATGTCTAAAACACATATATGAGTGAGTACATCCATTTGCCTACACATTTCAAAATTCCATTGTTTTTTCCCACTGAGTAGTACCACATTGTGTAAATGTACCACATTTTCTTTATCCACGCTTCAGCTGAAGGGCATCTAGGTTGCTTCCAGGTTCTGGCTACTACAAATAATGCAGGTATGAACATAGTGGAAGAGGTGCCTTTTTGTAAGAATGTGCATCTTTAGGGTGTATGCCTAACAGTGGAATTGCTGAAACTTGTGGTAGACTGATTCACAATTCCCTGAGGAATCTCCATACACATTTCCAAAGTGGCTGTATGAGTTGGCATTCTTACCAGCAGTAGAGGGACATTCCCCTTTCTCCACCTCCTCTCCAGCATAAATTATCATAGGTGTTTTTTTTTAATTTTAGCCATTCTGACAGGAGTAAGATGGTATCTCAGAGTTGTTTTGATTTGCATTTGCCTGATGACAAAGGATGTTGAGCACTTTTTTACGTGTCTACAAGCAATTTTAGACTCCTCTACTGAGAATTCTATATTTAGTTCTGTACACCAAATTTTAATTGAATCCTTTGGTGTTTTAGATTTGCTTCTTGAGTTCTTTATACATTTTTGAGTTCAGTCCTCTGTCAGATGTGGGGTTAGTGAATATCTTTTCCCATTCTGTGGACTGCCTTTTTGTCTTGTTGACTGTGTCTTTTGACTTACATAAGTTCTCGGTTTCAGGAGGCCCCATTTATTAATTGTTGATCTCAGTGTCTGTGTTACTGGAGTTATGTTCAGGAAGCAGTCTCCTGTACCAATTCATTCAAGGGTACCTTCAACCTTCTCTTCTAAGAGGTTCAGTGTGTTTGGGCTTGTGTTGAGGTCTTTGAACCATTTGGACTTAAGTTTTGTGCATGGCAATATACAAGGATCTATCTGCCGTCTTTTACATGTCAGCATCTAGCTATGCCACTAACAGCTGTTGAAGATGCTTTCTTTTTTCCATTGTATAATTGTAGCTTCCTTGTCAAATTTCAAGTATTCGTAGGTGTGTGGGTATTAATATCAGGGTTTTCAATTCTATTCCATTGGGCTACCTGTTTTTTTTTTTATGCCACTACCAAACTATTTTCAAGACTATAGTTCTGTAATAGAGCTTGAAGTCAGGCATAGTGATACCTCTGAATGTTCCTTTATTATACAGGTTGTTTTTGCCTATCCTGGGTCTTTTGTTTTTCCATATAAAGTTAATGTGGAAATATTACAAAACACAAAATAGAGGTGACATATGATGTTTTATTGAGAGAGAAATCACTTATGTGAGAAACCAAGAAAGCCAAGAACCAAAGGTCTGCAGGCTGCTTTCCATGTCTGAAAACCAGAACCCAAAGAAAAAAATCTCTGCCCCCTAGCTCTTTTAATTCACAGTGTGTTCTACCTACCTGTGAACACACCCACATGGGTGTGATCAGTGCTACGAGTAGGTAAGATCTCTCACTACATAAGGTTGATTATTGTTTTTTAAAGGTCTGTGAAGAATTGTGCTGGTATTTTGATGGGGATTGCATTGAATCTGTAGATTGCTTTTGGCAAGATTGCCATTTTTACTCTGTTGATCCTATCGAAGAGCCTAGGAGATCTTTCCATTTTCTGGTATCCTCTTTAATTTCTTTCTTTAAATACTCAAAGTTCTTGATATACAGGTCTTTCACTTGTTTGGTTAGTGTTACCCCAAGATATTATATGCTGCTTTTGGCTATTGTAAAGGGTGATGGTTCTCCAATTTATTTCTCATCACATTAATCATCTGTACATAATAGGGCTACTGAATTTTTTAGTTAATCTTGTATCCTGCCATCTTAAGATGGTTACCAGCTGTACTTTCCTGAATAGTTTTTCTGGTCACTTCCTTAAACTATCATATCGTCTGAAAATGGTGAAAGTTTAACTTCTTGCTTTCCGGTTTGTATCCCCTTGATTTACTTTTGTTGTTTTTTTTGCTCTAGCCAGAAATTCACGTATAAAAGTGAAGAGATATGGAGAGAGGGGACAGTCTTGTCTTAATCCTGATTTTAGAGGAATCACATTGAGTTTCTCTCCATTTAGTTTGATGTTGGCTGTTGGCTTACTATGTATTTATTATGCCCTTATTATGTTCAGGTATGTACATGTTATCCCTGATCTCTCTAGGACCTTTATCATGGAGGGGTGTTGTATTTTGTCAAAGTTTTTTAGCATCCAGTGAACTGATTGTGTGGTTTTTCTTTTGCAGTTTGTTTAATGGTGGATTACATTGATAGATTTTCATATGTTGAACCATCCCTGCATCTCTGGGATGAATCCTACTTGATCATGTTGGATGATTTTTATGATGTGTTCTTGGATTCAATTTTCCAGTATTTTATTTTGTATTTTTACATCAATTTTCCTGAGCAATATTGGTCTGTAGTTCTCTATCTTAGTTGTGTCCTTTTGTAGCTTGGTTACCAAGCTTATTGAAGCCTCATAAAAAGATGTGCAATGAACCTTCTGGATCTATTGTGTGGATTAATATGAGTAGTCCTGGTATTTGCTCTTCTTTGAATTTCTGGTATAATTATGCACTGAAGCCATCTGGGCTGGTATTTTTTGGTTGGGAAGCTTTTGTTGATTACTTCTATTTCATATGTGTTATAGGTCGGTTTAAGATGATTATCTGTTCTTGATTTAATTTTGGTAAGTGATATCTATTCAGAAAATTGTCCATTTCCTCTAAATTTTCACGTTTTGGGGAATATAGGTTTTCAAAGTATGATCTGAAGATTCTCTGGATTTCCTCAGTGTTCATTGTTATGTCCTTCTTTTTATTTCTGATTATGTTAATTTGCATGTTCTTTCTTTGCCTTTTGGTTAGTTTGGATAAAGGTTTGTCTATCTTGTTTATTTGCATCATTTTCTTTGTTTAGGCTTTATTGATTTTAGCCCTCCTTGCATCAACTCTTCCAACATGAGTTTGCTTCTATTTGTTCTAGAACTTTCAGTTATGCTGTTAATTTTCTAGTGTGACTATTCTTCAGTTTTTTCATATGAGCACTTAATGCTATAAAGTTTCCTATTAGTAGTGCTTTCAAACTGTCCTATGCATTTGGGTATGTTGTGTCTTTGTTATCACTGAATTCTAGGAAGTTTTTAATTTCTTCATTTATTTCTTCTTTGACCCAGGAATGGCATGATTGTGCATTCTTCAATTTCTATGAATTTATAGGGTTTCTGCATTTTGTGTTGTTGCTTAATTCTAACTTTAAAGCATGGTGGTCTGATAAGATACAGGGGGTGATTCCAATTTTTTTCCGTGTTGAAATGTGCTATGTTGCCAAGGTATGTGGTCAATTTTAGACAAGGTCACATGTGGCAATGAGAAGAAGGCATATTCTTTTGTGTTTAGATGAAATATTCTATAGATGTCTGTTAAACCCAGTTGGGTCATAACTTCTTTGGTAAGTTTCAGTCTGGTGGTCCTGTCTAATATAGAGAGTTGGGTGTTGAAGTCTCCCTCTATAAATGTGTGAGGGCTTATGTGTGATTTGAGTTTTAGTAAAGTTTGGTAACGTGGGTGCCTTTGTAATTGGAGCACAGATGTTCAGAATTGAGACTTCTTTCTGATGAATTTTTCCTATAATGAATATGAAATGACCTTCTTCGTCTCTTTTGATTGATTTTAGTTTGAAGTTTAATTTGTTAGAAAATAGGATAGCTACACCAGAGCTTGTTTCTTGGGTCCATTTGATTGGGAAATATTATCCCAACCATTATACCTGAGGTAATGTCTGTCTTCGGAGTTGAGGTGTGTTTTGTATATGCAGCAGAAGGATACATTCTGTCTTTGTATCGATTCTAATAGCCTGTGTCTTCTGATAGGAAAGTTAAGACTATTAATATTTAGGGAAATTCAGGTCCAGGGAGTGTTATTTCTTGTTTGTTTTTTATTTGTTGTTGTTGGTGTTTTTGTTTGTGGATTTACCCTAATTTTTCTTTTGGCTTTTGGTAAAGTGGGATTTTGTGAGTGTAGTTTACATCCTTATGTTGGAGTTTTCCTTCCAGTACTTTCTGTAGGTCTGGATTTGTGGATACGTATTGTTTAAACCTGTTTTTTTTCATGGAATATCTTTTTTTCTCCATCTATAGTGATTGAAACCTTTCCTGGATATAGTAGTCTGGGTGGACATCCATGGTCTATTAGTGTTTGAAGAATGTCTATCCAGAACCTTCTGGCTTTCAGAGTTTCCATGGAGAAGTCAGGTTTGATTCTGATAGATTTACCTTTATTTGTTATTGGCCTTTTTCCTTAGATGCTCTTAATATTCTTTCTTATTCTATATGTTTGGTGTTTTAATTACTATGTAATAAGGGGTCTTTTTTGTGGTCCACTCTATTTGGTGTAATGTAGGTTTCTTGTACTTTCATTGGCATGTCTTTCTTTAGGTTGGGAAAGTTCTCTTCTATTGTTTTGTTGAAGAGGTTTTCTGCATCTTTGAGTTCAGTTTCTTCATCTTTTTCTATAACTTTTAGTCTTAGGTTTTGCCTTTTCATGGTATCCCATATTTTCTGGATATTTTGTGTTAGGGATTTGTTGGATTTAAGATTTTTTCTTTGGTTGATGTATCTATTTCTCCTAGTGTATCTTCAACACCTTAGATTCTCTCTTCCAATTCTCTTGTATTCTTTTTTTTTTTTTTTTTTTTGGTTTTTCGAGACACGGTTTCTCTGTACTGTTTTGGAGGCTGTCCTGGAACTCACTCTGTAGACCAGGCTGGCCTCGAACTCACAGAGATCCACCTGCCTCTGCCTCCCAAGTGCTGGGATTAAAGGCGTGCGCCACCAACGCCCGGCAATTCTCTTGTATTCTATTGGTTATGCTTACATCTGTAGTTCCTGATCGTTTACCCACCTTTCCTAATTCCAGCATTCCTTCAGACTGTGCTTTTTTTTTCTCTATTTCATCTTTCAAGCTTTGCACTGTTTGAATTGTGTCTTGCAGATTTTGGTTCATCCTTTCTTTCATTTCTTTAAAGGATATTCACATTTCCTCTTTATGGTCTCTATCATCTTTATGAAGCTGTTTTTAAGGTTGTTCTCTTCTTTTTCATCTGTGTTGAGATGTTCAGGTGTTGCTGGTGTAGAATTTGATGGTGTCATACTGGTTTTTCTGTTGTTGAATGTGATCTTATATTGTTGTCTTCCCATCCCTTCTTCTTGTGGGTATAGGTGGGGTATCTTCTTCTCCTGGTATATATAGATCGAAGGTTCTCTTATGGTGGGTGCAAGCAATTCCAGTACTCGGATGGGTCTCATGCTGGGTACAGTTGGGTCTGAGGCATGCCCTCTCCAGTTGGGTGGGAGCTGGATTAGCACAGTGCCTTCTGAAATAATCATTAGCAGAGTCATTGTTGCTTGGTCTGCTGGGAGCCAGTCGACCTGCCTCCAGTCCCCAGGCCAGGAGATTAGTGGTTAAAAAAAAAACCAAAAAATTTCACTGACATTTGTATGGTTTGTGTCACTTTACTAATATTTAGTCTTGATTTATTCAGTTACTACAATCAGAAAATAAAAAGAAAAGGACTTAGCTCAAATTCCTAATTTTTTTCTTTCTTTCTTTTTTTTTTTTTTTTTTTTTGGTTTTATGAGACAGGGTTTCTCTGTATTGTTTGGAGGCTGTCGGTCCAGCCTGGCCTCGAACTCACAGAGATTCGCCTGCCTCTGCCTCCCAAGGGCTGGGATTAAAGGCGTGTGACACCACCACCGGCCCTAATTTTTTTTTAATCAGATAAAACAATTAAGTGTCTGGAATCTTGGAACAAACATCAGTCTTCTATCCAGAATAAATGCCAAAGATATCGCAATGGATTTACACTCACGAAAACAGAAAACAGTCTTTGTAAGTGCTAAGCTAAAGCTGGGGCCTATTGTTCCACTCTTGCCATCTGGTGGACATGTGTGTTTATTGCAGGCTTAGGCTTTGACCCTGTTTACCAAGAAGACTGGGTTGTTCAGTGAATATAAGAGGGAATTTCTTACACATTCTAACTGTGCTCATTTCATGAACATTCTTAAATGCTTTATGACTTGGTCATTATCTCCTCTGAATATGTGCATCCAAGTCTACCCAATCTAAAATTCTGAAGATGTGTGGCTTTTCAGTTGTTGCATTTTAACAAGTTTTATCATGGCAGTTTGTCTAAGAGCAACTTGATCGCTCATGCACAATTTCTGATTCGATTTGTTTGGGTTGACCCCTATGAATCTGTGGTCCCAAGTTCATAAATGATATTGATTCTGCAGACTGCTTCAGAAGACAAGAGTAAGGCAGGAAAAGCAAGGTTTTGAGCATTCTTCTTGCTAGCTCAGTTTTGAGATTATTTTCAAACTTGCTTTTAGTTAAAATGTTATGGCTGCTTCAAAATACAAAATTTAAAAACTCACCACAATTCTTGAACTAAATTGAGTTTGCCTTACAAATGCAATCATAAGGCAAATGGAATTTTTTTATATAGTCAAAGAATAGAAATAGTGGGTTCTGCAGCAGTCCTTTTGTTCTGTGTATTTTTTACATACGAAGCAACATCATTAGCCATGTTTTTTTTTTTTTTTAGTTTCAACAACACTTCTTGGGAAAGCCGTGAAGTCCCATAAGTACCCCTGAATACTTTTGTACCCATAGCAAACCAGTGTATGAGCATCTAGTCCCTGTTAGTCATACTCACCAACTGACTTAATCACATCAGAAATGTATTTTTTAAATAAAATATACAGATTGTTATGCTAGTATACTTTTCTCTTCATACATTGACTTGAAATTATTGGAGTGAAATCACCAATATACATTAATTAGTACAAGAAATGTCAATTAGACCTTGTGCTTTAAGCCCTGAGACCTGAACCTTGCTCTCTTAAGATACTTATCTTTAGGTATTATTTTGCTTCTTTGAGCTGCATATTAATATATATATATATATATATGTGTGTGTGAGTTCAATATTTTCTGAAATGATGTGTATTGGAGGAATTTTTCTTTTAAATTTTTTATTCATTTTACATAGAGGAATTTTTCTTTTACTTTTGTAGAGGAATTGACAGATGTCCTAATGAATCTTTCAGACGAATACAACAAAATGTGCAAATACCGTATTATTGAGTGTTCACATGAGCAGTGACATGGGTCCAGTTCCTTTTTTATCTTTATTCTGTAATCCAAGGTGATTTCTCTTAGTCACTTGCTCTAAACAGGATCTTTGCCACAGAAGGAAGAGAAAAAGATTGCCTGGGGTGAAGTGTGTCCACTTTCTCTCCTTGATGCAGGTCAGTTACTACTGCTTACCATAAAAACCAAGTTAATTGTTCCATTAGAGAAAGGCATCACTGGCTGTGGTTTACAACGTGTGACCTTTTAATTGCTGGATGGTTCTTTGACTGTATTGCAAGATACACCAATAAAATACAGCTTTGCCATTTCTTCTTACTTTCTAATGCTAATCTCCAAGAGCAGCATCTAAATCAGACTACAAACTTGATCAACTGTGTGCTAGAGTGCTTGTTAAATACTTACAATACAAAATAATAAACAAATATTAAAACCATCAGTCAGACTATGCTATTCCTGTAGGCACAGTGCTCTTGGGCATAGACAGGAGGGTCTCAGCAAGTTCAAGAGTCAATCTATCCATATTTCAAGTTCTAGGACATAAAGGGCTACATAGTGAAACAGAGTTTCAACAAGCAAGCAAGCAAACAAACAAAAAAAAGCAAGGAAACAAACGGAAAGCAAATTTGTCAACACCTGAGGGTTAGATCTCAGTAGCCCATGGTATATAGGATAAAGTACTGCATTGCAATCAGTCTAAGAAGAATGGCAAACACCTCATGTTCATTGTAAATTACGGTTTAGTTAATAATCTTCTTTAATATTGGTTTATTTTGTTATACAAACCACTATTTATTTTTAAGACAGGCCATCACTAAGTAGCTCTGGCTGGTTTGCAATTGAACTCACTAATATTCACATGCCCTGCTCTGCTCTTTAAATCCGGGACATGGATTCAAAGCAGGAGCCACTACATTACACCCAAATGACAAACTCTTAATCAAATTCTATAGCTGTAATTGCAAATCAGTATTTTACTAGTACTATAAAGCCACTGCTTACCTTTTCTGTACTTGATTATTTACTTATTCCATCTGGGCAGGTAGCTGAAATAGCAGAGATTCATGCATTTAAACTTAACTTCAAATTTTAACTGTTATTTTATTGAGAGACATTATAAATAAATCATCTTTTCTTTTTGATTGGATATGAAAATATGCCATCTTCAGGCTGCATAAATAAAAGAAATAAATTCCAAAATCATTGGTTTTATGTTTGTGTAGGAAACATAAAATACAGAAGCTGCCTACCACAGACCTATGATATTAACCCTTCTTTAATTCATCCTACCTCTGTTCAGCTGTACAGTGACTAGCTCTTTCAATGATTATGTCTTTAGACATGTTAGATATATATCATGCTGTTTTCTCACCTAAGATCAAAGCACACTTTGTTTTTCACTGAGTATATGTAGCAAGAGACAAATAATTATTATAGTATTCCTCCAGGTTGTAGTATTTGCAATATAGTCCTCAAAGACTTTTTGATTTTCTAAGTCATCTTGAAAGTAAACTGACTTTTTCTTTTCATTTCTCTTGTTTATTGTGTGGTGCAGGAAGAATTGGATGCAGTGCCTCCTTCATGCTACACATAAAAAGCTAGACCCATGCTCTGAAATTTTCTTTCTATTAGTGTCCAGCTGCAACCCTACCCTGAAATTTTCTGTCTACAACTGTCCAATGCAAACAAAGAAACAAGTTGATTTATAAAATACATGATTACTGACATGTGTCTAGAACGTCTGTTTTTTTTTCTTTTTGCTGAAACTTAGCTAATTGTGGCTTCCTACAATGGAGAAACGAGTTTCTTTCAGAGGAGGAAGCAGGTGAGTGTGTTGATTATTTTGATAAACAGGATTATCAATTGAATGACAAAATATCACATAAACCTCAAGTCTAAATTGTTTACCCAGCATCAAAAAGGGCTACCTTAGCAGGCATGATGACCTGAGTTTGATTTCAGGAAAAAAAGATAAAAAAAACAGATTCCATGATTTGCATGTATAAATTTAACACTCAGCAGTCCAATAGCAAGATGAGAGGAGGGAAATGGAGAATCACTGAGAAATTCCCAGGCCAGTAAGCCTATTGTATTCAACATGGCAGAAGCAGGAGAAACATTGCCTCTTTCACGACAAGATGATGATGATGATATATTTCTCTGAAGCTTTATTTGTATGACAGGCAATCCATTCCATTTTGTCATGAAAAAAATCCTGAGATATTTGAAGGAAAATTTTCCATACTGAATATAAAACAAAATGAACAATTTTGAGATAGACAAGGAGTTCCTTAAAGGAAGTATAATAGACTATGTTGAATTCATCTTTTTCTAAAGCATAACTGACATTCTGTTTTCTAAGTGAGAAACAAATATACTGGGAATTTATGAGAGCACCAGTTCATTCCTTGTGATAAAAATTCTAAAATTACATACTATTTGGGTCTTTAAAATCATATAAAATTTGTCTTGATCTCAAGACAATTGTATGGAGAAATTTTGAAATTACAAATATGAAATTACACACACACACACCACAACATGTACACACTTTTGTTTTTTTACTCAGAGTTATACTCTTCATTCTCCCTTTATTAAGAGGAAATGTACTAGGTTTTGCATTCTTCTAGATCTTCAAAGTTAGTTATCACGTTTGTACAACTTTTAGACTCTTTTGGTAAGTTTCTTATAACTTGTGAGGATTGATAGCTTCAGAGGCACACGTTATCATGGTGTCTCTATTGCTTATCCATTGGGAAGTGATTGTTCAGAAACTGTTACCTCTGACCTGAGAAGCTGTTTACAGCACAGAGCCCAAGAATGAGGGCTTAATAGTAGATCAGCAACTTTTTTCTTCTGAGAATTCAGCTTTAGCATTATTTTTTAGACATAGAATCAATTTGAGACCATTTGTGTCCTGAGATGTCCACTTAGTAAGTAAATCATTTGAAAATTCATCTTGATACACCAAAAATGTATAATTTAAAGGACATTCACTGAATGATGTGGGAAAAAGAGAATATCTCAATAATTGTATTAAATTATGCTCTTACCTAAGTTTAGTACAGTTCTGATAACACTATAGGTTTTAAAAGTCTTTTTTTAAAGTACAGTTGTATAATAGGATACAATTTGTCTACAACTGTCTGTTTTATGCTCATTAATTGTTTTGTTCTTGTTTACTTTTGAGCTTGCAATTTAATTAAAGCATTTTCCCATTCCCTTTCCTTCCTCAAAATCTTCCCTTCAAGTCTCATCTCCAGCATTGCAGCAAAACACCAGTTGCAGCCTTATGCTCTGCACAAATCTCCTATGGATCCCACAGTCCAACCCCCTCCTAACCTTGCTCCTCTGACAGGGTCCCTTTATCCCAGGCCCCACTCGAGCAGGTACACCCTGCTAATTCAGAAGCCATCCCTGCCAGAAAACAAAGTACACTGCCCTCAGACCTTCTCCCTCTATTCCCCTGGTTCAAGTCCAACAGCTTCATCTCCATCACTGCCACAGAACACTAAGGATATTATCCCCCGCAGGGCCCTATGGCCCACCTACATCTCCCATGGATCCCACAGTTAATCAATTCCCTCCTAACCTCCTTCCCATCTTGGTCACCTATGTCCATTCCCTAAACCCATCATGCAGGCCCTGCTAAGCCAGGGGCCACTCCTACCAAGGCAAACTGCAGGGTTGTGGTAGAAAGTTATTTTAAGGTCTGACTTTTGTTTATACTGCATTTGTTTAACTCTGTGAGGCTGTGATTCTTTGCCTGTCTAAAGCACCTGCTAATATTAATAAAGAGATGAATGTCCAATAGTGAGACAGGAGTCAGGATAGGTGGGGCTGGCCGGAAGAGAGGATAAATAGAAAGATAATAGAGGAAAAGAGGAGGGGAAACCAGAGAACTAGGACAGGAGGACATCATTGGTCAGCCACTTAGACACCCAGCTACCCAGCCAACCACAAAGCAGAAAGGAAAGTAAGATATATAAAACCCTAGAGGGAAAAGGTAGACAGGTTAATTTAATATAAGAAATGCTGGCTAGAAACAAGCCAAGCTAAGACTGGACATTCATAACTAAGAATAAGATTTCATGTGTATTTGGGTGCTGGATTGCAGTCCACCCTCCCCAAAAAGACCAAAAAGAACAAAAGGCCAAAGGAGTGAAACATGGTACAAGGTAGGGTGAAGGCATACCCCCACTTTCCTACTGCCACTAAGATCCCGTCCCTCTGGTCTCACCCTCAGTTTTGCAACTGGAAACCAACTGCTGTCTCCCTCTCCTATCTCACCCCATCCCCAACAGATCACAAACATCTTCTCCCCCAGGTTCCTTTCCCCAAGTCATTCCATTACCCTGCTCTCTAACACCAGCAAGCATTCATTGGAAACACACCAACCAAGCTGAATAGGGAAACAAGTAAGCTAACTGAAGACCTTCACCACTCCCTCCTCTCCTCGCATCTTCCAGTCTTGTCTCCAGCACTGCAACAGAACAATAGAACACCAGTTGCAGCCTCCCACCCCCCTCTGCCCACATCCCTTGTGGACCCCACAGACCACCCCATCCTAAGCCTGCTTCTC
Organism: Mesocricetus auratus; assembly: GCF_017639785.1. Classification (NCBI taxonomy): domain Eukaryota; kingdom Metazoa; phylum Chordata; class Mammalia; order Rodentia; family Cricetidae; genus Mesocricetus; species Mesocricetus auratus. The sequence goes on along the minus strand of NW_024429195.1, from coordinate 56,369,497 downwards.
CCAGACACTGTTGCTTTATCACAGTCCCCAGTGACAGCAGGCATGCCCTGCTAACACACAGGCTCTACCTGCCAGATAACCTTCTCTTCTCTCTCTGTTCCCTGAAATGGAATCTCCCAGTCGAATCTCCAGCTTTTCGGCAGAATATCTATGGTAGCCTTCCATGTCCCCCTTATTCCTATATCCAAGGATCCCCAGATCTTCACCTTTAAACCTTCTTCCCCCATTGAATTGCTTTGTCCTAGACCCCACCCCTGTCAGGTACTCTATGCTAATCCAAACGTCACTCCTCTCAGAGCAACAATTAGACAGAAGGCAAACCCATACCTCTCCTATTGCACCTGAAATCCATTACCTCAATTCTTATTACCAGCTCAACTCACTCTGATCTCCCCTTTCTTTTAACCTCTTCCCCAATGGATCATAAAGTTCTTCTCCTCCAAATTTTTTCACTCAGTTCATCCCAGTATCGCAGCCTCCACCTACAAACACACAAGCTGAGCAGGACAATAAACTAGGGAACGCACAGCCATTACACTCCTATAATCACTCCAAACCCACATACCTAAATGCCAGCTTAACAACAAAAGTAATAACAACATATCTCTACTAGAGCCTAGGTACTGTAACATAGCAGGGTCTGAATATTCCAACATAGATGAAGCACAAGACAAAAAAACCTTAAAACATATTATATATATGGAGATGATAGAAGTCCTTAAGGGGAAAATGAATAAATTCCTTATAGAAATCAAGGAAAACAAAAACAAAAAATGGAGGAAATGAATAAATCCCTTAGAGAAAGCCAAGAAAAAGAGTTGAAGGAAAGAAGTTAAACTGTTCAAGACCTGAAAAGAAATAGAAGCAATAAAGAAAAACACAAATTGTGGAAATTCTAGAAATGAAAACTTTAGGAATTTCAGGAGGAACCATGGAGGCAAGCTTTAAATCAGTATGCAAAAGATGGAAGGAAGAAACTCAAGCATTGAAGATATGATAGTTGAAATGGATACACCTGTCAAGGAAAATGCTAAATTAAATTAAAAATGAAATTCCTGACACAAAACACCCAGAAAGTCTGGGATGAAAAGACCAAGCCTAAGAATAATAGGAGTAGAGGAAGGAGAAGAAATCCAACTCAAAAGCACAAAAACTAATTATAGAAGAAATTTCTCCTGACCTAAAGGAGAAATCTATAAAGGTAAAAGAAGTAAACAGAGCACCAAATAAATTAGACCCAAAAGGAATATCTCCTCAACACAAAATAATTAAATCATTAAACACACAGAACAAAGAAAGAATGATAAAAGCCGTAAGGGGAAAAGACCAAGTAACATATAAAGGCACAACCATTAGAATTATATGTGACTTGCCAATGGAGACTTAAACGTCAGAAAGTCCTGGACAAATATGTGCAGATTCTAAGAGACCATAGGTACCAGCCCAGACTAGTATATCCAGCAAAATTTTAGTCACATTAGATGGAGAAAATAAGATATTTCATGAAAAGCCAAATGTAAACGTTATCTTTCTACAAATCCAGCCCTACAGAAGGTGCTAGAAGAAAAACTCTAACCAAAGGAGGTTAACTACACCTATAAAAACACAGGAAATAATCTCACACCAGAAAAATCAAAGAAGGGACACACACCACCACCACGACCAGCAGCTGCAGCAACAACAACCAAATAACAAGTATCAACAATCATAGGTTGTTGTCATTTAACAAAATGTATGTGACAAAGTTCAAGATGAGAATTTTTTTATTAGGGAAAGGGATCATAAAAAGAGGGAATGGAGGGGAGACACCAGCTTCTGGAAACAGGAGCAGTGACACAGAGGAAAGAGAGGTAGACAGAGACAGAGAAAGGAACAGACAGAGAGAGGACGAAAAAGAAAGAGAAGAAGAAGGGAGATGGGAGGGGTCCTTTTAAACCGGGACATGGTGAACAGGCACAGGTGGTACTCTTAGTGGCTGCAGCTGAGGGTGTATCCCGTCAGAACTCCAAAGGCAGGCCAGTACAGAAAATACCTGAATACTAATATAGGTCAGTGATGTTTTTCAATTAATTGGAAAGATCTCACCCTAGCAACTTAACAGCACACCTGAAAACTCTAGAACCAAAAGAAGTAAACACCCCTAAGAAGAGTAGTCACAAGAAATAATGAAACTGAGGGTTGAAACCAATAAAATACAAAGAACAATACAATTCATCAACTAAACAAGTAGTTGGTTCTTACAGAAAATAAATAAAATAGACAAAGCCTTACCTGAACCAACTAGAAGGCATAAAGAGAATATTCCAATTAACAAAATCAGTAACTAAAAGTGGGCAAAACAACAGGCACTATGGAAATCCATATAATGATAGAGACATACATTAAAATCCTATGCTCACACCCATACCACCAGGAACACATCTTTGCTTCCCAGGGAAGATAAAGGGGCCACTCTCTGGAGTGCTGCAACTGATGAGGGGAAGGACCAGCTTTCCAGTTCTCAAAACCTCAGGCCCAACAGTCCCACCAGCCCCTAGCACATGTCAAGGGCCAGGGCCAGATCTCCAAAGCTCACGTTCTTCAGTCCCACTCATCCCCTTCACCCTGCCCAGGGTCAGCTTACCCGGGCAAGGTAAAGGTTCCTGCTTCCTGAGTAATGCGGCTGCTGAGGGGCAGGGTCAGCTCTTATGCTTGCCCAAGTGGAAGGGGCACACCTGAGGGTGTGAAAGCAAGAGAACAGATCCTGCAACCTTGTTGCTTGTTGCATGAGGTAATCTAGCCAGAGCAATGCTGGAGAGCTCACCCTGGTTTTAAGGATGTGAGAGAGCTGGACAGGCTGACCAACCCTGCAACCACCCATGCCCAGAAACAGGGCTATGGGTTGACCCACCCCAAGATACACCCCATCTATGATCTGGAGTACATGAAGAGGCTGGTCCTGCAGATCCAAAACTTCAGTAATGTCATAACACAGGGCAACAATGGGATATCTAAGAGGAGGCACCATGAGCATGCAGTAACAGTAGCATAACTGAAAGCAGAGTTCCCAAACCCTACCTATGACTCCCTGTGATGAACACTTGCAAGTAAAAGTATATGGGGTAAAGCAAAGGGTGTACTGTGTGACTCCCAAAGCCACACTATAGTCTCCATGATAAAATTTGTTCAGTCTTTTGTTTTGTTTGTTTTTGTTGTTCTTAAAGTCTCCTAAATTTTAATTTATGTTATTTGGGGTAGAAGTTGCAAGTGTAGAGGGCAGATATACAAAAGGTTGAGGAGATGCATGAGATTAGGATGTATGATGTGAAATCCACAAGGAATCAATAAGGAGATTTTTAAAAACCTGTATTCCACCAAATTGGAAAATCAAAATGGAATACTTAATTTTCTTTATAGATGCTACTTACCAAAGTTAAACCAACATAAGATAAACTATTTAAATAGACCTACAACAAGTCCTAGGGAAATAGAAGCAGTACTTGAAAGTATCCCAACCAAAAAAAGCCCAGAATTCTAGCAGACATTCAAGGACTAGTTAATGTCAATACTCTTCCAATTATTCCACAAAATAGAAACATAAGGATCATTGTCCATGCCATTTTATGAGGCTGCAGTTATTATGCTGTCCAAACCACAGTGATTAAAGAAACATTTGGCACATTCATCGGTGTCATTGAGTTCATGTCTATGTTGCCATTGTTGTTAATTAGTATAAAGTTAGAAATTAGACATTAGATGTTAGACGGGGCAGAAGGAGGAACACAAACGTCGGTATGGAACCAAGACCGCCGCAATACAGCATAAGCCATGGAGAGTGTATTAATCATACTTTATTATAGCAAGACTGAAAGGGGGAGACAGACAGGAAAGAGAAAGGTAAGGGAGAAGAGAAGATGAGAGAGCTTAACTCGGAAGGGGTCTGCATAAGGAGGCAAGAGTTTAAGGGTTCGAACTCTACACTCTAATTTAAAAATAGACTATCGTGACTGTAATTAACATTTTATTTTATCTACAATAAAAATTAAAGGAACTATGAAGGATCTAGATAATAGATAGCTGGACTGGAAATTCTTAACACACTTGCACCAGTACCAGAGGTTTCAGGAATACACCACCAGGCCCAATATTTTCTTTAATTTTTTAAATTAAATAAAAAAAATAGAAGAAAAAGTAAAAGTCCTTTTGTTTTGGATTAATCATCAATTTTATACTGTTCCAACACCTGAGTAAAAGACAAGTTTTTTATCTCTTTATAAGCATCATGTCTATATGCAGATCATTTTAAAATAACTTCATTATTTTTACTTTTTAATAATTATAAAAATAGTTACATTACTTCCTCCGTTCTTCCCTTTAGTCATTCCTGTGTACATCTACCCCTTTGATCATTCTCAAATTCATGATCTATCAATGTTTGTTTCTACATTCATGTAACCCATGACTGCCCATGAGTATTATAACAAAATTATCACAAATATGATGACTTTAGCCTGTTGACATAAAAGTTAATACTTTAAAAGTGTATTTCAGATTTTAGCTAAATCATTTATTGTTTGTAGAGCGTCACTACTCTGGGTAAAGGCATTCAATTGCAAGTTCATTTGACAGGTTTCATTACAGTTTATGACTGACTGAACAGTTTTCCAGTAATTTTGATGGAATGAGTATCAATTAAGGGAATACTTTCATAATTGTTCACTGGGCAATTATTGCCAGTATTAACATTAAGCTAATATTTTGATTGACATACACTTCATTTGGATTACATGTGTCTATGTGTGCCATTAGTCTTGAAAAAACAGGTTCACTGTCAAACTTGTTTTGTTACTTGAAATGGAGATATATTATACCAGAACTCTTTAGTATAGCAAAGAATATTAGGGGGAAAATTCAAAAACACACTAACACCAACACTCCTAATTCATATAACCATAACTAAGGACAGTAGTAATTTTGAGATTATTTGGTTTCTCTTAAAGCATAAATAAATGTCATTTTTAAACAAGACATATATAAACAAAGCATAATCTTATACAAATAACATTACATTTTAAAAAATAGGAAAGTAGACCAGTGCTGATGTTCATTTCGCATTAATAGAACAAGAGCAAAGACTATAAGTGGGGAAGTCTTAGGACACACTTAACATAATGATTTCATAGTTCAAAATGTCTTTTCCTCCACAGGTTAAATGGGGTCCTTAGAGGATTTGTTATGAGAATAAAAATGTCAATCAAACATTTAATAATGAACCTCAGAAGGAACTAATGAGAGGGAAATCTCAAGGGGAAATTTCATCTTTACTTTTAAATGATTACTCTTTAAAATTTCGGTTTCTCAGGGGTTTAGATCTTTAGTATATATATATATATACAGTTAAAGAATTATATTTTGCAGTTTCTAAGTGATTCTAGGATATCACTATCGAAGCACTTCATTTATACAAAAGTTTTGATAAGAGGAAACATAAATCATTAAATATTAAATCATGACACAATCTTTTCAAGCCTTTGGCATAATCCCTCACCAAAAAGAATACACTATCCCTATAAACTATTGGCGATATTTTGCATAACTTAGGGGAACAGAAGCAAATAGAATAGAGAATAGAAATTGGGAGGTTTCAGATATAGTCTCACACTGTTTAATATCTTATTAGCAAAAGCAAGCAATCCAGCTTTCTTATATCTTCATATTCTGACACAAAGTCCTGCTCTTGTCACAGAGATCAACACTATGTATAATGCCCACAGAAAGGCTACCACAGCAAGTGTTCCTGTAAGGCTGTGGACCTTGGCCACAGTATCACAGAGCAGTAAACACCTATTGCTGATCTGTGTTTTGTCCATATTTCCTCCTACTTAGAACAGGCACATCTTTATCCATGGAAAATCCAGCTTTCACGGTGTCATTCAGCCTAATAATTGTAATTGTTATTAGTTTCAGTATTATCTGTGATAGTCTGGTGGCTTCTCCCAGTTCCTTGCTGGTAGCTATAATGGCAGAGGATCAAGGTTTTAAACATAATAACACATTTAGAATTTTATAGAATAAGCACAAAGTTAACAGACACCATTAACTTTCAAAAAGAAAAATGTAGGCTACGATAGAAATGAAAAAAGAAAAATATAAGCTTAAATAATATGAACCTAAGTGTGAGAAGCAATGCAATAATGTAAATGCACTAAATTTTTTAACTAAGGGGGGCCCTGAGCAGTGGATCAGTGTCTATCCCTGGAATACAAACAGTCATCGTTTGCCTATAGCACAAAGAAGGATGCTCTCTCAGCCTGGACTCTGAGGGGAGTGCCTGGACCCTACCCTGAGTGAAATGACAGAATCTAGATATCCCCTATGTGGAAGGAATTGACAATAGGGTGGGAGGATGGGGGGGTATGGGGGAGTGCGGGAGGAGGGGAGGGAGAGGGAACTGGGATTTACATGTAAAACAAGCTATTTAAAATTAAAATAAAAAAATTTTAACTAAGACATATCTATCAAAGAGCATAAAACCAAAGTCTCTCTCTCTCTCTCTCTCTCTCTCTCTCTCTCTGTGTGTGTGTGTGTGTGTGTGTGTGTGTGTGTGTGTGTGTGTGTGTAAGGTTGTATGGGGAAACCAGTGGTCACATTTGGTATCTCACTTGAACATTTTCCAACTTGTCATTTTTGGGGGGCAGGGAGAGACAAACTCTCTTACTTAACCTGGAACTCCTCTATTTGACTGAACTGTCTGTCTGGCCAATAATCTCCAGGAATCCTCCTACCTTTGCCCTGACCTTTTGCCCCAAAGGGTGGGAAAACTGGTCTTGATATTCTTTTGAAGTGGGTACTAGTGATCTGAAGAATCAAGTCCTCGTGATAGCACCACAGGTACTTTACCAGCATACCTCTTTTCTCATCTCTTATTATCTGTTATTTATAGCATACAATAATAACATTGGAAAACTGAAGTAGATTGTTGCAAAATTGTACATCATTCACCTGTAAACATAAGGTTGGATGCAATAGGATACAATTAGCTGAGCATTTCTTCAGATGTCCCTGACTAAGAATGACTTGGTGCTTCAATTTCACATTTTTGCAGAGGAACCTGGGCATTTTGTAGAAACTGCACTTTGAATATTGAACTGCGTGGTTTTCTCAAACACACAATTTGTGGCTAGAATATTCTCTCATGATTCTGGTAGGACAGAAGACTGTAGCTCCCAGGCACCCAAACGATAAAAGGGATGTACAAACCATGCTCCATGGCCTCCTGGGATGCTAAGATACAGTGTTTTGTGGGTGAGAAGTATTACCACATTTTGACTTTAAGTCCATCTTAGCATGAATTATGGGGAATATCCTTCTAGTATAAGTCAGGGTACATCTGTATTTTAAAAGTTAATAAATATTGTCAAATAATTAGGTCACCTGAAAATTTAACGATTCTAATATTTTGTATACCTGAAAATGGAACTCTAATGAAAGTAAAGTAAAAATTGTTACAGTTGCAAACAAAATGAGAAATTCGTTCAGGGTTAGAACATGCCCGTGAAGTTTTCAATTGTATTATTTCATATTTTTACAGAAAGAGTTTTAGTCACTTTTCACTCCACAACCTGTCTTTCATCTTCCTCCTTCTCATTCTAGAAGCTTTCTTCTCCACAAAGCCCCATTTGACTATCATGCCTTTCTTTTGCTTAAAGTACACTGGATTGAGTTAAATTAATTTAGAATATTTAGTTAGAGTATCGGGTGGTTGTTTACTAGAACAAAGGTGACATAATATGAAATGCTTAATGCCAACAATTATTGTCAACAGTGTATCAAAGAAATTGGAGTCTCATGATATCCTCCTCTATCAAGGGTGAAATACAAGGGGACCCAATATTGTGCAGGGCCTGTGAAGATAACAATAGGTTCAGTGAGTTCATAAGCCCACTGGCTCTGTCATGTACAAAAGGCATCACTTTGCTGAACATCTCCCCATCCTCTGGCTCATACATTCTTTCTACTCCCTCGTAAATGATCCTTCAAAGATTACAAAAATCAATGAGGATATAAAAGGCATGAAGAATATCAATACCAAACCCTATTTAATTGACATAAGTAAAATGCTTCAATCATATTTTCTTTTAATTATACATGTAATCTTATTAAAGAAAAAAATCACAGAATGTAAAATACAGCTATTACATTGTAGATTTTACTCTTAGTATTAAGCAGTTTAAAATTTAATAGTAACAAAATTTTATATCTTACAGCATCCGGATTTCTTAAAACTACCTCTAAATAACTAGCTGTGATGACAGTAGTAAAACATAAATTTAATTCAGATCATAATTAGATAATAATAGCAAGTTGTCTATTTAAAATCCATTGAAATGGATGATTTTACTACATATAAATTATTCTTCAATAAAGCAGTTAAAACTATAGGTAATGCTTCCTATCAAACTATGAGAAAAAGATAATTAAAGTAAAAAATGCCCAAAGGAACAGCCAGTTCACAACATACAAATAACCAATAAATATGTAAAGCATGGCTCATCCTCAGTACCAACCAGAAAAAAAATAGTATAACCAAAATGGGAGTCATTTTGTTCTGGAAATGTATAATATTTTAGAGATTATAGAATATTCTCCAAAGGACATAGCAAGACATATCAAATACTGATTTTAAGGATGAAAACAAATATGCCAGCAAGAGGGGTTTAGTGCCTAACAGCTCTTGCCACCAAGCCAGATGTCCTGAGTCTCCTTACAGAATCTATATGGCTAAAAAAGGCAACTAACGTGTTAGATGTCCTGTAACTACACATGCCCCATGATACATGCCTTATCCCCAGATGTTCAAAAAATGAATAATGCTTGTTCTGGTGTTTGTTTTCCTTTTCAAGTCAACATGTTGATAGCCTATCTCCAAATACTGTGAGTGATCTTTTCTAGCTTTTCTATACATTCTGTCCCTGATTCACTAGAAACACTTCAACAAAATCTGTCTCTACTTAATTTGTTTCTGTTATTTGTAACTACAAACCGCATGAGTACAGTATTAATCAGAGAGGACCTCTGGGGCCTTAAGGAAACATGAGATTTGTTTTGATGTACTTAGGCCTGGAGTGACAGACACTTTCTTTTGTGAGATCTGAGAGGCAACCTCGGTTAACCGATAGGAACAGTTTATGAAAATGGCATGAGCTGGTTGGTTTGTGGGAATCTACTCCTGATGATGGTGGAATGGCATGTTCATCCTTAACAGCAAGAGGGAGTGGCTTGGTCCTGGCCCAACTTCATGTGACAGACTTTGTTGACTTCCTATGGGAGCCCTTACCTGTTAGAAGCAGTGATGGGGGGGGGAGCGGGGAGGGGGAAGAGTGGAGGGGAGCAGGAGGGGAGCCGAGGTGGGGGAGAAGGGGCAAGAGGGAGGACTTTGGTTGGAATGTAAATGAAATTTAAAAATAAATAATTTGAGTATTGTATCTCTCACAATGAAATAGTAAGAGAATGTGTAACAGATAAGACTGTAAAAACTTCACCCACTCCAAGACAATGATGAGATCTGAGCCCGATATGGGTACCTTTTAAATAGACCCAATGAATGGTGTCTAAATATCACATAGAAGTCTAAACAAAGGAGGGAACTTTATTTACTTTTATTTTACATAAGTCCTTAGAGCAAACATTAGATAATTTTGATATGTTATGTATCGTATATATAAGTGATTTCCCTCCTCTGTTTACACCCTTGTGCATAGAAGGAGTTGAAGCCAGATAATTAACAAAGGTTTCTGGGGAGGGTAGAGCATAGAGAGGTATCTGCACACTTCAGCTCCTCTGACTGATGACTTGAATTCTCTGTAACCACTCCTGGCTGATGGAATTATCTTGTAAAATGAAGCCATTTCTCCTTCTGCCTCTGACTCTCCAGTTCCTCCTGTCACTACATGTTAACTCTAGTTTCCAACACTGAGCAAGAAGAATGCAGGAAGAACCAAATAACAACAACAACAAAATCCCATATGACTAGCATGGGTAGCATTGTCATTTTGTAATAATTTCCATATTACAGTACCTTGGGAAAATTCCATAAGATAAGTGTACAATGGATTCTGATAGTGATAATACAATAAAACCTTTCTTTCTTCTTTCTTTTTTTAATGGAAATAGTCAATACAATGGTTTTTACTATAATTAGAATAAAATAAAGACTCCTGCAGCACAGAAATAAAAGGTCAGCATTAGCACTTCTCGTAGTAGTACAACCAGCACCCACCACAGGAGCATGGCTATTCTGAAAGTGATGTTGCTCGGGGAATCATTTGGCTCTGCTTTCCTGAACCTAACTTTCTAGGCTTTCATGATTACATGTGAAGTCTATATCCTCCCTCACAAATTCTTGATATTCATTTAGGCATGTGTGTGTGTGTATGAGAGAGAGAGAGAGAGAGAGAGAGAGAGAGAGAGACAGAGAGAGACAGAGAGACAGAGAGACAGAGAGACAGAGAGACAGAGAGACAGAGAGACAGAGGGGAGGGAGAGAGAGAATGCTACCTCTGTGTGCATCCTAGATTTAGAGTTCCAGGCAGTTGTGAGCCACCGGACTTGGGGGCTGAGAACTGAATTGAGACCATCTGAAAGAGCAGAAAGCAGTCTTAACTGCTTAGCCATTTCTCCACTCCCTGGTATCTGACGTTTTCCTTTTGAGCATAAGGTAATGGATAATAATGGTTGCTTATTTATGACTAGTACATGGAGTTCACAGGGGAGGCAAAAATGTTAAGCTCGTTGCCAATTAATAAAATGTTTTATAACATATGAATATTATTGTAAGTAGTAGTAGAATTTCTAATAGAAAAACATTCATGTAAAATTGCTTATGTGTATCTGAATTGTAATAAATACATATTGGATCTTTTATTAAAGGAAAAAGCACACTTAGATGTTTGACTTGTTTATTTCTTTCATTTTTGTTTAGTTGTGTTTTGTTATGCAAGAATATCAGTATGTAATAGCATACTATCTTGAAACTAGGTAGCAACAGTAAACTGCATCTCAAATAAAGCTATACAATGAGAAGGATAAAGACACAATTTCCCACCGTACACTGCTCCAAGATAAATTTTTAAGTACATGTGAGGTTAAAATTCATTGTGAACTTGGCTAAATTAGAATTACTGTGGAAACACTTCTCAGTGTAAACTCAGGAGGAAAGACCCAGTCTGAACATGTGTGTCACTATATCATGGACTAGGCCGTCTTGAAGTGGACAAAAATGGGAAACAAAAAACCTCAACTTCGTAAAAGTGGAAGGTAGAATGGCGGTTGCTAAGGGCTAGGAAGGTTGGGAACACGGAGGATGTTGTCAAGTGGCAAAATTTCAGTGGGTCAGGGTGAATTGTGTCTGGCAAACTTTCAGCAATGTGGTGTTAGTTAAAAATGGATTCTTATTATGATTTTCTACAGGAAATTGATCTGAATTATCTAAGTGTTTCCATGTTTTAAAAAATTACTTATAAAAATTACTTATCAAGTAGGTGAAGATATGTTATTTAGTCTGAGGATATTGAGCATTTTGCAGTATCCATACACACTTACATTATTTATACCTCCTGAATTTTGTAATGCTTAACTTCATAAAGAGTTTGTGAAATTGACAAGTAGTCATCGTTCCATGGCAGTATGTTGTCTACTGATTTAAGTTCTATGAAAGGTAATGTATATTTAATTAGAAAAAAGTTCTATGCTTCTCTACTTCTGCCTTCTTAAGAAATATACAACAGTTTATTATTTCTTTATAATTTAAAATACACATTTAAACCAAACTTAATGTAGTGTTTGCCCAGATAGTTTGTTTTCCTAACTTCTGTTTTAGGAACTTTATGTAATTACATATGTTCTATCAAATGTCAAATGACTGGGCTGCATATTTGTTTATAGAGAATGTGTGTGTGTGTGTGTGTATTTAAAATATCCCTATGTAAAGATCTAAAAAATAGTGCTAAAATATTTTGAAGTGCAATAAAAAATCTACTTCCATTTTATTTACAGTGTCTTGACAATTTGTTAGTTCTAATTCCTGTAAGCATTTTCTTATTCTTTCTAAGATTGAGGTGTTGTGTTAGCAGAACTGCAGGTGGGAGAATCTAAGGATTTTTTCTTCCCATTTCATTGGTAATTATAAGCAGGAGGTAGTCACAGCTCAGTTACTCATTGTAGGTGTGTGCTTGGTTTAGGGGGGAGGTGTCCTATTATCCATAGAGCAAGAAAATGACACCTAGTACAAATCTAAAAGTTTTTCAATTAAGCCAAGTAATTAGATTTTGGAATGTATCCAGTGAACTTCCACTAAACACTCTAAATGAGGATGCTCAATGACATTTCTTTAAAGGTTGTGTATAAATTATAAGTAAAAATAAAACAATGTTGCTGATGTCCAGTGAATGCAATTGCTACAGATGTTTTTCAGCTCCTAAGAAGGAACATCTTGGTTTCTAAATCTCTCTGATAATATTTTCCATTGAACTTTATAACAAAATTATAGTTATAAAAGCACCAACATTGGATAGCAATAAGTTTTCATAATATAACCGTAATTCTTAAAAGGGAGTGGGCTTTATGCCCAACAGTAGTGAGTCTCAATGCATAACAGAAAGCAAGTTCCTACAAAACTATGCCATTGTGTTTTTGGATAGCATGTTTGAGACTATGTAAATAAAATCATTCAGTTTTTTCTTGGCATTAAATTTTCTGGTAATAAAATATTTTTAAAATAATTAAAAATAAGATTTTTACATAAATCAAAGATGAATAGACTGAAGGGGGCCCAATGTAAGTTCCAAAGTAGCTCTAAGATTATGTTATGAATATAGGTTACCTTTGAATTTAATACAACATTAGGAACAGCTCACATTTGCTTTGCCCTTCTATTTTTCACCCATTTCTTTATCTTCTTTTATTTAATTTTTATTTCTTTAGAAGATCACAACATAGTGCGAAAGTTCTATGTTATCAAAGAGAATCAATGTTAGCAGTGATGAAAATTATTTGCCCAATGAAAACTATATTTATTATTACAACTGAGAGTGCCTTTCATGATAGAATGGAAGTGTGACTTGTGAATGAGAAGATATGAAGCTATAGAGACAGAAACACCTTCTAATCCACAAAGACAGATTTCTATTATCCACTGCTAAGGGCAATGTACTAATATGTATCACAGCCTTAGGATGTTGTCTAACGCTCCTACAAATACATAATTGTCCCCAAGATGCCCTGTTATTTTCTGTCAACCATTAAAAATAGAAAAAAATATTAGAGCCAGAAATAGATGGAGTGTCAATATTAAATGGTACTTACACTTTCAGAGAGTTTTAGCAGCACACTAGAGAGTAAGAAAACAAGGAACACAATGTGTGATTTGTACATTGCTGGGGAACACATTTTTACCCTTTAAAGTAACAAAATGAAAAAGAGTCAAGAATGGAAAAGAAACACAAATACAAAATGCTCAAAATGGCCAATGTAAATGTTACTCAGCAAAATGTTTTCTCTCCCTAAATAAAAGACAGTAAAAACTGATAATTTCAGAAATACAAAATGAGTGTCACCATGTCAACATAAAGACGGATATTTGGACTGAAGGAGAGAAAGAAAATGACCAAGGCCTCAAGGTCACTCTGTCTACCTATTCAATATGGCTCCAACTTTTTCCAGAGAAACCCTTCAGTTGGACACACACAGCTGAGCATCTTCGTGTCTTTGCACTGAAACTGGGTGCTGTGTTCAGCAAAGTCCATTAACTTGTCATTGCTAGAAGATAAAGGTATTACCATGGTTCTCAGTGAAGGTCCCTTCCCACAGAATTATTATAGTTTTGTTACTTTTGCCAAAAAGGAAATGGCACATCATTTCGCCTACCAGTTAAGCCAGTCTCTATGGCACTACAATTTGTTAAAGCAACAAGGATCCAGCAAACAAAATAATTAATATTCTCCAGCTCAGTTTGTTCTGTCACCTAGCATCCATTTTTATATAAGAATAAATCATTTACAGTTAATATACATGATTTTCTTATTAGATAAAGGACCCACTATTTAGGTAATTCTGGGCATCTAATGAAGGGCAATGATCTTAAAATGATGATGGTTAACAATATTTAATTCTTGATGCACCCTTACAGTGGTTAGTGAATGACTGAATAATGTAAAAAAAAAATACTCTGTCCATAATCCTACTTTTTTTCCACAAAGCTATTTTTGCTTAAAACTCTAATTCTAAAGCCTATGTGGGAGAGGTGGATGCTTGTTTTATTGCTATGGATGAAAACCATGTACTATTATGTAACTGCTTTAAAAGGGTTTTGTATTTGGAAAACTTCAGTGTTACTGGGGAATTTAGATATCTAGGGAAGATAAGTTGCATACTGGTAGGAAAGAAGCCTAGATGGCTCTGATATGACTATATCCTTTCTCGCATGACTTCCATTAATTTTAAACTTAGTTCCTACCCCCTCCATATATCCTTCCACTGCAACTGATGGTCATAAAGAGGGGAAAACACTAGATTTATTGGAATGGAATGACTTTCCATGTAGAACTTCAGGGTCATGTCCCACCTTACAGTATTAAATATAACAAGAGAAAAGCTGTCCATGAGAGAAAATAATGTAGCAGAATACTGCTGGTAGATAAGGACCTACTTCTTGAAGTGTTTTACTTTTTTATTTATTTTAAATAGTTCAGTATCTATGTCACGCATATAAACCACCCTCACCCCATCCTTCCTACAATCCTTACACACCTTTATTTCTCTCCACAAATCTCTGACGCTCATGTTGATTTATTTTACACACACCTCTTGATACACTACTCATTGAAATTAACCAAGACCATCTGTGTGAGTTTCAATTTGAAGTTACATGCTGGAGCCCGATGGCTCAGCAGTAGGTACACAATTAGACAAATGATTTCCCTACTCCCAGATTCTATTAATAGCCAAAAATTCAGAGATAAAAGGCAGGACTCTGGGAGCCCTAGTCCTCTTCCCTTTTCTGATTATTGATAGAGGTGGTCCTGTGAAAGCCCTCTACATGTAATTGCAGTTGTTGGGTAAATGTTGTACAGAATGGAGTTTTATTGCTCTTCCCTATCTTCCTGCTCTTCCACACTGCTTCTCTCCTACAGTGCTCTCTGTTCCTTAGAACTAGTGGTGTAAGTGATTTTATTAGGACTGAGCCCCTAACTGTGTCTCACATCCTCTGCTTCACTTGCCACTGTACACAGTAGGGAAAGTCTTCTCTGATTAAGATCGACTGCTTTGTCTGTTGGTATTTATAACATAGCTATTGCCAAGCCAATTTAGTTATCAGAAAACTTCTTCTCAAATGGAATACTTGCTCCAGACCTGGGTTGTTAGTCAGGTTACAGCACTCAGTATTGGCAGTGAAGTGGATGTTGATTCCAATCAAATATCTCTGGAGGGACTATTATGCTAAAACTCTCTGAAAGTGTAAGTACCATTCAATATTGACACTCCATCTATTGCTGGCTTTAATAATATTTTTTAAATTTTTAATAGATGACTGAAAATAACAGGTCATCTTGGGGACAATTATGTATTTGTGGGAGAGTTAGACAATATCCTGAGATATGGTGTTGATCTATAATCAGGAGTAAGTTAGAATGTACTGAGAAATGTGAACATCTATTTAATAAACTGGAAACCACAACAAACAAGTTGTGATCAATCTGTGGTACAAAAGACCTAAGAGGAACTCAGGAAGTGGACTATTGCCAGAGAAGCCACTTGTAATGATGTATTTTATAGTTTGTGTTCTCTCAAGGTAATCTAACACTTCTATAAACCCCCAATGACTTCCTGAAAGAAACTCTTCCGCATTTTCTTTTATGTGTTTCAAGTTACTGCCTGTTGTTACATGATGTTTTTTCTCTCCTGATGAATCAAATGATCTCCAAACATGTATTCAACTTTAAACTGTGGGGAAGTCCTGTGCTATAAGAAGGAAAAAGAGGCCGGGTGGTGGTGGCGCATGCCTTTAATCCCAGCACTCGGGAGGCAGAGGCAGGCAGATCTCTGTGAGTTCGAGGCCGGGCTGGATCGATAGCCTCCAAAACAATACAGAGAAACCCTGTCTCGTAAAAACCAAAAAAAAAAAAAAAAAAAAAAAGGAAAAAGAGCCATGAAATCATCAGGACCAGGAGACCTGTATTTCTTTCCTTCCTTACTAACAAAGAGCAGTATTCATCAGAGGGGAAATAAATCTGATAGCAGTTTAGTATATTCCAGTTCTGTCTAAAAAGTAAAACAGGTGATAAAATATAAGGCAAGAAAACAGAATGCATATTTTTGTCCAATGCTATATAATTCTGAGCAACCATTTGCTTCTTGAAGACAAAGACAGCAAATAGAACCAACTCTTGTAGTGTGCACCGCTTTACACACTACTTCTCTGGTTCTTTTTGCCAATATGCTGCTAAGAAGTACATACTGAAGTGCAGTGGCTATTTTTAGCAATCTCTGTGTGTTATGTATGAGTTAACAATAACTAACTAATAATGAAAAGAATCAGAATTTCTGGTGACATTGTAGTTACCTTGCTCATCTCACTATATAAGACAAAACTCTATCACAGAAAGCAATTAATAATTGATGCTAGGAAATGCATGTCAGTTTCTAGGTAAAAGATAAAATGTAGACATTTTAAGGTCATAGACAAAGACAACAAAAGCTCATAGACAGATACTATGTGCTGTATTATATATATATATATATATATATATAGTCATGAAGGAAATCAAAGATAAATAATTGCATTTCTTGTATTGAATTATATAATTATTGTGCAATCGTGGCATACAGTTCCCTAACTTGACTTCAAGAAAGATATTTCAAAGAAAGTCACACTTATACAATGACTTTAAGACATTTCCCAATTAGTAAAGAGAGACATGAAAGCAATAACTCAGAAAGAAATACAGACAGAGGCCTCTGTATGAGAAGGCATCCGTTCTTACAGGCATAATGGAGAGTGATGAGAACAAGTGTCTCATTTCAACTGGAACCTTACACATGAGAAACAGAGTGAATTTAAGGCAGATCAGGCTGACGAAGCCCAGGGTAAGACATACTGAGTAGCTGATCTTGATCCTGGGGGAAAGTTTTAAAGAATATCATAAGCCTGTAGTGCAAGGAAAAAGTTGCTTGAGTTAACATTTGAATTGATAGCTAAATAGATTTTTCACCTTTTAGCCCCAGTAAGCTATTTCAGTGATTTCTACAGATAGCCATCTCTGAAAACATGTATGCTTATGATAACTTAATGAAAAATTAAGTCTGTTGCCAAAGTTCCTGAGGAAGACAGAAAGACTTGGAGATGCTTAGCAGATGATAGTGGAAATGCAGGTGTGCAGAATAAGGGGCAGGCAGAGATTTCAAATGAGCAAAACTCTGATTTCATAGAAACAGAAGAAAAATAACTCAGGCACTGAAGGAAGATGAAATCAGAATTTATATAACTTTTGTAAACTATACCAATTGAGTATGATAAAAAGTCCTATTAAAGGGGAAAAAGAGGAACTGGGGGATATTTGTCTCCAGTAACTTTAATACATTGTTATTTACACCCAAGTTTCAAAATTAAAATACACTTCTTCAGTTCCTAAAAAGGCTTAGTATAGTATTATAGTTAAAGTATAAAATGTTTGATGAGTAAACCCACCAGCAATAGACATTTAGTAACCATCTGTTAGATATATAATGAATAACCCCTATAATATATTGTTGCTTAATAGAAGGTGTAACATCTTGAAATAAGGTAGAGAAGTACTGCAGATATTCATTGTTATTGAATGAAATAAGGTGAGTAGTAAAAGGGAAATGAAATATAAAAGAATAACAGAGTTTAAAATAGTCTATTTGCAAGGTAATTTTAATAAGTTATCAAGTTATGCCAAAATATTTTATTTAAGTCAGTAGTTTTAACATCTTTAGTAATGAAAATAATGTATAAAGTGCACAAATAAAATGCTGTAATACATCCTAGAAGCATTTTTACCAGGGTGTTAATGACCTGCTTGAGTTAACACCTTGGGCTTTGCCTCCAGCCTTAAAAATATAGTCAATTATTACTTGTTCAAATCTTCACCAGCATGTCTTAAGTAGACTAAATATACTCTGAGGAGAGGTAAATATTATACTATTTGGTTTTCATTATGGTGTTCTAAAGTCATAGTTTTATTCACAATTCAACTGTAGTTTTGGGTGTGCTGTAATGCATCTGTAAGTGTAAATCATGCATTTGTGATAGTATTCAAGTTTCTTGACTTTAAATCTACTTTGCACTCAAGTAATACCAGAGTCAAATGTAGATTTAAAATATTTTACATGCTTAAATATACATTCTTATTAATTTTCCTTTTGGTCCAACTGTATTCTTAGATCATAACTTTTGAGATGATATTAAAACATTTATCTCACAATAAACCAAGGAAACAAGTATTTTAAAGCTATTAGCAAAGTATAATGGGAATATGTAGCATTCAGAGACAATTTCATGCACATAAGAAATGACTGTTCATTTGTTCATTTTTTGGACTAAGTACTCCTCATTAGCAATAAAAGAAATGTATATTTTCAGTTATTCACAGGAATACTTTTATGAAAAGAGTGCAATATTTAATATGCAAATAGTCAAGGTATTGTTGCAATCTTAGTTAAAACAAAGGTAGATAAATCATGGATAATATCTGTGTAAGGAGCAATCTGTTGGCATCTCAGAAAAAGGATTGCTATGATGTTATGGAATTCTTGAAGTTGTAAGACAGTTAATATCAGGCAAAATTTGTCAAATGAAATTACAACATGATTTATATAAATGAAAATATTAATGAGGTTATAATGGGGATAACAATAACATCTATATAGGTGAATTTCAGTTAAGCACATAAAATTTACTATAATAATAGTAAATATTATGCTAAAATTATTTTACTTAATATTAAATTAACTATCTTAAATAGAATGACAATTAGATAAAGAGACAGAGACTAAGACAGTATCTTTTGCCTATTTTCTAGCTAGGTAATGGCAATGTTTATTTTGCCCTAATTACATGTCTATTTCTTAACATTTTAATGAGACAGTTACAGCTTTATATAGGAAAAATTGTTGTGCAAGCATGTGTCTTCAAGTATTTTATGTAATAATATTGGTATCATGACTTAATTATAAATACTTGTGTTTTTAACCATAATGTTGTAGTTGCATGTATTGTATCATTACTGTAATTAAATCAAGAGTGCCTTACATGGAAACCCATCTCATTTGCCAATGGAAGGTTGCACTGTTGACTTCTATCAAGAAGAAATACTATTAAAATACTGTATACTAGTGGCAGAATCAAAAATAAAATTGATTTGTGTGACCAATAGAAAGATGATATAGATTTGTCAAAAACTCAGTAAATTTCAAAAACACTTATATGTTTAAAATGGACAAGGAAGTAAAGGTGGCAAAGACACTTGTAAATGTTCGGGAGATCAATAGATTTATAAAAGCAAGAATTCCTAAGCTTGATCCCCAACTATTAAGGGACAGGTACAGCAGGGACCTTGTTTATAAACTGATCGCTGGAGAGGCAAAGATGATAAGGAACCTTGGGGATCACTGACTGGCTAGCCTCACCTAATTTAGTGAGCTCCGGGAGAATGAAGAGACACTGTACATATACAAGAATGCAAATGCACATATATACACACATGGAAACATCTATGATCTTAAGTTTAATCCCCAAAGATGATGGTACTATGTATATATGGGAAACAAGTGAGATTCAATCTAATATCTGGATCAAAGAAATTCTGTGATTATGTGGCTGCTCATAGAAGGTGCATGGAATACAGGCAAGTAACAAGTTTGTCAATGAAAAAGGTGGTTTTAGCTAAAAGACAGAAATGACAAAATGTGCTTAGGTGAAATTAAAACCATGTATGGAAGCTTGACACAGAAGGAAAACAGAAATGCTATAATAAAAATAGCAGGAAGTGAAGCTTTGCAGAGCAGTGATCAGTGTCAGTAAATTAGGCTTTTGTAATAAATATCAATAGAGTAGTTTCTTAAAGTATTCATGGCCCATTAAAAACTTCAACTTGAAAGTAAAAGGAAACAGTGGGTTCTCAGCAGAGAAACACCATGACCATGTTTGTGCTTTTGTGAACTTGATTGTTGCAAGTGTGCATAGGATGGATTGGATTGTCATGATAACCTGTCAAGGGGTTGTTACAGAAATCTAGAAGAAAGTACGAATGGACTTGAAAGAATTTGTTTCAGTGAGGAAGGAAAGGATGTAATCTAAGAACTGTTTGGAGTTATGGTGGACAGCTTCAGTCCATGTAAGTACAAAGATTATCTGAGAAAGATAGTAAAGTTGGTCACCAGGTTTGTGATTAAGTAACATGATGCTTCTAGGTGGTATTATTAACCAACATGTGGGGAAAAAAGATTAGCAGGACTGGGGATGAAGGAAGAGAAGACACTCTTATATATGTGGGTATTGTTGTCAGTTCATTTTTGTTCCTAAAACAAAATACCTGAAACTGCAAAATTTATTTAGTTTTATTTGACCCAAACTTGATGTCTGATGCATCTGGATTATGACTTACGAGGATATGCTTGCTGCATCATAATATGGCAGAAAGTTACACATGGCAGAACAAAGTAAATTAGCTGCCATTATCTTTATTCTTCTAATAAATTCACTAACACAAAGGTGGGGGCCTACTTTGGTATCTCATCGAATCCTAATTACTTCCCAAGGGTCATTATCGTAGATATTTGGGGTTTGAATTCCCAACACATGAATTTTAGAGGACCTGTCCATGCTAGTATTGCTGGTGCTTTTAAGTATGTCTGTCCATTAAGAATTTGGAAATGATTTCTAATTATAACGTAATATAACTAATGTTCATATATTGTCTATACCTGTCATACTTAGCTCAAGGTTTTAATGATCTCCGTAAGGGTTTCAGTGTTTTTCCCAGTATTATGAGCACTCTATGATTTATTTGGTGGAATCCTGTCAATGAAAGATAATGAGATCAAAGAAAAAAATGTAAAATGTATGTTATAAAAACATAACTATTTGTTGCTTATAAATATTATCTTTTTTGATCAATAAGTATAAGCTGGAAAGAAGACAATGAATTTTCCATATTGACGTGTCTTTCTGTTCTGAATGAAAAGTTATTCAAAAACATACTTTTAAAATTTCGAGTAATAAGGCACTTGACAAGATCCCAGAGCTTGCTCATTAGCAGTTGCGGCTGGATATTAAGTCTGTTTCTAGTTGTATATGGCAGACCACAGCTGGAATCTTTGCACTTTGGGCCTGTGTCTGGAAGACTGCACTGAGTTTGGAGCCAGTTCAAGCTACTCAGTGAAGCCCAGACCAGAGTGGGCTACAAAATGAAACAAGAAGAAGAAGAAAGAAAATAAAGGAGGAGGAGGAGGAGGAGGAGGAGGAAGAGGAAGAAGAGGAGGAGGAAGAGGAACAAGACCAGACAGAGGAGGTGAAACAACCCATGCTCACTCAAGGTAACCATAATTAAACTTGGGGGTCAAAAAATCCATAAAAACAGAGAACCACTGTTGCACCTGCTGTGTAGCCTGCATCCGAGAATGTAGCGAGGTGGTCGGGATAGATGACACAGAGACCGGTCGGTTGCTTTAAGAAAACTTTATGCTTCCCCAGTCAGCTTAGGAGGAGAACTCAAGTTCGCTTAGGAGAGAGAGCTCCCCAAGAAAAAAGAGCTTCCCTTTTTAAGGACTTCTGCCATCCATCTACCTACAATTCTTTCCAGACTTCTCACCCTCCTGGCTGGTGGTTTTATCTCTGGCCCCAGAATCGGGGAGAAACTGCAGGGGGGACAGGAAGAAGCATCTAGTCGTAGGGGGTGTCAAAGTCATGGTGTTTCAGTGAATGAGCCCTTATCTGAGCCCTATCAAGAGCTTTATAGCACTGAATTGTTTTCAGTAAACATCTCACAGCAGCCTGCTCCCAGGCTGAAGGGGAAGTGGGTTTCTGCTCAAGGTCTGGTGTCCCCACAAACCACCATCACCAAGGATGTGAGTATGATGAAGACAAGGAGTGTTTGTAGTGGGGAGGAAGCTGATAAGAATTAGGAATGACATTGAAAATCACCAGATTTAAAATCCTTTATCTACACCTATGAAAACTTCAAGGAATCAATTAAAAAGAAAAACAATACTGGCCATAGTGATGCACAAGCTAGTAACTGCAGCACTTGGGAAATTAAACATAAGTGAATCAAGAATTCAAGGACATCATTAGCGACACAGTAGATTCAAGGATAATTTGAACTACACAAGACAATGTCTCAAAGAAAAAAAGAATGAGAAAAAGAGAGAGGAGAGAGAAATGCAGTGGTTAATGATATTAAATTATAGGTAATGACCCAAAATATAAATTACAAAACCACATTGTAGATGACCAAATTGCAATCCTCAGGAGTTGAGTATGTATTCAGCCAAAGTAACTGCACAATTGCTGAGCAGAGCCTGAAGTAGCTGGATTACATAATGAGAACTTTTAACAGATTTTAGGAAGTAACTTTCAATCCCTTTGAACAAGAGTTTAAATTTGACTACACAATTTTCACAACTCAAATTTCTTGGTTATGAAGTGTAGGTTAAGGTACTCAGAAAAACCCTTCTGCTATAGGATCTAAGCAAGAATCTGCCGGGAGACCTTCTTAACACATGAAGTAGGATCAATATCCACCTATAAAGTCACAGGAAGGATGGCCTCCAGGATTTTCAAGCCTTACACCAACCTCTTGGTGCACAGGTCTTTGTCTTTTAAAGAACAGTGATGACTCTCCTGGCAGCAGAAAGCTCTATGTTGTGTTAGAAAGGAATTTGTTTCAACACAGTAAGAAATGCTCGATATCAGGTGTCAGAGTACAGCCTCTTTTACTCTTTGCTTTGTGTATCAGTTATTTCAATCTGTCCCTGTACTATCTTTTAATTATTTATTTTATGTGTATGAGTTTTTTTGTTTATCACATACATGTCTAGTACTTGTGGAGAAGGGAAGCAGGCACAAGATCCATTTTAATTGTGGGTGGCTATGAGCCATCATGTGTGTGCTGAAAACAAACTCATAACCTATAGAAGAGCAGGTCGGTGCTCTCTATAGCAGAGGCAGGTCTCTGTTCCCTTTTATAAAAAGTTTGCCTGAGACTTTTTTTTAAACTAAGACAATTCAGTTCACAATTCCAGATCATACCTGCTGTAAGTTAGTTCTTAGGTTAGTGTTTTAATGAGGGTATATCTCCATTGAAAAAAGTTTTGCTATTAATATGCAAACTCTAGATGCTCATCCCTAATCAGAATCGCTGTTTTACTGGATAGATTTTTTAAAAACTTCTTAGAAACCAAAAGGAAGAAACCAGTGTTGCTGTGGTTTATTACTATGACACACATGTAGAGCATACAGAGTGAAAAATATCCTAGAAAAAGTTAAATATGCCACATGTACAACAGATATATACATGCACTTCTTTAGTCTTCTGGGTTGATGATTAAATTCAGAAGATTCATAAATACCTTAACAGGACACTCAGCATTAAAATCAATAACCCCATCCATCTTTTATATTACAATAGTTAATGGAGTTCTCTTTTATCTTCTAAGTAAAGATGAGATGACAATAACAACAGCAAAAAAATATTCATTAAAGGATGACAGAGCAGACGCTAAGAAACTCAGACTCTTGAGTGTCTCACCTACAACAAGTTCAGAATTGAAACAGTATGAAGAACTAAAACTCAAAATTAAGGATTAACCCCAAGACGTTGCCCACAGTCTCTGTGATAAATGATAAACAGATTATTCTGCCTGTCAGCATATTACATTTTCCCTGTCTAAAGTACTATCTATTTGGATCAATATGGAATGAAAAATACGACGATTTAGGTATGATTTAATGAAATTTATTTATTCAGTCATGAACCACTTATCGCCCATTATATTGATGATCATGTTATAGATTTGGGGGGGTTTAAGTATGGAAGAAAAAAATTCTTTTAGTAATCAATATGGTTCTTTTACATACTGAATGACACTTTAAGAAATGTGTGTATAATTCGCAGTGCATGATGAAAGTAGATGGCTATAAAAATGAAATTTTTAATCTAACATCTCTGAATTGTTGCCCATATCATAGGAATTTCCATTAGTCAAGTATATCAGGTTCTAATACAATGATGAATGCAGCAGTGCACGCATTGGCTAGTTTATCAATGACCTTACTATTTGCTGAGGGTTACTCATCACACCTTCCCCTGAGTAAAAGGCTGCCTGGCATTCCACCCCCATTTCTAATACTCAGTGAGAATACAAACCTATTATGGCTCTTCTAGACATTTCTGAAACACACAGTACTGTGAATATCATTTCTATGAATGAATCAGGATAAATTCTCCACATACATCACAAGATTTTTTATTTAGTTTTTTGAACACATACCTTACCCCAGACATTAGTTTGGAACAGTGCATTCCTACAGAATACAATGTAGAGACTTTTTAAATCAGAAAATGGAGTGCTTAATTACATCATACTTCCAATCCTCAACAGAAAATCACTATTTAATATTTTAAGCATATCACAGTTCATTTCAAAAATTCACATATAGTATGTAATTTTTGTCACTGGTGTGATTGAGAAGCAATAAATATTTTTATGCAACAACAAATCAGAAGTTCAACTTCAAAAGTTCCTGTTGGCATTCTGTTGTTTGCTCTAACTCCCCTCCAAAGAGTTCTACATTACCTTAAAACATCATTCTGTGCTTTTTATATGCATACATTACACTTATCTCTAGCATGAGTTTGAAGACTATTTGCTTTTACATAGGATGAAATAAAATAATATAGAAGACAATATCCCAGAGATCAGGTCCCACATTCCTATATACATATAAATCTCCCCTCTTTTTTTCTTTTTCTTGTGGTGGTTAGAAAGCGAAAGGAACATTGGGGACTGTCTCAATAAAATAAATGACATATAAAATAAACAACTGCGTCTTTGATAGAATACTTAATCTTTAGCATAAACCTTAAACCAAATCACAGTTGTTAACACTCAACATTTTAACAAAGTACTGAATTTAATGCAACATTGGGTTACATACTTTGGCTCCAAAGTTAGCTTCATTATAATTTTAATTACAATGAAGCTAACTTACATTTTTTATAATGTACAACATGTTGTGAAATATATATATATATATACATATATATGCATTGTGAAAGGTTAAATTTAGCTAAGTAACACATGACTTCCTTCACTCACTGGGAGTTTGCTAAGTGAAAGCACTTATCCACTCTACATTCAAGATGGTAATACATTATCATGAACTGTAGTATCTGGCTATGATATATATCTCTTGGAAGAAAAAAACACTCTACCTAAGTTTAGCTATTTATCCTCTAAGAAATGTCTTCCCATCCTCTACCTCCAGTTTCCCTCTTTGGTGGTCTTCAGGACACTAGTCTCAAACTCAATGAAATAAAGAATTTTAGATCTGAAATTATGCAGTTTCCTTCTATTACTGGTTTGTTTCATTCAGCATAAATGAAGAAATATATTCCCTCTTCTTCTGGATAAATCTCTCCCCATTACCATTCTTCATGCTCCTATCTCGCTTGCACACGAACCAGTTAAAGATGGCGCCAAGGAGAAGTCAGGAGTGCAAGTCCTATGATGTTTACAAAAAAAGGGTGATTGGTCGCAAAGATCAAACCAGATGAGGTCACTACCTGCATGACTCCTGTTCACTAGGTAAAGTGTAGGGCACCTAGGTGTATGATAGACTGACCTTTAAAACTATTAGCTCTCTGCTTTCCCGCTCTGTGGTTTTTTGGCTTTAAAAGATGCTTGCTATTCCCACAGAACAGACATTTATGGTAGTTGATGTTAAGGATTGCTTCTTTTCTATACCGCTACATCCAGAGGATTGTGATAAATTTGCCTTCTCTGTTCTTTCACGTAATTATTCCAAATCTGATCAACATTTTGAATGGGTAATGCTGCCACAAGGAATGGCTAATAGCCTGGCTTTCTATTAACAGTATCTTGCTACTCTCTTAAGGCGTATGCTAAAGTCAATAATTCAATAATATATACATATATGGATGATTTAATTTGGAGAATTTGGGATCCAGCATATCTGGAAGGTTTTGTGGCCCAGGTACTCCAATTGCTTTAAAAAGGGTGCTTTACTGTGGCCTCTAGCAAACCGATGTTACTCATTTTCCAACTTTTGGCAAACAAAAGTATGTTTTTGTCTCCACAGAAACGTATTCAGGGCCTGTTGGGCCACTGTGCATCTGGGAGAAAAGATCCAACATACTCATGCTCACTTCCTCCAGTGTTCCACAACTCTATGATTACCCACACAGGTTAAGGCTGATAATGGTCCTTGCTTTGCCATTAATTTCATGGCAGAATTTTTTGATAGATGGCACAGAAACCATACTACAGGATTCCCTTACAACCCTCAGATACAAGCACTTGTAGAAAGAAACCATCAATGTCTTAAAGGACAACATTTAAAAAAAAACGGGGAAATCACCTTCTATTTACAACTAGGAATGGCTTTATTTACTATTAATATTTTGAATTCTTCTAAGGGAGTAACTGAATCTAAGTTCCAAAAACATTGGGGCCACATAAACCCTGAACCCCAAGGTAAGGTCAAACGGAAAGACCCTCTAGCATCCCAGTGGAGGGGCCCAGACCTGTTAATTACAATGGGAAGAGGATTTGGATGTGTCTTCCCCATAGAGGAGGAAGTGCTCATCTGGCTTCAGACCAGAGATCTAAAATTCCTGCCTGTTCCCACAATGAAGGAGGATGACCAAGAACAGGTTGACCAACAAGGAGAAGAAATGACAATGATGGTCAAGGCTCATCTTCCAAAATAAGAGGGCCAATAAAATGATACCTAACCATTTCCAAGGGCACTGGACTCTTGAGAAGCTCTTAAGTTCTTTAAAAATTACAGATGATGTCCTGCTTCCTGACTGCTCTAACACTTGCTGCTGCTGCTACTGCTGCTGCTGCTGAGTGCTCCAGTGACCAAACAGCAGGACCCTCATCATCTCCAAAAGGTGACATGCATGGTGTTCAGTTCCACCAAAGTAGATGTCCTCAACAGCACGGTGAATGAGGCAGTCCCCCAGACCGGGTGGCCCATGATCTTCTTTGACCTCTATGACCTGGCATGAGGATCTTGGGACGTGAGAGACTGAACCTCTCTTCATCAAGGATGGTCTGAATGTGGAGAGCTACAGGGGTGCCACTTGCCCCATGTATCGGACCCCCAATCCCTGGGCTGCTCACATGTTCCCATTAGGGTAGCCTTATGGGACACTGACTTTTACATGTTCCTCTGGAACAATTGAACAGCAGTGGGCATATCCAGATGTAGTGGGGCAGACACCTTCTACTGTGCACAATGGGAATTTGAGAAAATGGGGACGGGCTCCTGGGTAAGAAAAAGTGGTCCCATTAAGGTGGAGAGGTTGAACCATTCCAAGCTCACCCAGAATCTTCTGTATGGGAAAAGTATGTCACATTGGTGTAAACACTTAAGATTACCCTTCTGAAGAGGGAAAGAGGATTCCCCATTGGGAGATTAGGATGACATGAGGGCTCTTACTACATTAAAAGGGACAAGACAAGGGTCTTTATCATTAGAAGAACTCTCCAGCCAACACAAAATCCCCAGCTCATTGATCTCTATCCTATTGGGTCCCTTTATAAAATAATATTAATTTGTGCATTTGAGCCTTGCCTTTTCAATAGGTTGGTCAGACTTATCAGAACAAAGACGCAAGATATTCTAACTGATGACCCCTTGTGTAGAATGTGATAGGCTCAAACCTAAGGTTATCTCCCTTTAGAGTGAAACTTGACAAAAGGTGCTAACCACTTTGAATGCCTATTCCTGTTAATGAACTTGATGTCTATAACCATCCTGGAGCCTTCATCCAGTGACTGATGGAAGCAGAGGCCAATACCCACAGTTAAACACTGAACTGAACCCATGGAACCCAGTAACAGAGAGGGAGAAGCGATGTTGCAGCAAGTTGGCAAAGAATGGACTGGCAAAACCAGCACAGACAGCTGATCTGAACAGGGGAGAGCTCTTGGACACCAGACTGACAGCTGGGAGGCCAGCATGGGACTGATCCAGACCCCCTGAGTGTGAGAGTCAGTGAGGAGGCCTGGGCAACCTATGGGGCCCTCAGCAGTGGATCAGTGTTTATCCCTGGCATACAAACAGACGTTGTGTGTCCGTAACACAAAGAGGAATGCTCTCTCAGCCTGGACTCTTAGGAGAGTGCCTGGACCCTGCCCTGAATGAAATGACAGACTCTAGATATCCCCTATGTGGAAGGAAGTGGCAATAGGGTGGGAGGCTGGGGGTATGGTGGAGGGGTGCTGGAGGAGGAAAGGGAGAGGGAACTGGGATTGACATGTGAAGCAAGCTATTTAAAATAAAAAAATACCATATGAAAAAAAAAGTTGAACCTCTGTGGAGTTGCCAAGAGGTATGTACTTTGAAATGAGGTAGGCCATGGTCTAAAACAAAAACGGGGAATCTGAAGGGCACCCAAGCTAGTTAAAGATGGCATCAAGGGGAAGTTAGGAGGGATAGTCCTGAGATGTTTACAAAAAAGGATGATTGGTTGTCAAGATCTAACCAGATGAGGTCACTGCATGAATGATTCATGTTCACTAGGTAAAGCATAGGGTGCAAGATAGACTGATTTTTAAAACCATTGGCTGGCTGTTTACCCACTCTGTGGTTTTTTGCTTTAAAAGATGTATGCTGTGGGGCAACAAGTGAATTTCTGCTTGACTAGACTCCCTGCAGGCATCTGATTATTGCCATGTTCCTGAGAGGCTGAGGAAAGAGTAAGCAACACACTTACCCTGCCTTGGACCCAGATCAGTCTTCCATGTTTGTGCTAACACCCTGCACTTTGCCACAAAGAACAGGATCACCATTGTATATTAATATAATTCTGGGTAAATTTAATGGACTTCAAATTTTTCATCTCCATAGAAATCATCCTATGTGATTCAAAACTGAAAAAACAGTTTTTTGATAAATATTTGAGATATATCAACTTAATTGATTAGTTTCAAAGCTTAACATTTCCTCACAATCTACTTCTGTAAATTTGTGTTATTTTTATCTGCTGACTTACCTCAAAAAAGAGAATGATCATTTAGTTAAATAGTTAAGGTAAAAAAAAACCCTGTACATTCTTATTCAATCACATCATGTCTTTTAAGTGTCCAAATTCATCTACTTTTATTTTATTATTTATTTCATTAAAAGCCAAAGAACTACTGATTTTCAAAAGGACTGAAATGGATGCCCCAATGTATATGACAGATACACCCAGTCTGTTTTACATATTGAAAAAAAAGCAAAGTTCTATAAGCTAGCTGCCTCATTCTCTATTTCTATCACATACACACATACACACACACACACACACACACACACACACATACACACACATACACACTGCACAAACATAAATTTTAACAGGGTAGGCATAGCAATACCCCAAAGATTTCACTGTCTCATCTTTCCCAATAGAAATTGAGGAAATTTCCCCAATTCTTGAGTTTAGATTCATCCATGTGACTTCCTTGCACCAGTAGCTGAAATTAGAAAAGACAGTGATTCATTTCATATCCCTGACATGCCTTTTGATTTTGTACCTGGCTTTTAGTACCCCTAAAGTCATGGAATGAGCTTATTCAGGCTGGAGTTTTTAATTTAATTCTATTGTGAAGTTTCACTCTTGGATTTCTACTATCAGCAAAAATAATGAAACTGAAACCCATCCCATTCTGCTCCCAGACAAACGTATCATTGACTGGAAGTTCTGGATGATCACAGATGGAAAGTATATGACACAAAAACAAAATACTTAATAGACTCTTACAGAGACATTTAAAAAATATCTAAAATCTCAATAACAGAAGCCAAGTATCATACTTTAGATAAAGGGTAATATATCAAGTTATTAAAAAAATAAAGCGATATTGCTTGACAATTTTAGACAATAAAATCATAACCCACCAGCAGGATAATAGGTAATATAACAGTAAAAGCATATATTAATGTGAATCAATAACATGGAGGAAATAAAGATTGCAAAAATATTCTATGCTTGATGGAAGCTACATTTTCACAAGTACCATCATGTACGTATTCCATAGTTGTGACTACCAAATGCAGCCTTTTATGAAAATCTCTACAGGACTTTTAAGAAATGTTGAGAACAGGGCTTCATGCTTGAGTTTATGATTCCTTGGGTCTTCTTTGAGATAAAGAAATCTCTATTTTTCATATAAACTCCTAATCATTGTGATGTATTTACAGGTCTGAGCATCACTATACCCTTGAAGATGAATCTGGTTCACCTTTACTTCTCAATATATAGAGCACTGTCTTCTTCATTCTTTCTTCTCACAGGCATTTTAGGAAGACTCTCTAAGCTAACAGCACTTTCCCTTTATTCAAGTACAAACTATTTCTCACAGTTGAAAGCACAGTTCCCTATGGGCTACAACTCCCCTAGCCAGAGATGTTTTGCATTGTTTTGCTGTCAATCATTCTTTCAGTAGTAATCGCCTATCAATTTCACAACTCCTGTCAAATGTTCTTATGGCACCCACGATTTATGTGTCAGGAACTGCCTTCCAGAGCAAGGCATCAGTTCTGAACACTGTTTACAGGACTAGGAGCCATCTCAGTGCCACGCTAGCAGTGATTACCCTGAATGCTATTGAGTAGTTTGAACAGCTTGAGATTCAGAGGCAATTCTCCCAGTACAATCATCAGACAAACTCAGTGTGCTGGCTTTCTTTTGCCAAAGGGGCGAACAAACAAGCATGTTAAAGTTCCAGAGGAGCTGCTCATAATTCAAAATCTATTCGAATGCATTCCAGTTGTATTAGGGTACTGCTGACAAATTAAAATGGTGCATGTATATAAGCTGTAAGTAACATGCCCATCACCTCATAACACTCCCCTCTTTTCTGTAGAGTGAAAGAACATTTAAGAGACATTCCTGTATCAAATTCAATTTCAAGTATATGGTGTACCATTAATTACATTTACAATGTATGAGATATACCTTAGTTTCCTAGAGCTTACTTATTTTTATCTTAAAAATGCACTTTTATTGCAAATTTTTTCATTTCCTTCAGCCTCTTGTCTCGGTAAAACACTACTGAAACCGATGACTCTAATTATGAGCTTTCTAAATTTTCAAAACTCAAATAATATTTGATCAGTAATATAATGTAACTGAGAGAGCTTGTGCTTGATCAAGCCTTAAATTGTGACAAAATGTTGTTTTTTGCTTGTTTTGTAACTGCAATTTTACCTTATCATCTGATCATAAATAAAAACATACAATTATTCATGTTATAATATTTCAAAGCAGACGCATTATTACATTAAATCAGATTTGGGCATTTTGGTAATTAATGAGTGAAAAACTGTTGATATAAGACAAATAAAACAAATTTCTAGAAATAGATTAACAATAGGTTGGTCTCATCTGAAATATTAAAATACTTTTAGACTATTGCTCCCTCATTTTTAGCATTCATTCTACTTTCTTTCCCACCAATATCCCCATAATAGCAAATAAAATATTTATGTTTTCCTCACCCCTAACAAACCTCAAGACAGTTGACACTAGAGCTGTAGGGTTTTAGAAGATACTGAGAGTCATTCAGAATATCCTGAATTTCTTTAAATGCTCCTCCACATAGAGAAATTTGCTATAGACTTTTACTAATGCCGACTTAGAAATGCATTCACGTTATCTTTCATTATGAATCACATAATAGAACCAAGAGACATAAAAAATAAAACAATTTAGCACCTACAGAGCTATTATCCTTACTTATTCTAAAGGGTTATTGTAATGTAGTTTTAAGTGGACTCGTATAATTTAAATTGTTATATGTTATAAAGTCTGTTCTCTGGTCTTGGGGGAAAATGGGTATCTGGCCATATAGCCAATTTATTTTAATTAATTTCTTCAAAATCCATGAGCCTTTTAGGTTCAAATCGTAACAGTTTCTTATGTCAAGTTATTTTTAATATTCTTTCACAATTGCACAGCTAAATTGTACTTGGAATTTTTACCTCTGTGAATGGAAAAAGCTTTATTTTGATTTTGCTATTTAAATTATACTTTAACCTGGTATTAAATCTGTATATCAGATTCTTAGTCTTCTCCTCTATTAATTCCACAGCTGTAAGTTATTCCTTCTCTGCATGTTTTCTAGAATGCACTACATATGAAAATTTCTGATCCTACAAATGTATCAAAATCGCCTTTGAAAAACATGTACTCCATAAAGTATTTAAAATGATTGTGAGGATCAGGGAAGTTTGTGATTTTTTATGTCAACCATTTTTTGTTGTTGTTCTTGTTAATTCTGGGATCAGCTTTTGCAAAATATATTATTTGATAAATCCATGTATTTCCCTGGACAAATTACTACATACATTTTACACAAATTAATCCATATGTGTATTTGTGCTACCTGGTTTTATGTCAGCTTGACCAAGCTACAGTCACTGAAGAAGAGGGAGCCACAGTTGAGACAATGCCTCCATAACATCTGACTTGTAGGCAATGAAGTCTACAGAGCATTTTCTTAATTAGCAGAGGAGGGCCAGCCATGTGGGAGCAAACCAGTAAGCAACACTTCTTCACAGTCTCTGCTTCAGCTTCTGCCTCCAGTTTCCTACCCCATGTGAATGAGTTCCTGTCCTGACTTCCTTAGTGGCAAACAGAGATTTGGAATCATAATCCAAATGAATCCATTCCTCCTGAAGTTTCTTTGGTTGTGTATGTGTGTGTGTGTGTGTGTTTGTGTGTGTTTACTCACAGCAAATAGAACAGTACTTTGTCCTATTATTATTGCTAAAATCTTTTTATTTGTTATACATATTGCTTCTTTTCATCATTTGCATTTTGTGTTTCTATATTTTTCTTAACTTTTTTATTTAAGAAAAGTGTAGCCCATTCCACCTGGAGGAATGTTCTCTCATCCTGACACATGGGGGAGGACATAGGCCCTGCCCTGAATGAAAAGATGGGCTCTGGAGATCCTCCATGAAGGGCTCACCCTCCCTGGGGAACTAAGTGGGGGCTGGGCGGGGGTTGGGGTGGTGGAGGGGGCAGGGGAAGAGGGGAGGGAGAGGGTGCTGGAATTGACATGTGAAACAAGCTTGTTTCTAATTTAAATTTTGAAAAAAGTCACAGGAGGAAAAAGGAAACAAACTCAACTCCCTGGCTTTTGAGCTGCCTCAAAAAAAAAATGAAGAAAGAAAAAGGAGCAGATAAATGCTACTATCAATGTTTCAAAATGAATAAAATGAAAACTTCCCTTTCAAAGAAAAAGGAAAGTGTACTTATTGCAATCATAATATTATTGAAATATATCAACTTATGGCCATTGTATGTATCTGTGAACACATATAGACATGTACCCCACACACCTGCAGGAAAACACACACACACATACACACAAGCACAGAGTTTTTCCTATTATTGACATATTGTGTCAGGGAAATATATTTGCTACAATGTAACCAATATTAATTCATTATTATAAATCAATTGCCTAGCATTCATTGGAGTTTACTAACTATTCTGTTCATAGTTTGCATGGACTCTGATGAATATATGGTAACCTATATCCTCTATTACATCTTTATGTGAAGCAGTTTCACTGCTCTAAAACTACATTTTAAATAATTATCTATTCTTAATTTCTTCTGGTAATTTTTGCTTGGTGAGCACAATTTATCTAATATTACTACCTTTGTAGATTTTGCATCATCAATAAATAATTATTTGAAAGTGATAACAGTAAACAAATATCGTATTTTCCTGCCTGTGATTGTAGTTAAAGTTGTCTTTACAAGAACCACAGATCCTGAGTCCTAGAAAAAAATGAGGTAGCTTCTGGGGAGGTTGAAGCTTTCCTGATTAGGTGGCATCCCTTCTCTGTTTTTTCAGCCTCTATATATAGTGTGCAGTTAGATGGGGGTAGAACAGACACCCCCAACTAGTGCTCCACTTTCTCCTGCTTCCTTCTTGACTAACTTTGCTTCTCGGATTGTGAGTTTGAAGAAGATACTTCCGTTCTGTTCTGATCATCAGCTGGCACTTGTTTGTAGACTCTTTTCACCCAGCAGTCTTGGCATAACGTTGATCTTGCCTGGCTGTCTGAGGTTCTCCACTGCAGCTGTTGTTTGTCTGTGCTCAGTGGCGTGAGGGCAAGGAAGAAACGGGGGAAATGAGCAGAAATAATAGTGCTCTCTAAATTGCCTGCCTCTCTGCCAAAGCACCAAAGCTCACTCTCTCTACCCTGAGCTGCGTGCCTTCTACACTGGGGCACACCTGCCTCTTATCTTCAGGGGTTTCTCTCTCTCATTCTCTGTAATTACTCTCTTCCCTGCACGTTCATTTCCACCGTGGCTTCTTTAGACAGTGCAGAGAGATTCTGAATACCAGATTGTCATCTTTGCATGAGTCAGAAATCTCAGATACTTATTTAAACTTTGCTTTTGCAGCTGCTGATAGAGTGCCCCGTGTATTTAGAAGAATATACTTAACTGCATACATGTGTTCCCTCCACTTTATGAAGGTGGGGTTCATAATTTTATGCTTGTGAACTTCAATCTCACAGTCGAATTGTTTTCTCTGTCATGGACTTGTTTTAACAGCTGAGTTTTTAACTTTTTAAAGGTTACATTTTTCCAGGGGAATTGACACAAGTAGAAGTTGAGTGTTGCCCGGCTTGAATCCTTCACTGCCGCTTATGTTGTGAGAATTCCATGGCACCAGATTTGGAGAATAGAGTTTCACTTTCCTCCTTTAACTAAGACATCTCTGGAGTCGGCTTTATGTATTGGATTCACATATATGGCAGTAAGCAGAAAAGAAGGTGATCCGACAAGTGAAAACATGGTTAAAAATAAATTTGAAAGGCATGGGAGATAAGATGCAACTCTTCCTATATGGAATCATTTACGTTTCTTAATTGATTTTAGAGTAAAGCTATTTATGCTTACAGCTAAATTCCATCCCTTTTTGCGTACATTCTGGAAGCTTTGTTTCTCTGTAGCTGAACTTGTGCCTTAAAAGTCAATGCACAGACTGAGAATCTTGAACTGAATGTAAAGCAATGAAGGTGCAGGCTTAGATGGCCAGAGACTTTAAAAAAACTATTCTCATTTTAAATTAAAAGTTGAGAAGATCCTAATATTATATTTTTGATATATAAAAGGACATTTATATATATAAAAGAACATTACTAAGTGAATTTGGAATGCTCAGATGAGAAGGCTATGGATTCACCTGAAGAGTGACATTGGTGTCTAGTCTGAAGCTTCGTTGAAGGAAGTTTATGATTAATTCTCTACTCTATGGGAGAATTCCTTTGCTTGTGTGAAGATCAGGTAGGAGTTCAC
Organism: Mesocricetus auratus; assembly: GCF_017639785.1. NCBI lineage: Eukaryota > Metazoa > Chordata > Mammalia > Rodentia > Cricetidae > Mesocricetus > Mesocricetus auratus. The sequence goes on along the minus strand of NW_024429195.1, from coordinate 56,333,871 downwards.
AGTAGGACTAATTTTAATGATCTTAGTGGTTTGGCCAAAATATCTTCCAAGGTATTCCATCTACATTACTGAATCTGTGTGTATTCCAAAAAAAATGCAACTGATAGTTATCTCAATATACCACAAGACTAGAAAGAGTGATTTCTCTTTTAAGTTGTGTAACTGAAAATGGCAGACGGTTTGAGTTATTAAATGTTATACTGTCTAATACAGAGGACTGTAAAGAAAGAAACATGAATGCAAGTATTGTCATTCAATAACAACAAAGCCCTAGGTAAGTTGCAGAAAGTATATATAATAATCAATATAACCCCCCCCTCTGTGTGTGTGTATTAGTTATAACATCAGCAGCAGCCAGTAATTTAATGCCTTTATTCAAAGTTTTCAAGGGGAACTGAGCCATTAGGACAAATATAACCTACCTACCCGTCAACAGTATGCATCTACCTCATGACCTTACAGTAACTATTTTAAGGACTTTGGTATTTCCTTAAATGCCTTCATTATTCTAAGGATTGTCATGTCAGTACAGCAGATTGCCAGGCTGTAGACTGAGTTCAGAATTGGTGCTAAAATGTAGGTTCTAAATGATCCAGCTCATTTGTCTGATTCAAAGTTTTGATGCTTCTTTTTCAAGATTCTCATCTGTGAAGACAGAAGAAGAATCTATCCTTTTTCTCTTCTTCAGTTTTCAGTCATTTGATTCCATTTGAGGGGAACTTTTGGTGAGATATGTCTACCTTCATCTTCCTAGGATGCTCACATTGTGTGCATATGTCTAGATCTGAAGTGACTCTTTACATGAGGACAACATTCATGCCAGATTAAGCCACCCTAGAATGACTTCAAATGGAGTAATTAGAATTTCAGTAGTCTCTTTCAAAGGAACACCCATGGTGAGAGACTGAGTAAGGAATCCATCATGTTAACGATAAGGATTCACAGTTCAGGCTGTGGTGTGTGTGCAGGGGCAAGAGTCCAATACGTGAGAACTATTATTTTTAGATATGAGTAAGTACTTAAAGAAGCCTGACCTTAGTTTTCTTTAAGAAGAGACTATATAAGCTTTGTAATAATTCAAGTGAAAATTCTTGTTAGTCCCTTTTACCTCTAGGATATCAAGAATTAAGGATGATGTAGTATTTTACAAATGGCTTCTCCCTTCTCGTGGAGAATAACTCAATTCTGAAGGCATTAAGAAACACATCGTGACAGACAGCAAGTGAGAGGCAGCTGAAAAGGGCCTGGTTGTTCTTCTGCGGAAAGGCACCAAAAGGGATGGATCTGGGGACAGCACATGTTTTCTGTAAGTATAGCCTTCTTAAAGTCATGCTACTCTTAAGTTGCTGATGATGGGTGTTTTCATGAAAATCACATCATCTGCCTGGTTACACATGAAAATATAAAACAGCATGTGATTAAATGCAGTCACATCAAGTTTTTCGAAACTTTATCATTTCTTTTTTCTTTTAGCTAAAACAGTTATGGCTTGAAATCAGTGGTGCTCAATTCCAACAAGCAAAACTACTGCATAGTTTTCATCTTTTTTTTTAACTTGGAAGTCCCATTCTTTAGACAAATCTATATTTGTAACTCAGCCTGTCCATTTGCTTTATATAAAAACTGAATTCAAGCTAAGCCACTATTACTCTGAGGATACATAGGACCAAGCATTATTGAAAGTCTTGTCTTCCTTGTCTCTACTTGTAATCCAATTTACATTGTTCCAAAATCAGCCTCAAATTTTAATTCTGAGTATGCCCATTTCAGCATTTGAAGGATGTAATACTTAATATTGTCCATTAATCCCAGGACCGTAATGGGTGTCTGTGGCTGACTGGTAAATGACTATAAATTTCATCCTTATCTCCACAATATGTATAAAGTGATTTAAAGCATCTGTTATCAATGGGTAAAAATATTTTTCTACCTTGAAGTTTACTTTGTCAATTTAAATCATTTCAAGTGGATACTTTGCTACATTTAAATGCAGGCTTCTAGAGAACTTTCAAGAATTTGGGTTTCAATTGGGATCTTATTTTTATAAAACTATATTTTGTGACTCATTCATTTAAAAATTACTTCTTTGCTTTATCTTACTCACCTGCACCCAAGGCAATCTCTCTCTAGAAACACACTGGCCAAACTGCCAGGGAATCAGCCTTCTTTCATCACTCCTTCCCTCTGTCTCAGTGGCCAACAACTAACCCACTCTCTTCCTGGAAAATTCCTAAATATTCCAGCCTACAAGTGAGATATTCCTGGCCAAGTTGGCATTCCTCCCTCTGTAGACCCTCTCAAACCATTGCTCTTATAGCTCATGCCCATTCTCACATTTAGTTCCCAACACCTAGGGACAAGTTCTACCCAAAGGTCTCCAGTGGTCACAACAGGCATGGACTCAGTAATACTTCCTTTCCAAGCCACACCTAGCACACACACCTAAATCCAAAGAAGGCAACAGAAACCAAGACATGGAAAATCCATAAAAAAGATACAAGACCAGATACCAATATCTAATATGATCATGCTAAACACAGATGCCTAGATGTTAGCAAAAATACAATAAATAATACCCAGTGCAATAATCTCTGCTAAAAACCAGCACACTATTACAGTAGGCCCAGAGGAATAAAATAGAGAAGAATCATCAAAACAGCCATTATGCATGTGATCAAGAACCTTAAAGATGTTATGAAAAAAATCTATTAATGATGTATGAAAACACAAACAGTAGAATGCAGAAAACTGGCCAGGCAGTGGTGGCGCACGCCTTTAATCCCAGCACTCGTGAGGCAGAGGCAGGCAGGTCTCTGTGAGTTCGAGGCAAGGCTGGACCTACAGCCTCCAAAACAATACAGAGAAACCCTGTCTCGTAAAACCAAATAAAAAATAAAAAATAAAAAAAGAATGCAGAAAACTGTTCAATACATGAAAGCTGAAATAGATTCAATAAAGAAAACCCAAACTGAGGGAAAACTGGAGATGAAAATTTTAGGAACTCAAACAGGATCCTCAGAGGCAAGACTCATTCACACAGTAAAAGAGATGGAAAAGAACACCACAGGCATTGAGAACAATACAGAAGATATGGATACCTCAATAAAAAAATCTAAAAATAATCCAGACATTCAAGAAATGTGGGAACCTATGAAAAGACCAATCTACTAGGAATAAGAATAGAGGGAAATGAAAATAAAAAGGTCAAGGAACAGAAATTGTTTTCAGTAAACTCATGGAATAAAATTTCCCTAATGTAAAGAAGGAAATCCCTATCCAGGCACAAGAAGTATACAGAACACCAAATAGACTGTACCAAAAAAGAAATTCCCTTAAATACATAATAATCAAAGCATTACATGAACAGAGCAAAGAAATGATATTAAATGTTCCAAGAAAAATACCACTATAAGGCAGTCCTATTGTACCAATCTTTGACTTCTCAGTGAAAACTCTGTAGGACAGAAGGGTTTGGACTTTAAAAACCTATGCTCTACCAAATTGGAAAATATCACCTACCAAAGTTAAATCAAGAGCAAAGAAGCAATTTAAGCAGACATTTAATCCTAGTGAAATGTAAGTAGTGTAGTCTCCCAAACTAAAGAAGTCTGGGCCAGATGGTTTTAATGATGAATTCTTCACTATTTTCAAATAAGTATTAATATCCATACTCCTCAAATTATTCCACAAATAAATAAACAATAGAAGGAACACTAGCCACTTTATTTTCTACAAAGTGACAGTTACATTGATTTCCAAATCACATAAAGACGAAATATAACAGGAAAATTACAAACCACTTTCTTATATGAACATTGATGCCAAAATTATCAATGAAATACTTTCAGACTGAATCCCAAAACACTGAGGAAAGATCACCCACCATGCTCATATAGGTTTCATACAGAGGATCAGAGATTGCTCAACATATGTATATCAGTAAATGTACACAGATCAAGACCCAAAACCAACATGATCACCTCATAAGACATAGAAAAGGCCTTTGAAAGAAACAATATCCTTTCATGATAAAATTCCTAAAAATGCTATGGATACAGAAACAACCCTCAACATAATAAACACAGTTTAAAACAAGCCCACAGTCAACATTAACCTAAATGGAGAAAAGCTCACAAAAGTCCCATAAAATCATGAATAAGACTAGGTTATCCTTTTATACCTATTCAATGCAATACTTGAAGTCTTTGTTAGAACATTGAGACATCTGAAGTAGATACATGTGATATAAACAAGAAAGGAAGAAATCAAATTTGTCTTATAGATACTCTGATTGTATCCATTAATGATCCTAGAAATTCCAACAGGAAATTCCTACAGGTGGATACATAATTAACACATACAAATTAATATTCTTCTTATATACAAATGACAAATGGACTGAGAAAAAAATCAGAGGAACGATACCTTTCACAGTAGCCTCAATAAACATAAAATAAGTTGGATAACTCTAAGCAGTTGAAAGACATGTATAATAAAAACTTCATAAAACTGAAGAAAGAAATTGGAGACAATACTAGAAGATGGAAAGATCTCCCATGCACATGGATCACTAGGATTAATATAGTTAAAAATAAAAAGGTCATCCTACCAAAAAGAATCTACAGATTCAGTGCAATTCCCATTATAATTATAACACAATACTTCACTGTTTTTGAAAGAACAATTTTCAGTTTCATATGGAAACATAGAAAACCCAGGAGAGCCAAAACGGCCCTGAGTAATACAGGAAAGCTGGGGTTATCATCATTCTCTACCTCAAAATTTTCTACATTGCTATCGTAAAAAAATACTGGCATGATAAAGCAACTTCTTTTTCAATGAAGTCAAATTGAAGATCCAAGCATAATTCATTCATCTGTGTATATATGATTTTTGGTACAGAAGACAGAAATACACACTGGAAAAAATGCATCTTCCAAAAAAATGACACATGTCAAACTGAAAGTAGAAGAATGCAGATACATCCATACTTGTTCACATGCACAAAACTGAACACAAAAACAGATCAAAAGTCTAACATAAGGCTAAATACAGATTCTATTAGAATAGGACGTGAGAGTAATCTTGAAGTCATTGATGTGGAAGAATATTATCCTATTTTGCTTATATTTCATTTATTTAACTTTGTGAAACTGTGAGTTTTTTTCTGTCTAAAACACCTGATGGTCTAATAAAGAGCTGAAAGACCAATAATGAGACAGGAGCAAGGATAGGTAGGGCTGGAAGGCAGTGAGTATAAATAGAAGGAGAAACGAGGAAGAGGGTGACTGAGAGAACAAAGAGAGTAGGATGTCAGGGGAAAGCCAACTAGTCAGCCACAGAGTAAGAAGGAAAGTAAGATATACATAAGAAAGATAAAAGCCCAAAGGGAAAAGGTAGATTTGTTAATTTAAAGGCAAGAAAATCTGGGTAGAAACAAGCCAAACTAAGCCTGGCCATTCATAACTGAGAATAAGCTTCCATGTGTGATTTATCTTGGAGATGGGTGGCTGCCACTCCCAAAGACTCAGAAAGACGAAAGAGTAAAGCATCACACAATATGTTGACACAGTAAAGGACTTCCTGAAAATGAAATATGACAAAGGACACCATCATTCAGATTGTCTACAGGCTTTTGAGGTTAGGCATCAAATAAGGTACTAGAAAGAGGACTTGATCATCTTAAAAGGGAGAGATAGAATAGAGAGTAATGAATGGATGGGGAAGGCTGGAACAGGGAGCCAAAGAGGAGAGAATGTGAAGAAAGGGATTCAAGAGTTAATACAGGGAGGGACAACTAAAACAAAGGGCCATTTGAAGGGGCTTGTTTACATCGAATACAGTAGAAACCTCATAAAATATGTGCATATATGAAGGTGATCTAAATCAAATCATCAAACATCAGGGAAATGGAACCTCAACTGGCCATCTCTTTTCACCAAATAAAGACTCCAGTTTAGGGAATGTGTTCCATCGAATTAAGTTTTTGGCCTAGTAGGCCTATAGGAACTGCCCAGCAACCCAGGCTATTGCCAAGTCTATTGGTTGTTCTTCAGAAACATATGTATGGTAAGACCCAATTACTAAAGACAACATGTACATAACTCATTGAACACAAAAAAATAGAGCTGGTGCCTCCTTAGAGCTTTCACTCCTACAGGCAAGCATACTTGGTATTGTAAGTTACTCTGCACTCTACCAAAGGGATACTTGCTTTTCTGTTAATTCCTTTGCTTTGTCATAACCAGGTTGGTTTGTTTTATTTTGTAGCATTTTATTGTTTATTTATTTATTGGTTTCTTTTCTTTTCATTCTTTTTTGTTTGTTTGTTTGTTTTGTTTTGTTTGAGGCAGGACTTCTCTGTAGCTTTGGAGACAATCCTGAAACTCATTCTGTAGACCAGGCTAGCCAAATTCACAGAGATCCACCTGCCTCTGTCTCCTGAGTTATGGGATTGAAGATATGATCTACCACTCCCCAGGTGAGAGAGCAAACAAAGGATGTGGATTTGGATTTTTGGAGAGGTAGGGAAGAGCTGGGTGGGAGCAAACTATAATCAGAATATGTCATGTGAAAAAGACATTTCAATTAGAAAATGTTACTTCTTTATCTTATATGTTATAAATAATTACAGAGTTGATGTTATTTCATAGTTTGTCTTGCATATTTTGTTAACTTTTGTACATAATGCTGTACTTGTAATTTGCAGATAGTTTGCTTTTAAGACTGACTTATCTATACAGTACATGTAAAATTTTGCTAATATTTTATTTAATTTTAAGACAACATTTTTATTTTATAATCAGCAATTTATTTTGCCTAGTGTTCTTCCTGATATGAATGTTGTTTAGCTTTTTTCTAAAATACCTAAACACTCTTTCACATTTATTTCTTGTAAAAACATCAATATAGGACTGTTGAGCTGTCTTTCTGTCTGTCAGTTTAGCTAGCTGTTATTATATAGATCATAGTTTGTTTAGTATCTCAGCCCTTGCTAACTGCCTATCTATTTATATGCTAACACCATACTAGCTTTAAATGACTGGGGTTAAATAATAACTCATATTTGATTACACTAACTTTCCCTAATACTCACTTTCTAATATCCTGGAGTTCATAATTATTTGGATTTATTCCATGTAGATTTATAGAGCTTTTTTTGTCCTAGGTAGGTGTTACTTTTTTCAGTGTTGAATAAGCTTTTTTATTGAAATTACTTTATATTTAATTTTACTAGAAAAATATAGGAATATTAGTCATATCTTAAATTATTTAAGTTCTTTTGTAATTCCCTGTAGAGGACTGTGATTTTATTCATATATTCTCACATATTTCCTCTTATTGCTACTTAATGGCAATTTATTTAGGCAAAGCTGCTATAATTTGACTCACTTAAATTTTTTATGCATTATACATTTTGAGTTATTGTTGCAATACAATGTCACATTTTCGTTTTCAAATTTTATTTTATATTACCTTGAAAATTATTTTTTTCTGATATAAATCCCAAATGCCTGGATAACAACATAATGGATAAGAACTGAGTCAAATACTATTTTCAAATTTGAGTGCGCTTTGATTGCCTTGTGTATTTAAAGACAGGGGTGAGCTTTCGTTTTTAAGACATAATCTTCCTTCTTTAAAGCAACCAGTTAGCAAGTCTTTAGGCAAATATGAACAAAGACTTTCATCTGGGATTGTGTGCAAGTAATGATGGTGATGGTAAGTTTTCTGCTTAATAGTGAACTCGGTTCATATTCCAGACACAGGGGTACTTTATGAAGTCATTAACTAGACATGAAATTTTCCCTTTATTGTTTTCCTTTCTTAGAGTAGAGTGGATCCTTCTGACTCCTGAGTTTTAGAATGTAGAATTTAAGAAGGAAATTGTCTGTGTGTTTGTGTGTGGCTTAATGAAGCCCTGGTTCTGTCCATACCCAAGATTCAGCCAAAGAACTCAAGCAGAATGAAATTTATTTTAGCTATTGTAATTTTCTCATTTTGTTCTTAAACATTTCATAGATGGTTAGACACAGAGTATGGTTTACATGTTAAGTGGGATACTAGAATAATTTGAACCATAATAGAACAGGAAGAACTGCATCAGTCTGAAGGACTCTTTATGATAACACAAGAGGTGGCAAGTGGAAACTTCAGAGGAAGGATATTGCTATGGATATGTAAGGACATTCTTCTTGGGATGTGTTCTTTTTCCAACGGTAGAATGGATTTCCTTCAACATAGAGGGTGGTTTATCACAATGTATCACTTGGATATTAAGAAAAGGAACGTTAGAAATTTTATCACAAAGGTCTTTACCATTGAGCTAGCTATTATAATACAGATACTGGTCATGCCGAGGTGTGGCTTAATAGTTAAGAACACTTGTTAGACTTTTTTATTATTTAAATTTTAAATAGCTTGTTTCACATGTCAATCCCAGTTCCCTCTCCCTCCCCTCCTCCTGCACTCACCCACCATACCCCCAGCGTCCCACCCTATCCCTACTTCCTTTACACATAGGGGATATCTAGAGTCTGTCATTTCACTCAGGGTAGGGTCCAGGCACTCCCCTAAGAGTCCAGGCTGAGAGACCATTCCTCTTTGTGTTATGGACACACGAAGTCTTTTGTATGCCAGGGATAAACACTAATCCACTGTCCAGGGCCCCATAGGTTGCCCAGGCCTCCTCAATGACTCTCACACTCAGGAGGTCTGGATCAGTCCTATGCTGGCCTCCCAGATGTCGGTCTGGGGTCCAAGAGTTCTCCCCTGCTCAGATCAGCTGTCTCTGCTAGTTTTGACAGCCCATTCTTTGCCAATTTGCTCATTGCTCCTCTCTATCTGCCACTGGGTGCCTTGGGTTCAGTTCAATGTTTAACTGTGGGTGTTTGACTCTGCTTCCATCAGTCACTGGATGAAGGCTCTAGGATGGTTATAGACATCAAGTTTATTATCAGGAATGGGCATTCGAGGTGGTCTCTCCACTATTGCTTAGCTTGCCAGCTGGTGTAATCCCTTTAGATCACTAGAGGTCTCAAGAGACAGTAGGTCATGGAGGAACAGGAAGGTTGAATGGGGGGTAGAATAGGGGGAAGAGGGAATCATAGGTTAGAAGACATATCTGGCACTTGTTGTTCTTGTAAAGGACCTGAATTCAATTCCTAGAGCCTACATAGTGCCCCACAACTCTCTGTAATTCAAAGTTCTGGAGGTCCAACACTGTCTTCTGGCCTCTATGAGCAACAGGCATGAATGTGGTACAAATACATTTAAGCAGGCAAAACACATGTACACATAAATTAATAAAAATGTTTCAAAATAAAAAATTTAAAACAAAACTGTCTGCTTAAAGAGATCAATAGTCTTACTCAGTGGCTATTGATATGCATTATAAGAATGTCTATTGTAATAGTGGCATATGTGTTATGGGTATAAATAACTGATTTATGATTGGATATAAAGCCCACAACACAGGAAGTTATGTATGTCTGGTATTGCAAATCTGTCTAAAAACATGTATGATTGGGAAACTCTAAAGACATAGGTGTGAGCCTACTACTATAAATTTGATAAATGTAGCTCCAAACTTAATTCTACATTTCTAATCTCTATATTTGCAGATTTGTGCAGTTCTTACACCTTAACAAAGAAGTTTCCTTGTATAGACCACTATGAAAATATAGAAACTCATAACTGGCCAAAGTGCAGATATTAAGTATCTGTGAGATGCTCAATGGCAAATAGAGCATCTATATTAAAATCTTCCTTTCAAGACTAGGGAAAGGCCAAGAGAAATGATGAAATACAGAGTGTAAGAGCAGATATCTTCTGAATATGACAGGACCTCTGAACTTATAAAACTCTAGTAGCTGGTTGTCTGAATAGTACCAAGCCAGTCAACACTATATCATGAAAAAGGGATGGTCCTTTTGACAGTCTACAGCTTTTCAGGTAGGAAGAGTCAGTTTTCTTTAATAGCGTGGTCCTTAGCAGGTCTACCGTGCTTTAAGGACCTACATCATGAGTTTATAAGCAGAACAAATTGAAGTTGGTTAGCGCTTTGAAATTGAATTTTACAGGTGAACATAGTTATGCCACATGACTGAATTCAATAGCTCATTGTAATGCAAATATCATTTCAAAGGTTTTTTTAAACTGGGTTTACCTTTACTATCTATGCATGTTGGCTGAGGTGCTTTGTAGGTTCTCTCCACTACAAGAGAAAGAGGATTAGTGACTTGAAGTTGTAAACATAAAGCTTTTAAACTTGTAATTATAATAAGATGTGTATCTCTTAAATCACAACAAATCCCTGAAAAGATTGTGTTTAGTGCTTATTGGTGTACATTTGTCACTTTTGTTCAATTAATGTATCCAGGACAAATAAAACAGTCTGGTAAGACACACTTGGCATTTGTCCATGATTTTAATTGAACAGTAGAGGGTGCTGATTGACAGCTCCATGAACCACATGACAAAAAGTTTCTGTGAAACAAAACACAGTGCTGTTCCTGGATGTGGTCATAAGGTATACAGAATGCTCTAAAAATTAAAACTTAAAAGAAAGACACAAACATATATTTTATATTTTATATGTATGTCTGTCTATATGTATGAATGAATATCAGTGAACTGAGTTAGTTATGAAGCCTGGTTTTACACTGATAAATGATATTATTTATATTTTGTTCTAATTTTGTAAACCTTTATGTATAGATTAATATAGCTAGATACATCCTTTGTGCTTTTCATATTTTCTTTATTTTCCATAATATACTCTAACAGTCATATTCAAAAGCATGAAAGAACTCACTCAAAAAATAACATGGGTTCATAGTTATATATAAGTGTAATTTCCTAGAAGATTTTTATTCTCTTCTTGTTGTGCACTTCTCCCATCTCATTTAACTATTGCTATCTTCCAGAGAGGCATTCATTGCAGGTAAATGCTCATTCAGTGAAGGAGTATAATGAGAAGTTTGAAATGATAAGTTGTGTTTACGAAGAATCAATTCAGCTGGAAAGGTATTAAATGAAGAAATGTCCATGGATTTAAATATGGTCAATATTTATTTGCAAATTTACATTATCTTTGTTTCTTGTCGTTTATAGCATAATTCCAGACATTGGACCATTCATTCCACTTTATAACTTTGTTCTATTTACTGCTCATTTTCTGGTCCATTAAACTCTGAAGTTATATTATGAGTTACCTCTTAAAACTAAAGTTACATACATTAAGATATGTATTAATTTATTATATTTGGATAATTTCTTATTATATGTTTAATTTTCTCATTTGTTTTTGGATTTTTTCTGCTGTACTTTTTATTTTCTTTAATGATCCCAAACTGGTATCCCTGCCTCTTTGCCCTCAGTGATAGTGTAAGCATAGTAAATCTCTCTTGGTTCTGAATTAGTTCTCATCTGATGGAAAGCTTTTAAATTTAAAGTTTCATAAGGTATTTATTGTCTGACAGAAGATGAAGTCAATAGTAACCACTTCCTGGACCGAGCCTACAACATATCAGTATGTTATGAGGGGATTATTTTCTTGAGTCTTCAAATGTAATTCATGCTTTTAAAAAGTTTGATAGAACTGGGCGTGCTAGTTCAGACCTCTAATCCTAGAACTTCATGCATGAAAATTTTCAAGAGCTAATGGCACATTAATCTACATGGTGGGCTTGTATGTATAACATGAATGTGCCTGATGCCTTCAGAGGTAAGACGAGGCATTTGATTCCTTGGACGTGGAGTTAAAAATTATTGAAATTCACCATGTTTGTGCTGGAAACTGATCTTGAGTGTTCTACAAGAGCAACAAGTAGTCTTAAGTAGTGAGGCATCTCTTCAGCCCCTCAGAGTTATTTCCTAAGAAGATAAAATATCATATGCTTTGCTTCATTCAAACAGCTTTATTTATTATATATTTTACACATATAAAATTAAATGATTTTAAAATTTAATTAATATCAAAATGTATTTATATCCTATCATTAACCCTTAAATACCAACATTGCATCTAGCCTGGGTAAAATAATGTCCTGAAATAATTGAATTGTATTTGAGAAAAGATTGCATCAAAGTTGGCTTTCCAAAACCTCCTAGGCTAAGATCACTAATAAAATAAGGAACTACATATTTGTGCATATAGGGTCAGTGATCTGAGTGAATGATTAGTATGTGAAAGCTCCCTATTAAATGATTGCAGGCAAGAGGACTGGTAAATGTTAGGTTGGTAACTCAATCTACCTATAATTCCAGCCTGAGAAGTGAATACAGATCTACATAGCATGTTGGCTATCTTCGTATCCATATTGGCCAGATCCAGATTTCATTAAGGGAATTTTCATCAAATAGTATGGAGGATGAGTGAAGAAGACTCCTCTCATAAACCTGTGGCTTCCACACGCATGTGGACATAAATGTACGTGTGGAGGCCTACACATACTGCACAAACATATCCACTTATACATGTGCAAACACATAGGCATGCACATTACATACACATATACATGAAAAGAAGAAAAAACATGTTGACTGTTGATGTGGGAAGTCCTGTGATCATGTCAATAAAGCACTGTTGGGCCAATAGGAATCTAGATAGGTGGGACTAGGAGTCCAGGAGGACTCTGCGAAGGAGAAACAGAGAGTCGAGATGTAACGCCATGGGGTAGGAAGCCTGGAAATTTCTCCGGTAAGAGACATACTTAGATTAACAATTATGGGGTAATTACTTAAGTCAGAGCTAGCCATTAAGAAACAAGCAAGGCAAACAGCTTCATAATTAATATAGCCTCCTGTGTGTTTATTTGGGGACTACAATGCGGCAGAGCCCAGGCAACTGGCCGGGGATAAACCAAAGTGGCTAGCAAGAAAAAAGCTTCTCTTTACAGACTGTCAGTGCAGAGTTAAAATTATGAGAATGTTATTTACTTCTGTATCTCTATCACTGAAGTATACCACACCACCACATTGACAATGTTATCTAACCACATACTTTGCATATTACTAATTTTCCCATAAAGTTTGTTTGAATGCAGCAATTGACTATTTCCTGATGTCTCAAAGTATATCCACTTCATAACGTACAAGAGAAATATAATGAAAACCTATTCCAGCTAGATTGATTTCCATTTGGCATAGCTGATACAACATTTGGAAGATCTTGGGCATTTTAATTTGTGATTTTGTCTTATCATTTAATTGATTTTTCATTTTTTCCATTCATATAAGAATGTATATTGTACCTAGAAATAGCCTTTAGTTTTTCTCCTGCAGAAAATGCTACCTTTACCAACTGATTTTCTCCTTGCAGCATTTACTTGCATTTTTACTCTCCATATGATAGCTTGGTAATATGATTTCGACAGTTTCTATTTGAACTTCAGTTTCAGGCTAACTTGGGAGCCAGAGAGAACATCGCCAAGCAGACAGGTGTACAATGGGAAAGTATTACTTCTAACTTTGCAGAGCCCAGGCAACTTCTAGGTTATTATTGGGTTTAATTATCACTCTCATGAGCTGAGATATTCTTTACTGTTGGTGAAGCAGCCCTCCACAGAGTGTGAAATCTTTCTCTGCTTTTGAAAATACCCAAGTAATGAACTGCATCTCTCCCAATCTGCTGTAACAACTGAACACCCACTGGTAAATACGAGCAAGGGGCAAATTTATCATCACCAGTAGAAAATGGGCTTTTTGGAAGTGAGATTCGAGATGTCGAGCTGACTGCTTATACTAAAGAAATCAGCTAAACCAAATCTACATTCATTTTAAACTCACAGGTATTTCAGTATTTTATTTTCCCTGATTGGTATTCAAGCTGATAACAAGCAGTCTACTTTCATGTCTGCACTTTATTTAGTGATGTAAAATTATACTCTAAAATATCAAGATAAATAGTTCTCATAGTTACAACCACTAACTCTCAGACCCACATCCCTCTACAAAGCCTGCATCATTCTTTCCTTTAGATGTTTCGAGTATAAATCAGGCCCTTTGATTTTAAAAAGACTACATTCAGTTTTTCTCCACATGTGCAAGCCATAAAACTCTATTTTTTTTGCCTCTTAAGGCAAAGCATCTATAAGCACACAACATAGGCATGCCCGCTATTCAGACCAAAATCAGTTCTCAATGACTCATTGGGTTTCAGTAGGTCCTTTGATTCTCATACTACAAAAACAGTGAAGTACCTACTTGTTTTGCTACTATGAAAGAAAGTATGAAAAAAATAGTGAGGAAACTATAAATAAGAGCAATGAGATACTTTCTATACCTTATTATTTAATTACTGAAACAGAATAAAAATCAAAACTGTTTTACTTGAGAATATTAAGTTCTGCATTTATTTTAACAATTTGGTCTAAAATTCATCAGTGTCACATGACATTATTTTTCTCATTTACTTAAATTTTAATTGAAAGTTTAGAGATTTCCCTCTGCCATTTTGCTTTTACTTCTAATATTGACTTATTACTGCATTGAAAATTCTACATTTGTCTGAGACAGAATGTATAAGCACTGAAATGTCAAAAGCATATGAACAGGAGATTGTCATTTACAGGAATTGTTCAATGTTACAATTCATGTGTGTACCTACAATTTTTAAATCTTGTAGTTCTTGAAATTATAGGTATGAGAACTACGAGGTAAATCAAATCAGAGGAAGACAATAACTGTGAAATCTGTTTCTTTTGCTTTGCTTGTTTTTACAGATGTTCAAAACAGAAAAAAATGCAGTGACTTTATAAAAGGCAGAAGAACCTTGATCACAGGAAAACAGAGATTTTAAAATAATTTCTCTTTATATAATGCATTTTTACTTACATTTTCTGAAGTTAGTGGACCTTCATCAATAAGAAATATTATCACTCAGAAGGATACAAGATAACTCTACATGTTTTAACTGCACAATAATTCATGACTATCCTAATTTTGAGCCTCATGAATGCTTGGCATAATCTCTATTTTCCTATCCTCACTCTAACATAGAGTTATGATGTATATTAAAACCTGATATTTCATGAAAATGAGGAGAGGGTATAGATGTCTGTGGTATGGAGAAGAATGAGGAAAAGAGAAATAAAAATAAGCCAGTGACCCCAAATGGGGTAATTTTGCTTCAAGGCAGCATACAAACTGAATCCATAGAATATTTTCATAATTTTAACAGAACTTCTTCTATTTCTTAAAAATGACAGTTCAACATACATTAAGTAAAGATTTGCAATTCAATATCACAATCACTTCAGACTGAGTGCATCTGCCAGTGATCTGAGCTGTGTTTTCACAATAGTGGGTGTCCCTTTGCTAGCATGTTAATACGAAACATGCAAATTGCCTCTGTATTGTGGCACCGCAGGTCACCTGGAGACTTGCCATTTGTGCTATTATGATCAGAGCCAGAGCCAATTTCCTTCAAACCATATTTTTTAAGCTCAAGGGCATTATCCAGAAGCAGTCAAAATGACAGGGCACAAAGTATATGAGCAGAATGAACATACAGCAAAGATGTTCAAGGGAATATGACTGAGATAAAAAACTGATTTTCAAAACCTGCCTAGGAATTCTGATGGTACAGTATCTTTAAGTTTTAAACACGTTGAGAAAGGGTGTGTGAATTACTCTCCAATTCTGTGGTACCCTTTTGGAGAGAAATAGGAATATAACTAGACTGAATTTCCTTTTAAAGTAATTTCAAATTTAGTCTAGGCAGGATAAAAAAAAAAGATGGCATGAAAATGTCAGTTGTGCCTTATAAGATTTAAGGTATGCTTCTCAGAAATTTAGTTGAAGGCAGGTATCAGTGACCCAAGCAGTTGATTCCCTTCTCATTTCATCTTCAGAGTGAACATTTTTGACATGACTTATAGGAAGAAGACAACTACAAACTCTTCCCTGACCAGTAACCATGACATTGAAGACATATGTTAGTGGAGAGATTTATGTAGGAATGATTAGTAAATCCATCCAATTATGTAACTCAAGTCCAAATTAAAATGTAAAGGAGAAAAACTAGAAGTTACTTATCATGATAGAGGTAATGCCTGAGGTACAATGTATCTCTTTGTTTTTAGGTATCTAAAACGGCAAGAAGAACCTAGGATTAAGAGGATGATGAGATGGTCAAATCCTGTCAGTTTAGGTGTATGATTATGAAAATAGATAATGAATATGCAGGTTCAAGAGCAGTATTGTATAGCCTGAAGATAAGGTTCTAAGATGATGGAAGAGTTTAATCGAATTGCTATTGAAAGATCAAAGATGGGGAAGTTTGTGTCTGAATGGAATTAAAAGTTAGTTTCTTCTTGATTTAAATACTTAACCATCTTCTGTTGTAGATATAATTATGAATGTTTAAATGAATAAAACTGCACTAAAAATTCATCTTGTACCAGTCAGAATATCCAAGGACATGAAGTAAGGGGACCACTCATCCCTCTTCCTGGTGGTACTGTAAATATATGAAGTCACTATGGAGATCAGTATGATGTTTCCCTGGGAAGCTGGGAATAGATATTCCTCACCAATGAATTCAGACCCTCTAGATACAGCAGAACAGATGTACATGTGAACTTAAAGACTGGCAGACATCACAGTGAATGTGAGGAACTATGACAGATGGGGTCCCAGCCCTAAGAGAAGAAGTAGAAACAGCCCCATCCCTAACCCAGAAGCCATTTCTGATTGTTAACCACTTCAAGTGAAAAACAGCTATCCCTAAAATAGTCTCCTTGGGGATCCAACCACTCTAAAGGGTAGGACACATGCCCAGTAAGATTTGGATAACACAAAATGAATTCAATGGCATTTTTGGAGGTTCTTTGTCTCATAAATTATTTTGGGGGGCAGATCAGCACATTATTTATTTATTGTAATCTTACAGTTCCTTTGTGTATATAATATGACTGCCAGTTTTGTTTTGGGTTTGTTTATTTTTGTTTTTGCAGGATTGATTGGTGTGAACGTGTTCCTCTTCTATATGTGTTTTTTGTGCCTTTTCTTTGGCTCTTTTTTCTTCTGTTCATTTGTTTTGTCTTATGCAGTGTGTTGCTTTTGTTTTGGTTTACTTGTTTTATTTTACAATTCATCTCTAGATTCTTGTTTGGTTTCTATTAAGAGCAAATAGAATCGGTATGGATTCGGGTACCAGTGCAATGGGGGGGGGGTCTGGGATGAGTTAAATGAACACAGTGTGCAAAAAAAATCTATCTTCAATTAAAGAGAAGTTGGGAGAAAAGAAAAGTAAATAAATAAATAAGTAAATTAAAATGTGTCCAAGCAGTTACACAGGGATCCACATTGCTTTAATTTTTTATTGCAAATGAGACTTCTTGGAAGAGCCTAATAAATTGTTTATCTATTTATTGAAAGGAGAGAAAGGATGGCTCACTGTTGTGTTGATGTTCTTATTAGAAACATCACTCTTTAAGAGTAACACTACCTCTCCATGTTTGATGGTATATGCCTTAAACCCAGTACTCCAGAAGCAGAAGCAGGAGGTTCTGTCTGAGTTTCAGGATGGCATGGTCTACATAGAGAATTCTGGGACAGACAGAGCTATGTAGTTGAACCTATGGCTCAATAAATAAATGAGATTGTTACATTAAATATTTTAATGAAAACTGAAAACATTTCATTTCTTAAACTATTAATAATATTATCTTCTCTAGTTACACAATAAGCAAGTGATAGAATAACAAAGAGTAACATAAAAAAGATATAATGGGAAACAGATATGTATATACACATATATATTTGACATATATATCTGATATATTTATATAATTTATGTATTTATAGTACTAGAATTCTAACAAAATTTAGAGGTCATAAAGTTCAGAAAAGAAATTTGTATTAATTTGCACTAAGAAAACATAAAAGCGTGTTTGTGTGTCATGGTGACTACAAGATGTAGACCAGAAACAGTATTGGTTGGTAGTATTTGAACTTTGAACAAAAGTCAACAAAAAACGACACCTAGACAATAAAATGAGCTCATATTAAGGAACACATAAGGAAGGAAATATCATGAACTGATCCCCACCCAGAACTTGAATACAAATTACTATTATGAAGTGTGGAAAAACAACATTTGTGTTTATAAAAATAATAAAAAAGGTCATACCTTTTTACACCAATACAGAAACTTTTTAGGCATAAAACCCACAAACAAGTTTTTCTGCACACAATCATTTATTTTTACTTAGTGCAGCTTTCTCCACCATACAACAAATATTCTGGACTGGATCACTCTTTTTTGTTGGGGCTCACTTGTTGAATGATCAAATATACAATAGCTTTACTGTTATCTGTGTTGGAGGTCAGTAGAACCACTACAGTCATGACAACCAAAATAGCATTGACATTGGCAAATGACTTCAAGTAGGTGGATAAATTAGTTCTAATAAGGAATCACAGGCTTACTCAGATAATAAAGTCATGTCGTCTAAGAATGACAGCTGAGCAGTTAAGTGGGGATCTGAACATTGTTATTTTCTCCTCAGTTTTTCTAACGACTGTTCAGGGATTGCTCCTTCAGAATACTAAGCAACCTTTAACATTCAAAAGTCACAACACTACTGTATCTTGAATCTGCCTCTCTCAGGAATATTTTATCTTGTTTATCCCCATTTCATTTTTACTAAGCCTTTGTTATTCTTAAATGGTCCTATATAGAATATTTGCACACCTATCACTTAGTTTTCTCCACATTCTGCTAGCAAAATGTACTTACTTGTAAATGCATGACACACATTTGTGTAACCAGGAAAGAATAGGCCCAGAAGCACAACAGAATTTTCATCGGTCTATTCTGAGCTATATGGGGAACTACAAGGCCTGTAGTCTTATTAATAAGCAGGAACATCATTTCCATCACATCAAGTTTAAAGCCAAGGAAACAGTCTCTATTTATAATAGAACTTACTTTATATTTGTGCTACACATTGCTAGACTTCAAGAATTACAACTTAATCTAAAGACAACATTAATTTATCACAAACAGTGATATTTTATACTTTTCCAAGTGGAAATACACAAATCATAAAAGTCATGGAAAGACACTGACCAATGAAAGCTGGAAAAAAATCAACCAAAATGATTGTGAGATTGTCACAAACAGCCAGGAGAGCCCATCTGTACTTAGCAACCATATATTGTCCGACTAATACATGTGACTGATAAAACTTGCTTTAGAACTCTACATTCAACTCTACCATGTTTAAAGTAATATTTTGTTTTGTCCATTTTGTTATTAAATTGTTCTCATTGCCCAATCTAAAATATTTTAAAGTACATTTTTAAGGGCCCCAGATTTTGAGAAGCTTATTTTACTTTATTCAGATTACCATAAAAAAACAAAACAGAGTGAAATGCTGAAATTCGTGCTAGTATTTCATCTCCCAAGTGGCATCTTTCCTTCTGATTTCATAGAAAATTATCAAGTGTTTTGGTTAAATCCTATTCCCAGGCACTGATTCTCAACAGTGCTCCAGCTGTGGTTTTCTTAACATAAGGCAAGATGCCTTTGTCAGTCAAGCTCCTTGCAATGATCACATTTATTACACAACAAATTATTATTATCCTAAGTCAGTTTATAGTGGTATAAAATTTGAACAAATTATATGCCAGATTTTCACAAAATTGATCAACATATTTTTATGGAAAATTATTATGGCTTCTGCTGCTTAAACAGCACAAACAATGAATTAACAATGAAACACAGAAATTTATATGCTAAATATTTTATTTTATAATCTATTATCCTTTAAACACTTTATTATCCTTTGTCTCTTTTCAAAAAGTTAGGAAATTCGATATAGCCACCACAGAGCAAGAGACATACTACATCCTGGAAAATCCAATCATGGAAAAAAATGTTTCAAAGATGAATACAAATTTACTAATTTGAAGACCCCTAGGGTAAAATAATTTAGGACTAAATTATTATTCTTTTTCCACATTGCTCAATTACTATCTAGTAAATGGAAATGATAAGCAGTGGCTACAGAAAAAAGCAGAATAGTTTATAATAATGTTCAAAGTGCACTTAGTTTTCACTCCCAAATTTATTGTCTTACACTTTTATAGTTTACAAACAACAATTTAGCTAGTCCCATTCACTTACCTGAAAATTTAATAGTTGAAATTTTTCTTCATGGATGATTAAAATTTCCCTGTGTGTGTGTGTAATATTTGCATTATGCAGCCATCAGTTGATAGACATTGTAGGCTGTTTCTACCATTTTTTGTTGGACTTTTGGCCAGCTCTACAAAAGAAAACTCATTTCTGATAATTTAAAGTGGGTCAAACACTCCTGACTGGGACATCACAGTCTATAAGAGTAAACCTGATGCTACTGCCTTGTTAAATAGAGACAGTGTCAAATTGAATTCTGGATATCTCTCCTTATACCTATAGATCCATGGAAATATCAGCCCTCATCTGAGAAGTTTGTGTTTGCAACGACAGACTCTTGATATCGAGACTTGAAACTGTCAACATGAAGAGAAAGTGACTGTGAAGTGACCAGCTCTAAATGGGATTCCTGAGCATGACCCCATACCCTTAAGCTCCTGGAAACATCAGAGAACAGGGACCAGGAGGAATTTAAGAGCCAAAGGCGGGGACCACTTCTGCTTAACAGTGCTTTCTAAACAAGAAAGAGCCATTGGAATCATGAGTTCATGATGACTGTAGTTAATTAGTTAAGACCTATATAAAATAAATTCTGTTAGCATTCTAGCATGGAGCACAAAAGTATTCCCAAAGTAAACCTGAGTGAAGAGTTATGGAGCATCTTCCTTAAGACATCTTGGATTTACAGAATGTCAACATGCACAATGGACTGTTGTTCCACCCACATAATATTTTGTGAGAGCAGTATAGCACTCAGTGAAGAATTTTTGGTATTGAAATGAGGAGGCAAATAAGGAGACTGAGTTAACTGTGCATCTACATGTAGATGACTTTGAATAGAGTCACTGAACGGGAGACTTCAATTGTGGAGCTCCTTTAGAGGTAAAAAGGTTACTTTGTATGTTAAGGTTGAGCTTTAGGTCTTGTAGAAAGTCTGCAAAGAGGACTGTTGGGGATAAATCTATAGCTGGTTTACACTGAAAGCTTAGTCCACCATTGTGAAATTGAATTGCGAACATACACTCACCTTGCCACAAAAGTGAAGAACTCAGGAGCACACCACAAGGAGTATCAGATTGCACATGACAGCAGAGACTGAGATTTAAAACATGTGACTAACCTTTTCCTCCATGATTTCTGTTAACTTTACTAATAGTGAGAAAAGTCACATCTCTGTTTTTTCATTTAAAAAACTAAACTGTTTCATTAAATATACCTTAAAATATTTTACATTTAGTCAGCCATTAGAAGCAAAGGACCTGCTAATTATGATGCAGAATTATATGAAATAGAGAAGTGTAAATATAATGTGGAAGTTTTGAAGGGAGAGATACTTTGAATGGGAATTCAGGGAATTTTTCCTCATACTGCTCTGTGTAGGATGAGAAATATGAATACAGGTATCAAAGGATCATTTATCTGCTTTACTCTCTTTAGTGGATAAAATGTTACTCTTGTCTGAAAGCAAGAAGAACTTTACCAAATATCTGGACATCATCTGATCCTGGCAAGTGTACAAATAATAACTACCACAGGAAGTTTTTCAACAAGAGAAATGAATTAGGAAAATATTTACATAAGAATAGATAGTTTAAGCAAGCTAAGAATTTAAGAAGGCCACTACCATCATCAAAGATCAAATGAATTAAGAAATTTGTTAATATATGGCAATATACCAAGAATTTGGTGGCACAATTCAAGTTTTATGTCAAAATAAATGTAGCTTTACAATTTTTTAAATATACCTGCACAACTTAAGGACTCATGCTGACAGAGGCAACGGGGAGTAGAGAAAAATCAGACAAGTATACAGAAAAACTGAGAGTGGGTGGCCATGAGCTCTGATGGAGATTTATCAACTGTAATTAGGAAAAACAGAAGTTCAGCTGTGAATGAAGAGAAACTGGCTTAACTAATCAAAGTAGGTATATGTAGGAACCAGTCTCAGGTTGCCCTCATCCAAGATACTCTCTGCATTCAAGGTCAACACCCTTGATAATTTTCTGTACACACTAGTGTTAGTTTAATCATGACTTAACATCCATGCTAGGACTAGGCATAGGCTTAACATTCCTCTGATCATGGCCTTGATGTTTCCACTGGTCTGAGACATTGACATCCTTGACATGGCCGTAATTGTGTCAACTTCAGGAAGTTCCATTCAAAAGTTTTTTCTTACCCAACTATTGTTTACAGCATATAAAATCTTAGAAGGATCTCATAAACATTTAAAGTCAAGTGAGTTCCCTATGCATTATAATTTTACTGATATTCCTAACTCTTTTTTCTTTAAATTAGAAACAAGCTTGTTTTACATGTCAATCACAGTTACCTTTCCTCCTCCCATGACACACACTGACCCCCTATCCCATGCCCTTTCTGCTCCCCAGGGAGGGTGAGACCTTCCATGGGGGATCTCCAAAGACTATCATATCATTTGGAGAAGCACCTAGATCCTCCCGTATGTGTCTAGGCTGAGAGAATATCCCTCTATGTGCAATGGGCTCCCAAAGTCCATTTGTGTACTAGGATAAATATTGATACACTACCAGAGGCCCCATAGACTAACCAAAATTCCAAACTGACATCCATGTTCAGGGTTTGTGGGTCAGTTCTGTGCTTGTTTTCCAGCTATCAGTGTGGGGTCCATGAGCTCCCCCTTGTTCAGGTCAGATGTATCTGTGGGTTTTTCCAGCCTGGACTTGACCCCTTTGCTCTTCACTCCTCCCTCTTTGCAACTAGATTCCAGAGTTCAGCTCAGTGGTTAGCTGTAGGTGTCTGCTTCTGCTTCCATCAGCTACTAGATGAAGGTTCTAGGATGGCATATAAGGTAGTCATTAATCTCATTTTCAGAGAAGGGCATTTAAGGTAGTCTCTCAGCTATTTCTTAGATTGTTAGTTGGGGGGCAGCCTTGTAGATCTCTGAACACTTCCCTAATGCCATATTTCTCTTTAAACCTATATTGGCTCTCCATAATGTGTTATCTCTTTTCTTCTCTCCTCTATTCTTCTCCTGACTCCATCTTCTTGCTCTCTCATGTCATCCCCTCTCCTCCTCCTCTCCTCTTCTCTTTCTCCTTACTCCCTCTCCCCTCCCCCAGGTTGCCAATTGGCTCAGGAGATCTTGTCCCTTTCCCCTTCTCCTTGGGAAAATGTATGTCTTTCTTAGGGTCTGCCTTGTTTCCTAGCTTCTCTGGTGTTGTGAATTTTAGGCTGGCAATCCTTTATTGTATGTCTAAAATCCATATATGAGTCAGTATATACCATGTTTGTTTTTTTGTCACTGGGTAACCTCTCTCAGGATGGTTTCTTCTAGTTCCATCCATTTGCCTGCAAATTTCATGATTCCATTTTTTTCCAGGTAAGTAATACTCTATTTTGTAAATGTACCATAATTTCTCCATTAATTCTTCAGTTGAAGGGCATCTAGGTTGCTTCCAGGTTCTGTCTATTACAAATAATGGTATTATGAATATGGTTGAACAAATGTTCTTGTTGTATGAGTGTCTGTCTTTTGGGTATATGCCTAAGGCTGGAATTGCTATATTCTGTGGCCTGATTCACATTTTCCTGAGGAATCTCCATACTGATTTCCAAAGTGGTTGTATGAGTTTGAACTCCTACCAGCAGTGTAGGAGTGTTCCTCTATCTCCACATCCTCTCCAGCATAAACTGTAATTGGGTTTTGATTTTAGCCATTCTGACAGGTAATAGTATCTCAGAGTTGTTTTGGTTTGCATTTCCCAGATGGCTAAGAATGTTGAGCACTTACGTGTCTTTCAGCCATTTTGGATTCCTCTATTGAGAATTCTCTATTTAGTATTGTACCCCACTTTTTAATTGGATTATTTGGTGTTTTGATGATTAGCTTCTTGAGTTTTTTGTATATTTTGGAAATCAGTAGTCTGTCAGGTGTCAGGATGGTAAAGATCTTTTCCCATTCTTTGGGCTGCCATTTTGTCTTGCTGACTGTGTCGTTTGCCTTACAGAAGTTTCTCATTTTCAGGAGGATCCATTTATTAATTGACAATCTCAGTGTCTGTGCTACTGATGTTATGCTCAGGAAACAGTCTCCTGTACCAATTCTTTTGAGGGAACCACTTACTTTCTCTTATAAGAGGCTCAGTGTGGCTGATTTTATGTTGAGGTCTTTGATCCATTTGAACTTAAGTTTTATGAATAGCAATAGATATGGATCTATTTTTCGTCTTCTACATGCCAGCATCCAGTTATGCCAGCACCATTTGTTGAAGTTGTTTTCTTTTTTCCATTGTATAATTTTAGATACTTTGTCAAGAATCAAGTGTTCATAGGTGTGTGGATTAATATCAGGGTTTTCAATTCAATTCCATTGCTCTTTCTGTCTACTTTTGTGCCAATACCAAGCTGATTTCTTGATTATAGCTCTATAATAGAGCTTGGAGTAAGGGATGGTGATGCCTCCAAAAGTTCCTTTATTGTATAGGGTTGTTTTGGCTATCCTGGGTCTTTTGTTTTTCCATATAAAGTTGAGAATTGTTATTTCAAGATCTGGGTAGAACTGTGCTGGGAATTCAGCCTTTAAAATTTCCACAAACAACATAAAATTCCTTGGGGTAATGCTATCCAAACAAGTAAAATACCTGTAGAGTAAGAACTTTGAGTCTTTAAAGAAATAAATTAAGGAAGATACCAAAAATTTGAAAGATCTCCCATGCTCTTAGATAGATAGGATCATCGTAGTAAAAATGGCAATGTTGCCAAAAGAAATCAACATTCCTAATTCTTATATGTTTCTCTGATCCCTCCAGTAAATAACAATTCAATTCTAAGGAAAACCTATGTAACATTCCTTACCTCCATTTCTCCTACTTCATCACTATATATTTTACTTGATTATAATTATCAATTCTTTAAATATCAATATTATTTGTAAATAAATGTCTATTAATTTTTAATGTGTGTGCATATTGATGTATATATACACTGGATGTGTTGTGGGGTATCTCAGAGACCAGGAGGGTTTGTTTCATCTCATGGAACCTGATTTAAAATGCTGTTAAGAGCTACTATATAGATATTGGGACCAAAACCTGGGTCCCTTGCAAGAGCCTCAAATACTCTTAACCATAACCCATCTCTCTATCACCTATAAGCAAACTTTCTATAAACAATAATATTACCCATAGTCTTGAAAATTATTACTGTTAAGAATATGACAGAAAGTCTGATATCTAATCTTTTGCTGTTTTACTTATAATTTGGTTTTGGAATGATATTTTAAAATAGAGTTTATTTCCCAATACCTTTATAAATGAAAAGAATCCATAGAAAAGTCACCAAGAAAACAGACTTTCACATCCTTTGAGTCAAACACATTTTTTTGCTGGAGACATCTATCAAAGAACTATAACAAATATGTTTTAACATAACATCTCTGGAATAGCATGAGATCATGTAACTTACTCCATTAAAACAGAACAGTTTAAACATCCCCCAAACTAACAACATGAAAAACTATGTTTTGTCAAACAGGAAATACAATAAAAACATCCTGTGGAGTTGAGCACTGGGAAGTTTTGCCCATGCAGGTCAGGTGTGTTTTCATTTCTTTGTACATCTTTCCTTACAACTGTAATACATTTTTTATGGTATCAAATAGAGAGACATATATAATATAGCCTTAATATTTGGTACTTTTATGACAAAATATTTTATATTAGACATCTTCCCAACAACATCATTAAATTTGCTGTAGAATTGCTATGGGCTTATACAAATTTAGAAAGCAAAAGGAAAACATTTTGCTCCATGTGCTATTCCATCAATTGTCAACCACAGGCAAGAAAGCTAACGGCAAAATGCCTTTCCTTTTCAAACTCAATTCACTAAGAAAACATATTTGACCCTCTCAATACTTCAAACCCTTCTTTCCAAATACCGATTATAATGCTTATTTAAATAATATTTTTATTATTAAGATCTCAATAAAATTTTTATTAAAAGGCTAATGTGTGCCAAAGGACAAATAACGAGAGACATCGGGTGCCAATATCTATAAAGCAAACAAAAGAGATTTATATTTAAAGAGCTTGGAGAAACTCAGAGTTGAACAAAATAAACGTATTTCTTTACCACAAAATATGCAGGGCCTTTAGTATGCTAATTTATATTGTGACTCTCCAAGGTATAAAAAGTAGCATTTGTCAAAAAGTACCATGACTTCTTTTTTTCATAGCTATCTTCTATTTATTGTTCATTGATCAAATGCTTATTTACTGCAAGATTACTATGCTTGTTTTCTGCAGATGAGTCCTGAAAGCCAAAGACAAGCACACAAATTATAATACATACTAAGTGAAGGCCACTGGAGTAAAATGGGGTTCAGGGAAATTTAAAATTATAGAGAACGTAGAACCCAGAATTTGAAAGGACAACTCAAGCCAAATGACACAAAAGTGTCAAAAAATGAAAGAAAAGACTAGGAGAGGGGTCCACTATATCAGGGGCTGAAATCTACAGAAAAGCCAAGCTGGAGAAGAGAAAGAAAGAGATGAAAGGTATTCAACAATACGTCAAAGTGTAAGTACAGCCTGGATACAACATGACACATTCCTAGTGTTGTTAGTATAATAGGATAGCCACATTTAATGAACAAGTAGGTACCGTAGATAGCAGAAGCAAGTTGTAAGGATGAAGACTGAAAAATTTGAGGCTTGGCAGTGGTGGCAGTTGCCAGAAATCCCAGCATTGAGAAGCAGAGGCAGGTGAAATTTGAGTTCGAGGCTAGACAGACTGATCTACAGAGCAAGTTCCAGGACAACCAGGGCTATTACACTGTGAAACCCTATCTCAAAAAACAAAACAAAAACAAAACAACAACAACAAGAAAATAAAGACTGAGGACTAAGAAAATTTTATTCTATAAAATGATATTTTTCAGAATCAAAACCAATGATGCCTAATTTTACAATGGTTTATGTCAAGAACTCAACCTAAGAGAGATATGCATGGTACCCTAGAATATAGGAATGAGGCAAGATCTTATGAACACATTGGGAACATGGTGAGGGGTGGAGGGGGGAGTGGGAGCTGGGAAGAAGAGAGGGGGAGAAGAGGAAGAGAGAGTAGGTCACAGGGGAACAGGAAGGTTGAGTGGGAAGAGGGAATTATAGGTTAGAAGAGAGATCTGGCACCAGAGAGACCTCTAGTGATCTAAAGGGATGACACCAACTGGCAAGCTAAGCAATAGTGGAGAGACCACCTCGAATGCCCATTCCTGATAGTGAACTTGATGTCTATAACCATCCTGGAGCCTTCATCCAGTGACTGATGGAAGCAGAGGCAAACACCCACAGTTAAACACTGAACTGAACCCATGGAACCTAGTGACAGAGAAAGGAGCGGTGAGTAAATTGGCAAAGAATGGGCTGACAAAACCAGCAGAGACAGCTGTTCTCTTGGACCCCAGACCTACAGCTAGGAGGCCAGCATGGGACTGATCCAGGTCCCCTGAGTGTGAGAGTCAGTGAGGAGGCCTGGGCAACCTATGGGGCCCTGGGCAGTGGATCAGTGTTTATCCCTGGCATACAAACAGACTTTGTTTGTCCATAATGCAAAGAGGGATGGTCTCTCAGCCTGGACTCTTAGGGGAGTGCCTGGACCCTGCCCTGAGTGAAATGACAGACTCTAGATATCCCTATGTGGAAGGAAGTAGGGATAGGGTGGGAGGCTGGGGTTTGGTGGGGGGGTGCAGGAGGAGGGGAGGGAGAGGGTACTGGGATTGACATGTGAAGCAAGCTATTTAAAATTAAAATAAAAAAAGAACTCATACATAGTAACAAGATCTTGGAGTTCAGCATAGTGAAAACTCATTCAGAATGTATTTACTCAGTATATAAATGATTTTCATTTTATGTTTATGAAATTCCTCTTGATCTGCAGGGCTTGCTTCCATTCTCCAGATACATGTTTTATTAATTAAAACAAATAATATAGGGACCTCTTATATATTTGAAATATTTCAAAATTATTAGACCGTGAATGTTTTTATATTACTTATATTTGATTGTGGCATGTGCATTACAGAAGAGGGTGTCAGATCACTGGAACCTGAGTCATGTTAGTTATGAGCCACCCAGTGTAGATCCTTGGAAGTCAATCCAAATCCAGGTCCTTTGCAATAACAAGATGTGCTCTTAATCATTGATCCATCTCTCCTGACCCAGGATTTCTATTTTTAAGGTAACTGGGTTCTGCTCACATTGCAAATGGCCAATCAAGTGGCTAGTAAGATTTTATGAAAAGTAAAACTTTCCTCAAATCACAATTTCATAGAGGATTATTTTCATTTTAAATGTATTTTCCAAGTTACCTTGAGTTATAATATGCTTTATATTGATTACAGTTTAACATAAAATACATTTTCAAAGATAAGCATCTATACAGTAATTTTCATGTAGACAAGTATGTAAATATACAACATAGAGAAAATATCTAATTGCCAGGAAATACCCTTCCATATTCAGTGTAAACAACTTAACTAAAATTTCAATGTAATCACATGTACATAAATGTTTAGCTAACTAGTAATTATAGTGTAATTATCACCATGTTCATGATGAAAGTGGTATAAGCAAAGACATTTTCAATAGATTTAAAATAACAAATCTATTTTGCATATTAATTATAGCTAATTTCAAAGGTTAATTACAAACACAGTTTTAACCCCTAAGTGATGTACTTAATACTTACTCAAAAAGCATACTAAGTTTTTTAACCAATAAGTTACAAAGATCTATGATAAATTATGTGTTTAGAGGAGGAAAATTAATGTTTATTTCCTGTGCATAGTATGATTGAATAAAAATAATTACTGATGATAAAGTTCATCTCTGATGAACTAGTTGCCAACTATGAATTTCAATGTTTTCTTATTTTTAGATTTCAACATTATATGCTCTGCAATATTAAACACATTTTATAATATTATACTTAAATATTTTAATGTTAAGAGTAGACTTGGGTTAAAAATTTGTAAAGACTATAAAGTTTGAATTTTGTTTTAATTACCTGGATATTTCTTTTAAACAATAAATACAAACATTAGGTTAGCCAAAATCAATAAACTCTCAAAGACAGTTGTAGGATTAAGACCACAGCTAGCATGAGAGAAGTTGCACATAATTTTAGTTCTATGAAATGTTTTTAAGGTGAAGCTGATAGAAAGTATTTACTAGATCGCTGATCTAAAAACACTTTGAGTATTTGTATAACTATTTAGGCCATTTAAATGTGGAGGACATTGAACACTGACTGATCCTGACACCAATGAAGCAGATTTGTCAAAGAATTTATAACCTTCAGCTCCAAAAACTGTGGCTATTAAATGGAAGTAAACTGTATTATCATTATTAATTTTGTTGGAATGTTACAGGTGATTAATTTTATTAATAATACATCCAATATTTATTTAACCAGACCAATGATGTACTATTTTGTGAACAGTTGCTTGGTCATTGAAGAGACATGGATTCTTCAGTGGTAGTTCCTATAGCATGATCTCTGAGAATACAAAAACTTGTATAGATTTGATAGCATATACTTTTGTAAGTTGTTTCTACTTCTCAGGTATGCA
Organism: Mesocricetus auratus; assembly: GCF_017639785.1. Taxonomy (NCBI): domain Eukaryota; kingdom Metazoa; phylum Chordata; class Mammalia; order Rodentia; family Cricetidae; genus Mesocricetus; species Mesocricetus auratus. The sequence goes on along the minus strand of NW_024429195.1, from coordinate 56,304,103 downwards.
TACATATACACACGTATATACTGATACATGAATGCAGTCTATTCATACATCCATAATACACACACACACACACACACACACACACACACACACACACACCTTTAACCATGGGCTATTTAATGCCAGGACCTTCTGAAGATAGATTGTCTTCTTAGGAAACATCAATTCCTCAAATGAGTATAAGCTAATTATATTAACTAAAAAATTCTCAAATTACAGTTAATTGTGAGCACATTTTAGATTCAATTACTATCCATAAGACAAAAATATCCCACATAGAGGACTTTACAAAGAGAATAGGTTATCAGGAATGTATAAAAATGCATCTTCAATGAAAGAAAACTAAAAATAAAATAAAAAAGCCACATAGAGAGCACATGTGCTCTTAATCATTGATCCATCTCTCTTACCCAGGATTTCTATTTTTAAGGAAACTGGGCTCTGCTCACATTGCAAATGGCCAATCAAGTAGCTAGTAAGATTTATGAAAAGTAAAACTTTCCTTAAATCACAATTTCATAGAGAAGGATTATTTTCATTTTAAATGTATTTTCCAAGTTACCTTGAGTTATAATATGCTTTATATTGATTACAGTTTAACATAAAATACATTTTCAAAGATAAGCATCTATACAGTAATTTTCATGTAGAAAAGTATGTAAATATACAACATAGAGAAAATATCTAATTGCCAGGAAATACCCTTCCATATTCAGTGTAAACAACTCCTGATAATGAACTTGATGTTCATAACCATCCGGGAGCCTTCATCCTGTGACCGATGGAAGCAGAGGCAAACACACAATTAATCACTGAACTGAACCCAAGGAACCCAGTGACAGAGAGAGAGGAGTGATGAGAAAATTGGCAAAGAATGGGCTGGCAAAACCAACAGAGACAGCTGATCTGACCAGGGGAGAGCTCTTGGACCCCAGACCGACAGTGGGGAGGCCAGCATGGGACTGATCTGGACCCCCCAAATGTGAGTGTCAGCGAGAAGGCCTGGGCAACCTATGGGGCCCTGAGCTGTAGATCAGTGTCTATCCCTGGTATACAAACAGTCTTCGTGTGCCTATAGCATAAAGAGGGATGCTCTCTCAGCCTGGACTCTTAGGGGAGTGCCTGGACCCTACCCAGAGTAAAATGACAGACTCTAGATATCCCCTATGTGGAAGGATTTGGCAATAGGGTGGGAGGGTGGGGGGGGAAGGGGAGTGTGGGAGGAGGGGAGAGAGAAGGAACTGGGATTGACATGTAAAAGAAGCTATTTAAAATTTTTAAAAAAAGAGAATAGGTTGGTTCTGTGTGTGTATATTTGTTTCTGTGTGTATAATTTTATGTGAGTAATCTTAAAATTCAATTAAGCTTTAATAGAAATATCATTTAAAGATTTTAAATGTAATCATTTTGCTATGATGTGTGGCTGTGCATCATAAGAATGCCAAGTATGCCCATATGTCAATAGAACAAGTTTCATTGCCTGTACCTGGAGTTAAAGTTGCTCATCATCTGTCATATGGGTTCTGGAAACTAAACCCAGGTACTCTGATAGAGCAACATGTGCTCTTAACTTCTGGAGCATCTCTTTGGACTCCAATAGTATTTTAAACATTTCAATTACTGGGAAGAACAATGAAATATATTTTGTGCATGTATTTTAAGAGTGATATTTTGAAAATTAACAAAGGAACTCTAGAATATTTAGCTTTGATAAAACTTAATGAAAGACAGAGTGTGTTTCTGCAGGCCTCATGTTTTACAAAATTTCAGGAATCCTTGAGCAGTTTGAAGTCTGAGATCTCCTAAGAAAAGAATGCTATAATGATACTCTGCATGTGTTATAGCCCAGTGTTTTTAAAATGCATTCTGAATGAATAAACATTACCAGTAAACTGAATAAACTCCTATGGAGAGAAAATTCAGTTCTATAATAAATAAAATTTTTGATCTAAATCCAAAAAATAGTGATCTCCTATGCTGAGTATGATTTCTTCTGAAAAGGTAAATTCCTTTTTTTATTTTTTTCTATTTTATTTTTATTTAAATTAGAAACAAGTTTGTTTTACATGTCAATCCCAGTTCCCTCTCCCTCCCCTCCTCCCCTTTCCACCACTAACCCTCTATCCCATCCCCTTTCTGTTTCCCAGGGAGTGTGAAGCCTTCCATGGGGGATCTTCAAAGTCTGTCACATCATTTAGAATAAGGCCTAGGCCCTCACCCATGTGGCACAGCTGAGAGAGCATCCCTCCATATGAAATGGGCTCCCAAAGTCCATTTGTATGCCAGGGCTAAATACTAATCTACTATCCAAGGTCCCATAGATTGCCAAGGCCTCCTCACTGACACCCATGTTCAGGGGCTCTGGATCAATCCCATGCTAGCCTCTCAGTCACCAGTCTGCAGTCTATGAGCTCCCCTTTTGCAGGTCAGCCGCCTCTGTGGGTTTCATCAGCTAGGTCTTGACTCCTTTGCTCATCATTCCTACCTCTCTTCAAGAGAAGGACAGTTAAGGATGAGTCTGCCAAAGACAAGGGAATTATAAATGAAATCTTTTTATTTTCAAACACAACAGAGAGAGAGAGATACAGAGACAGAGAGACAGAGAGAGAGAGAGGGCAGAGAGAGACATTGGGTAACTTAGTAGTACCTAAAAATAAGAGAAGCTCCCATTCCTACAGAGGTTGACTCACTAAAGGCCTTTCTGGTGCTGTGGCAGTTAGATACAAGTACAAACTGAGGAGAGACAAAACAGCATTAATCAACTAAAACAATTTGCCACTGTTCAGAAACTGGAAAATAAATATTTTACCTGTCAATAAATTGATGGATGACAAATCATTAACAATGTTAGAAATAATAATTTTAGAAAAGTTAGGCTACATACATCTTTCATGCCAGGGAAGATAGCGCCAATATGATTAGACACATTAATTACAAAGGACTGTTAGCTATTATCTTTCAGATGATATAAGCTATAAGCAGTATGAATGGCCTGTTTCCGTTTCCACAGGAGCTCATGTGCTCTCTATGTGGCTTTTTTATTTTATTTTTAGTTTTCTTTCATTGAAGATGCATTTTTATACATTTTATTCTGATTAGAGTTTGCCTTCCCTGACTCCTCCATTGTTCTCCCCACACCACTTCCAACCAAATCCACCCACTTTATATCTCTTAATAGAATACATACATGTATCTAGTCAATAGTAATATATTATAATAATGTAAAGTAAAACCAGAAAAGACCAGCATAGGAAAAAACAAATAAAAGAGAGAATAAAAGTCACAAGAAATACATACCAACTCAGAAACACACATTTGCACATACAGGAATCCCATAATAAACAAAAAGGAAGCTCTAATATACACCAAAAGGATCTGGAGGAAGGGAAAGAGAGGATATATATATATATATATATATATATATATATATATAGAGAGAGAGAGAGAGAGAGAGAGAGAGAGAGACAGACAGACAGAGAGAAAGAGAGACAAAGAGACAGAGAGAGACAGAGACAGAAAGAGAGAGAGAACATTATGAGACAAAGAACTTTCAAAGATGCCATTGAGTTTGTTTTGTGGTTTCCATCTACATCAGGACAGAGAGCCTATCCTTAAAAGTGGATTGCCTCACCAGCGGAATTCTTTTTTTTTTTTTTTTCATTTCCAAGTGGTTATCAGTTGAAAATAGCTTCTATTTGGGGGACGGGAATTCAGTCCATTCTCTCAATGCTTGGATCCCAACTTATTCAGACCTGGCCATGCCCGGTGCCTGCTGCCACAGTTGGAGTGAGTTCATATTGCACTACTTCTATTGTATTTATAGAGCCCTGTTTTCTTGGTGACCATGATCACTTCAGCATCTTACAATCTTTCCTCTTTCTATTCATCATGGGTTTCACTGGGCATTGAGGGGATGGCTTTAATAGAATTATCCCATTTAGGACTGAACGTGCCACGTTTTCTTACTCCCTGCACATTTTCCAACTCTGGGTCTCTGTATTTGTTCCCATCTGCTGCAGGAGTAAACTCTAATAATGGACGAGCAAGATACTGATAAGTAAATATAGCAGAATGTTGTTAGGAGACATTTTATTGCTAGTTCCTTTAGCAGAACAGTGGTATTTTTTTCCCCTAGAATTATCGTCTATCTAGTCATAGGTCCTTGGCCACCTGAGCTTTGTCAGTCCTATACAAGGGAGTGGGGCTTAAGACAAACAAGGTATTGGTAGGTTACTTACACAATATTTGTGCAGATCTTGCAAGCAAGTCATAAATGTAGAACAAGAGTTTGCAGCTGGGTCGGTGTTTACCTTTTCTCCGGTAGCCTAAGGAGTACTTTTCAGTACCATGAACACTAGTCCATAGTGCTGAAGATTCTAGGGAAGGTACCAACTTGACTGATCCATGTTCAATTAGTTGTATAGGTGTTGTTCTAAGCCATAGGAACTTACTGCCAGATTATGAAAATCAGCCACTGTCCTTGGCAATTTACTGGATTGTTTGGGAATTTCCATTGTACACATTTGGACAAAAACATTATTACAGGTAACCTTTCCTGGCACTGGACCTTAATTTTGTAGCAAGAGATGTTCAGTCAGGGGTCCTTCTTCCCAGCTGCTTGACAATTTCATTTAAGCCATATTCTTAAATGCATATATTTTAGGACACTTCTACCATTTTAGGTGTAGATATGACTCCCCACAAGGCTCTTAGTTTTAATTTTCTCTCTTCCCATATTTCCATCCATTTCTGCTTCTTTGCCACCTCCCTTTTGATTCTCATAATACTGGTCCCAAATCTATTCATCAAAGACCATCTTTTCTGTTTCCTTTTTCCAGGGAGATTATTATTCACACTCAGTCCTTATCTTACACCTAACCTTGTGGTTGCAATAGTTGCAGCTTGGTTATCAGAGACTTACCAACCAAGGTCTACAAATAAGGGAATACATACTATATTTGTCCTTACAGGTTACTTTAAATCATAATGATTTTTATAGCTCCATCTATTTACCTAAATGTTCATGATTTCATTTCTCTAATAGCTGAGTGATACACCATCATGTAATTACACATTCTCTAACCATTCATCTACTGACAGATATATAGGGTATTTTCAACAATGATCATGGTGAAGAAAGTAGTGCTGGAGTGCGATGTAGCTTATTTTTGTATAGGCCCAAGAACAGTATAGCTGGATACTAGAGTAGATCAATTCCAATCTTCCCAAGGAACTGCCACACTAGTTTCCATAGTAACTGTAGAAGTTTGTACTACCACCAGAAATGGATGATAGGTCCTTTTACATCACATCTTCACAAGCAGGAGTTGTCTTTATATTAATAATCTAGGCCATTCTGACTGGCGTTGCATGAAATTCCAAAGTAGTTCTTATTTGCATTTCCCTTATGACAATGTTGAACATTTCTTTAAGTGTTTCTCAGCCATATGTGTTTCCTCTTTTGAGAATTCGCTGATTAGATCTATAACCCATTTTTAATTGGGTTGTTTGCTTTCATGATGTTCAGTTTTTTTAGTTCTTTAAATATTTTTGTTATTTTCCCTCCCCCAAATGAGTAACTGTTAAAAATATTTTACCATTCTGTAGAATGCATATTTTTTGGAATGATTATATGCTTTTTTAAATAGAAGGTTTTCAGTTTAATGGCATTCCACTTATTAACTGTTGGAGTCAATGCCTGCGTTATCAGTAACTTTTGAAAGACTTGTCCTGTAACAATGAGTTTAAGACTATGCCATACTTTTTCTTCTACCAGATTAAATGTATTAGTTCTTACATTGAGGTCTTTGGTATCATTAGCTAACTGTTCTTAACAGATGTTTACAGAATATCTAACACAAAATCAGCTCATAAAACTTTCTCTAAAATTGTCTACATTCAGGAACAAAAGGCAAGTCTCAACAGACTTGCAAAAAAATGAAATAACACCCAGCATTCTATTGGACCACCATTGATTAAAGTTAGATAGCATCAATAAACGAAATAGCAGAATGGTTTACAAACTCATGGAAACAAAAACAATTTACTTCTGAATTAAAAGTAAGTCAAAACAAAATTAAGAAATTAAGAACTTTTTAGAATTAAATATAAATGAAAAAATATTCAAACTTATGGGATACAGGAAGGCTTCATAGCATTAACTGTACAATAAAATCACTGCAAAAATCTCCTATTACTCTCTACGTGGCACACATAAAATCTTCAGAAAAAAAAGAAATAACACTCAAAAGGAGATGTCAAGAAATATTCAAACTCAGAGTCAAAATCAATAAAACAGAAACAAACAATACAAAATAAAATCAATAAATGAAGAGTTGGCTTTATGAGAAATCACTATGGTTGATAACCCCTTAGCCAAATTAGCTAAAAGCAGAGGAATCACATCAGAATTAACAAAATTGGAGACCAAAAGAAGACATAAAACCAGACACCGAGGACTTCTAGACAACTGCAAGAATAAACTTTTAAAACTGTATGCCACTAAACTGGAAAATTTAACAATAAATGGATGTCTGTCTTTAGATATACCTCTTTCCAGATTTAATCAAGATCAGAGAAGCACAGGCCCATAATCCCAATGAAATAGAAGCTGTAATAAAAGTTTCCTAGGATCAAAACAAAATATAAAAACAAAACCATGGGAACAAATGAGTTGTGCACAGAATTCTACTAGATTTTCAAATAATTAACATAAATAATCTGCAAATTACAAAATATAAACATAAGTAACTTTACCAAATGTTTTTAAAGCTACAGTTACACTATTACTTAAATCGCAATGTTTTTAAAGCTAAAATTACTCTATTACTTAAAGTACATAAAGACCAATTTCCCTAATGAACATAGATACAAAAATTCTCAATAAAATACTTGCAAAATGAATACAAAAAGGCCTTACAGCATGATCAAGTAGGCTCCATCCCATAGGTGCAGGGATTCACATTAGGACAACTGATAAATATATTCCAGTTTATAAACAGCCTGAAAGGCAAAACCTACCTGATCATCTAATTAGATTCTGAAAATTTCTTTGATAGAACCCAATACCCCTTCTCAATAAATGTTTTAGAGAGGCTGGGTATTCAAGGGACACACATCAAAAATAATAGAGGTACTTTACAATGAGTACACAGCAAACATCAAACTAAATGGAAACAAACTCAAAGCATTTCCATTAAAATCAAGGGCAAGACTGTCCACTCTTTCCATGTCTTTTCATATAATAATTGAAGTCTTAGCTAGAGCAGTAAGACAATGTATGTGATCAAGGAGATAATATACGAAGCAAGAATTCAATGTATCTTTAATGCATGACTGTGTAATATGTGTACCTACAAAATTATACAAGGAATCTCCTACAGATGATAAATGTTTTCACCAAAATGGTGGGATACAAAACCAATGCACAGAAATCAGTAGCCTTCTTATATATAAATGACAAATGGATGGGGAAAGAAACCAGAGGAAAAAATATCTTTCACAACACCCTCAAAGAAGTAAAATATCTATAAGTAACACCAATTAAGCACATGAAAGACTTCTATGATACAAGCTTTAAAATACTGAAGAAAAAATTGAAGATAATTATATTACAATACAGGCTATATGTGTTTATGCAATTTGACTAATTCAATCAAGTAAAATGCAGCTTTACTTCAATTAAAATTTAGAGTTTTTACACTACTGTCCAAGTTCACTGACTACTCAGTTGGTATCACTGATTTTTAGAATGCCAACTCATACTAATATAAACAAAGTTGACTTATCTACTTCAAAAAACGTCATATTTCTAACATTGTGATTAATAGAGAGACATCACAACCAATTATGAATAGAAACTAAAAGACTTCACAGGTCATCAGTCTCCTGAATAAGTGTCCTTGATATTCCTAGGAAGAATGCAAAATAGAGATTTTTCAAGCAATTTTTCAGGGTCATATTGCTAAGGCTTTGGAAATATTCTTAAAAATTTGAGACTCAGATTTTTTTCTAAATATAAATGGTGACTGTGATTTTACTACTATGGTATAAGGAATGCTCAGATCAAACTTCGCATTCAGGAAATTTCAGCATGATTTATTTTGCTGATTTCTACGTTGCCTCATCATCTGAATATGCTATTTTCAAACTATTTTTCTCCAGGTACAATTTGCATTTTTATACAATCATTTCATTTTATTCTCTTTTGCACATAATACTAAATTCTTATATACTTCACATGCACTTTGAAATACCTTCATTTTATCAATTGGTATGACTTTTGTAGACACACTGTCTACTTGCCTTGGTTTAGATTATTAAATGTACTAATCCTAATACATTTATCTTTTAAGCCATATCCTTTAGCGTTTAAGTTCCTAAACTGTTATTACACCAAGGAAAGCATTCAACACATTATATTCACAGAAAATTTTACATGTAAATAAAACTTTTACCAGATATATAAGAAAGTTATTAGTAACATTTTAACATATATCATGATATAAGTAAATATATAAACTATTTTCTGTGATAAATTTTCTAATAGGTTAATTTTTCCATTGTTTTGAAATATTTTCTTGTCTTTCCTAAATATAATGGGAAGATTTTTGAAAATTAATATAGGAGGTAATGTAATAAGCAATGAAGATAACTTCAATTTTAAACAAGATTTTGAGATATAATTTTACCTTAAATTTCCTCTCTAGGGAATAATTAAAACAACTGTTATATGAAAGGATATTTATTAAATCTTTTGTTTATTCATGCAAAGATCATTTTATTGCTTTATGCAATACTATTACATGAAATAAAAAAATAAACTAGAACGGAACTCAGTCCTTTAAAACCTACTCCTCTTGTTTCACATAAATTATTTTTCAATTAAAGTGACAGGAATTTTGTACTTTGCTTAATTAATATCTTTAAAATATCTGAATAAAAGTAAATAATTTGGACTCATAAACTAAAATCAATTTAAAAGTGAAGTAAATATCTCTAGTATCATTTTTAGAATGTCTTTGATTTTATTGGGCTTGTTCATGATATACAGAAGTAATAGGGTAGAAACAAGTTCAGAATTAGAGAGCTCTTTGTCAAGATCAGAATTCTGGTATTTAAAACTCCAGCCCATTATCCCCTCATTTCATATAGGGCAGGGCCTAGACCCTTCCCCAAGAGTTCAGGGTGAGAGTGCACCTCACATTGTTCTATGGGAGTCCAAAGTCCGTGTGTATACTTGGGATGGGTACTGATCTGCTGCCCAAGGCTCAATAGATTACCTAGGCCTCCTCACTGACACCCAGATTCAGGGGGTCTTGATCAGTCCCATGCTGGATTCCCAGGGTGATGCCTGGGATTCAAGAGTTAACCTTTGTCTGGTCAGCTGTTTCTGGGGGTTAAACCAGCCCAGTCTTAATCCCTTTGATCATCAGTCCTCCCTCTCTGTTACTGGCTTTCTTGAGTTCAGCTCAGTACTTAACCAAGGGAGTCTGCCTCTTCTTCGATTAGCCACTAAATGAAGTTTCTGTTTCCCAGACTCTCTGGCCATTGGATTGTAGGCTGGCACTCCCCAGATCTATGTCTAAAATTCATATATGAGAGAGTGCATGCCATGTTTCTCTTTTTGTGACTGGGTTACCTCACTCAGGATGGTTTCTTCTAGTGTCATCCATTTGCCTGCGAATCTCATGATTCCATTACTTTTTTCTGCTGAATAGTACTCCATTGTGTAGATGTACCATATTTTCTCTATCCACTCTTCGGTTGAGGGACATCTAGGTTGCTTCCAAGTTCTGGCTATTACAAATAATGCTGCTATGAACATAGTGGAACAGACATCTTTGTTGTATGAATGGGCATCTTTTGGATATATGCCTAAGAGTGGAGTTGCTGGGTCTTGTGGTAGGTTTATTCCCATTTTTCTGAGGAATCTCCATACTGATTTCCAAAGTGGCTGAACCAGTTGGCACTCCCACCAGCAATGGAGGAGTGTCCCCCTTTCACCACATCCTCTCCAGCATAAATTGTCATTGGTGTTTTTGATTTTAGCCATTCTGACAGGAGTGAGATGGTATCTCAGAGTTGTTTTGATTTGCATTTCCCGGATGGCTAAGGATGTTGAGCACTTTCTCAAGTGCCTCTCAGCCATTTTAGACTCCTCTATTGAAAACTCTCTATTTAGTTCTGCAGCCCACTTTTTAATTGGGTCCTTTGATGTTTTGGAGACTTGCTTCTTGAGTTCTTTGTAAATTTTGGAGATCAACCCTCTGTCAGATATGGGATTAGTGAATATTTTTTCCCATTCTGTGGGCTGCCTTTTTGTCTTGCTGACTGTGTCCTTTGCCTTCCAGAAACTTCTCAGTTTCAGTAGGTCCCACTTATTAATTGTTGATCTCACTGTCTGTGCTACTGGTGTTATGTTCAGGAAGCTGTCTCCTGTACCAATTTATTCAAGGGTACCACCCACTTTCTCTTCTAAGAGGTTCAGTGTGGCTGAACGGGAGGAGGGGAGGGAAAGGGTGAGGGATCTGGAACTGACTTGTGAAGCAACCTTGTTTCTTATCTAAATTTAAACTGGAAAATAAAATAAAATAAAAAAGAGAGCCAAGCTTTTATAGCAATAAAATGTTTTAAAACATAAAAAAATAAAATAAAACTCCAGCCCATCCCTAATTTCTTTGTAAGGATGTAAGGGATATTATTATTTATTTCCTCTGTCCTATTATTTTCTTCTCTGTAACAGAAGAACAATAATAACTTGCTTTACTCAATTGAAAAACAGTAGAAAAGTCAGTATTATAATAACATACAACTTGTAAAAAAATTTCTTTACACAGAATACATGTTGAATGAAATATGCTATTTTTCTTAAAATAGGTTTACAAATACATGGGAAATAATATATCCTATTCTATTCTTTTGAAACTACATATCTGTGTAATGAGTAACTCCTTATAAAACCCTATAGATACAAGGGGAGCTCCTTTTGCATTGTTTTCTTTGTAGTTACTCAGAAATGCATTTCCTTTAAACAAGTTCTAATGGCTGTCACTATGATTTAAAGCTTTCTACAGAATCTCTCACACAGGCCATGGCTGCCTAAATTACTTTGGACCTAATTTTAGATAAACTGCCATAGCAAGAGTTGAATAAATGCATGAGTAAGCAACGTAGAGCGAAACAGATATTTAACATTTGTGACTGGTGTTATCTTTTCTGAAGTGTTTGAATGGAAGTAGTTTACCTTGGTTAATTAGGTTCCCCCCACAACAGAAATTCATGTTCAGAAACATTGCATTACATTTATCATCTCTCTAAAAGGCTTGTCAGTGAGTTACCAAAAGAGCGAGCGAGAGAGAGAGAGAGAGAGAGAGAGAGAGAGAGAGAGAGAGAGAGAGAGAGAGAGAGAGGAGATTTTAGTTACATTTATTTCAGGAACACTTTCTTGTCTTGTAGCCCAAAAAACACCAAATCAGGAAACTGTGAGGTGAACCCATACCATGGGTAGCCTTGAGAAGAAAAGACCCACAGACTCTTCTCTGTGATATTGTGTTAGTAAAACATTCTCTGTTACATGTTGGTGTGCATTTCTTATTGTATACTTTGATTAGACCTAGACAAATGCCTTCAAGAATAATATAAATCGGATACAATTTTTGACAAGATGTAAAGTAGAAGAAATGACAACTCTCTAAAAGTTACAGTTGGAATTTTTAAGATCTAATATTTTTGAGTATTTCATACATGAATACCCTATTCACATCATATATCCCTTTAACACTTTGTGCACAAATCTTCCTATCTGTCTTAGATTTCTTTTCTAACTTAACACACACACACACACACACACACACACACACAGACACTACCTATGAGGCCATTCAGTGCAGCTCATATAAACATATGTTTATGGATGACTACTTGGTATTGGATAGCCTAGCAGGAGGCTGTCCCTAAAGAAAACTGATTCTTCCTCTCTCAGATGTCAGTCATTCCCTGTAGCTCTTCAACTAATGTTGTGTCCCTGTTCAAATGTCCCCTTCCATATTGGGATGTGAAGTAGTTTTGTCATTATGAAGGTCTTCTTTAGGCAACTATATTGTTGAAATCTCGTGGGTGCAGCTTCCAAGTCATATGTAGAAGACACAATTGCTCCAGAGGTACCATAGTCCACTAACTCTTACATCTGTCTGACACTCTTCATAACTTATCCTGGAACATGGATTTAGGTATTGCATTATAGATGTTCCAGTTAAGGTTGAGAACCTCATGGTCCTTTGTCCACTACATTACAAAAAGCTGCAGCCATATGCTGAAATAGAAACTTATTTGAGGAGGAGTCCTTTTTGATGTTTGGGATAACTGTGTTTATAATAAACCAGCTTTCGTTTTCCTCCTTTTACTGATGAGAACATAGCAGCATAGAGAGATTAACTAATATGTCCAAGACTGTCATGCAGGAAATTAATGAGGGACTGAGGTTTTGTTTTTTGTTTTTTTTTTTTGGTTTTACGAGACAGGGTTTCTCTGTATTGTTTTGGAGGCTGTCGGTCCAGCTTGGCCTCGAACTTACAGAGATCCGCCTGCCTCTGCCTCCCGAGTGCTGGGATTAAAGGCGTGCACCACGACCACCGGGCCGGGACTGAGGTTTTAAATACCAGTATTCTGATCCTAGCAAATTCCGTAGACAGAGGCCTGGAAGAACAATAGCCAGAAGTGACTTGAAAGACTCCTTCCTTGGAATTAGCCCTTACATTATCTGGAGGTGTTATATACGATGCCAAGGGATACGTGCAATTGAAAGGCCTACTGGTTGTAAAGCTGACACTAGTAACAGTTCACCAATGATGTAATGGTGGCAATTGAAATTTAGGGGTAACTAACAGCTGTCTAAATGGAATTAAGGCCCACTCCATAGGAAGGAATGCATACCTAGTACTATAACTCTAGCCAACTACAGATACATAGCTGGAGAGTTCATAGACCCTCACTTACTAATACAGTTTTCGAGAAACAATAAAATTTGTAACTGTTTTTAGATTTAAATGGAGCTGGGAGTGTAATACTCGTGAAAGCATGGGCTGCCCAAATGGAGAAAATTGTATCACCACCTCCATTGTCTCCTCTCTGGCCAAGTAAACAATCAACACAAAGGTCTTATTGCAGAATCATCGCCAAATATATCATAAAGTGATTTTGTTTTAGAGGAATCCTTGTCACAATTACTGGATATTTAAAAAACCTTTAATTAGCACACAGGAACAATCCCAACTTTGCCTTTGTGTGCTTGCTTAAGGCAGGTGTAGCAGAGGGCTCACTGTGCCATCTAAAATTTCGCTCTCACAACTAATATTAGAAGCAGTTGCACTAAATGTAATGCAAACTTGAAATGCAAAATGACCACAGGATTAAATCAATAATGCATACCCAAATGCTAAATGAGATCAAATCAATAAAGTGATAAAAATGACTAAATATGAAAGCTATTATTATTTTCCATCATAGGCAACATGTTCCTTTCAAAATGTCACAGGGAAAGTTGAGTTTTTAAAAGAAAGGAAAATAGATTATTTATTAATTAAAATAGTGTAGTTCTCATCTGGAAAAGTGAATACTTTCAGTTATATGCTCTCCTCATAATTACAAAACAGGTTTATTGATAGCTTGATCATTAAAATTCTCCCTACATCTATGCAGCTTTTATTCCATCACTGGAGAGGTAGTTCATGTCAGACCCAGGGAAGTTTATTCTGTTGTTGTTCTTGTGTCTCATCAGTTGGGGAAATGTATACAACCTTCGGATTATCAGTATCCCCAAAAACATGCTCATACCGATGAATATAACTGGCTGCACTGTGAACACACATTAAGGACAATATCTTTGAGAGGGAACATGAAGCTTTAAATTGGGATCTTCTGGCTTCCAACCAGGCTATCTCCCTGTTAAACCATAACGCCAATGCTTCTGCTGAGTGGAGCCAACTTGAAAGCTGGGTCTTGCCAGCAGTGGTATAGCTTACCAAGTTTATAATTGCTCTACTTTGGCATCTGCTCTCTCTCTGCAGGCCACAAAAATGGCAGGGCTTCAGCAGAGGGATCACAGATTTTCCATGTGAGCATGGAGGTTAGTTTCTTACAAGGTGCTCTCTAATTTCTGAGTTCTTGTTTATATTCTTTATTTTCCCAATTTTCTTCTCATCTCCTAATTTCTTTACATCAAAAAACAAACCAACAAACAAGCAAACAAAAATTCTTAGATGCAATCTATGATCTCAACCTAATAGACAGCATCTGTTCACAGTTCCCAATCATCTACAGGACCACTTCCCTCCTTTCGCCATGTGGGGTTAGTGTTCAGGCATCTGTACTGGCCTGCCTTTGGAGTTCTGACAGGATATGCTCTCAACTGCAGCCACTAAGAGCACCACCTGTGCACATTCATTATGTTCCCTATTAAAGGAGCCATGCCCACCTCCTCTCTCTCTCTCTCTCTCTCTCTCTCTCTCTCTCTCTCTCTCTCTCTCTCTCTCTCTCTCTCTGTCTCTCTCTGTGCCCCTTTTTCCTCTCTCCTTCTGCTCCTGTCCCCCAGAGGCTGGTCTCCCCTCCCCTTTCCTTTCTTTGTGGTCTCTTTGCCTAATAACCCTCCCCTTCTTGAACCTTGTCACATGCCTTCTTTCTCTGATGCTGCTTTGCTTAAATTACAACACATGTGTTTCAAGGGTTTAAACTCACATTGTTCGTCTTTGGAGCAGAGGTTTTACCTACTCTATTAATTCCTGTTTTTGTTTGTTTTGTTACTGAAATAAAATACCTTGAGAAAAAGTAACCTAGAAGACAAAGGGTTTATTTTGACTTAAAATCTCAGGAATGAAGTCCATCATGGCAGGAAAGATATGAAAGGTTTGATGGTGGGAGCAGTCTGATCACGTTCTATCTGGACTCAGGAAACAGAAAGGGGCATGGGAGACAGGGCAACAAGCAGAAAAGGCAGATGGCTTGCCTGGGTTTATCACATTGTACCAGTACTCAACAAAGATAAATACAATAATCTGTAGGAACATCCTATAAAACGATCCCAGTGGTATAACTCCTCCAGGAAAGCCCTACCCTATAAGGTTCCATAAGCTTCCCAATCAGTACAACAAGCTGTGGACCAAGTAATCTATGAGAAACATTTCATATTAAAGTCATAATACTTGTTTAACATTCTGCCTTCCCCCAACTTTTGTTTATACACAGGTGTGTCTGGCTTATTATTCAAAGGGGTAACATTAGCACTAACAGTACTGTTCAATGTATTCTCTTCAGAAACTTTTTAAGACCATAAAAACTTTGTTTCCTCAACACCATTTGTTGAGGATGCTTGCTTTCTTTCTTCCTTGGCATCATTGTTGAAAATTGGGTATCTATAATTGTCTGAATTTAAGTCTTAATTTTGCATTCCATCCCACTGATGTCTCACACAGCACAAAAATCAATCCAAATGTATTAAAGATCTTAATTCAAAACATGAAACCCTGAAGCTATTAGATGAACAGGTAATAATTATAATAAAACATGTAGGCAAAGATAAGAAATTTCAGACTAGGAAACCATTTGCTGAGAAATTAACACCAAAAATTGATAAATGGAACCTAAGAAAATTTTAAAAGATTCTTCACCATAGTCCAGTGAAGTGAAATCCAATTAAGTGGGGGAAAATCTCTACTAATTACACATTCAACAGAAGATCAGTAAATCAAAATGAAAATCTTAATAAAAGAAATGACTGAATCAAAAATTGGGCAATGAAAATTAACATCACTTTGTGATTTCATTGCATAATGGCTAAGATTAAAAAAATAACAAATCCTGGTTTGTATGTGGAAATAAAGATAGCTTTATTCACTGTTGGTAAGAGCTGCATCTGGTACAGACAGTGTAGAAATAAGCATGAAGTTCTTCAAAAAGTTAGACATAGATCTACTGTATGATCCAGGTTTATCACTTTCAAGACATAAATCCAAAGTCCTCGTAATATACTCCAGAGCCCTAAGTGTTGCACATTCATTGCTACTCTATTTACAATAGCTAAGAAACAGAAATTGGCTACATATACATTAGCCAAAGAGAGAATAATGAAAATGGAGTACCTATACATTCTAGAATTTTATTCAGCTTTTAAAACTCTATAGGTTAAAAAGGTGGGACTGGACATGACAATATTGAGTGAGGTATCCCAGACCCAGAGAGACAAACATACAGTTTCTCTCTGATACAAAACTGTAGCATCATATATGTGAGATTCATGGTTTTAGCTTGGAGTACTGCTTGAAGGCAGAGAACTAAAATGGGGTATATGAGTTAGAGCTTACTGGAGAATGATAACAATACTTAATTGGTATGAGAATGGAAGTGAGACTAATGGTAGTGAGGTATAAGTGGGGAGGGGTATATGACCTAGTGTACATGATGTGATTGTTGGGATATCACATGACGTGATTGTTGGGATATCTACTAGAAGAATATTTATTCTGGTTTAATTAAATTATATTGCTGAATAAACCATAAATTATCAGAAAGATCCCACTACCAGGTTTCAAATAGCTCCTTTAATTTTTCATTCAGGAAAATTCCATAACCTATCCCTCATAGGGCTTGCTATAGCCCTTTATCATCCATCCTATTGGAGCTTATTGTTGAAAACAAAGGAAGTAGATAAATGATTTTCCTCACTGATGACTTGCTCTTAGAGTTCAAAAAAGGGGAATACACACTTAGGGAGAGAAAAGTCATCAACATCATTACACACCTATCAACCTACCCTCTTAGCTACAATGATGACTATTTGTCAACATGTACCCATTGTTGAAATATTGGCATGAATATTATTGATATAACCAACAGTTTTCTCATTGGATTTAAGGCCCATTTCATAGAAGATAACTCCCAACTATAGACATAACAAAGATCCAGTGCAAAGGGGCCTCATGGATTCTAAAAATGTACCTACTACTATTTGGTGAATAGAACTAGTAGCAAACAATCTTCTACATAGTTACCTGTAAAGAGAAGCCTTTTCCTTGAGAGAAGTCTTCCCACCCGCATCAGTCCCAAAAAATACACAGGAGACTATATTAATTATGAAGCTGTTGGCCTTGCTTGTTTCTTACTGGATAGCTCTGACTTAAGTAATTACCCCATAATTGTTAATTTAATATGTCTGTTACCGGAGAAGTTTCCGGGCTTCCTACCCCATGGCATTACATCTCGACTCTCTGTGTTTCACCTTCCCAGAGTCCTTCTGGACTCCTAGTCCCACCTATCTTAGTTCGATATTGGCCAACAGTGCTTTATTGACAAATACACAGGACTTCCCCAACATCTCCTCTTTTCTGTTTAAACAAAAAGAAAGGTCTTAACTTTAACATAGTCAAATTGTATATAACAGAACAGTTATGAAGTAAGAACATAGTTACAATATTTTAGCAAGATTTAAAGAAAATATCATCCATCCCATTCTTGTGAGTCCAAAGTTCTATATGTAGCTTATCTTTTATCATAACTAAGGAAAACTATAATTATAACTATCTGTCTTCAACTCCATCAAAGACCACAGAAGGATAATATATAGACACTAGGATTGACAGAGACATCTTGCTACCTGGACAGTCACCCAAAGTTTCTCTGTAACGATGGGGCATCCATCTTCAGCCCATAGGCCACAAGGTATCCAGAAGATTTCTAAGCAAAGCAGGAAATTTCAAAACTGTCTATCTGCATTGGCAGTCTGTCAGTCATTTCTCTGTGTCCTGCAGAAAGTCTCGTAGACTCTTCCGTGAAGCAGGAACCCTGTAAGACTGAGTTCAGCAGTCATTTTCCTGTGGGTCCTGCAAGTCCAGATTATACAGCAACAGTCAAACAGTCTAGGCAAGAGCAGTTTCTTGCCCAAATGGCTAATCTTGCCATGTTGAAAGCAAACTCCATAACAAGTTTCTTCGATGCCCATCTTCCTCTCAGACGTAATTGGTGATGCCAGGAGCAAACATTTCTCATTGTCAAGAAAAACCCTAAACCATTTTAAATGCCATTTTCTGAAGGTCTTTGAAAGGTTTAAAGACTATCTATCTGTCTCAAATACATCTCTATATATCTAGAAAACCTAACTTACCTAACTATAAGTTCTGACTACTATAAGTAACTATCTATAATCTGTATTTAATTACACATTACATTTTAAAAGATCAGTATAAGCACAATACTTAATCAAGTGGAGAAATATACATATCACAAAATTGACCTTGAATTTGTATAAATAAATGAAAAACCATACCCATACCATAATTCCCCTTTTACCATTAAAAAGAGATTGGTTGTGATCATTAACCAATTATAAACAATCCCATTTAAATGAAAACAAAGGTTTATAAACAAGATGGGAATTAGGACGTCGCTCATTCCAAACTGCTTCGTGCTGGAAGGGGGCGCTGTTCATACCATGGGGATCATGACAAAACTCAGAAACCTGTATAAGTCCTTATTTTCAGGGTCTGTGAAGCTCCATCATCTTAGCTGTCTCAATTGTTGGAACAACTGGCCCACCTCTTCTGGGGGTCTTGGTTCATCAAACCACAGAAGCCTTTAAGGAATCCTCACCTTTTCATTTTCTTTAGAAACATAAATAAAAACTCCTTTCCCAAGTAACATATCCTTATACTTAAGTTTTGAAGTCAAGGCATTTTCAAAAGATATAAGTTGAATTAATTCAGCAGCATTTATAATCAAGTGTATTTTAGCAGTTGTTCCTTCCTGAGCAATCAAAAAACTGAAAAATACAATAGCATACAGTATCCAGACTCTCTGTGTATTTTCCATCTTTGCGTGGCTTATTTATTTATCTATTATTACTCTATTTCTTTTACTTTTATTTCTTTTTCACTGAGACAGGGTTTCTCTTTTGAAATCTGCCTGCCTCTGCAGCAATTCCTACTGGCGTCGCCACCACAGCCGGCTTTTCTATTTATTTACCTCTTTGCCGTTTCTTTTTGTCTGTCAATCTTACCTATATTTTTAAACAGACTGTAAACCTTTAGAGGTTTTGTTCATCCAAGTCTGACTTTACTATACATCTTTATGTTTTTCTGGCCATGTGTCTTATCTGTTAAAACTACGGCTGTTTTAAGCTGCAGTTTTTCCAAGATGGCAGGCAGGCGTAAGCGTGACTCCAGCTGCAGGCTTGGAGATGTGGTCACTGCCACTTCTAGCTGCACGTACAACTTTTAAATCGTTAGCAGAGCCTCTTTAAAGAACCTTGTTGGCTTTGGGTTTTTTGTTTATTTGTTTTTTTTTATGCTGAGTCAGGAAGCCTCACTTAAGCCAGCCACAAGTCTTTGCTTGCTGCTAGCAAAACAGAGCCCATCTGAGAAAACGCTGCTCCCAAAATCTGTGCTTCTCTCCATTCTTCTGTTTCTAAAATTCCTTTTAAGCTTTTGTCTTTCTACGTGGAAATTCATCATCCCACTCCTGATCACCATTATGTAAAGAGAAGCCTTTTCCTTGAGAGAAGTCTTCCCGCCAGCCTGGTTCTAGAGCCGCATCAGTCCCAAATAAACACACAGGAGACTATATTAATTATGAAGCTGTTGGCCTTGCTTGATTCTTACTGGATAGCTCTGACTTAAGTAATTACCCCATAATTGTTAATCTACATATGTCTCTTACCTGAGAAGTTTCCGGGCTTCCTACCCCATGGCGTTACATCTCGACTCTCTGTGTTTCTCCTGACCAGAGTCCTTCTGGACTCCTAGTCCCACCTATCTTAGTTCACTATTGGCGAACAGTACTTTATTGATAAATACACAGGACTTCCCCAACAGTTACCCTCATCACCAATATTATTGAAGGTAACATTCTTTATTAGAGAAACTTCTTATTTCAATGAATGGAAGCTAACAAAGAAATTCACAATTAGTCAGTTCAGAGAAATAGTAACATGGAAATCCTAAGTTCTAATTAGACATATATCCTCTTCTCCCCTGTAATACCACACTCTGGAATATGTGACGGAAAGATTGTAAGAGCCAGAGACACATCAGAACTGTGATGATGTATCTTTTACGTATGGGAGGGCTACAGCACTCATTAACACACAGTAGCTGTTGTTGCCTTGCATAATACTTGCACAAGATCAAGCCAGTGAACAGTCAGCCATACATATGGTGAGGTGTGAGCATTCCACTATGGAGACCACAGAGGCTGCTGGCTAAGCTCCTAAGGCCAGCTAAGAATTTTTGAAGTTTATGGCTGCTGTGAAGGGGATAATCAGTTTTGTTTTGTCTTGTTTTGTTTTCAGGGTATTGCCTATTGTACTCTACCCATATTCCAGTGGATAGTCTTATATCCATGCCAATTCAGAAAGTTCTAATTAGAATACTTGGTTTATGGGGAAGACAGAAAAAGAAGCAGAAGAGGAGGAATAAGAGTAGTTGGAGAATTTGAAGAAATATGGTATTTGCAAAGTGTATTCATGTAATGTCTAAAAGAAGTAAGGGATAGAGAGTATAATTTAAATATATCATACAATGTATAATATATTTTTCCTAAATTGTTATCAATTTGAAAGATAGTAGGAAGGAATGTTTCTAAATGCCTGAAATTTAATGTTTTTTTTCTATAGGTAGTAAATTACTATCATAATTTGCAGAGGTGAACTGGTTGAGTAAATAATACACATACACACACACATACACCTACATACAAACACACACAGACACAGAAACAGACACACACACGCGCGCATGCATGCACACACACACACACACATACACACACACACACACACCCGGTGGAAACCAAACAATTATTATTGGTTCATAAAATGGCTGAAGCCAAGCAAGACTGCTTATGATGCGAAAATCTAATTATTAAGTAAACTAATAGTTTCTTTAATATTGCCACATAATTTCTTTGAAGAGCTAAATGTTTGCTAGTAGATCCATAAATTTACATATAAAAATCTTAGGTGTGACAATCACTTTATGAGCAGTACTTGATTTTCTGTTTACGCACCTAGTAGTACTCTTTCTGTTTTTGATTGTGAGCCTAAGGCTTTAACAGTGGAACAATCTTTACATCCCTTGTTTTCACTATTCAATCTACATTGCTAAACACTGGTTACTTATACAAATTCCTTTGCTGTCTGGGTTTATTCATCCGGAAGATGTTTATTGGTATCAGGGTCTGAGATCCTCCATAGCAATGACAATTTCTGAATTATATAGCTGCCTAGTAATTGGCTCTCTCCCACAACATTTTGCTCTTCGGCAATGAAACCTTTGATATTAGACTATTTGCAGTGTGAACCTGTCAGTTCCAGCTCTTTTAGAGAAGGAAAGCACTGCTGCTCTTGCTACAAAAATCAATTTTATTCATGTCTAATAATTCTGACACTTGACAAATTAGGAAGGAAGTATTTTGTCTCAGAGGTTATGATACCTAGAGAAGTAGAAACCTGAAGCTCCAGAGGAGGCAACAAAACATAATTATCCAAAAGTCAGGGCTAACTGGGAGTCTGATGGTCTGTGTAGCTAAAGAAAACAACCCCAGATCAGCATCTTCCAATGTTTGTTCCTAAAAAACAAAGGGAATCCTTAGAGGAAAGATTACTTAGGGACCTTCCTGTTAGTGTTATGATGGGATGGCAGATAGTGGGACTGTACAATTCAATTTTGAATACAGCAATAATCAAGGCCTTAAACCTCAAGCCTAGGGAATAGTCTAGCTCAATATCTATTGGATCATTGTCTTGAGTTGCTTGATGTCATGAAGCTACTTGTTGCTCACAAAGTTATATAACCCTGGGCCAAGAGTTCCAATGAAAACAAATTTTAACATCTTATGAGCATGTGTGAGATTTTAATCATTAATATTTTCTACTATAGGCAAATATTAGATTCTTTTCATTTTTAAATAAAATTCAGGTTTACATTAAGTGCAGAGTTGGAAATGTATATGCACATAATTTTCACATGTATAGGAATATACCCTAGTTTTCTAGTTTCCATGATTTTTCCACAAATATGCCTTTATTTTTATTAAATAATAATTGCTTTCTCAGACATAAAAACTGACAAATTCTCACAATGTTCCTGACAAGCAAGTAGACAGCATATATGAACTGCATTCATTTTCCTTTCAGCGTGTGAAAAAATGCAAATGTATGATCAACATACATTTCATTCCAATTTTATTCTCCCCAATAAGATGTTCCACAGTGGTGTTATATGATGACAGCTGCACAGTTGACTACTGGCAAAGTACACTGGATGGAAAATGGCCGTGTCTTTCTGCAATGATCAAAAGTGCCACAAGCAATACCCACATACCAGTCTCAACATCTGACAGTTTGACATGTTGATGGAATCAAGGAACAGCTGCTGGAGTCCAATGACAAATCAAGGTTTTAAGAAGCTTAGGGTGTTTTGTGTCAAACACAGTCAAATGCAAAGAGAGAGGAAGGTAATTTTAGGGCGAGGAAAATGATTAAAGAATAATAATCGGCTGAAAGTACCTTCACAGAGATCCAGAACAAAGAGATGTGGTGACGGAGGGGTGGCAGAGTACAGCTAAGGGGAGCACAAGATCTGATCTAAAGTGAAATTTGGAAGGAAAAACACAAACTTTCTCTTCCACAAAGAAAAATCTCATTTTCTTTTCCTGCCAACTACATATCAGCAGCCCTTTTAATTTTGTTCCCCAGGCTCTCAACTTTTGCAGTCTCTTAGCCACTTAACCATTTCCTCCTGTCTGGTGGATAATCATTCAATCAGCAGCAAAGGCTAGACCCTGTGTTCATCCCTAGGAATGATTCTTAAGAATACAGGAATTATTCTCCGAGTCTGCCCCCTCCCGGATTCTGATTTGGGGTAATAAAATCACCACCAGTAGAAAGTCCCAAGAATAATCAGGTAGACTATTGGGTTAATGAAGTCAGTGTTCAGAAACCATTATTGAAACTAAGTTTC
The DNA here is from genome assembly GCF_017639785.1 of Mesocricetus auratus. Classification (NCBI taxonomy): domain Eukaryota; kingdom Metazoa; phylum Chordata; class Mammalia; order Rodentia; family Cricetidae; genus Mesocricetus; species Mesocricetus auratus. The sequence goes on along the minus strand of NW_024429195.1, from coordinate 56,281,100 downwards.
TCTTTTTAAATATATAAGAAAAGTTGACATGGTTTGGGATACAATCAAACAATTACGAAAAATTACAAATATAATGTTTGATAAAAGTAATAAATTTAAGGTATTTGATGAAGTTATCAATGAATTTGTGTAAAGCAAACGTATCAGAGAGAAACTTTGGCCAAATGTAAAAGCAGAAGCAGCCCTGGAAACCAGTAACATTGACTGTAGGCAGAGGATTATGTAATAGTCCTTACAAATAGCTTCCAAAGATGATGAGCCTTTTTTTTTAATAAGTGGATTGTGACTTCTTATTTTTAAAGCTGATCCTAATTGAATACAGGAAAGAGATTTAAAAATTAAAGATACATAGCCACCTTTTTGTGACATGACAAGATCAAATACTGAATGAGAATTGGAAAACTTTCCCACCCACTACATTCTCAGGAGGTAACAAGGGTCTGAAAATCTAGGGTAACTGGCAAGTCTCTCTACCCCTGGTGATTTAGATGCCGATGTGTTCGTTGGCACTAGTTCATAGTTATTCTAGATTGAAGGTGGAATGTGTGTCAAAACTTATAAATAAGGCCTCATCACTTAATGTTTTCTTTCACATGTCTGAGTTTTATGTGACTGTAAGACTCTTACAATTACTGGAGTTATCATCATTGTCTTTATCAGCTTTGCTAGCCTGAAAATATAAACACTCTCATCTGCTACTGGTACTTGTACACAAAAAAAATCTGTGTTTTTGTAAGGATGACAAAGTATCACTTGGTAACAGTATTTGTCAGTATACTATATAATGAATGCTTTAGGTGGTATGTAGATCAATAAACAATTTTACACTCTTTGTTGTCGATTTCATCAGTTTAGTCTTTGTCTGAATTTATAAATCCCAGTGAGACCAAGTGGTTGACCCTCTTCCAAGAAGCTTAGATCTGTAATGTAACAAATGAGAGTATTAGCTACCTCTGTAGTTTTTATAGTGACTGGAAGAGATTATGTATAGGTAGTATAGAATGTTGCAGAAATGTAATTAACAGGATATTTTATTGTTACTCTTATTCCTAAAAAAATTTATGTTCATGGTGTGCATGCTCATTATAAGACATGTTCTAGAGTTTGAAGGAAGATTTTGGAAGATAATTGGTTTTGGAAGATAATTGGTCAAAAATTAAATACACACACACAGTAAAAATATCGTGATGTTATCATTAATGGAAAACTACACCAGGCAGATGCTTTGCATATGGATAGAAAAATGTACATTTTATTGTGTTTTAATTTATTTTGAGATAATTACATTCCTCTTTACAAAAAGTAGATGAGAAAACAAAATTATAAAAATTATCCCATTCATTTTTGGTTTTTACATTGTGTAAATGTACCAAATTTCTCTATCCACTCCAGGTGAGGAGCATCTACGTTGCTTCTGGGTTCTGATATTACAAATAATACTGCTATGAACATGGTGGAACAGATGTCCTTGGTGTATGAATGTGCATCTCTTGGGTATATGCCTAAGAGTGGAATTGCTGGATCTTGTGGTAGACTGATTCCCATTTTCCTGAGGAATCTCCATATTGATTCCAAAGTGGCTGCACTAGTTTCTACTCCTAATATCAGTGTAGTAGTTTTCCCCTTTCTTCACAACTTTTCCAGCATAAACTGTCTTTGGTGGTTCTGATTTTAGCCATTCTGAAAGGAGTAAGATGAAATCTCAGAGTCATTTTGATTTGCATTTGCCTAATGGCTAAGGGTATTGAGCACTTTCTTAAGTATCTATCAGTCATTTTCTACTCTTCTATTGAGAATTATCTATTTAGTTCTGGTTAAACCCAAAGAAACTGCTGACCTGAACAAGGGGGAGTTCATGGACTGCAGACTGAAGGCTGAGAGGCCAGCAATGGACTGATCCAGACCCCCTAAATGTGGGTGTCAGTGAAGAGGCCTCGGATAGTAGATCAGTATTTATTCCTGGCGTACAAATGGACTTTGGAAGCCCATTCCACATCAAGGGATGCTCTCTCTGCCTGGACACATAGGGGAGGGCATAGGCCCGGCCCAGGATAAAATGACAGACTCTGGAGATCCTCCATGGATGGCCTAACCCTCCCTGGGGAGAAGAGTGGGTTGGGGACTGATGGGAGTGGAGGAGGAGGGAAAGGAGAGGGAGCTGGGATTGACACGTGAAGCAAGCTTGTTTCTAGTTTTAATAAAAAATAAGATTTAAAAATGTCCTTATCCACATAGTGTAAGGAATTCCTATTAATCCAGAATTATCAAAAACATTTGTTTTACAAGTTCATTAAAAATTACATGTTATTAATTTAATGTAATTACTGTGTATAATGGTGAAACTATGGATGGCAGATGTTTACTGTAGGAAGTATTTTGGTGTGAGGAGATAAGGTTTGGATCACATCCCCACTTCTCCACTTTCCTTTCTTCAGGTTGTGGCTTTCTTCTGCTAGCTGGGTCTTCTACTCTTTATTGGTATTATCTCAGATCATATTATATATCTTAACATTACAACATCATGCTTCTTTCAGATGTTTCAACTCACTAATTATAGTCAATCACTTTTATGAAAATTGATTAACTTTATCCTTTTCATAATTAAATCATTCGGCCCCTGTTGAATGCGAAACATATGTTTCTTCACAAGCTATTTAAACAAAATTCTATTATCTCTGTAAGATGTTCTTTTAATGTTACTTTACTTGAGGTAGTTTGGTTTTATGTTGAAAATCATGCAGTTACAGAAAGGAATGAGTGACCTATATATTTAGACCAGTTAAAACACCTGCAAATCCACACAAGTAATTACAATACCTTAGAGTAATTCAATAATTTTTCCCTTCACTATTTTGAGGCAGCCATAGTATATATTATTTTAAATCAATTAAGCAGTCATTGAGTAAATCTGAATATTCTTCTTTGAGCATGTAGTTCCCTGGCGTGTTTACTTATAGTTTTAAATTAAGCAGGATTTCTTTATACTGCACATCCCCTCACCCATAAAAATACCTTGTCCTGATTTAAATAAGTTGAGTGACTCAAAAAGAATGCAATAGAAAAGTTCCTAAAACATCTATACCTAAAAAATACCTGCAAACTCTAAAGTAAGAATAATTCCCATAAAAACAAATCATTTTAACCAAAAATTGGCAGCTATTTCCATAGGAATATCTAGAACACACATTTGTAGTCTTGCATGGCAATCGTTATTAACATAAATGCTGACAGTGCTGTGATGACATAGAACAAAACTCGGAATGATTACCAATAAATATCACGTGAGTCTGAACTGCTAGTGTCAACATTGGGGGCAATCCTGCTTAATAAATTCCACTTTTGAGAAATGCAGCAGATTATAGAACAACTAATTAATATCACATCTATTCTGGAAGAATGAGTGTTTCAAAAACACCCAGAGGCATGTACAGTCATCAGCCCAAAATTGATTATTCACAGGTGGATTCCTAACATTGCAGTCCCTCACCGCAGCAGATTTCCCCGCTCTGTTACCACACACCACCTCAGGCAAGCTCAGTTCCACAGCTTGCGCTTCTGCTGCTCAGTCAGGCTCTCTTACTATTTGCAAACTATGCAGGATTGTGGACAGCCATTGCTCACGCCTCAGCTCTGTGACGTCCAGCACACGTCTTGCCTACCATGGCCTTTGTATGCTCAGCTCTCCAGGGCTGCAGATGAGTCCCTGCTGACAAACCATATTTTGTCTTACAGGAGAACTCCTGGCTGTTGCCTAAAGTGACTTTGGTATAAACCTTTAAATATTTCTAACATAGTATGCTCTTTCCCAACACAGCACCTCAAGACATTGAGAGTCTAGCCTGACACAGAGACGTTTCCTCTTAACAGAAGTAGATTTAAGAAAATAGTGCAAAAGTGGCAAGTTGGAAAACCAGGAAATCTTCCCAGTGCTTCATACAGGACATAATATCATGTAACCACAATATATGACAACAATTACCATGATTACAATCAAACAACAGATTGCCTTTCAAACTACTGCTATATTTAATGCCTATGGTAAACTAAAACCGATGAATATAATGTCATCCTTTTATTTTGCAAGGGCTGAGAAGGTATCTAGGGAAGATGTTACCAAAAGAACTATGATTTGAGTTCTGTGTACTCCTTCAGAAAATGATGCATATAGTGGCTCCTATGACTCCCTGTGGTAACACAGGGCAAAAACATCAACACAGACCCTCACTGCAACAGGACTACGGACTCACATTTGTCCCACAGCAATAGCTCAGCCCCAGAAGACATCATAGCCACAGGTGTCAGCACAGCCCTCAGATATTAAAAAAAAACACATATTGCAACCCAGAACCCTGGTTTCACTGTGACCTTTGCTGGCAGCTCTGTCCTTGAATTTCAACACAGATCCCACGTGCAGTAGGATCACAGAACCGCACATGTCCCTTGGCAGCATCCCGGCTCTGGACATCACCATGACCCCAGGTGACATACAGTCCTCCCCACATCAACCTCCTTCTCAGCACCTTCACTTCTTCAATTCTGCCTCTTTCCACAGCACATGAACCATTCTGCATCTTTCTCCCCATACCTCCACCACCCATTTGCTCATCAAAATGGAACCCACACACTTGTTGCCACGAAGCACCAAGAAAGCCCATGGATGTCTTCTTTGGCAGCCCAGGCCTTGAGAGCCCAGGCTTGACTCTGGGTGGCCAGCACACACATGAGCCAAAAGGGATCAGGTGGGCCTGTGAATGCCTTCCAGGAAGCCCTGAACTTAAGGTTCCAGGCTGGCCCTACAGCTGCATCTTATGGAGGCTTTTTGTCAATTGAAGTTCCCTCCTTTCAGATAGCTCTAATTTGTGTGAAGTTAAAATAAAACTAGACAGGACATCTCTCTGGGATCTCCTGGCCTGGGGACTGCAGCAAGCTGCACTCACCCCCAAGGGATCAGGAGCCTGTTGAAAGGGCCTGACTCCTCCAGCCCCCACTCAGGGCAGAGGGCAGAGGGCAGAGGGCAGAGGGCAGAGGGCAGAGTTCCCACCCACCAGTAGAGGGAATACCTCAGACCCATCTGCACTCACCATGAGAACCTTCAGTGAACTGGACCTTCTTACACCCCCTGGAAGAGAACCTTGAACCTATACCCATCAGGGAAGGATCCCACCTATACCTTCTGAAAGAAGGGATGGGAAGACGACACTACAAGAACAAATTCAATCACAGAAAAACATTTAGTATTTCTACAGGAAAAAACTGCACTCAAATAATAGTCCTTTTGGTAACTTTAAAAGGCCCAACATCTCTTCTGCCCTTTAGAGTCATTTCTTATTTATTAGCTCCTGTCAGAAAAAGGGGGTTACCTACTTCTAATGTACAATGACACAGAGTAAACATCCCTGCTTGTAAAGTGGAGAATGGAGCAGGGAAAGGAAGGTACCACCCAAGGAAGACCTATGTCCAACAGCCAAACATCAAATTCTGCACCTCAGTATCTGGAATCTAGGGCTCTTGGTGAATCACTGGAGCTTTCACAGTTTTGGGAGGCTCCAGAGCTCATATGTTGCCTGCACCAACTGCGACTTCTCTCTTAAGCTAGCTCAAATTAGTGCCAGTAGCTTTACCTGGCAAATGCCCCCAATTTGGCATGTTTCTAATATTGTGGAATTCATTGCAATTTGAGCTGTGCCTTTAGAAGTTTCACAAGTAGCCAGCTCAAGATCTCCATGAAAGGAACTCTCTGCTACACATTGCTTAGCCTCGGGATGTCTGAATACTCTATGCAAGCCTCATAATGCTCACAGTCATTCATGTCTCATGGGCAAAATGAGCTTCTGCTGTCAGCTTGACATGTAGCCTGATACCCTTGAAACCCAGCTGTAGCACTTAGTATGTGTCTTAATTGACAAACCCCAAAATACTCTTCCCTAGGTATTCTTTTACCAGAAGAATATTTGGAAAAACCAATTTTCTTTGTCTTCACTGAAAGAAATGAACTTTTTATTTATTTTTGAGATTTCTAGTGGAATTTTTAGGGTCACTTATGCATACTGCTTTGTCATCTTCAAATACAGATGCTTAGCATATGTCTTTCCATGTAAAAACTTATGCTGTTACTAATGCCCTCAATATTTTTGCAAAGAATTGAAAGCATCCATACTGAAGGTAGATAGGTGTGTTCACTAAGAGGGAAGCTGAGCCAGACTGGCAGGTGACAATAGAGAAAAGCACAAATGGTCAAATTACTGTCATGAGTATGGTAGGAAGTGTGGCAAAGCATACAAATGTTCTAAATAAAAACTTAAAGGTAGAGAGAAAGGAAGGAGGCTCATAGGAAGAAAGCAGAGTCTTGAATGCCCCTGAAGCTCCATGGGGGGGGGATAATACAAGAGTGTCAAAAGGCAGTGTAAGAAAGAGATTGTAGCTAAGAAGTAAGCTGACTGAATGAGTGTTTTTTAACCTAGAAGAATTTAAACTTATTTTGGTTGTGAGGTCATGAGGCAGCTAATGTAAGATAGGTGTTGACAAAATCATAACAGGTGAGCCAAAACTTTATCTTATAAATGGTGATGCTGGATGTATCCAGGACAAGCCAGGGTATTTGACTGTCAAAATGATTGTTTGCATTTAGGTTGTGGTAAGAGCTGCTTATGAGTAAGGTTTTTGAATCAGTTTCTGAGAGGGGGTCTGGATATGCAGGACCAAACAATAACGCAACTTCCTTAACTTAAAAAGATGAATTAGACAGGACTCAGGATTCTCTAAGTCCCTTGTCATGTAGGCCTTGTTGCCATATAACCATGTCTGATTTTGCATTTTTTCAGGTTGTTAATGAGGCCATTCTGCTGATAGTAAATTTCCTAGCCAATGATCTTCTCATGTGAACTTTAAAAAAAGAAATTGTGTTCAATGACCAGAACATTTTTAGACTAAGGACACATTTCACTTCCTTCTTAAAGATCAACATATGGAAGCTAGTTTTGGTAATCCCAGTTCTTGGGAGGTGCAGGCATGATTATCACAAGTTCTAGCCCAAGATCAGCTGCATAGCAAGGAAAAGCATCACAAATATGAAATTCTTGGAAATCTTACAGAATTTAAATTTATTGATGGAGTTATTTAAACATGGAAACCGTATTCACATTATAGTTCTAGAAATAACATAGTAAGCAGAATAATACTAAAATCTATAATTTATTTAATATTATTATAGAATATCAAGCATTTTAGACACATTATTTTACCAAGTCTACACAATAAATTACAAATGAAATAGAAAAAACCTTATCTAATACCAGAAGAAACAAAAGCTTTTAAAAATCTTTTAATTAAAATTTTAATATAGCCAGGTGTATTGGTTACATTTCTATGGCTATGATAAGACATCATGGAAGCAACGTATGAAGGAAGGACTTTTTTGTGATTTACAGTTCCACAGGGATAGGATTCCTTCATAGAGGGAAGGACTAGTAGCAAGTGGCAGGTATAGTGGAGGCAGCAACTTCCACTTCAAACACAAAACAGAGGAAGCACAAACTGGAAATACGGTGAAGGCAAAGACTATCAAATTCTCCTCACATTGATATGATTTATCCAGCAAGGCTAATTTGGTGCAAAGACTCTTAAGTAGCACCAACTTAGAGACATCCATGTGTTCAAATACCTGAGCCTATGTGAAAATTCTCACGGAAATCACTACACTAGGATCAAACCCACAATAAACTGATATCACAGCTTGCTTATTTGTATATTCACATACTCTGATAAGCTAAAAGACCTGAATAATTTGTGGGATACTCAGACATTTTGGAAGCATACTCCCCTGCTAAAAACTATTGAGAACATCTAAAGAGCCACCTTAGTGCATTTAACTGTGTGTGAAGGTATTGTGAGCATGGAAGTTTATTCTACCTAAGAGATGACAGAGGCCTTTACTAGAGCTATCCCCATGAACAATGTCTCCATGCATGATAAGGTCACTGTAAAAGCAAGTTGTAATGAATGAGATGATGTCTCACACGCCTAATTCCAGAACACACATGAATTGTTAGGAGTCAGAGGTTAAGTATAAGAAATAAGATGTAGTTTGTAGATATGGTTACAAATTCTAGCTGTTGAAGTTGCAATTAAAGTCATAAACTAATTACTGTGAAGACTAAAGCCTGCCATCAAATAGGCATATGTTATGTAAAATAAATAGCATAGGTTAAATGCTGCAATCTGACAAAATTCATAACCACTTTGAATTGACATTTACTTACTGACATTCTTATTTTTGAACTTAGACATAAATATTAGGGAACTTATATAGCACTTTAAGTATTAATTATTTATAAACTGTAATTTGGCTAACATAGTCCTTGAGTCAGGATACTTATGGAGAATACAACCACTCTAGGGAGTTACTAAATGCTGCCCACTGCTTCAGCTTGTTTAGGAATGGATAAAACAGAGTGATGGACAGATGGTAAAAGATGTTTTCTTTGGAGATCTCATTGAATAGCTCTAACTAGAACACAAGGAAAAGGCAGTAAGGGAGGCATATTTTTCTAGAACAATATGACATGATGTTAGCTATTTTGTTCTTTCTTTGTGATATATGTGTTATTATATAGAAATAATAACAGATTTTAGTCTGGTACAATAAAAATCAGATACAGAAACCCTACAAAAGGCAATGTGATTTGTCTTACATTAATCACAGCCCCAAATTCAGAAATTACAAGTAACCTGTCTTGAGCAAAAGCACAGACTCAGAATAAAAAAGGCAGGATGATAGGATGATAACACTTTTAAAACCAAGTCTGGATTGGAATAATGAGGAAAAGTTTGAAATTATAAAAAGGCAACACATAGTTGGTCAAAGAAAGGGGGAGGGTTAGAAATCAATGAGAAAATTGTTATATGATTTTTACACCACTGTCAGTCATCTCAATTGTATAGAGTAAAACCAAGCTGGGCTGCTTAATGGTAATGACTAAAGACACCAGAGTATAGAAATACAAAAAATAGGGAGAAATAAGAATTCATTATGATAACTTGAGGAGCCAGGATTTAAAACAACCAAACAAAAAAGAGGGCGAAGACTCAACTGAAACAATTACCATAACAAATACATGATGAGAAGCATGGGCATGCATAAACAGAAATAAGTAATACAATAAGCCACAAAGGATTTTTGAATGAAGGTAAGGAATTTTTTCTGTTTGTAGCAGAGTTGACAATAATAGCACGCTAGGGCAAATTTCAATGAATTAAGTTGAATAAATACAGGTTGGAGAAAAGGCATCATGTGGGGACCCTGATTTGAAAATCATTGGCCCAGCAGTGACAGTGTCAATGCAAACTAATAACACAGTAACAGAAAGAGAAGGTGGTGAAGGATAAAAACTGCATATCATCTACATGAAAGCAAATATGAGAGTAATTGTGAAATTTTTCCATGAGCATGAAAAATGTATTGCTACAGATTTCATTTTATACAATTCACATAGTAATCTGCCAACAGCCCACCACTAAGACACCATGTGTCAATAACTTAGACACTTTAGTCATATGATCATAAGTAGACCAAGTGGTTTATTTGTTTTCTCTGCAATTGTGGCAAATAAAAGCTGGAGGCCTCTCTGTATTTGATAAACCAAGTGTTATAGTGGTTTTCCTTTGGTCAATTTCTCTCACCCAGCCACATCAGTGGTGTTTGGTGAAATATGGTTGTAAGGGAAACATTAATTGTGTTATGACTCAATTCAGTTTCTTTTGTGACTCTCTGGTGAGGCCTTTGAAGACACTGTGCACATCAGTGTTGTCTTTACTATCTGTCTTATGTGCTCTGTTTGTGTCTCTGCAATCATAGCTCAACTGTTAATAGAAATTTCTGTATTTTAATGGGATAGTCTGATCTACAAAGTCAGCATCAACTCAATTATATATTCCAGAAAATTATTTACAGCTTTAACTCTAATGCAAATAACAAAATCTAATTTAAAACCTGCAAGTTACTCAACAGCAACAAGAATTTCCTAAATAGAAAATGGTTTTTGTCTAATAGATACGAATTACCCATCATTTTAAATTTATGCTAATTCTAATAACAGTATTATATCATGAAAATGAACTTGGAACTTATGAACATTATCATCAGAGACATCAAGAAAACTGGTTGTTAACTTCTTACACAGTTGAAACGCCTTTTATTATTGCCATATTTTGTTCCAGCCAAAAAATATCATCTGTATTCTGGCAGTAATCTACTTAAATAATTTTGCACAAAAATTTAATCAATGGATTAAAAAAATTCTGTATGACTATGCTTAATCAGTCCCTATTCTAGAAGTGTTCATAACAGCAGAAAATCACATTTAAAGTATTATAAAGGTGTGTTCATTCTTATTACAAGAATTTCTTTCTAACAGGCAAGAAAATATGCATATTATAGAGAGACTTAGCAGGAGTATTTTTAACATTGTGATTCTCTAGTAAATGTGAAGCTAAATTAATATGCTACATTACCAAAAGGCCTTCATATGTTAGCAATAATGAATTTATCTTCCTGTTCAGCTCTTTCCTCTGTCTAATAATTTTGCTGTTGTGACCTTTTGAAAACACATGCATGGATATTATATTTTTTCTCTCTGAGTTCATTTTTAACAAGCATGTGAGAACAATACCAGATCCCCACAGTTCTAACAACTTTAGTTTATATTGGATACTGAATGCATATCCCAGGTTTCCCTACATATGGTTACTAAGAGTTCTGTGATGGTGTTTACTATAACAGCCCATTTAGATAGTAAGAACAAGAGAAGAGAATAAGACATAAAAGCACAAGTACTGCAGCTGGAAACAAAGGGAGACAAAAGAACTTGAATCTTTATAACAAACAACCAGAGTAAAATTTCTGTTTCTGAAGTGAGTTTGGAAAGCATTCTCTCTGTGTCTCTCTATATGTGTGTGAATGTTGTTGTTTTCCCTTCCCTCCTTTATTTTACTCCACCAATGAACTGAAAGAAAATATCCTTGTTTTTCCCTCCAAGAAGAGACATAAAAAAATTCAAGGTCCAAATATAATATTTAAGTTTTCTATCTCATTGGCCAAATTTAATATATAAACTAAATAGGAAAAAATATTTACTCAATCATCAACACATTACAAAGGGGAACTCCTTTCAAGGAAAATGTCATTACGAAATAAAAAATGAGAAGAAGAATTAAGGGTTCTTTTAAACAAATACATCATCATGAATTTAAATCCATCATGCAATTAAAGAAAACTTCCATTCTGAAAAGTAATTGTAAAGAATATTCAGACAAAACAACAAAGAAACACAATGCTACATATTATTACAAAACAACAAAAATGGAACATAATGAGTGTTTTGGGGTAATGAGATTCCAAGGAGAAAAAAAAATAAAGGGAGATCCCAAAGAGATAATCATTTGGTAGCTTTCCAATGAAACTTGAGCATCAAAAGAAGACAACTGTGAAACCAGCTGAATGGGGATACCCAGGAGTAAGGGCTTCCTTGGGCAAAATAACCCACAGGCACAGTTGGCTTGAAGAGATTGCAAAGGAAAATAGAGACTACACACCCAAACCAGAGGGTTTCTCCTGGAATACCTCATGATGCTGGAAAGGGTTTGCATTCTGGCTCTGATTCTTGGCAAGATATGCCCTAAGCACCAAGAATGATACCACAAAATTAGGTCTCTAATCTGCCACAGACATAAACTTTGTTGGTAATCTATACTTGTGGGACATTGTGAATGTATGTACAAATTCCTTATCAAATTATCAATGGTTATGAGTTTTCACTACTGTTAAATTATTTCTTAATGTAGTCTCTGAAGAGAAGGGAATTGCATAATATTAATATGACACTGCCAGGGACCAAAATTTAAAAAAATATTCACTCAGAAGTATACACATAGTCAACAAAATCATAAAACCTTAGATTCATCAAATGACTTAAAAATCATCTTTTATTTTCTATAAAAGTAAGTTAAAGGCAAAGGACAGAAAGCCATTCTCTCTTTTACATGTCATGGGGATTTAGAATAAGCTGGTGTTTCAATTTTCTGTTGTACTTTTAGGTTTAAAATATTGACCTTAACACATTTCTAAGATTTTAATGAAGCACACATAGATTAAAAGATAACTCACTCAAGATAATCAATGCCGTTTCCAATAAATGACAAACCAAACAAAATCATCTCTTTAAGAAACTTCCAAATAGTGCATGCCAAGACTGGGCTGAGCTTCTGGAGTTCAGATGAAGAGAGCTAGGAGGGATCATATGATCTAGAGAAGGTCAAGATCATGATGAAGAAATCCACAGACACAGCTGACCCAAGCTAGTGGTAACTAATAGACTCTGAACTGAAAGCTGGGAAAGATTGAACGGGACTGAACTAGGCCTTCTGAATGTGGCTGACTTTGTGGAGCCCATTCACTTGCTCAGCCTTGAAACAGTGTGGGAGGAACTTGGTCCTGACTCAACTCGAAATGCCAGGCTTAGTTGACTCCTCATGGGAGGCTTTCCCCTCTTTGAGGGGTGGATTGGGGAGAGGTGAGAGGGGGCAAAAGGAGGGGAGGGATGGGGAACTGTACTTGGTATGTAAAATGAATAAATAAAGAGAGAAGGAACACCTAGGATCATAAAGGAGCTTAACTTCTGTTAATAGCATAGGTCTTTTTAAGGTCACAGCCATGATGGTTTTGCTACCTATCATAGAACTGCACATAAATGTACAGCAGATGGTTTTCTAAACAAACACATGTCCCAATGTATCATCAGCATCAAGTTAGGCACAGGCTGTCTGTTTTTGCTCTGACACAGCAATCGGTGAACTTACCATTAACACATCTTTATTAAACTCAGTTTTAATAATAAACCAGCTGAATCCTCAGCGTGCAATGTCAAACACAAGAAATGCTGCTTTAAGAAAAGCATTTATACGTGAATTATTTTTCTTGACTTTGTCAAAATTGAAATATATAGTCTGCTTTGACTAATGCAGCAATTAATTTGTTCAAATGGTAATCAAGATATACAGGCACGTGGGTGCTGTGCTGATGTTTCTCTTTGCTGATCCTGACCCAGGAAAGTACCAGCCACATGAAGGAGGGTGACATAGAATAGAAGTCCCTACAGACTGCTGTCCTATTCTGCTGATTGGAAAGGCAGTAACTCTTAAATGACACAGGAAATCAACATTGTACCCTCAAGACTAAGCCACAGCCTTTACAAACTCAACTCCAGTTTGCTTATTTCATGTTTGCCTGTTAATATTACTAGGCTATATGTCCTTTAAAGGAACTACTTTAAAGGCGTTTTAAATTAAAAACAAACAGAAGATTCAGCATTTCTCATCTGTAGTGATTTTAGAGGATGTGACACAGACTGACTGAAGACAGGAAAATAAACAGAAGGTCTATCGAGGGGCTTAAACTTTGAGAGAAAACAAAGCACATATTATACCAACTCTCCTGCAGATATTGAAGAAATAATATTTTGGTAGGAAGAAATAGTATGTAAGTTTACTTTATTATACTAAAAGTTTTATATAGTAAAATATGTAACATTATTTTAAAGTAGAGAAACACTTAGACACAATTGTAAATACAGTGTCAGATTCCTTAATATTCAGATAATTTCAGTGCAGGTGTTACAATGTTTACAACTCAAAATTTCATTCATTGAAATATGTTTATTGACAGCTTATTGTACTTAATACTGTTTTGGGAAAGGACATGCCAATTTTACAGACTTAAGAGCTAAGCTGGTACAGTGATTTATTTTTTAAGTTAATGATGAAAGGAATTTTGATAAATTTAAATCCATTTAAGTTTGAAGTATATATTTACATTTCGCATATCCATATTTAAAAGAGCTAGGTGGGACTTTCCCTTTCAATTTCTTTTATTGACTTTTAATATTGGTAATTTTCAAATGTTGGGTTCCATGATTTTTAGGAAATTATTATTGTTAGTTATCTTAGAAAAGTAGACATTATATCTCATTCAACAAAATTCGCCATTGAGGTCTCTCTGCAGCCCCGAGGAACCCCAATTCTAATGCCTGTTTTTAATTTTTTACTTCCAGGGCACTAAGTGGTAATGGAAAACATATGTCACTCTGTGAAGTTTATTTCAGCTAGTGAAATATCCTCAGAGTTCACATGTTACATGATCTGTTTAAAATCCCTTGTTCTGAAGGGTGAGTCTATTGTGTGTCTATACCAGTTTGCTGATCTAAGATCTGCCCAGGGTCACAGTTAATTTCCACTTTCTAAGGATGTAAGACAAAGGTTCCTTTGTAGATGAGTTCAACCATCCAAATGCATGTCCTGTTCCCTCCTGTTGACCAATGTGATGACTTTATAAGAAGGACCATTAGGAGCTGCTGAGGTCCTGAGGATGAGGATGAAGCCTTTGCAACTGGCCATCCTTTTAAAGGGTGAAAAGTGATGTCATACATACCCTTTCATCCACATGAGAGGAGAGAAAGGAAGCACTGCCTATGGAAGAGAAAGGTGGCTTCACTGGACACCACATTGTCTGATGTCTTGGTATTTACCTTCCTAGCCTCAAGGGTTCTGAGAAAAAGAAATCTTGTTTATGAGTTAACAGGCTTATGAAGTTTTGTTACAGTAGAATGTGAACTTAGATGGCCAGTGTGCAGATTCCTGTAGAGAAAATATGTTAAATTATTTTTGCTATCTGCACTTGAATGGATCTGTTAAATTACATGGAAAACTTAATCGTTAAAATAAACACAATATTCTTTCTATGGAGAATATAACTTTTCATATTTCTACCATGTAAGTTAAAATTTCTTCAAATACTTAAAATTTGCTATTTTGAGCTACTTTTTTATTTGTTTGTTTGTTTGCTGGCGTGACCATTTGTTCCTGGCTTATAAAACAGCAGTTTATAATAGGGTTGGTATTCACTTGCACAGTGATCAGTAATATTGGGCATATTTTCATGTGCTCATTGGCACTAGTCCATCCTCTTTGAAGAAATTCCTAATTAAGCACTTTGCTCATTTTAAAATATCGTTTTAATTACCATAGAATTACATAACTTTGTCTTTTCCCTTTACTTCCTTCATCCCCTCCCAGATATTTTAAAACTACCTCTTCCTACCCTCACAAGTTAGTAGCCTCTATTTCTTTAATGATTATTGTTACATATGTGAATATACATAAATATGTATGTGTGTTTCTGTTTACTGTTGAGTTGCTTTTATCATTTTTTATGTCTATGATTTCAGGCTGACTTCACTGTGTTGCACAACCAAAATCAGAACTCATCAGTGGGATTAGTTTAACTCTCCTTCATGCTGTGGTCATCAGTTACCTGCAGTTCTTCTCTACTTTTATAGGATTATTTGGATTTTTTTCAATTCTACCTTGCTTTAATATCTTTTCTGCCCTTCTCATGGTCTCTTTATCCTTTAAAATATTCATGCATGGCACATACACACACATATTCTCTCTCCTCTAAGTCTCTCTCTGTCTCTCTCTCTCTCTCTCACACACACACACACTTAAATATGAAAACCACATATTAAAATGAAAAAAATGTTTTTGTTTTGCTTATTTTTGATAACATTTTCTCCATCTTTTTCCTGAAAATGATTTTCTATTCTTTATAGTCCAATTCCTTTATATGTATGCATCACTGTTGACTTTCCCAAACCTATGCAGATCTGTCTGAGAACCTTAAAGAATGGGTGTACTACAGTTTCAGGGTACTTATACATATAAATATAAGAAAGAAAGTAATGATTCAAGGAAGGCTGTTTGACTTCAGAAAATCGTGATCAGGAAAACATGTAAATAAATGTCATTAGGCACATTCTAAATATTAACAGAAGGGCCTTTCCCAGAACATTCTCAGTACAGAGCAATTTAAACACAATTGGCTGACTCATACTAAAGGTTATATCTGAGAAAGCAGCAAAGCAAGGCAGAAGGCCATATCCAGATCCAGGTGGCATCATTCCCTCCTCTCCTATTTTCTCTCTCCAGTATCTCTTGTGTGCTCATGTAAGCCCACTGTTCACTCTCTAAATTATGGTGTCTTTTTGTTTAATTGAAATTAATATATATACATACATATATATATGCATACATACATATATATAGTGGATAATATTTTATTTATGATTTTAGCAAGCTGATTTGCCCTTCTTGCCTTACTCATTGTAGCTAGTTTTGTCCATTTAATTGATCTTCTGTAACAACCAACTTTTGGTCTCACTAGTTTTTTAAATTGTTATGTATTCATATATACAGCTTTAATGATTAGTTCTAATTGTCAAAAATTTAGAATCATCTGGATTGTGAGGAATTGCCAAGATCAAGTTGGCTTGTGGGCATGTCTATGGAGGATGGTCTTGAATGCCTCAATGTGGGAAGACTTAGTCTAAATATCGGTAACACCATCCTCGGGCATTTTACCCTGAATTTTCTCAGTAGTGAAAGCAGAACAACAAACATGCATGCATTTATTTCTCTCTACTTTCTGCCTTGGATGTGATGTGACTTATCTGATTCAAGTTCCTATTTTACTTCCATAAAATGATGGATCATAACCTAGAATTGAGTGCTAAAATAATTTCTTTCTTTCCTAAGTTGCTGTTGTCAAGTTATTTTTTTCACAGCAACAAAAATGAAACTAAGACAAGAATTATGAAATTCGTCAAGATATTTTCATATATTTATATTATGTGCATTTAAAGCACTTGCCACCCTCTGTTTTTTCCACTTATTTTACATAGACAGATTTGCTTCTATTATTGTTTTCTATACAAGTAGGACTACACAAAATCTAGAACTGCACATAAGAGAAATACTGTCCTATGGGTTGTGGGTATAATAGCCATGTGGTATCCAGAAGACAGCTTTTTACAATTTTTAATAAAGCAAATATGCTTCAAACATTGTTGTTAATGATGGTCAACAACAATCCCCGATGAACTTGATAACTCTAAAATAAATGGGGAAGGAAAGTGTGGGAGTCAAAGTTGGGTTGGGAAATGAGTCCTCAGTATTTAAGGTACTGATGGCAGTCTGGCTGGGATATACAATTTAGAAAAACAACATATGGACTCATGTAATATTTAATTCAACTAGCTAAATTGAATAATACAGAAAGCTCTTGTGAGTCTCACAAAAAAATGCAGTTTCAGATTTCAATCAGCTCAACCCAATACATTTATTGCCGCCAGAAGGAAGAACAGAATGCATCATGTGTAGACTCAGATATCAGTCTCTGTGGGTAAAATATTCAGTCATATATTTCAACAGATTCTAGGTCAGCATATCAAAACAGTCACAAAATGGAGTACCATACCGCTTAACCTAACCATACCAATTGTTTTTGTTTAGAATTATTAAAATAAAATGCAGATATTTCAGCATTCCTATAAAAACTAGAGATTGAGTCTTAATAGGAATTCTGATTTTTGTATAGAAAATTGCTATTATCTTTCAATGTGAGTATCTCAAACCACAAGATTCCTGGTTTCTTGACAATATGAAGTCATTTATAGATTATATATAGCGATTGTTCCTCAGAATAAACTTTACGCATTATAATATATTCAAAATTACTGATCAACAAGATCTCTGCTAAAAAAAAGGACAATGCCATGAGAAGTCAAAGAGATTGTTAGCTGCCTCAGATTTAGAAGATTGTGTCAAACATACAAAGTCTTATTAGTAATTACTATTAGTGCAGGCTCTTTATTAAATAACAATCGATTATTTGTTTAAATATTTGTAGTATAATTATTAGTTTTCAACAATAATTTATTTGGCATAAAAATGTATTTGAACACTTAAGTGCATCCTAAAACTAGATATTTTAGAGACAACAGCACAGTCATATGGAAAAATTGAGATGATTTCTTGTTTTCTAAGTAAAGTTTCATGAGCAGAATACAAACAGATGCACCCACACAAGCCCAGCATTTGAAGACAGAAGCAAAGAGAACATAGTGAGCTGAGGCTAGCTTAGTTTACATAAAGACGACCAGACCTGCAAGCATTGTACTTTGAAACCTTGTCCTAAGAAAATAAAATGCTTATTGAAGCATATTTATACCTACTCATTTATGTATCTAATTTAACACTTAAACAGAACATCTCGTGTATCCAACTAACATTGAATGTATAGCCAACCAAGCGCAAAATATTAACCTCTGTATATTATAGAAAAACCCCAAATCAGTATTTCCAGGTTGAGAGCCATCACTCACCATTGGTCAGAGATCTGTGTGTTATGGGCCAGAGAAGATTAACATAGAAAAGGTCACAAACTTTAGAGTGAAGAAATTGAAACGAAGTAACTGAACCATGTGCAGATATAGAACTTTAGTTACCAATCTTACATGTCTAACCCAAAGTAATACACAACAATTTTCCATACTGGGGCAAAATAAAACATAAATGAAAACAAAACAGGCCACTGTAATGTGTTTATGTACAAGGTGTATTAACTCATTCAGTCCTCATCAAGAGGGAGCCATATCAAAATGTAATATTGCATCAAAATTTTAGAGTAATTAATGGAGCATTCTGATGTTTACCTAGCAATATATGAGAGGAGTACAAGCATATACTAACTTATTATATACCACATAAATAACAAATTAATAAGTTCATATACTTTTAATCTAACATAATTGTTTACCTATAGTATGCCAGAAGTTGAAACAGAATGAGTAGCACAAAATAGAAGGGAAATATACTTGGAAATAACTGATTCATATATTTGATTTTGGAAACATGAAACTGTTTGGAATAAATATTATTTATATTTGTAAAGAGTCTCTGAAAATGAAATAAGGTGAAACTATATGTATAGATAATGGATCCCCATGCTTTGGTGCACAGAATTCAATATATACCTTACCTGTTACAGGGGATTTTGCAGATGTCACACTGGTAATCTGATGGTAGAGAAGACATCCTAGATTATCACAGTTCATGCAATACTAACCATGAGTTATTAAAATTGAAGTATCCAGTATAAGAACCAGAAGGTGGGAAGAACAACTAAGGGATGCCATCTTATAAGCATCATATAGGCATTCCAGCCATGACTCAATGCAAGTGTACTTGGCTCCATTATACTTGAGCAAGACTGAGCCTGTCAACAGCCATCAATGATGGCACAGGGGTAAGAGGCCATGCATGTCCTGAATACTGAAATAAAAAGTAAAAACAACACATAAATAAGGAAGAGAGACATGGAGAGAAGAACTGTTTGATCAAGATAAAAGGGAGACATAAATAGGAAAGGGCAAGAGTAATCAGAACACAGCACAAACACGCAAGAAGGTGCCACAGAACAAATTTAATAATAATGAAGAAATGAAAATAATGGCTTCTAGTCACCTGAACAGAGCATGTTTTAAAAAATATTTTTAAAAATTTGTTTGTTTTCCCACATCCCTAGTGTTTTATCCCCTGAGAAAGACATAATGCTGTTATGTCTCTTGTGCTGTTGAGAACTTCATTCCTTAATCATAGCAATAAGATCTCTTGCATAAACCATACTTTCTGGCATAAGCATAAGCTCAAAAAATTATCCTATTCTACAACACTGAAAAGAACTTCAGGGAAGTCTCTCAGCTCTGTTGAGAGAGCCTTGTGAGAACCAAAGGGTCAAATGAAGTTACATTGCTGGCATTAAATACAGAGGAAAAATATCATTAGTCAAGCAATGCAGATAGCATCTATAGGATGTAAAGGAAAGTTAATACATCACCCCCCAAAATGAATTCAGTTTGGCCAGTTTATGCCTTGGGATGATCTTGACTTCCCCAAGAAATCTGTCAAATCTTAATCTACTTTTTGTAACTAGATAACAATCAGAAATCTATGTAATAATTTTCAAGGATTCTACTGCTATTATTTGGTTTAAGATCCTTATAAAATGAACCCTGAAAACTGGCAGAGAGTAAAATGATTCTCAGAAACCTTATAGCATCTCTTTTATATTGGTTAAAAAGAATGCCATTGTGAGTAAAATCAAAAAGATGTACTGTAAGACAGTTTACAAATAGCTGAGGTTGCTGAAATTAAATTTACCTAAATTAGAAGTATGCTTATGGACCTTGAAATATATATTATCTCACTTTTAATTGAAAAATAACAATTAAATATATTTATATGGTATATTGTAATAGTTTGGTATACTTATAATATGAAGTGATTAATTTAAACCAATAAATAAATATATGAATAAACATAGTTTGTAATTTTGATGAAATTATTTTAGAGTGTTTAAGCTATTTGAAATATTTTATATTATCTCTTACACTAATGATTCTCTGTAAGAATACTTTAAAGCTTATTCCATCTATCTAGCTGAAAGTGTGTAGTCTGATCGAAAACTTTTCTTACTCCTAGTGATAACCATTATTTCTACTTCATATTTCTGTGACTTCTATTACCTGTATCCATAATATAAGTCACTGTCTCTCTGTACTTGGCTTCTGTCCCCTTTAAGGGTTTATTAGTTTTAATTATGTCTCCATATGTGTATGTATGCACATATACGTGCAGGTGGCCATGGATGCCAAAGGTGTCAAATGCTCTGTGAAGTGGAACTAAAGGGAGTTGTGACCTCTGTCATGGGTACTAGGGACTTGACTCTGGTCCTCAAGGAGAGTAGTACACGAGCTTAACTGCGGAGGTATTACCCTAGCCTTGTGCTTGCTTCTTGTAGTCATCAGAATGCCCTTCAGATTCATGCATATTTTCAGAAATGGCAGGGCTTTCTCCTTTTTAATTAGGATTTTATTATACATACATGTATATATATATATATATATATATATATGTAATCATATTTTCTGATGACTTTGGAATCAGTGCTAGATTGATGCTGGCACACAGGTATGTCTTTAGATCACATTCCAATTGATTGATCTTATGTAGTTCTACATTTTAGTTTTCTGAGTAATTTGTATACTATTTTCTACAATAGATATTCTAATTTGTATACCCACCAACAGCAACAGGAGTATTTTCTCAAATTCCTCACATATTATCTATCTTTTGTCTTTTAAATAACAAAATGTAGGTTGTCGTGACTGCCTCGACCTACTAGGAAGACGCGACTCGGGAACTCTTCTCCAAGCGGTTTATTCAGGAACCTTGAAACAGTCTTCTCCCCGGGGAAAGCCAGCCCACAGTTTATATGGCCTAGGCATAGCCAACCCCAGCACGCCACTTGGCACCAGCAGATAGGTCCACATACACGAAAGCAAGCCGTGGGCCCGAGCCTTGACCAAATATGGAGTTGTTTACTCCAAGAGTGCTCACCTTAGGGAGGGTGGTAGGCGAAAGTCTGTGCCATCTTTAATGCGTGGCACTTTGCAGCTCTCCACAGTAGGTCTGGGCAGTAGCCAGGGTATTACAACTTCCTATGCGAATTCCAAGGCTCCCTCAGAGATAAGATTGCCTATGAATCAGTTCAACATGTTTGTTGTTTTGGGGGAAACAAACAAGGAACGTTCTGTTCTTTAACACTGTTGACTTCATTCCCCAAAGCAGCTGTTTCACCTTTAGAAGTTCAGTTATGTTCTCAGAGCAGTTTGCAGAACATTGAGTAGGTCCCCACTTCTGCAAGCAACATTGTCTCTTAAAAGAAAACAGTGGCTTTCTTGAAAATAGCTATCTAAGATCTGGGGCACATGTAAAAGCTTTTTCACACTAACAAGCTAGGAAGCCACTGAAGATAATCAATGTACTCAGGAATCAATTGCACAAACCCCACTCATCAACCTTTAGAAAAATGGAACATCATTAAGGATTGTACCTGCAATGGATCTGAACACATCAAATATGTCCTGATTTTATAATGATACCACAAAATAGGGAAAAAATAAAACCCTAATTGGCCACCTTATTAAACCTGGTAGAAAAAGTAATTAGTTATGCTTTAAAAGGTAACCAAAGCAAAATAATGTAGTGTTGTTCTTGCCTGTAACACAGTAACCCTCGTAATTAACTAACAGATGAGTGGATTGCATATTATAGAAACATTCTAGAGAATAAAAAAATCTTTTGCCACATCACAATTGTTATTCAAGTCATATTTAATTAATTTCTCTTGGCATTAATAAAATTAATACAGCTATCAACACAAAAGAGAGACAAATTTATCTTAATGATAGAAATATGTTTATAATCTGAAAGATCTTTGAAGAAAACTTCAGGAACAATATCAAAAGCAAAAACTTCTAATAGTGACACCAAATCTAATGCCAAATAGACGAGTAACGTAAATACCATCTATACTCAGTGAAGGAATATACATATTCAGGAAAAAAGTTTCATAAACACATAATTTATGAGTAGAAAAGGAAAAGAAGTTTAAACTATGTTCTTTCAGCAAGTTGACATGTATGCAGATGAAGTCCACTCAAGATGAAAGATACGAAGAAAAAAATTAAGAAAATTCAAATAAAGTTAAACATTCATCAGCTATTTGAAAGTATTGCACGACTGTTCACTAATTTTATGTGGGAGAGAACTTTGTGATGAATTTTTTAAAGTCAAGTCATTACAAAAGCAAAGCAATTAAGGCAAAACTTTATAACGTGTAGTACTTTTTTCCAAGTCCTCTTGGAAGCTATTGTGGGTCTCACGGCTGGTGTGTGAAGCAAGTAGAGTTTGGTAAATGAATAGCATTGATCACATTGGTAACTATCATTGAAACTGTGTGAAAATATAAAGATTCACTAGACTTTGCTATTTTTGTCATGAAATACTACATAATAAAAGGTTAGGAAGAGGATAAGGAAGAATTACTGTAGGAGTGGCTAAATACTGCTTCTAGAATTTAGTTGATGGGAGGTAGTGGCTCATGCCTTCAATCCCAGTACTTGGGAGGCCAAGGCAGGCAGATATCTGTGAATTCAAGATCAGCCTGTTCTACAAAGTGAATTTCAGAACAGCCAGGATTGTTCCACAGAGAAAACCATCTTAAAAAAACAATAAATAAATAAATGAAAGAAAGGAAAAGAAATTATTCTATAATCTCTTGTAACGTCTCTTTATATATTAACAAGATCAGAGTAAAATAAATAAAGCTTTTATGAAAATTAATGTTTTAAATAGACCTTCACTTTATTACTTCCAGTAACCATAGTTCTATCTTCTCTTATTAAGATATCCTTTGTAACAGTTATTGGATTTGTAGTCTATAACTGATTCTTCTATTTCCTGCTGTTCCTGAATACAAAATTCTTTTCAGCAACTTGAATTACAAGGTTTTATTTTGGGTGCAATTTGTTCAGAACATTAAAATATAAATATACATAATTTTTGCATTGGGAATGATGAGTGTGACCATCCCATTTTTGTCTTTCTGAGAAAAAATGAGGTTTCTCAGAAGCAGTTTCCAGAGGTCTGCTTGCCAACCCCAAGGAATTCTATTCTATTCAGAAATGCCCTATGGTTTGTAAAGTAGGACTGCGAGACACACTGACTAAAGTTATTGCTCACCTTCTTTCTAAGACTGCCACTGGTGTGACAACTTCATTCTTTAAGGATAGTATATTTTTTATGAGTTTTTTCTCTTTTCTTCTTTCTGTCCTTGTTACAAACGTAATCTAATAACATTCTTGGGGCACTAACAACAACAGATTTAAGAAAATCATGTAGCAACTCAGAGGACTGGGCAAGAGGAATGCTCAGTCCTTACAAGTGTGACCTGCTGTTACTCCATCCTGAGCATGGTATTTCTGGGTTGCTTTCTCCCACTCAATCAGATTATCCTATCAAAGTCTAGGTTAACCATGTCACTGTACTTCTTGGGAATATCTGAATTTCCTACTTGCTCTTCTTTTGAAGTTGTCTTATGTCTTCAATTTATGGGAAGTGGCACATTATTTTCTTTTTTAAATGTTTTAGTTGATTTAGAATTATATGATTTTCTCCATTCTTTTCCTCCATCTGGCTCTGGCTCATCTAAGGTATCCTCCACCAACCATTCTCATTTCCTCCCTATCAATTAATTGGTCTCTTTTTCTATTTGTGTGTGTGTGTGTGTGTGTGTGTGTGCATATATTATAAATACAACCTGGTGAGTCAACTTTTGTTGTTTTTATATAATTAGTTTCAGGGCTGAAATTCCATATTAGACTACCAACAAGGGGCTTATCCCTGGGAGAACTAAGTATCCTTCTCCCAGCTGATATTTGTTCCCTGTAATTATTTGTCTTTTCGAGATACCACAAATTTATTTCCCCTTCACATTAATATAGCCACAGATTCAGACATAGTTCTCATCTTGTTTGTAAAACAATATCTTGGAAAGACTGTCTCACAGTCCTGGTATTTTGGTTCCCACAATTTTCCCTCCCCATCTTCCATGATGTGTGCTACGATGCAGCTATATCCAGTGTGGATGATTGCTACACAATCTACTAATCTCTGCGTCAAGTTTTTTTTGTTTGATTGTCTCCACTTACTATAAAGAGAGGTTTCTTTGATGATGGGTAGTAGTAGTA
Source organism: Mesocricetus auratus (assembly GCF_017639785.1). Classification (NCBI taxonomy): domain Eukaryota; kingdom Metazoa; phylum Chordata; class Mammalia; order Rodentia; family Cricetidae; genus Mesocricetus; species Mesocricetus auratus. The sequence continues at coordinate 56,256,561 of NW_024429195.1, read as the reverse complement.
TTTTATAAGGATAAATTTTAGAATGCATTAAAGATTTATTCTTTTCTAACAAAGTAGTGATAGTAGAATATTTTCTAAGGTTCATGACCTTACTATCCCTGGGAAGCTGATGAAGTTTCTATTATTAAATACAATTGCTCTCCTTTTGAGTAGACCTTATGTTAAATTAGACAGCTTGGTATCATCAACATGTGATTGCCATTATTGTACCTTTACTCTTATCTTGCCATTTGGGCGCTTATTGTTTGTAAGCATAATGGCTCAGTAAGAGTGCTTAATTAATCCCTACCATCAGATGCCTGCACAGTATTTCCTGGTATCATGGGGGCTAGGCCATAGGAAAGGGACTTTTAGTTCAGATCCAGTTCAATCCGAGTCTGTGTCCGAGGTAAATAGTGTCATTAACAATAGGAACTCATTCTCAATCCTTGGGGAAGCAACCAAGTGTTACACAGATAATCTAGGTGGTTTAGAGTGTGACTTGAAAAATCCTGAACACCTATTCAAAAGGAGGTTTTTTATATTGGCTGAAGACTCCCATCTTTTGGTGCAGATGCAGGATTACCCCTAGAACTTCCATTCTAATATCTCCAGACGTATTCTTTTCCTTACTGCAGCCTGCTTTCAGGAAGCCTTCATCCCAATCTACTCAGATCCCCAAGGAACTGGACTGTTAGTACGGACCCCATTTCCCTAGTTTTTTCTTGAGTCCTCTTTCAGTTTTCTTCAAAGTTCTTCTTCATTTCTCACCCACAGAAGTACTCACCACAGAGAATTCCACATCCAATCACTTGACTAAGGTCCAGAGACAAAAGAATGGAACACCAACCCAACAGAAAACGAAAAGATATCAACACCAAATACCATGACTACAGATGTCTAGATTCCATCAGAAAACAAGAACATGAGCATCTAAGAGAATATTCCCCAACCAGAAGCCAGTAACACAACTGCATAATGCCCTGAGAAATACACACAGAAGAAACACAAGACACAACTTCAAATTGCAATTATGAGATTGCAAAGGCCTTAAAAGTATATTAATAAATCCTTTAATGATGCCTATAAAAACACAAATAGTAGAAAGAAATTATTGAAACAAGTTGATACAGGAAATTAGAATATAAAAAAAGAAATAGAATCATTAAAGAAAATCCAAATTGAAATAAAACTGTAAATGAAAAAAATTAGGATACCACATAAAAACTTCAAAAGTAAGCGTCATCAGTAGATTAGAAGAAACAGATGAAATAATCACAGGTGTTGAAGAAAAGGTAGACTAACCATATACCTCAGTCAAAGAAAATGTTAAATCGAAAATAATTCAGACACAAAATCCAGGAAATCTGTGACAGGATGAAAAGACTTAAATATGAATATTAGAGATAGAGGAAGGAGAAGAAAAGTTAAAGGCAAAGAAAATATTTTTAACAAGGCCATAGAAAAAAATTGCCTCATCTAAAGAAGGATACAAGAAGCATATCGAATACCACATACATAGGACAATTAAAGAAATTCTTCATGGCACATAATAATCAAAACACTAAGTATATAGAATGAAGAAAGAATATTAAAAGCTACAAGGGAAATAGGTCGAGTAACATATAAAAGCAGGCCCATTAAAATAACACCTGATTTCTCAATGGAAGCCAGAAGGGCTTGGACAGATGTTGTACAAATACTAAAAGACCACAGATGTCAGTTCATTCTATTATACAAGCAAAACTACCAATCACAATATACTGAGAATAAAATATTCCATAGTAAAGCCAAATTAAAACAACATCTGCCCACTAATCTAGGTCTCTAGAATAAACTAGAAGGAAAGCTTTAGTCTGAAGATGTTAACACAAGGAATAAATAATCCTATATCAGTAAGTCAAAAGAGGGATGGGGAACCCACACCATAACAACAAAGTCATAGGAATCAGTAAATACTGTCAAGAGTAATGGTCTCAATTCCCCAATATGATGACGCAGATTATCATATTGGATTAGAAAACAATATACATATTTCTGTTGCATCCAAGAAACACAGTTCACTATCATGAATAGATATAACCTCAGGGTAGACAGATGCAAGATGGAATTCTAAGCAAATGAGTCCAAGAAGCAAGTCAGTATAGCCATTTTTAATATCTGACAAAACATACTGCCAATCAAAGCTCAAGAGAAGAGATAATGAAGGATAATATATATTCATGAAAGGAAAATTCCACCAATGGGATATTGCAATTGTAAACATTTAGGCACCAAACAAAGGGATATTCATGTTCATAAAAGAAACACCATTACACTTAAAATCACATATTGACCCTCACATATTGATAATAGGTCAGTTCAGTACCTCACTCTTGACAATAGTCATGGAATACCTATTAAAAATAAAGGGAAAAAAGGCCTGCAGTCAGGAACGGTGTTACCTTTTGTCAAATCATTGGCCAAAAGGGCCCCATGGAAATCCCCAAACATCATGGTCAGTTGGTGAGGGCTACTGCTTACTCTTCCATAACCTAATGTTTAAGTCTTACAGTTGAAATGACACCTACGTGTGTGAACAAACGGTTGTCTAACAACAGACTAGCATTCATGGTACTTGAGGCTACTCTGCAAGCTCCCTGAAGGAGTGAATGTTGCATCAGCCATCTAACCTTTGCTCTTTGAAAAGTTATCCTTTGAAAATTAGGGCCATATGCTTATGTTATTCCAGCCAAAGTGAAGTACCAAAAATAGGTAACATCTTCATAGCAAATAACCACTTGCTCCAGGTGTTGAGCTTCCACAACTGATAGCAAATAAAGGAGCACTACTGAATCATGTCTTAGATCCCATTCTACCCTTTTGAAGGAGTTGTGAGCCTCTGAACTGGCCGTCATGTGGATAGGACTTAGGAAAGCAGATGACGGTAATACCTCCATGATATATCTTTAAAAGTAACTAAGTGACAGGATAACTTGCAGATGATGAAGAAGTTACATCAGGTCAGAACAGCTATGATTTCTTATGGTATGGAACCCATTCAAATATGTGATATTGGTACCAAGTTAATTAACCTTCAAAGCACTTGTTTTTATTTATAAAATATAGATTAAAACAATATTAGCCCCACTAGGGTAGTCTGATAAAGACTACATATAGCTTAGAAAATATATGTGTATTACTATTATTATCATTATGACCAATAATATTCATGTTATTACTGTCTCCTAGTAGCAGTAGATGAGAAATATAATTTCTTATAATTGTGGCTGCCTACTACAAACATGAGCTTGTTTTTAGGCAAGGAAGTTATATTCTGGAGGTAAGTTGATAAATGGCTCCTCTTTGTTAAGGAATTATATTCCAGAATATTCCTCAGCAGGGCTTAGCAATTCTATACAAACCACATAGAACTACAGAAATGCACCAAAGCTTCAGATGATAACTAAGTTATTTTTCAAACTGTGAAACTAGGGTCTGGCAAGATGCATCAGTGTGTTAAAGCACTGTCACCAAACGTGATGGCCTAAGTTTGATCCAGGAACCATAAGCTGAAAGAAGAGAACTGACACCCTGTTTTTCACATGTATACACACAAACACTAACACACTCATACACACTCACACAGGCACACTTATGCATACACTCACACACATATACACATGCAAAATAAATAAAAATTTTAAATAAATAAATGTGAAACTAAATAATGTATTTAACTATTGTTCTCTTCTGATGCAGAGGTGGCAAAAATGAATTTTTCAAACACTTTTATTTCAAAAACTTTCTTTGCCTTGCCTTTGCTTTTTTTTAAAAATTTTAGTTTAGAAACAATCTTTTTTTATATATCAATCTCCCCATTCCCTTGCACTCCCATCCTCCCATGCCCCCCAACAACACCTCCAATCCAACTCCCACCCACTCTGCAAGGATAGTGAGGCCCTACAAGGGGAACAACAAAGTGTCCATCACATTATTTAAGGGAGGGCTTAGGTCCTCTTTCTTGTATCTGGGCTGCAATAGTATCCCTCCATAGAGCATGGGCCCCTAAAGTCCATTTGTGCACTAGGAATAAACACTGGCTCTACTGTTAGAGGTCCCATAGACCGCCCAGGCCTCCCAGCTGACACCCACATTCAGAGGGCTTGGTTCAGTCCAATGCTGGTTCCCCAGCTTTATGACTAGGATGTCCGTGCTCTCACTAGGTCACGTCAACTGTTTCTCCAGCAATATCTTGGCAACTTGTTCATCTCTCCGCCCTCTCCACAAGTAGATTCCAGGAGAATAACTCAGTGTTTAGCGGTGGGTGCCTGGTGCCTGCTTCTGCTTCTATCAGCTACTGGATGAAGGCTCTAGGAATGGCAACCAAGGTAATCATCAATCTATAATAGGGGAAGGACAACAAAGGCAGCCTCTCCACCATTGCCTAGAACCCGAGTCGGGGACATCCCTGTGTATCCCCGAACATTTCCCCAGTGCCAGACCTCTCTCCAAACCTATACTGCCTTTCTCTATCAAGGCATCTCCTTTCTTGCCCTCTTCTATTTCCCCCCTGCCTCATTACTCCTGATCCCTCCTGCTCTTCTCCCCCCACCCCTTATCCCTCTCTCCCCTTCCCACCATTCTCCTCTCTCCCCTGTGCTCCCAATTTGCTGAGAGGTTCTTGACCCCATCCCCTCTTCGCGAAACCATGGGTTCTTTTCTTGGGGTCCTCCATGTTTCCTAATTTCTCTGGTGGTGTGGATTATAGGCTGGTAGTTCTTTGCTCCATGTCTAATACCCATATATGAGTGAGTACATACAACACGTGTTTTTCAGTGATTGGGTTACCTCACTGAGGATGCTTTCTTCCAGTTCGATAATTGTTTTTTCCCTCTGAGTAATACTCCATTGTGCAAATATACCTCATTTTCCCCATCCATTCGTTGTTTGAGGGGCATCGAGGTGGCTTCCAGGTTCTGGTTATTATAAACAACGCTGCTTTGAGCATAGTGGAACAGACTTCCTTGTTGTATGAATGTGCATTCTTTGTGTATATGCCCAAGAAAGGAATCGCTGCATCTTGAGGTAGACTCATTCCCATTTTCCTGAAAAACTGCCATACTGATTTCCAAAGTGGTCATACAATTTTCTACTCCCACCAGCAATGGACGAGTGTTACTCTTTCTCCACATCCTCTCCAGCATAGACTGTCATTTGTGTTTTTGATTTTACCCATTCTGGCTGGTGTAAGATGATATCTCAAAGTTGTTTTGAGTTTCATTTCCCTGATGGCAAAGGATGTTGAGGACTTTCTTAAGTGTCTTTCAGCCATTTTAGATTCCTCTATTGAGAATTTTCTAGTTCTGTACTGTTGGGGAAGTCCTTTGTCAATAAAGCACTGCTGGCCAATATGAATCTAGATAGGTTGGACGAGGAGTCCAGGAGGATTCTGGGAAGGAGAAACACAGAGAGTTCGAGATGTAATGCCATGGGGTAGGAGCCCAGAACTATTCTCCGGTAAGAGACATACTTAGATTAACAATTATGGGGTAATTACTTAAGTCAGAGCTAGCCAGTAAGAAACAAGCAAGGCCAACAGCTTCATAATTAATACAGTGTCTTGTGTGTTATTTGGGGACTACAATGTGGCAGAGCCCAGGCGTCTAGTGGGGGATAAACCAAAGCGGCTAGCAAGGAAAAGCTTCTCTTAACACTGTACCCCACTTTTTAATTGGATTGCTTAGTGTTTTCCTGGCTAGCATCTTGAGTTCATTGTATATTATGGAAATCAGCCCTCTGTTAGATGTGGGCTGGTGAAGGTTTTTTCTCATACTGTGGGCTGCTGTTTTGTCTTGTTGACTGTGTCCTTTGCCTTACAGAAGCTACTTAGTTTCAGGAGGTCCAATTTTTTTAAATTGTTGATCTCAGTGTCTGTGATACTGGTGTTATGTATAGGAAGTGATCTCCTGTACCAGTTCTTTGGAGGATATCACCTCCTTTCTCTTCTAAGAGGTACAGTGTGGCTACATTTATGTTGATGTCTTTGATCCATTTGGACTTAAGTTTTTTGAATGGCGATAGACATGGAACTACACACATTCTTCTACATGTACATGCCAGCATCCAGTTATGCTAGCACCATTTGTTGCAGATGCTTTCTTTTTCCATTGTATAATTTTAGCTTCTTTGTCAAAGATCAGGCGTTCATAAGTGTATGGGTTAGTATCAGGGTTTTCAATTAAATTCCATTGGTCTACCTGTCTATTTTTGTGCTAATACCAAGATGTTTTCAGGACTACAGCTCTATAATAAAGCTTGAAGTCAGATATGTTGATACCTCTGGAAGTTCCTTTATTGTACAGGGTTGTTATGGCTATCCTGGGTCTTTTGTTTTTCCATATAAAGTTGTGTATTATTCTTTGAAGGTCTATGAAAAATTGTGTTAGGTATCTGATGAGGATTGCATTGAATCTGTAGATTACTTTTGGCAAGATTGCCTTTTTTACTACATTGATCCTACCTATCCAAGAGCATGGGAGATCTTTCCATTTTATGGTATCTTCTTTAATTTCTTCCTTTAAAGACTCAAGGTTATTTCTATACAAATATTTCACTTGTTTGGTTAACATTACCCCAGGATAATTTATGTTGTTTGTGGCTATGGTAAAGGGTGATGTTTCTCTGATTTCTTAGTCCATTTATCATCTATGTAAATTAGGACTACTGATAATTTTGCTTAATCTCATATCCTGCCACCTCACCTTTTCTTAAAGACTACATGAATTCTTAATTTCCTTTATTTTATTCATTTCACTGAATATTTTATGTTGCTGGTGATTGAATCCAGATCTGACATCATGCCCATGCTCTTTAACAGTGAAGCTACAGTGGCAGCCTAACTCTTCAATTTCATTTAACATGTGTAGTTTTCAGTAACCAGTCTTTTGTCCTTCTCAAAATAGATCTGACAACTTCCTCTCTATGTAGTATAGTTAACATTTTAGACATGCAGAAAATCTCTATTAAACCATTCATTTTTCTAAGTCTTTCTCTAAAGAGGAACAAGTACTCAAAGTGTTATTCCATTTATTAATTACCTAAAGTAAGTTTCAGGCTCAAAGTCACAATAGTTTATGTGAGAAAAATTATTGTAGCCCACATATTTAAAAATCAATAGCAAAACCCCCAAATTTATTGAAGTTCAGAGAAAAAATGAAATCACTCCCTATCTGGCTGCATCACAAAAATGTTTAAAACTAATAAGACTTAAAGTCACAGTTAATCATCACGTTGAGATTAATTGATATAATGTAAATAGAAGTGCTTCATAAATGTTTATGCTATATACAGATAATAACCATCAGTTAAAACATATGATGCTGTAGTTTGGATTATGTAAATAATTGTTTCCTCAAAAGAATATTAATTGGTAAAATCATGTCAAAATAAAGTATAGAATGGCTGTTTTTGGGTATGCAAGTATATCTTACCATTTAGAATTTTAAAATGAATATACTCATATATATGCATATTTATGTATTTTAGTAATCATACTGCAAAGCTAATTTGTTATTTTCATGCATAAAAGTTATAATCCTATAAGAAATAAAGATTATGTACTAAAATTTCCATTTACATTCAAATTGAAGATGTTTCATAGGTTAAACAGCAGGCAAAAGAAGTACAGCATACACTGATAAATCCATTACATCCCCAAAAAGATAAAATAAAGTACATAAACAGTATTTATTTACTACTATTTATATAAATGCTTTTTGAGGATTTACCAGAAACTCTTTCTTTCTTAAAATTTCACCTCAAATAGTGCTTATAATTAACCTACATCCTCATCCAAAGCATTATTAATAAATTAAAAATGAAATTTGCCTTCAATTTCCATAAGAATTGTTGTGATTTACATAAAATTTGCATAATAACAATGGTAATTAAAAAGTATTATACTAATGGTTATAAAAACATCCCTCATAAATAGCACATACTGATACTCGTTTAACAGAAACAGGAGCTTGAAGCCATATCCACATTTATTTTATTGTCTCATTTTACTGTAAATGTATTCAGGTAGCCAATCTTTTATAATATTTGTGCCTAACTTCACAAAGTTTTTGAGGTAAATTTCTTTTTTTTTGTTTTGAGAATTATATAATATATTCTAGTGATATGAACAACACTTAAAAGTACATGCAAGGAAGAAAACTCCAACTGGACATCCAGTGCCAAATAATAAACTCTAAATAAATAGGTATGAATATTCACATATACGTGTAACATATATGATGCAATATATGTAAATATATAATTATATATATGCATTATGCATGTAAAAACAACTAATGAAATAGAGCCCATGAATTTGAAAGAGAGCAAGGAAAGGTATAAGAAATGGTTTGGCATTTAACCATGCCAACGGTCTCACACTGGTGTCTCGTGCTCACCAGCTTGTGATGGAAGGATATAATTGGTGCCATGATCGGAATGTGGTTACCATTTTTAGTGCACCCAATTACTGCTACCGCTGTGGAAACCAGGCTGCTATCATGAAATTAGATGACACTTTAAAATATTCTTTTCTGCAGTTTGACCCAGTACCTCGTCGTGGAGAGCCTCATGTGACCCGGTGTATCCCAGGACCTTTCTTTGTATGTGGGAGTATACCTGGATTTTTAAAATATGTATATTTTTTAAATATATATATATTTAAAAACAAGTTATCTATGTGTTTCTGTAACAAATTGTGGTATGTCTTGACAGTAAACTACATCATGGACCAAACGTGTCATACTAATGATGAGCGTTTAGCACAATTTGAGACTGAACTTAACTACACTGTGTTCTAGATCAGTCTGCCTGCTGTGTTGTAGGAACCATTCTTCTTGGCTGGTTAAACAAAAAGGGGTCACTGACTGCTTCATCTCCTTTGCACCTGGAAATTTAGTTATAGTCTTTAACTGGCATAGATTAATAGAGTCAGAGTTTTATTTTTAAGATTTCACCACCTGACTTCCACTTAATTCATTACCCTTTATTTTATTGAAATGTGTAACTAACTGAAGAAGAGATTCTTGGGAGTATGTTGTCATAATATTAAAGAGATTTCCTTTCATTTAAACTAAATAAGTGTTTGATGTTGATCTGCATTATTTCTGTATATTTGTCATGACAGTGCTTGCATCCTATTTGGTGTACTGAACAAATAAACTTTCCAACTTAAACAAAAAAAAAGAAATGGTTTGGAGGGCAAAAAATGGAAGAGAGAAATGTGTAATTATATTATAATATCTGAAATATAGCATAAAAAGAGAAAAATAAAGGACATGGGGGAATGAAATCATACAGGTCTGTAACTGAACCATTGTCATTTGCTTTTCCTTCCCCTTTGCTTCATCCTAAAGATCTCTGAGTTCTTTAGGATGCCCTAAAAGCTATGGTTCCATTGCCTGAATGCAGAGATCACATGTTCCCTTACACTGTCTCCTGAGCGCTGTGATTGCAACCCATCCATGATAGACATTTCTTCTGCTGAAATCCTTCCTAATGGAGAAAGAGATTGAATTAAAATTCAATAAATCAAAGGAGGAGAGATGGATGCAAAAAATGGAAATCAAGAAAAAGTAATAGAAGATATCAGGGAGAGATTTGTCTCTGTAATCAAGCTACCTATGTTTGCTAATTGGTGCTTATTACAGAAATTTATCTTCCACAAATATTAGGAGATAATGGATTTTTTTATTTTAAGTGTGTCTTAATGTATTCTTTCAATAGAGTTTGTGTCTAGCTGAAGGAAAGCACACCAAAACAACAACACACAAACAAACGAATTCACGAGTCAGGTAAGAAAATAAGGAAATATTTATTTCATCTTGTGGGATCAGCTTGTGGAGGTAGCTTGTGACTGTAGTCCCTTGGCAAGATGATTTTGGATCCTTGTCTTAGTGTAGTATCTGCTGACCACAAAGAAAATAAAAGGAGCCAGGAAAACAAAAGAGAAGCTCTCATTTATATTAACAAAGGCATAAGCCCTACAAGCTTCAAATCTGTAAGTGGTGTAACCCTTACATGAGATCAAATTTTAAGTATCTAATGTGATATTAACTACCATCACATCATTGCATATCTTTAAGTCTGTTGAGTAGTAACCCCTCTATACTAACAGTATCTAATATAGACCATTGTTACATGTAGTTTTCCCGCCAACTGCCTGGGCCCTGCTGAGCTGTCTGAACCCCCAAATAACACAGAGAATGCTATATTAATTATAAGCTGTTGGCTATTTGTTTTGCTTCTTGCTGGCTAGCTCTGACTTAAGTATTTAACCCATAATTGCTAATCTGAGTAATTCCATGTGGTCTTTGCTTACCAGAGGAATGGTCCACATGATGCTTCTCCCATGTCCTACATTGTGACTCACTCTGCTTCTCCTTCCCAGAATCTTCCTCAACTCCTAGTCCCACCTATCATGCTTCCCTATTGGCTAACAGTGCTTTATTCAACAAACAATAAGAGAGACAGATTTACAAAATGACATATACCATCATCTCCTTTTTTTGTCTAAATAAAAAGAAAGGTTTTAGCTTTAACATAGTCAAATTACATATAACAAAACAATTATCAAGTATAAACTATAGTTACAATATTTATTTCATTAACAATTAGTAAGATTTAAAGTATTTTATTATCTATCCTATCCCTGTGAGTCTAAAGTTTTGTATGTAGCTTATCTTTTATCATAACTAAGGGAATCTATAACTATAACTATCTGTCTTCAACTCCATCAAAGACCACAGAAGGATAATATATAAATACTAAAATTGACAGACACATCTTGCTACCTGGACAGTCATCTGAAGTTCCTCTGTAAAAATGGGGCATCCATCTTCAGCCCGTAGGCCACAGTGTGTCTGGCAGACTTCTCAGCAAAGCAGGAAATTTTAAACTGTCCATCTGCATTGGCAGTTTGTCAGTCATTTTTCTGTGTCCTGCAGAATGTCTAGCAGACACTTTCATGTATCCAAAACATTGTAGGACTGCCCATAAGTTCCAGCAGTTACTTTCTTGTGGGTCCTGTAAGTCCAGTCTATCAAACAGTGAAGGAAATTTTCTTGCCCAAATGGCTAATCTTGCCATGTTGAAAGTAAAATCCACAACGAGTTTCTTTAATGCCTATCTTCCTCTCAGATGTAATTGGTGTGCCAGGAGTAGCTATGTCTGCTTTGAAAAACCCTAAACCATTTAAGTGATATATATTCTGTAGGTCTTTGAGAGGTTTGAAGAATATCTATCCATCTCAAACACATCTCTGTATATCTAGAAAACCTAAGTAACCTAACTATAAATTTTGACTATTATAGGTAACTAGCTATAATCTCTATGTAATTATGCATTACATTTTAAATGATCAGTATAAACACAATTCTTAATCAAGGAGAAATATACATATCACACTACTGACCTTAAATTTGTATAAGTGAGTGAAAATCCATACCAATAATGGTTGTGATCATTAACTATTTATAAGCAACCCCATTTAAATGAAAACAAAAATTTATGAACAATATTTGGGAATTTGGGCGTTGTTCATTCCAAACTGCTTCCTGATGAATGGGGGCACTGTGCATACCATAAAAATCATGACACAACACAGAAACCTAGATAGGTCCTTGTTTTTTGTAGTCTATAAGGATGCATCATCTCAGCTGCTTTAGATGTTTGATCACCTGGGCCACTGCTTCCAGGGGTCTTGGTTCATCAAACCATAGAAGCCTGGAAGTAATCCATAGCCTCTCAAAAAATTTTTTCCCAAGAAACCTGTCCTGATATTTAAATTTAAAAGTCAAAGCATTTTCAAAATATGTAAGTTGGATTAATTTAGTAGCATTTGTTTTCGCAGTTGTTGCTATTTCCTAAGGAGTCAAATGATTCAAAGATAAAAAAAATAGTACATAGTATCCAGACTCTGTTTATTTTCCATCTTTACTTGCCTTATATTACTGTATATGTTTTACTTTTATTTATTTATTTATTTTCTCTGAGACAGGATTTCTCTGTGAAAATATTCCTGCCTTTGCCTCTGGAGTGCTGGAAATAAAGGCATGTGTGCCACCACTCCCAGTCACTCTATTTGTTTAAACCAGTTTATTTTGTTTCTTTTTCTCTCCCAAGCCTATGTATATTTTTAAACACATTGTGAACCTTTTAGAGGATTTACTTTATCTGACTTTACTGTAAATCTTTATGTCTTTTATTTCCTAAGAGCCACAGTTTTTTTAACTGTGGTCTTTCCAAGATGGCAGGCTTAAATTGCCACCAGCACTGGCCATTTAAGTTTCTGCTTGTCTCTAGCAAAACAGAATCCACACAAGAAAATGCTACTACAAAGAAGCCTTGTTTATCTCTGTTCTTTTGTGTCTAAAATCCTTTTTTATGTTTTTGTTAGATTCTTAAGTGGGAGTTCATGCCCCAAGTCTGTAAGAGGAGATGATGGGAGATGTCATTTTGTAAATCTGTCTCTCTCATTGGTTGTTGATTAAAGCAGTGTCGATCAATAGGAAAGCAAGATAGGTGGTACTAGGAGTTGAGTAGGTTTTGGGTAAAGAGAAGCACAGTGAGTCACAATGTAGGACACAGGAGAAGCAACATGTGGACACTTCTTCCAGTAAGCAAAGACCACATGGAAATACTCAGATTAGCAATAATGGGTTAAATACTTAAGTCAGAGCTAGCCAGTAAGAAACAAAGCAAACAGCCAACATCTTATAATTAATATCGTGTCCTGTGTGTTATTTGGGGGTCCAGACAGCTCAGTAGGGCCCAGGTGGCTGACGGGAAGACTACATGTTACAGACCATAGTAAACAATGTTCTCTCCTATGTTTTCTTGAAATATTATCCTTTGAAAATTAGGACCATATGTTTATGTTCCAGGCAAAATGAAGTACTAAAAATAGATAATGTCTTTATAGCAAATAACCACTTGCCCCGGGCTTTGAGATTCCATATTTGATAGAAATAAAGGAGCGATTAACTGTCCCCACCAAGATCTACCTTAATCATGAATTCAAATACAACAAACTTGACTTATTCTAAATTAAGAAGTATTTTATCATTGAGAATAGCAGCACAATGTATAATCTGCAAAAAATAATTCTAAAATTAGAGAAACGTTGATGATAGAAAATGGATTTTAATAATGTTATTTTCTGCATTTTGGTACTATTGAAGCATTTAATAAGAAGCAGCATAATCTGTATCCTCCAAAACCTAAAATAACAGTGAGGAGATTGTACAATGGGAGAACAGTATTGTGAGTAAGATTTATGTTTGGAATCAAAAAGTTGGTTTTTGTATTGAAATTTGTTTATACTGATAAATGACTATCAACAAAAACACTGAGGACCTAGTCAAGATCCAGTACTAGGTACTTTATGACAAATGCATTTGAATTGCTAAATTCCATAGACCCTTCTGTGTTCAACCCTATCTCCAGGCTTAGAACAACAATGTCTCTTACTCCCATAGAGACAGGACAAAAGAGTTGACAAATAAAGAGGTCTGCCTGGAGAACTTACTATGTGGAGTTTCATAACAATGCTATATTTGATTTCAAACTCTGCCCCTGGCCATCTTTCTGACCCCACTCCAGCTATTTGAGCTTAAGCCTGAGTTGCTACATTTAGAAAATGTAGGGTTTTTTCCATCTGACATGCAGGGTGTTATGAGGATTAGCGATAAGGTGCTTAATGTTTAGAACAATGCCCGGCATGGCAAAGACACACAGTAACAAACAATAGTTTCAAACACTGAAGCTAATCCCTCTTGGAATGAATCTGAAGATATTCTAAATTCTTATCAAATCAAGGAGTATCTGTTCATCTCAGAGAGGAGTCTGGTTCTCTAAGCACTGATGAGCTTGACATAAATGAGACTCACAGAGACGAAGCAACTAACTTACATAATACACTCTCAGTAAGGTCTAGAAGTTTTATCTGTACTGTTCTTAACATGAAGTAACTTGACTACTATGACTGCTTTGACTAAATTATACATAAAATCCAATTAATTATAACAAATTATCCTATGGTTTCTTGAAAGATAGGAAATAGGCAACTCACTGATTAGAACTGTAAGAGTGACTAGAAGAAAGTTGGAGTAAAAACAGATACTCTGTAGCATGTTTGGAAACTCTAGAAAGTGGCCTTTTGAACATTCCTAATAATTATGAGGTATCAAGTGGCAATTGTCTCCTAGAAATAAGAATATTCATTATAGATGGGGCAAGAGGTCCATGCCCACCACCCCAGCATTCAGAAGACTGAGGAAGGAGAATGCCATTATTTGGAGAATGTGGAGACTTGCCAGCAAGACCTTATCTCCCAAACAAATAAATAAGCAGAGCAAAATAAAATGAAAAAATATTAACTCATTCCCCAATTTCACAGATTTAAACAAGAGGGAAAGTTCTTGGTGAATAAGAAAAGGTAAGCTTCTTTCAAAGATTTCTTATTTAGTTTTATTTTATGTATATGTGTTTTGCATACATGTGCACTTCATGCATTCAATGCTCATGGAGGCCAGAATAGGGCATCAGATGCCCTGGAACTGATTTTACAGACAGTTAGTCACTATGTTGGTGCCAGGAAACAAATCTTGAATCTCTGTAAGAGCAGTAAGTACTGCAAATTAAGAGCCATCTCTCTAGCTTCAAGAGAAATCAAGTTTATAGGAAAGATTCATAAATTTGGAGTCAAACACAATTTCTGTGTTTGGTATCACCACTAACTTTTCGATATGACTAATGTCAGTATAGTAATAATTACCTTAACATCATAATAATATTTCAAAAGTTAAAGTTATATATGCAAGATCATCTAACGAGCATATGTGGTCTATCAACACCACTCCATTTCTGTTTTTCCCATTTGCTTCAGGACATCCCCTACTTTTGCTTCATTCAAAATAAGTGCTATGTCATCATTTTGTGTGTATCTTGTCGAGGTCATGAGACTCTCCATAAACAGGGTAAGTTCTTTGATCTCAAATTTCATTTATCAAAATTTCTGTACAGAGAGGAATACTTGTAGAAATTTAATGACATATTGGAAAGTGAGGCACGCATAGAAGCCTCAAAAATGGATGCTTAATGACAGAAGTGACATCTTGGCATTGGGAAAAGGCTGCATGGGAACAGAGTGTACAGAGGTATTGTATTGAATCCTAATACAGACATTGTTTCTGATGAGGTACAGACATAATGCAGTCTATCATGTGATCCACCTCCGGCAACAAAATGATGCCCGGCAGATACTTCATCACAAAAGGATTCCCTTCCT
The DNA here is from genome assembly GCF_017639785.1 of Mesocricetus auratus. NCBI lineage: Eukaryota > Metazoa > Chordata > Mammalia > Rodentia > Cricetidae > Mesocricetus > Mesocricetus auratus. The sequence continues at coordinate 56,241,254 of NW_024429195.1, read as the reverse complement.
CAAGGATAGCAACATATATTAGTGAGTGCACAATGAAAGAACTCCACACTGCTTCATAATAATTAGACTTTGGAGTCATTTCTGTGCCAAAGTCAGGATTACTGTCAGCTGGTTGCATTTTCAGGTTTCCAGGTAAGAAACATTAATGCCCTGTGGGTAACTGAATCTCAAAGTAAAATCATTATGTCTTTCATTTCAAATGAATATCTTTAAGATGAGAAAAGAATCCACAGTAATGTGGAAGTGATTTATTAAAACATTTGGGAAAAGGATGCTTTAAAGATTGTAGGTATGGGGTAAATGATAGAGGGAATATTTAATTAATAGAAACAGCAGTGGGTAAAAATTCTGAACCAGACTTGGAGTATTATGGAACAAAGAAGGGAAATAATGTATGTTAAAAAAACCAATCACAATCTACCATAAGATCATTAGACTGAAAAGGTCAACAGGAAACAAGAGCCTTCTGAAACTAGTCAGAATTAAATCAGTAAAACACATCCCTAAGACAGTATATCGTCTTACATGTGGCTCCACTCACTCTGTCCTTGTGCTGTGTGTGATAAGCACAGTCATCCTATTTCCCAGTGTTGTGTAAATTAAAAACAGACCCAGGACTGGAAGCCACACTACAAAAGAGACTGCCAAAATGTGCTGACAGCCAGTGGGATGCCTCATAGTAGTCACATTTAGGATCCCTTTGCACAAATAACCCAAAACAAGCCTATAAACAGCTACAGATAATGCCCCGATGGTGGAATTCCCGTGTGATATTGTGAATGTACAAGAGAACACATAAAATACACAATCATCTGGCAAATTTCTAATGTGTCCATTTAAGTGCTTCATAATTCCTGTGTTCTTTTATAAATGTTCATGTTAAAGGGCTAGTATCCCAACTTTCATTTAAAAATGCTCAAAATTTGCATTTAAACTAAGTTAAAATAGGGGGGTGTTAGGGAAACTTATGGCATAATTTGTCACTTTATTTCTAATTTTGATATGAAATAAACCAGGCAAAAAACCATCTCAGAGGAGCCGTCATCATTTTGTTCAGGCACTGTTGCGCCCCTGGGTACTAGAGTTGCTTCTGGAAGAAAACAAGTATAATACAAAAACATGTTTGCTATATACTTGAAACAGCTTCCAAATGGATTCTGCCATCAAATCAAAATTCTCATAGTTTCAGCAGATATTTCTTGAAGCCCACTATTATTTCATAGGGCCAGAATACATCTTTTACTGCATTTGTGCTTCTGTAAGGGAATGCCACTGACTGGGTCATTTATGAAGGATAGGTTTTTATTTTCTCTTAGATCTACAAGCTTGGGAGCTCAAGATCAATGTGTGCAAGTTCCATTATTCAGCAAGGGTTGCTTTTTGCTTCACAGATGGTCACATGGAGATTCCTGTCAGTGTGGAGGAAGACTGCTCCCACATCAGAACTTGACAGAAGTATAGAGATAACACTGTGTGAAAAAAACCTTAATCTCAGTTGTCAGCAAAGAGCCTCCATGACTCAATTATCACTTAGTAATATTACATTGGTGATTAAATTTCATCTCCTTTATTTTGGAGATGACATGTTGAAATCATAGGTATAGTCTCAATAAAATGTAATTTTCTATAAAGAAAACATGTAGTCCTATACTCTCTTTTCCCTCATTGTGATATGGCATTCTTCTACCAGTATATGGAGATCAAATAGTGAATATTTGGCAGAAGTGATTCCTACAAAGTTACATATTAGCTTGAGTATGTGATTTAAAGTCAGTTGTTAACATCTTCTACCCCCTGTTTTACCTCCTTTCTGTGACTGCTCCTAATTTCATATCTCCATTTCTGATTTTCTCACTCTCTTTGTGTTTCTCAAACTAATTTATTGTCAACAAATCTAGTAATAAATTGGAAAACAACGTATATATTTAGTGTAAAAGAATAAAACGTTTAAATATTGACATTACTATATCCAATGAAATAAAGCATTGGAACGTTTCCACAATAAATTTCCAATATTTCCTGATTCCTATTCCTAGTAAACATAAAACAACTATACTGAAAAGGAACATGTATTTGTAAATTAGTGTTTAGAAGCTCCCTTCAGCAATTAAATACACACAAAAAGATACATAGTCCTATTTGCAATACATGTAATGTACCTTTAAACTACAGATTTGTGCAAAAATATTTTATGGTATATCAACTTTTAACATGAAACACTTCATATTTTTTGAGGACTGGGTACTTATAATGTTCAATTTCAATTTTACTGCTTTTCCAAACATCTATAATTTATTGGTAGAGATTGAGTACCCAATCATATTTACTAAACCAAAAAAACATATCATGATAATTTCATTTTTCTTACTGAAAATAGATGTTTTTATACAATATATTATGATCATGTTTTCCTCTCCCCTATCTCCTCCAGAGTTTCCCCAACTCCTCATCAACCCCCTTCCTTTCTCTATTTCATTAGGAAACAAACAGACATCTAACAAACAAATAAGCAAACAAAAATACAGACCAGAATACTACAAAAGAAACAAACAAAAAGAGAGAAATCTCATAAGAACACAATGACCTCCCAAGGAAAGGAAGGTGAAATAGAATATTATTTCTGATGCTCTTGTTCTTTATTTTCTAACAGTGGTTTTCAATAACCAGACATTTCTATTGTTTAAAAAAATTGGTTCCAATGACCAATTTTGTAGACACCCTTAGAAATGTGGTCAATGGCCACTATCTGATGAACTAGAAAACAAGACTGAACTTATTCGGGTTCTATAAAAAACATACATTAACCCAGGTCAGAGTGTAGGTGAGACAGAATTCATTGTATAAGGTACCTGCTTTTCCACTCTCCATGTCATTTACCATTTATAAGAAATTAGAGAAACTAATTTATCGTTAGAAAAACTAATTTATTATCTATGTTTGTCATGTGTTGATTTAAATTAACAAGTACCTGAAAAAATCCAACTAATCCTGAAAATACAGCTCTTAAAAAATGAGTATATACATTTTACTTATTAACTCTTTTGCCAGAAATACTTGTCAACGGGAATAAGAATACAAATACACTCTGAATGAGTCCTTATCAGAGTATAAGATTATAATTATATGCTTTGCCTTTAAAATTTTACTACATGCTAACAATACCTACCAAAAGAAAAAATAAAAAAAAATTAAAACGTGTTTTTGAGAGATCAATATTTCTTGTTAAAGCTAGATTTTTAAAGTATTTATCCATATGAAGCATACCACAGATTTTAATGAAGGCCACCCAGGACGAACTTTGTAGTATTCTCCTTCAGTACTTCTTGACTTTTAGACATTTATTAAATAAGAAAAAAACTTTGAAAACCATGGAATCTTTGACACATTTGAAGTCCTTAAGCTTTAAGGAACCTATTTTAGATAAAATGAGAACCCTTGCTGATCCTGGCCCACTTTTACAGACACATTCAGACCCTGGGCTTTTGTTATTTCTGAAGTAGGTTGTTAAGCGATTTTTCTTTGTATTTCCCGTTTCTGCCTGAATGGACTCACTTCTAAACACTCACATGGTTTGTAAGGGCATTTCTGGAAAAACAGAAAGAACAGTTATAAATTTCTTTTCTCACTCTTAAACCTCACAGTAAGTCCTTCTGCAGACTATTTTAATGCTGGAATTACACATATCACACCTCCAAGTGTACAACAAGTGCAATACAAAGACCAATTAAATAACCATATGTATTATTTGTCATTCTGAGTATCATCTTTGTTCTGATATCACCACAAATTTGTGGACATCGTGCATTCTCTTGGATTTCACAACGAGGGACATGAACAAACCAGTTCTAGGAAATGATCATCGTTCCATCGAACCACTTTACCTTCTGTTCCATTTGTTTGCATTAATGAAAATAAGGTTTTTGATCCAACTGTGATAATGCATCTTTTGTGAGCACAGTCTTCTTACTTGAAGTTAACAATAAGGAATCGACACAGGGGCACAGGGATGGCTCAGAAGAATGTGACTCTTCTACACATAGTGAATATGCTTTTTATGATGTTGTTTGCTTTCTGTTTGTGTTATTACAGAGAACAACTGGTCAAAACGCAAAGAATGAGTGGTGGTAGAGTGTCCATCCCCAAACGGGATACCTAAAATACAACTCTATTGCAAAGGTTCAGAGAACACCATGGAAAAGGGAATGAGCGATTTTAAGAGCTAAAGGAACAAGAAGTGTGCCGTGAAATGTACCTTCTGGATATGCAGGGATCATGTACCCATGAACTCTCAACATTGCATGTGTGCCTGAACAAGAGTGCATTCCATCATCCCAGTGCACATCCTAGCATGGAATAGAGAAAGGCTACCAAGTCCCACCCTGATTTAATGATCTACAAGCAGTGTGACAGCTGAGGAAGAGAGTGTCAGTTTTCATCTGGGATAATTGCCCCTGTGGGTTTCCCATCCCAAAGTGATCAATCAGCCTTACACTCATGTACATGCAGACAACACAAATTGAACAAAATAGGCTTGAGAAGCATATGCTAACAACAGGTATAGAAAAAGAAGGCATAAATTTGAGAGAGTTCATGAGAAGCTCATGGAATAAGCTAATGGAGGGACACCAGGAGGGGAATGATAAAAATATGTATGAGATGATGAAAAAGAAATAAAACTGAAGTAATTTGAAAATCTACTCATGCCCTGTGTAGTGGCACACACCATTAATCACAGCACTTGGGAGGCAAAGGCAGGTGGATCTACAAAGTCTGGTCTACAAAACAAGTTTCAAGACAGCCAGGGCAATTAAACAGAGAAACTCTGGAAAAACCAAAAAAAATCACTCATAATGATTATCAGGGTATCATACATAAATTTCATATAAGATTTGTTAAGAACATCTGTCAGTGTTAAATTTTCTGATTATTTTAGTCAGAGTTGGAAAATTCATTAAGATGTTCAGGTGTGAAGCACATAAGAAAAAGTTCAACTTTCTCAAGGACAGTACCATTAATACATGATATTGACAGGTAACACAAATCAGTATATTGTCTAGGCCAATGATCATAATAAGGAGAAATAATTACTTCACACTGAGAAGTTCCAGGTTTAATGAAATTAAAAACTATTTGCTATAGTTGTTGTTACATTAAATAAACCTTTAAAATTCTCTATTTTTAAAGGTGATATAATATTCCTTCTTCTTGATTTTCACATGTCTTGTTGACACTAAAGTTATTTACTTTGTTTAAGTGCAAATTTAGTCATTACATAATTAAATACAGATATGTATGTCATTAGTAAGTCGACTTATGATGGCTTTGAAATAAATATTTATTGTTTTTAATTTTCTGCTTAATTTATAAATCTCTGCATCAGCATTTTAATATATAACCCACTCTTACTGTCTTTGTGGAATAGGAAAATATGAACATAAGAATCCACTTTTGAGAACAGAAGAAATTAATGGATGTGAATATTTCCCAAATTTCTGAGAAAGATGACAAAACATCTTGTGAGATTTGCAAAAATGTCTTTCGTGTGACCAAATTACACAGTCTTAAAAGTAGATTCCCTTTCCGGGTCACCACCAATAGTTGAATATTCCAAATCTATCTGTGTCCTTTCATTACTTGCAGTTAAACCCAAGAATTATACTACTGTGCTTAATTATCCAAATCTAAATCAACCTAGTTCTTATTCTACAAAAGGAGTAGTAAATGGTACATCTCCCTTCTCTCCAACTCAGACAGAAGAGAGCAGTATATATTTTGAGGAATAAATCCAAATTCCTCTTTCATTTCACTGGAACCAAAATATTTGTAGGTAGGTGGTAAGTACATCAAGATCAACTTTCAAAGAAAGTGATGATTACTGTACATTGGAACACCACCCTTTACTACAGAGTCATTCCATTTTATCTGCTTTCCTATCAAAACTACTTCGCAGTAAGGTCAGAGGTTAGTAAATGCTCTATCAGAAAATAAACAAAAACCATCCCTGAAGCCTCACAATGGTGTAATTATAATTGCTATGCTCCTTCTATTGATGTATATATGCTTAAAATGGAATTTTTCATTTATACAGCCATGAAATGACATTCACAAGATAGACCATTGGTTAATTTTAAATTTCATTTTATTTCACATAGAGGTTGTTTCATCTCTTCTTGAATGCTTCCAGTTCAAGTGTATTATGAGAGTTTCAAATAAGAACACAGGAAAAATAATAACAGACATAATTTGAAGTCTTGAGTTTCTTTAAATACCCAATAAGATGGTACTGGAAAAAAACCCATCTGGATAGCCAAATTTATTTAAAACTCCCATTCTAATGACAAAATTCCCAATGTAATGATAAATAAATGAACAGACTGAGAGTTAAGGGTGAAATTTTCTGTAATTAAAAGAAAATCTCTTCTCAAAAAAGGGGAAACTAGAGGAGGTTATAATTGCTGGAAATACTGATACAACTAGTGGGAACATCATGGGCTTCATTTAAGTGAATTGTTAATATGACATGTAGAGATTAATGCTAAGGCAGGTAGTGTAACTAGCATGGTTTGCAGTTGAACATTAGCTAGCTATATTTAATATTTCAGTTACTTCTCCACTATTGCTTAGATTGCCAGTTGGTGTCATCCTTGTAGGTCTCTGGAAATCTCACTAGTGCCAGATCTCTCCTCAAACACATAATGACTCCCTTTATTATGGCATCTCATCCTGCTCTCCTCTGTTCTCCCCCCTGAATCAACTTTCCTGCTGCCTCATGTCCTCCTCTCCCCTCCTCTTCTCTCCTTCTCTTTCTCCCTGTTCCCTCTCCCCTGCTCCCATTCTTCCAATCCTCTCAGGAGATCATGTCCCATTCTCCTTCTCTGGGTTACCATGCAAATCTCATAAAATGGTTGTTTGAAATCATTATAAAGTACAGTTAAGAAAAACAAGTGAAATAATATTATTTTTTGATTTATGTGTCTAGCTTGCATTTAGTGTTTGTGTGTGTGTGTGCGCACGCGCGCGTGTGCGTGCGTGCTCAAGGACATGTGTGCCATGATACACACATGCATGACATGATTCACATGCAGAGGTCAGGGTATGACTTTTGATTATTGGTCCTCCCCTTCCACCATATGAGTCCAGAGATCTAATTTAGGTCATCAAATTTAGTGGCAATTGCCTTTACCCCCTGAGCCATCTCACTGGTCTAACATTTGATTTCCCTGGAGACCATACATCATTTAGAACATATATTAGTGACATCTAGAAAACCTTGCCTTAGTGCAATAGATATAGTCCATTCAGAGAGGTTCTGTTGGTACTGAGTTGAAGTATGACAACCCAAGGACAATAATGTCTTGCCATGCGTCTCTGATTGTATTACAACCTGAGAATAATATCTCCACAACAGGGTTAGACATTGTGTCAAGTCCAGACCTTAACCTGAAAACCAGAATATGTTTAAACAATATTTCTGTCTGGTAAGATAATTACTATAAAAAGAACTTGCTAGTGTTACTTTGACTATCAGACCGTCATAACAATGTGTCCTATGGAATTGGGATTCCTCCAGGAATCTCACACTGGGCAAAGAAAAATGGCCAATGTTTGAGCCAGCCAGAAAGAGAGCTTGTCTTCCAGAAAGTGATTTACAATATTGGCAGCTGTGAAGAGAAAACAGACACATTTTGGGTGTTAGCCAATCAGTAAGCTAACTCAGAACGGAGAGGAAAAAATAAAGGATCCCAATGCAGTCACTAAAATCTTTCTATTCTGGAAACTTTTTCTTAATCTTTTAACTGTGGCCAGAAGCAACAGATTTTTTTTCTCTCTCTATTTGATGAAACAGAATATGAGGATTTGGATCTTGTTTCTGACTTGCCAGATAGTCTGACCCTTAATAACTCCAGTAGCAATAGTATATCTGTTGGTCCAAGAGGCCCCAAAAATACAAAATCAGGCTGATCTAACATAATCTCATTGCACAAGGCCAAGCTTTGCTGTTGAAGTAGGCTTGCCTGTGAGAAACTGGAGCCATAGCACTGCCCAAGAATTCTCTCCTTGTGATCTCCAGTTTTTGGATGAAACTTTTGTCTTATAAAACAAAGGCAATAAGAGAAATTCAAAACACCCTTAATGAATGTTCTCTTGTACTGCGCATCACAAAGATTTTTATTAACTTTCTTAGACTGCCAAAAGATCTACTTTTCTCATTAATTCTAATCCCAGGGAAGGAACTGTATCTATGGAAATTCAGGACTGATCAGCAATTTTTATGAACACATCTACACCCCTACACCTGTCCCATGTAAGAGAACACATAGCTTATGCATTACTGATTCCTCCAATGCTTCATCTAGCTACCATAATAACCAACATAAGCAGGTCTCAGATAAAGCAATGGTTCTCAAATAAGGAGTCAACCCAAAATAAACATAAGGTTTTCTTAATGTTAGATTCTGCTGTACAGAAACACTGAGCTAAAATAGTTTGAGATTGCCTCATCCTTGCTGATGGTCCTGTTTCCAGGAACCTGGTAAATCACAGCAAATTCACCTGAAAACCAAATTCAAGACTGAGTTACTATTCCTTTCAGACTTTGTTGTACAATCATATTACATCCTACTTGAAGCATGGGCCTTTCCAACTGTCTGTAGTTTGTCATTAAGGATTATATGAATAATATCAACTTTAGAGTTGAAACAATTTCTCAGTCGCTAGGAGAGCTTGCTACACAGTCAAGGGAACAAGACTTCATATTCTAGCACCTAATAAATAGCCAGTCATCATACTCTAAATGACCTGACACTCTCTTCTGGCTTTTATACATATGTACACATAGACCACCATATATGTAAAAATATACTCCCTCCCACAAATGCAATAATTATTTAAAAATGATATTACCAACTAACATGTGTATCTTACAATCACCCAACCTGCATTAAAGCTCTTCTTCAATAATTTTCTTAATACATATATTAAGAAATGCCAGATAGTCTGACCCTTAATAACTCCAGTAGTGATAGTATGTCTGTTATTCCAAGAGGCCCCAAAATGCTTCAGAAATAAACAGAAATTTTCAAGATTATCAATTTGTTAACTGGATTTCTGGTTCTTTCTTGAGACCACACTATACCTGTTGCCAATCTCTGATTAATAAGATATTTCCTATTGAAAATATTACATGTTTATTTATTTATTTTTGCTGAGTGACTGGTTGAGTTATGATATTTCCTCAACAATTCTCCCTATATGAGTTGCTAATCTGCTGATTCAAATTATCTCTTCAAATTTTAATGGCAATCATATTTTATCCAAAATTACATTACTTTTTTATAAATGGACTTAGAGACTAATCATTCATATTTTGCAATGTATTTTATATGTTGAACACATATACTGTAATCATTTTATACCTGAGGGTTCATTAGTCCAAACTATTGGTTTGAGTCAGCTGGTGCAAAGCTGATGACTTACTCACATGATGCTATGTTACCTTGTGTGGTCCGTTATTTTACCCTCTACACTTATTTTATAATTGTAACTGATATTGCACTTACCAGGCAGAGGTTTATTACATTCTTCAGCATCCAGGGCCATTTCAAAGAATACAGAGTGTTAGAATAAATTATTCATGCAAAGTACTTCTGTTTGTATGTGTTCTATAAGAATAACCACATATCCTTGTCAGGGAAGGTTTTCAGTCACTCATTTGCAAACATTACTTTTGTTTCCAATCACGAAGTCTATGGGAATATAAAATGGCTAAATTTAATTTTATTCACCCTTCATGGATGGAGTGGCTTACAGAGGACCTCTCTACATAAAATGTGCTCAGAGAGTTTTGCCTCTACCCTTCCTCATTGTGATTCCACAATTTCTTCAGCTTCAAAATTCAAGATTATGAACAATATAATCAATTAGTAAACTTGGAATCAGAATAGATCTGTAATATCCACGAACATTTAAGGACACCTGTTTTCATGTTGCTTTAAGTTTATGGATTTGGCTTATTCTTTTAAACATTTCATTGATTTTATTTTTAAAATCTACTTTATTTGGGTACTTTTAGATTTGGGGATTTGAGAGTAAATTGAAAGATTTCCTAAATGCTATTTGTTTACAGCCATGTCTAAGCTCCTACAGTATAAATTTCTGCCTTCAGAAGGGTAGTATTTGCTACAATTAAAAGCAAGAAAAAAAACTGTCTTAACATGTATGTCCCAGGCAACAAGTGTCCAAAATTACATTAGGGTTTACTGGATTTAGGAAGCATATAATGACATGTGTCTATCATTGTAAAATCATAGAAATCATTGTGGCTGTCTCCAAACTCCCCAAATTTTTCTTTATTTATTCTGTCTTTTCCACCAAATCATGAAATTTATTTGACTTGCTAGCACCTCTATAACATTGTCTCTCATAGTTAAAATCATCCATCCATTAGAGTGACTTTTCAGATTGGCTTCTGTCATTTAATGGACTTAAGATTCTTTCAGATTCTTCCATGTGTTTTTTTTGTTTGTTTGGTGGTTCATATCTTTATAATGCTGCATCCTGATTCTACTGTCTAGAAGAACCACTGTTAATCCATTTGACCATGGATACACATGTGATTTGTAGGAAGTTCCTATGCATAACGTATTTTCAACACTGTGTTCTTAGCTCCTTCCCTATGAATGAAAAAATAAACTATGCTCTCTACCATATCAGAATTGGAAAATCAGCAAGTGATTTGTAAATTGTATATTAAGTATATTAGCCAAACAGAACACTTTATTAATACTTTGGATCCAGTGTACTGCTGAATATAGAAAAAATTAATTTATGAAACTTCAGAAACAAAATAGAATTCGCACAAATATTTAGGCTCATATACACAATATTTAGGATTTTCTGTTCTCTGTGAAATATTTGTATAAATGTTACAGTGTTCAATGTCAAAGAATCTATGAAACAACTTACAAAATTACATTTCAAAGCTTCCATGTCATACAGAAAATAAAATAAAATGTTATTTTAGGTTTGAATAGATGGATCCTATTTTTTTCAGTTATTATATTAAAGAATTCATGAATGATTTTTTAATCATGTGAAAATTAATTATAGACAACATTCTTCACTTTTCTTAAAGTTGAGGAATTCTGAAATATTTTTCAAGTTACCATTTAACAGTACAGCTTATAAACATGGTGTTACTACCAATAAATTATTCTTCAAATGTATATAGCTTACCCAATATGTCTTGATTTTACTCGAATTTTAATTTAACCTAAGAAGCCAACAACTCATATGAATGGTTTTTGTTTCCTTATAATTTATATTCTTCTGTTAAGAATTTACTGATTAATAGTGCTTTATATCTTTTCTTTTTTTACTTTAACTTGTATATTTTGGGAAAAAATCAAAATCACAAATTTAAATTGACAGTATTTTAAGTCCACAACATTATATTGTTTTTAGTGTTTTTCTACATGAAAAATTCCACAGTCATGTTTTCAAGAGAGTGAAATAACTAAGCCAAATAAAATCACTACATAAATTCTTAATTGTACCCTTAATGAGTATAATGGCTCATATAGCAATTAATTACTATGTTACATATTCTTTGTTGATGTGAAACACTATCATTGTTCCTTGTAGAATTTTTATCAGTTTATTTTTCCTTTAAATAGTTTATTTATATTTTTCTATTTTGATGATAGTTTTTTTAAAAAACATGCTCTGATTACAGTTTATCCTCTCTCAACTTCTCTGAGGTCCTCCCCGCTTCCATTCCTATCAGAATACATACTGTTTTTCTCTCTCCTTAGAAAGCAAACCAGCCTCTAAGAATAATAATATAATAAGATAAATTAGAACATTGAAATCGGACAAAGTGAGCCAACCAAAAAGAAGAGCCGAAGACAAGAACAAGGTACACACATAGATGCAGAGACACTCATTCACATATACAGAAATCCAATAAAAATAAAAATCCATAATATTTATGCATAAGATCTGTACTTGGAAATCTCAATTCATGAATTTTGTCACAATGTGGTGATAGAAACTGAATTAGAACAGGAACGTTAGAATTTTATGCTGTTTTCTGGATTGAATATGCAATGCTATTTACATCTTAATATAAACTAAATTAAGATACAGAAAACAGTACAATGGGACTTACTGAAACCATTCTATATGAAAACCGTATACTTAATCAAAATGAAGTTCCAAAATCAATAACTACATCTTAACTGCAATCTACACATCTTGTACAGAAAAAATCCTACTGCAATGTAAGGTGTAGTTATTATATCATAATGCTCAAATCCTCTGGTTTATGTATTTGAGACATCAACACTTTTTTTAACTTATCTCCTTTGCCTTCTTGTACTTAGAATAGTGTGTAGGAAAAGATGACCCCAGTATCCCCCAGAACATTTATAAAGGTCTTTTATAATACAAGTTTTCTCCATATAAATTTTGTAGGGTGGATAGAAACTGAAAAATATCATGATGTTGACCTTGAAAGTAAGCTTTAAGTGGTATATCTACTGCTTTTGGTTTTGTTTTCCACACTGCCACACATTTAAAACGTGAAGTTGTATTCATCTTCAACAAGAACGAAGCACTTTATTTTCAGTCATCGTCAAGATTTATTCTGTTTCCTGAGAGTTGCCACATCCCTGACTCAAATGCTTAAATACTGCTTCCTCTCCCATGCTCACTCTTCATGAGAATGGAAAGTGAATGAAATAGGAAAATAGAAATTTCAATAACTTTTGTTCCAGAAATTTTATATCTTATGTGTTTAAAAATCTCTGTGTTTACACAAGAACATATATATGATATATATCATATACATATTTTTACACATACATATAAATGCACATACATAGCTACAATTAATAAAAAATAGATGCCATGAATCTGAAAGAGAGCAAGGAGGAGGGATATGAGATGATTTGGAGGGGGAAATGAGGGAATAAATGATAAAATCATAACCTCAAAAATAAAAGAATTTTTAAAATTCTATCAAGATTATAAAATCTAGAAATCTTAACAGAAACATTCTGAATATCTGTTTTTCATTCATTCAATAACTATTCCTTGAGAAACCACAGTGTGTAGGAAAATAGTAAAAAATTAGTTTATTTCATATTCTAGTGTTTATCCATATAGAATTTTCTTTCTCTTTATTATAAGGTACTTTGATTGCCTTCATTTGCTTAGTTATATTTTGTCCCCTCTCACTCCTACTAGACCTCTTTGTTTTGCAAGCAAGTCTTTCTCACAGGTCTGTGACATTTAGCAATTAAGTAATGACATGCAGGGAGAGGATTGTCCTACTCAAAAGCCATAATACTTATTTCTCAGAAAGTCCTAACACTTACTGGATATTTTCTACATCAGGAACTAGAATAAGTACTTTTACATCTCAAATTTTACCACTAGCATGATTTGGAAGAATTTTAAAACATGTGGATAGAGGTGCCTAGCACTTGTCCCTTTCTGCACACACACAAAAAGAAAAAAATACTTACTTCATGTCAAGTTGCTTGTGCCAAAAGGAAAAGTGCCTTTACATAGCATGAATCAGGGCTTTGGTACCTGGTATCAGGACTTAGGAGATATATCCCAATCACTTGTTCTAGCATCCACTAACATGTTGGACCGCATACCACCACCAAGATTAAATGAGTACATTCTCTGCCAATTCTCCTGTCACTACTACCATTAATAATGACTGAAAAAACTCGAGAGACTTCATATCAGCATCTTTTTTATATGTTTTTATTAGTATTTATTTTCAAGTTTAAATTTAGATAAGAAACAAGGTTACTTCACAACTCAGTTCTAGGTCCCTCTCCATGACCTCCCGCTAAACTCCCCATTATCTCCTCATTTCCCCAGGGAGGGTGAGGCCCTCAATGGGGGTGTCCATAGTCTGTCATTTCATCCAGGACAGGGCCTAGACCCATCCCCAAGAGTCCAGGGTGAGAGTGCATCTCACATTGTTGGATGGGAGTCCAAAGTCCATGTGTATACTCGGGATAAATACTGATCTACTGCCCAAGGCTAAATAGATTACCTAGGCCTCCTCACTGATACCCCCATTCAGGGAGTCTTGATCAGTCCCATGCTGGATTCCCAAGCATCAGCCTGGGATTCAAGAGTTAACCCTTGTCAGGTCAGGTGTTTCTGGGGGTTAAACCAGCCCAGTCTTAATCCCTTTGGTCATCAGTCCTCCCTCTCTCTTACTGGCTTTCTTGAGTTCAGCTCAGTGCTTAGCCATAGGAGTCTGCCTCTTCTTCCATCAGCCACTGAATGAAGGTTCTGTTTCTTAAACTCTCTGGCCATAGGATTGTAGGCTGGCACTCCCCAGATCTATGTCTAAAATCCATATATGAGATAGTACATGCCATGTTTCTCTTTTTGTGACTGTGTTACCTCATTCAGCATGGTTTCTTCTAGTGTCATTCATTTGCCTGCAAATCTCAGGATTCCATTGTTTTTTCTGCTGAATAGTATTCCATTGTGTAAATGTAACACATTTTCTCTATCCATTCTTCAGTTGAGGGACATCTAGGTTACTTCCAATTCTGGCTATTACAAATAATGCTGCTATGAACATAGCAGAACAGACATCCTTGTTGTATGAATGGGCATCTTTTGGATATATGCCTAACAGTGGAGTTGCTGGGTCTTGTGGTAGGTTTATTCCCATTTTTCAGAGGAAGCTCCATACTGATTTCCAAAGTGGCTGAACAAGTTGGCACTCCCACTAGCAATGGAGGAGTGTTCCCCTTTTACCACATCTTCTCCAGCATGAATTGTCTTAGGTGTTTTCGATTTTAGCCATTCTGACAGGAGTGAGATGGTATCTCAGAGTTCTTTTGATTTGCATTTCCCGGGTGGCTAAGGATGTTGAGCACTTTCTCAAGTGCCTCTCAGCCATTTTAGACTCCTCTATTGAAAATTCTCTATTTAGGTCTGCAGCCCATTTTTTAATTGGATTCTTTGGTGTTTTGGAGACTTGCTTCTTGAGTTCTTTGTAAATTTTGGAGGTCAACCCTCTGTCATTTGTGGGGCTAGTAAATATTTTTTCCCATTCTGTGGGGTACCTTTTTGTCTTGCTGACTGTTTCCTTTGCCTTACAAAAGCTTCTCAGTTTCAGGAGGTGCCATTTATTAATTGTTGATCTCACTGTCTGTCACTGTCTGTGCTACTGGTGTTACGTTCAGGAAGCGGTCTCCTGTACCAATTCGTTCATGGGTACCACCCACTTTCTTTTCTAAGAGGTTCAGGGTGGCTGGATTTATGTTGAGGCCTTTGATCCATTTGAACTTACATTTTGTGCATGGCGATAAACATGGATCGATCCACATTATTCTACTTGTCAGCCTCCAGTTACGCCAGCACCACTTGTTGAAGATACTTCCTTGATTCCATTGTCTATTTTTTTATCATTTTTTATTTTAATTTTAAATAGCTTGTTTTACATGTCAATCCCAGTTCCCTCTCCCTCCCCTCTTCCCGCACTCCCCTTCCCCCCCCTCCCTCCTACCCTATTGCCAAATCCTTCCACATAGGGGATATCTAGAGTCTGTCATTTTACTCTTGGTAGGGTCAAGGCACTCCCCTAAGAGTCCAGGCTGAGAGAGCATCTCTCTAGCTTCTTTGTCAAAGATCAGATGTTCATACGTGTGTGGGTTAATATCCTGGTTTTCAATTCGATTCCATTGGTCTACCTGTCTAGTTTTGTGCCAGTACCAAGCTGTTTTCAGAACTACAGCTCTATAATAGAGCTTGAGGTCAGGGATGGTGATGCCTCTGGACGTTGCCTTGTTGAACAGGGCTGTTTTGGCTATCCTGGGTCTTTTGTTTTTCCATACAAAATTGATTATTGTTCTTTCAAGGTCTGTGAAGAATTGTGCTGGGATTTTAATGGGGATTGCATTGAATCTGTAGATTGCTTTTGGCAGGATTGCCATTTTTACTACATTGATCCTACCTATCCAAGAGCATGGGAGATCTTTCCATTTTCTGGGGGCTTCTTTAATTTCAGTATTTATCCGGAGCATAGGAATGTACTGTTGGAGTCCATTCCACATAGAAGCATACTCTCTCAACTAGACACACAGGGGAGGGCCTAGGCACTGCTCCAAACCAGGATATTAACCCACACACGTATGAACATCTGACCTTTGACAAAGAAGCTAAAAATATACAATGGAATAAAGAAAGCATCTTCAACAAGTGGTGCTGGCGTAACTGGAGGCTGGCATGTAGATTAATGTGGATCGATCCATGTTTATCACCATGCACAAAACTTAAGTCCAAATGGATCAAAGGCCTCAACATAAATCCAGCCACACTGAACCTCTTAGAAGAGAAAGTGGGTGGTACCCTTGAACAAATTGGTATAGGAGACAGCTTCCTGGACATAACACCACTAGCACAGACAGTGAGATCAACAATCAAAAGCTACTGAAACTGAGAAGCTTCTGTAAGGCAAAGGACACAGTCAGCAAGACAAAAAGGCACCCCACAGAATGGGAAAAATATTCACTAATCCCACATCTGACAGAGGGTTGACCTCCAAAATTTACAAAGAACTCAAGAAGCAAGTCTCCAAAACACCAAAGGATCCAATTAAAAAGTGTGCTGCAGATCTAAATAGAGAATTTTCAATAGAGGAGTCTAAAATGGCTGAGAGGCACTTGAGAAAGTGCTTAACATCCTTAGCCATCCAGGAAATGCAAATCAAAACATCTCTGAGATACCATCTCACTCCTGTCAGAATGGCTAAAATCAAAAACACCAAAATAATTTATGCTGGAGAGGATATGGTGAAAGGAGAACATTTCTCCATTGCTGGTGGGAGTGCCAACTTGTTCAGCCACTTTGGAAATCAGTATGGAGCTTCCTCTGAAAAATGGGAATAAACCTACCACAAGACCCAGCAACTCCACTGTTAGGCATATATCCAAAAGATGCCCATTCATACAACAAGGATGTCTGTTCCACTATGTTCATAGCAGCATTATTTGTAATAGCCAGAACTTGGAAGCAACCTAGATGCTCCTCAACTGAAGAGTGGATAAAGAAAATGTGGTATATTTACACAATGGAATACTTTCCAGCAGAAAAAACAATGGAATCCTGAGATTTGCAGGCCAATAGATGACACTAGAAGAAACCATCCTGAGTGAGGTAACACAGTCACAAAAAGAAAAACATGGCATGTACTCTCTCATATATAGATTTTAGACATAGATCTGGGGAGTGCCAGCCTACAATTCCATGGCCAGAGAGTCTGGGAAACAGAAACTTCATTTAGTGGCTGATCGAAGAAGAGGCACACTCACAAGGCTAAGCACTGAGCTGAACTCAAGAAAGCCAGTAACAGAGAGGGAGGACTGATTACCAAAAGGATTAAGACTGGGCTCATTTAACCCCCAGAAACAGCTGACCTGACAAAGGTTAACTCTTGAATCCCAGGCATCAGCCTAGGAATCCAGCATGGGACTGATCAAGACCCCCTGAATGTGGGTGTCAGTGAGGAGACCTAGGTAATCTATTGAGCCTTGGGCAGTAGATCAGTACTCATCCCAATTATACACATGGACTTTGGACTCCCATCCATCATTGTGAGATGCACTCTCACCCTGAACTCTTGGGGAAGGGTCTAGGCCCTGTGCTGGATGAAATGACAGACTATGGACACCCCCATGGAGGGCCTCACCCTCCCTGGGGAAATGAGGGGAAAATGGGGGGTTTGGGGAGAGGGCATGAGGGGGAGGGGAGGGAAAGAAGAGGGACCTGGAACTGACTTGTGAAGCAACCTTGTTTCTAATCTAAATTTAAACTTAAAAATTAATAATAAAAAGCAAAAATAAAAAGAAATAAAGTACTAAAGTTCAAAGAATTCTCCCAAGGCCCTACACACACTTTGACGAAGTCAGCCTGGCTCTAGCATGCATTTTCCCCTCACATTCAGATCCCAGGCAGCCTGATTAAGGAAGAAAGTAATTTGGATATCGTTTCAAAATAGGTATATGTGATAAATAACTCATTTTCATACAAATCCACAAACATCATTTAAATATGTATGCTGTGAACAACTCTCTATGCAATTGACAGATTATTTAAAACTCATTTCAACAACAGTGTAAGTTCATTTTATTTGTTAAGCTGTATTTTATTAATGTGTGAGCTTATGTGCATTTGTGTGTGTGTGTGTGTGTGTGTGTGTGTGTGGTGTGTATGAAGATCAGAAGAAGGTGTCAGATCTCTTGGAAATGGAGTTACAAGAGGTTATGGGCTTCAGAAACCCAATTCTGGTGCCCTGAAAGAGCAACAAGTGATCCTAACCAATAGGTCATCTGTCCAAACCGTCAGTGTAAATCCATAATACACATAGTCTTAATCGTACATATTCTTGTTCTATAACTTCTATCCTAGTTTTTATTTATTGTTCATGCCTATACATCCTGAATATTCTCAGCTTCAGACACACCTAATGGAAATGCAGCACAATATTACTTAATTTGTGCCTTCCTATAACACAGCAATCTAGACAAAATGAATTCCAAAATCTGATTCATAATTACTTTTGAATTAAATTTCAAAGAGTTATCTGCTAGATGAGTTTTGCCTTACCTGTATTAAATTAAAAATTGAAACGTGTTTTGATTTTGCAAAGAAAACCAATATATGGCAAATAGCTTAAACTCTTTTTTTTAATATCTCAACCCTTTGGGTTTCCTTCACTCTGCAATTTGCAAGCCATAGGCAAATGTTACTTAGACCACTTCCCAGTGGGCATCATCTAAATCCACAATTACAGATAACCTGGGATTACCTTGTGAACTACAGCCACTAGCAAATCTCTTACACACTCACCAATCTCAGTACAGAGATTTTGGGGTTCAGTACACTATACTTAAATGCTGTGAACTCCATTCTGTATGCTCAGACACTATATTAGTTCAATGACTCAACCAAAAATTAAATCAAACACAGAAATAAGCTCACATATTTGTTCTGCTCCTGATACCTAACCAAAACAGGTACAAAGCTGCTTACCTATCCATTAAGTGAATTAAAATTTGTACTGGTTTGTTTGCTACAAGGTAGGACTGCTCCCAATTCAGCAAACAAGGTCAAGCAGGATATAAATCTACATTTGCCTAGACTAAATAGGTACAAAAACAATATAAAATATTTTTCTGAAACAAGTTTGGAGTAAGCTCTGTTAAATTGGAGAATTTAAATTCGTGAAAAGTGAAACAGAGAGGAATGGTTTCACATACTGTGATCCAGTGAATTGACAATGCCTTTGGATGCTAACTAGCAACATTGCATTTGAGCAGCTCATCCCTCTAGTACTGTATGTCTGACTTCCTTTTGATGTTTTACCTAATTGCTTTTCATTTAACTTTTCTCCACTTATAATTCAGGGAAATAACAATGGCTTCCTATAAAAACATTCACACACACACACACACACACACACATAGACAGACACACACACACAGACATACATAAACAGACACACATTACAGCTCTGCTTTCTTTAAATTATTTTTAAGTGAGTTCATTTCACTACTAATTTTGTCATGTATATATGTCTCATGGAAACACTTCCAACAATCTATACTAGAACCTAACCATTTCTTTTTAATATTGTATTCATTTTCCCTCTATAAATTCTAATTGAAAAAAAGAAATAAAAAAGGAAAAAAGAGAGAAATTCATTTCTTTCTCTATTTTTTAATTTAAATTATAATCAAACTTGTTCCTTCTTCTTTTCCTTTCCTGCACATCACTAACCCCTATCCCATAACATTTCTACTCCCCAGGGAGAGTGAAGCCTTCCATGGGGGAATCCCCTAAGTCTGTAATATCCTTTGGAGCAGGGCCTGGGCCCAGCACCCTGTGTCTAGGCTGAGAGAGTATCCCTAGGCTCCCAAATTTCTTTCATATGCTAGTGATAAATACTGATCAGCTACCAAGGGTCACATAGATTGCCAAGGCCTCCTCACTGACACCCACATTCAGGGGGGCTGGATCAGTCCTATGCTGGATTCTCAGCTATCAGTATGTGGCCCATGAGCTCTCACTTATTCAGGTCTCCTGCTTCTGTTATTTTCACCAGCCTGATCTTGACCCTTTTGCTCATCACTCCCCCCCTCTCTGCAACTGGAATCCAGGAATTCAGTTCAGTGTTTAGCTATGGGTGTTGACTTCTGCTTCCATCAGCTGCTGGATGAAAGCTATAGTATGGCATACAAGGTAGTCAGCAATCTTATTATTGGAAAAGGGGATTTAAGGTATCATCTCCCCCATTGCTTGGATTGTTAGTTGGTGAGATCTCTGGACATTAACCTAGTGCCAGATTTCTTTTAAGGCCTCCCTCTATTATGGTATCTCTTATCTTGTTCTCCTCTATTCTTCCCCAGACTCAACCTTCCTGCTCTCTCACGTCCTTTCCCCTCCTCTTCTCCCCTTCTGTTTCTCCTAGCTCCCTCTTCCCAATTTGCTCAGAAGATCTAGTTCATTTCCCCTTCTCTGGGGGACCATGTATGTCTCTCTTAGGGTTCTCCTTCTTTCCTAGCTTCTCCGGCAATGTGGATTTAAGGCTGGTATTCTTTGTTCTATGTCTAAAATCCATATATGAGTGAGTACATACCATGATTTTCTTTTTGTGACTAGGATGCCTCACTCGGGATAGTTTCTTCTAGTGCTATCCATTTGCCTGCAAATTTCAATATTCCTTTTGTTTGTTTGTTTGTTTGTTTTCACCTGGTAGTACTTCATTTTGTAAATGTACCACAGTTTAGGTTCTGGCTATACGAATAATGCTGCTATGAACATAGTGGAACAGATGTCCTTGTTGTATGAATGTGCATCTTTTGGGTATATGCCTAAGAGTGGAATTGCTGGGTCTTGTAGTAGACTGATTCCCATTTTCCTGAAGAATCTCCATACTGATTTCCAAGTAGCTGTACAAGTTGGCACTCCCACCAGCTGTGGAAGAGTATTCCCTTTTCTCCACATCCTTTCCAGAATAAATTGTCATTGGTGTTTTTGATTTTAGCCATTCTGACAGAGAAAGATGGTATCTCAGAGTTCTTTTGATATACTTTTCCTTGATGGCTAAGGATGCTGAGCACTTCCTTAAGTGTCTGTCTGTCATTTTAGACTCCTCTATTGAGAATTCTCTATTTAGTTCTTTACCCGTCTACTTAGTAGGATCCTTTGGTGTTTTGGAGACTTGTTTCTTGAGTTCTTTGTAAATTTCAGAGATTAGCCCTATGTCAGAGGGGAAGATCTTTTGTTATTCTGTGGGATGCCTTACTGTCTTTTTGACTGTGTTCTTTGTCTTACAGAAGTTTCTCAGTTTTAGGAGGTCTCATTTACTAACTGAAGATCTCAGTATCTGTGCTACTGGTTTTATATTAAGGAAAGAGTCTCCTGTATCATTTCATTCATAGGTACTTCCCACTTTCTCTTCTAAGAGGTTCAGTGTGGATGTATTTATGTTGAGGTCTTTGATCCATTTGAACTTAAGTTTTGGGCATGTTAATATACATGGATCTATCTGCAGTCTTCTACATGCCAGCATCCAGTTATGGCAGCCACATTTGTTGAAGATACTTTCTTTATTATATTATATAATTTTAGTTTCTTTGTCAGAAATCAGATGTTCATAGTTGTGTATGTTAATATCAGGGTTTTCAACTTGATTCCATTGGTCTAAGTGTCTATTTTTGTGACAATACCAAGCTGTTTTCAGGACTATAGCTCTATATTAAAGCTTGAAGTCAGGGATGGTGAGTCCTCTGGATTCTTTATTGTACAGGATTGATTTAGCATCCTGGGTCTTTTGTTTTTCCATATAAACATGAGTTCTGTTATTTCAAGATCTGTGAAGAATTGCATTGGGATTTTTATGGGTATTGCATCTGTAGATTACTTTTGGCAAGATTGCCATTTTTACTATGTTGCTCCTACTTATCCAAGAGCATGGGAGATCTTTCCATTTTCTGGTATCTTCTTTAATATCTTTCTTTAAAGTCTTAATGTTCTTAACATACAATTCTTGTTTGTGGCTTGTTAGTAATGTTTCTCTTATTTCTTTCTCAGTCCATTTATTGTCTGATTTTTTCAGTTAATCTTGTATCCCGCCACTTTGCCTAAGGTGTTTATTAGCTGTAGGAGTTCCAGGGTAAAGTTATTGGGTGACTTATGTAAATTATCATATCATCTGCAAAGAGTGAAAGTTTGACTTCTTCCTTTCCAATTTCTATCCCCTTGATCTCCTTTTGTTGTCTTACTGCTCTAGCTAGAACTTCAAGTACAATATTGAAGAGATATGGAGGGAATGGACAACCATGCTTGTTACTGATTTGAGTTTCTCTCCATTTAGTTTGATGTTGGCTGTTGCTTTTCTGTATATTGCTTTTATTATGTTCCTTTTATCCCTGATCTCTCCAGGACCTTTATCATGAAGGGGTGTTGGAGTATGTCAAAGGCTATTTCAGCATCTGGTGAGATGATCATGTGGCTTTTATTTTTCAGTTTGTTTATATGGTGGATTACATTGATGGTTTTTCATATGTTGAACCATCCCTTCATCCCTGTGATGAAGCCTACTTCATCATGATGGATAATTTTTCTGATATATTCTTGCACTCGATTTGCCAGTATTTTATTGAACATTTTTGTGTTCAAGAGCAATAATGGTCTTTAGTTCTCTTTCTTAGTTGTGTCTTTGTGTGGCTTGAGTACAAAGATAATTGAAGCCTAGTAAAAAGAGTTTGGCAATGAACCTTCTGCATCTATTGTGTGGAAAACTTTGAGGAGTATTATTTCTGGCAGAATTCCACACTGAAGCTATCTGACCCTGGGCTTTTATTGGTTGGGGGAGTTCTGATGACTGCTTCTGTTTCATTAGGGGTTGTAGGTCTGTTTAAATTGCTTATCTGTTCTTGATTTAATTTTGGTAAGTGATATCTATCCATAAAAATTGTCCATTTTCTTTAAATTTTCAAGTTTTGTGGAGTACTTGTTCAAAAAGTATGGCCTGAAGATTATCTGGATTTCCTTAGTGTCTATTGTTATGTCCCCCTTTTAATTTTTTTAAAATTTGCCTGTTCTCTCTCTGCCTTTTGGTTAGTTTGGATAAAGGTTTGTCTATCTTCTTGATTTTCTCAAAGAACCAACTCTTTGTTACATTGATTCTTTCTATTGTTTTCTTTGTTTAGACTTTATTGATTTCAGTACTCAGTTTGATTATTTCCTGGCATCTACTCCTCCTGGGTGAGTTTGCTACTTTTTGTTCTAGAGATTTCAGTTGTGCTGTTAATTCTCTATTGTGACTATTCCTCATATGAGCACTTAGTGCTATGAAGTTTCTTCTTATTTTGCTTTCAAAGTGCCGCATAAGGTTGGATACGTTGCATCTAAATTTTCATTGAATTGTAGAAAGACTTAATTTTCTTTCTTTATTTCTTCCATAGCCCAGGAATCGTGCAATTGTGCACCGTTCAATTTCTCTGAGTTTGTAGGTTTTCTGAATTTTGTGTGGTTGTTGAATTCTAAATTTAAAGCATGGTGGTCTGATAAGATACAGGGGTTATTCCAATTTTTTTTCTACCTGTTGAGGTTTGATATGTTGCCAAGTATGTGGTCGATTTTAGATAAGGTTCCATGTGGCACTGAGAAGAAAGTACATTCTTTTGTGTTTGAATGGAACGTTCTATAGATGTCTGTTAAACATAATTGGGTAATAACTTCTGTTAGTTCTTTTGTTTTTGGTAAGTGTCTGTCTGGTGGTCCTGTCTAGTGGTGAGAGTGGGGTGTTGAAGTCTCCCATTATAACTGTATGAGGTCTTATGTATGATATGAGTTTTAGTATTGTTTCTTTTATGAATGTGGGTGCTTTTGTATTTGGGACATAGATGTTTCAAATTGGGTCCTCTCCCTGGTGGACAGGATCTGGACCAACACAGTAATGTCAGCAGACTTGTGGTTGCTTTGTGCACAGGGGGCAGGTTGACCTGCCTGCAGTCCCCAGGCCAGGAGATCTCAGAGTGAGCAAGCAGAAGTCTGAGAAACTTATTTTCAATACTTCTCTAACTAGTGTTAGTGGCACAGGCCTTTAATCCCAGCACTCAGGAGGCAGAGGCAGGCAGATCTCTGTGAGTTTGAGCGAGACCAGCCTGGTCTACAGAGCAGGTTCCAGGACAGGCTCCAAAACAACACAGAGAAACCTTGTCTCGAAAAACCAAAAAAAAAAAAAATCAATCTAAATGTGTCCTATAATTCACTTCCTTTATGAATATTTTCTTGCTATTCTACTGGAAATTTCCATTATCGAGGCTTTCTTAAACTAAGTGTGGCTTGTGAACCACTGAGAAGCAATGTAGAAAAGGACATCATCCCTCCTCAAGAACTACTGAATTGAAATACATACCAGTTGAATACACATGTTACATTTGCGTGTGTACCATGATATCTGAAGGCTCTTTTCTTTTTTTAATATTTTTTTATCATTTTTTATTTTAATTTTAAATAGCTTGTTTTACATGTCATTCCCAGTTCCCTCTCCCTCCCCTCTTCCCGCACTCCCCTTCCCCCCATCCCTCCCACCCTATTGCCAAATCCTTCCACATAGGGGATATCTAGAGTCTGTCATTTTACTCTTGGTAGGGTCAAGGCACTCCCCTAAGAGTCCAGGCTGAGAGAGCATCTCTCTTTGTGCTATAGGCACATGAAGACAGTTTGTATACCAGGGATAGACACTGATCCACAGCTCAGGGCCCCATAGGTTGCCCAGGCCTTCTCACTGATACTCACATTTGGGGGGGTCCAGATCAGTCCCATGCTGGCCTCCCCACTGTCGGTCTGGGGTCCAAGAGCACTCCCCTGTTCAGATCAGCTGTCTCTGCTGGTTTTGCCAGCCCATTCTTTGCCAATTTGCTCATCACTCCTCTCTGTCACTGGGTTCCTTGGGTTCAGTTCAGTGATTAGTTGTGTGTTTGCCTCTGCTTCCATCAGTCACAGGATGAAGGCTCCCAGATGGTTATAGACATCAAGTTCATTATCCGGAATGGGCATTCGAGGTGGTCCCTCCACTATTGCTTAGCTTGCCAATTGATGTTATACCTTTAGATCACTCGAGATCACTCTGGTGCCTGATCTGTCTTCGATCCTATGATTCCCTCTTCCCCCTATTCTACCCCCACCCCTCAACTTCCTGTTCCCCCGTGACCAACTCCCTTCCTCTTTACCCCCTCTATTCTTCCCAGGTCCCACTCCCCCCCACCCCTCGCCGTGTTCCCCATCCATTCAGGGGATCTTGTCTCCATCCTCTTCTCTTGGGTACTATGCATATATGCCTATCTTTTAGGTTCTTTCCTGTTTCCCAGACTCTCTATCTGTGGAAGTGCAGACTGGCACTATCCTGATCCATATCTAAAATCCATATATGAGTGAGTACATACCATGTTTGTCTTTTTGCGACTGGGTTACCTCACTCAGGATGGTTTCTTCCAGTGCTATCCATTTCCCTGCGAATTTCAAGATTCCATTGTTTTTTTCTGCTGAGTAATACTCCATTGTGTAAATGTACCACATTTTCTCTATCCACTCTTCAGTTGAGGGGCATCTAGGTTGCTTCCAGGTTCTGGCTATTACAAACAATGCTGCTATGAACATAGTGGAGCAGATGCCCTTGTTGTATGAACCTGTCTCATTTGGATAAATGCCTAAGAGTGGAATTGCTGGGTCTAGTGGTAGATTAATTCCCATTTTCCTGAGGAATCTCCATACTGATTTCCAAAGAGGCTGTATGAGTCAGCACTCCCACCAGCAGTGGAGGAGTGTTCCTCTCTCTCCACATCCTCTCCAGCAAAAATTGTCTTCGGTGTTTTTGATTCTAGCCATTCTGAGAGGAGTAAGATGGTATCTCAGAGTTGTTTTGATTTGCATTTCCCTGATGGCTAAGGATGTTGAGCACTTTCTTAAGTGTCTCTTGGCCATTTTAGCCTCCTCTACTGAGAATTCTCTATTTAGCTCTGTACCCCACCTTTCAAGTGGATCCTTTGGTGTTTTGGAGACTTGTTTCTTGAGTTCTTTGTAAATTTTGGAGATTAGCCCTCTGTCAGATGTAGGGTTAGTGAATATCTTTTCCCATTCTGTGGCCTGCCTTTTTGTCTTTTTGACTGTGTCCTTTGCCTTACAGAAGCTTTTTAGTTTCAGAAGGTCCCATTTGTTAATTGTCAATCTCAGTGCCTGTGCCACTGGTGTTATGTTTAGGAAGTGGTCTCCTGTACCAACTCGTTGAAGAGTATCTCCCACTTTCTCTTCTAAAAGTTTCAGTGTGGCTGGATTTATGTTGAGATCTTTGATCCATTTGGACTTAAGTTTTGTACAAGGCGATAAACATGGATCTATCTGCAGTCTTCTGCATACCAGTACCCAGTTATGCCAGCACCATTTGTTGAAGATGCTTTCTTTTTTCCACTGTACAGTTTTAGCTTCTTTGTCAAAAATCAGGTGTTCATAGGTGTGTGGGTTAAAATTAGGGCTTTCGTTTCGGTTCCATTGGTCTACCTGCCTATTTTTGTGCCAATATCAAGCTGTTTACAGGACTATAGCTCTATAATAGAGCTTGAAGTCAGGTATGGTGATGCCTCCTGAAGTTCCTCTATTGTATAGGGATATTTTGGCTATCCTGGGCCTTTAGTTTTTCCATATAAAGTTGATTAATGTTCTTTCCAGGTCCTTGAAGAATTGTGATGGAATTTTGATAGGGATTGCATTGAATCTGTAGACTGCTTTTGGCAAGATTGCCATTTTTATTATGTTGATCCTACCAATCCAAGAGCATGGGAGATCTTTCCATTTTCTGGTATCTTCTTTGATTTCTTTCTTCAAAGACACAAAGTTCTTGATATACAGGTCCTTCACTTCCTTGGTTAACATTATCCCCAGATATTTGATGCTGTTTTGGCTATTGTAAAAGGTGATGTTTCTCTGATTTCTTTCTCAATCACTTCATCTTCTGTATATAATAGGGCCACTGATTTTTTTTTGAGTTTACCTTGTATCCTGCCACATTGCTGAAGGTGTTTATCAGCTCTAGGAGTAACCTTGTGGAGTTTTTTGGGTCACTTATGTAAACTATCATATCATCTGCAAATAGTGAAAGTTTGACTTCTTCTTTTCCTATTTGTATCCCCTTTATCTCCTTTTGTTGTCTTATTGCTGTAGCTAGAACTTCAAGTACAATATTGAAGAGATATGGAGAGAGTGGACAGCCTTGTCTTGTTCCTGATTTTAGAGGAATTGCTTTGAGTTTCTCTCCATTTAGTTTGATGTTAGCTGTTGGTTTACTGTATATTGCTTTTATTATATTCAGGTACGTTCCTGTTATCCCTGATCTCTCTAGGACCTTTATCATGAAGGGGTGCTGGATTTTGTCAAAGGCTTTTTCAGCATCTAGTGAGATGATCATGTGGTTTTTCTTTCGCAGATTGTTAATATGGTGGATTACATTGATAGATTTTCTAATGTTGAACCATGCCTGCATTCCTGGAATGAAGCCTACTTGATCATGGTGGATAATTTTTCTGATGTGTTCTTGAATCCGGTTTGCAAGTATTTTATTGAGTATTTTTGCATCAATGTTCATGAGGGAAATTGGTCTATAGTTCTCTTTCTTAGTTGTGTCTTTGTGTGGCTTGGGTATCAAGGTAATTGTAGCCTCGTAGAAAGAGTTTGGCAGTGAGCCTCCTGCTTCTATTGTGTGGAATACTTTGATGAGTATTGGAATGAGCTCTTCTTTGAATTTCTGGTAGAATTCTGCACTGAAGCCATCTGGGCCTGGGCTTTTTTTGTTTGGGAAACTTTTGATGACTGCTTCTATTTCATTAGGGGTTATAGGTCTGTTTAGATTATTTATCTGTTCTTGATTTAGTTTTGGCAAGTGATATCTATCCAGGAAATTGTCCATTTCCTTTAAATTTTCAAATTTTGTGGAGTACAGATTTTCAAAGTATGCCCTGATGATTCTCTTGATTTCCTCAGAGTCCGTTGTTATGTCCCCTTTTTCATCCCTGATTTTGTTAATTAGCATGTTCTCTCTCTGTCTTTTGGTTAGTTTGGACAGAGGTTTGTCTATTTTGTTGATTTTCTCGAAGAACCAACTCTTTGTTTCATTGATTCTTCTCAGTGTTTTCCTGGTTTCTACTTGATTGATTTCAGCCCTCAATTTGATTATTTCCTGGTGTCTGCTCCTCCTGGGGGAGTTTGCTTCTTTTTGTTCTAGAACATTCAGCTGTGCTATTAATTCTCTAGTATGACTGTCCTCCAGTTTTTTCATGTGGGCACTTAGTGCTATAAATTTTCCTCTCAGCACTGCTTTCAAAGTGTCCCATAAGTTTGTGTATGTTGTGTCTTCATTCTCATTGAAATCGAGGAAGTCTTTAATTTCTTTTTTTATTTGTTCCTTTACCCAGGGATGGTGCAATTGTGCATTGTTCAATCTCCATGAGTTTGTAGGGTTTCTGCGATTTGTGTTATTGTTGAATTCTAATGTTAATGCATGGTGGTCTGATAAGATACAGGGGGTTATTCCAATTTTTTTGTATCTGTGGAGATTTGCTATGTTTCCTATTATGTGGTCAATTTTAGAGAAGGTTCCATGTGGTGCCGAGAAGAAGGTATATCCCTTTGTATTTGGGTGGAGTGTTCTATAGATGTCTGTTAAACCCAGTTGGGTCATAACTTCTATTAATTCTTTTGTTTCTTTGTTAAGTTTCTGTCTGGAGGTCCTGTCTAGCGGTGAGAGCAGAGTGTTGAAGTCTCCTACTATTAGTGTGTGAGATTTTATGTGCATTTTGAGCTTTAGTAATGTTTCTTTCACGAATGTAGGTGCCTTTGTATTTGGGGCGTAGATGTTTAAAATCGAGACTTCGTCTTGATGTATTTTTCCTTTGATGAATATGAAGTGCCCTTCTTCATCTCTTTTGATTGATTTTAATTTGAAGTCTAATTTGTTAGATATTAGGATTGCTACGCCCACTTGTTTCTTGGGGCCGTTTGATTGGAAGATCTTTTCCCAGCCCTTTACTCTGAGATAACTTCTGTCTTTGGTGTTGAGATGTGTTTCTTGTATGCAGCAGAAGGAAGGGTTCTGTCTTCGTATCCATTCTGCTAGTCTGTGTCTTTTTATAGGCAAGTTGAGGCCGTTGACATTGAGGGATATTAATGACCATTGATTGGTGATCCTTGTTTGCGCTTGATTTATTGTTAGTGAAGTTATTTTGTGTAGTTTCTCCTCCCTTTTTCTTTTGGTGTTTTGTAAAGTATGATTATATATTGCCTGTGTCTTTGTGAATGTAGTTATCTTCCTTGGCTCTAGGTTTTCCTTCTAGCATTTTCTGTAGAGCTGGATTCATGGATACGTATTGTTTAAATCTGGCTTTGTCATGGAATATTTTGTTTTCTCCATCTATGGTAATTGAGAGCTTTGCTGGATATAGTAGTCTGGGCTGGCATCCTTGTTCCCTTAGCGTTTGTAGGACATCTGACCAGGATCTTCTGGCTTTCATCGTTTCCATTGAGAAGTCAGGTGTAATTCAGATAGGTCTGCCTTTGTATGTTACTTGGCCTTTTTTTTAGCTGCTCTTAATATTTTCTCTTTACTCTGTAGGTTTGATGTTTTGATTATTATATGGCGAGGTGACTTCTTTTTCTGGTCAAGCCTATTTGGTGTTCTGTAAGATTCTTGTACTTTCATAGGCATATCTTTCTTTAGGTTAGGGAAGTTTTCTTCTATGATTTTGTTGAATATGTTTTCTGTACCTTTAAGTTGAAGTTCTTCACCTTCTTCTATACCTATTATTCTCAGGTTTGGCTTCTTCACGGTGTCCCATATTTCCTGGATATTTTGTGTTAAAGATTTGTTGGTTTTGAGATTTTCTTTGGTTGACGACTCTATATCCTCTAATGAGTCTTCAACACCTGAGATTCTCTCTTCTATCTCTTGTATTCTATTGGTGATACTTGCATCTGTAGTTCCAGACCGTTTACTGAGCTTTTCTATTTCCAGCATCCCTTCATTCTGTGTTTTCTTTATCGTTTCTATTTCAGCTTTCAATCCTACAAATATTTGAGCTGTTTCCTTAATTTTCTTGGTTGTTTTTTCTTGGTGCTCTTTAGATTCTTCGAGAGATTTGTTTATTTCTTGAAATTTTCCCCCATTTCATGGATTTTTTGTTTGTTTTTTCTTCTATTTCTTTAAGGGATTTCCTTGTTTCTTCTTTGAGGGTCTCCATCATCTTCATGAAATAATTTTTAAGGTCTGTCTCCTCTTCTTCATCTATGTAGTGCTTTTCGGGTCTTGCTGGTGTTGGATCCCTGGATTCTGGTGGGGTCATGTTGGTGTTTCTATTGCTGAGTGATCTCTTATTCTGTCTTCTTCCCATCTCTTCTTCCAGTGGGTGCTGGTGGGGTCTTTCCGTCTCCACTGGTCTCCTTCCTTACTGCAGCTGAAGCTGGGGATGCTGAAGCTGGACTCGCTGGGGTTGGGGCCTTGGAGGGGCTGATCTCTTTCCTGGAGCTGGACTCCCTTAGGTTGGGCCTTGGAGGGGCTGATGTCTTTCCTGAAGCTGGGCTCGCTGTGTTGGGGTCTTGGAGGGGCTGATCTCTTTCCTCTGTGGGCGGCTCTTCTGGAAGCCGGGAGCGGCCCCGAAGATGGAGGGGGATGGGTGATGGGCGGGCGGTCCCCGCTGGAGACCCAATCTCACCTGAAGCTGGGCTCGCTGGGTTGGGGTCTTGGAGGGGCTGATCTCTTTCCTGTGTGGGCGGGTCTTCTGGATGCCAGGAGCATCCCAGAAGATCGCGGGGGGGGGGTGGGTGATGGGCGGGCGGTCCCCGCTGGAGACCCAATCTCACCTCCTGAAGGCTCTTTTCAATGCAGCTTTTAGTGTGTTGGTCTGATTTTTATTTTAATTCCTTTGATATCAGGAGACATTTATAAAGTGAATAATAGATTCAACACAGAACTAAGAAAGGTCGTTTTATAAAAGTAAAACATGCCTCATTTGCAGACATGTAAGAATGTTGAATCTACTTATTCCACAGTGTAAGTTATGTGTCTGTTGGGGGTAAGCAAACAAACACAAACAGAACATATGAATTTAGTGAAATCAGAAGTCTCATCATGAGCCCCTTAAAAGAGAGATTCATGTAAAAATGTTACCCTGTTGGGAGCTAGGCATTAATTGGCAACTTTGATTTATTATCAGAGAGGCTTCTGTAAAAGGAACTGGGTACGGATATAAGAGTCTTTTCATAAAATAACTGGCTAAGAAGTTGGGACAATTGATGCAAATTTTCATTAGTCTTTGGAGTAGCCTCACAACACAGAATAACTGAATGACTTTAATTTGTCAAGACACAGCCAATTTGAGCATATTTTACTCTGAAAACTCACAGTCTCCTGTTCAAATAGGGGGTCTCCTTTCAGATGGAAAAGTTTTTTTTAGAACTTGTTCTCTGTCAATCCTTTCAATCAATCTGTCATGATAGCCATGAAATGGGAGTGGGGGTTAATGGGACAATGACAATAGTCTAAAATAACAGGTGGGAAATATATTTCAAGAAACTGCCTTTTTATTGAAGCCATTTCAAGTGTCACTATGAGCTAGCTCTTTTAGGGAAGAGCCCTCAGAAGATAAAGACTTTTTAAAAATGAGTATCTAGTAATAACACATGAGCCAACATATAAATGCAACTCTCCATTGACTTTTTAAACACTAAGTTCTACATAACACATGAGTTAGGCAAAGAAAGTTCAGGGTAAGAAAGTAATCTCATTGGTAGAGTACTTGCCTGGAATATATGAGATCCTGGATTCAAGTACCAATATTACTCCAAAAAAAACCAAGAAAGTAAATGTTCCAACCAATGCAAGGCATAGCTAGTAACTTTTGTCCATTGAAATACTAATACAAAAGAAGTATGTTGACTTCGATACTAAATATTTCTTTCCATTCCTTCCTTCTTGCACATGAATCACTATTGAATTTATCATTTGATACTTCCTTCTTGCCTAGAAAATATCAAGTCTATGAAAATAGATTAATACATCAAACATATCCTCATTGATTCATACATTATAACTTGAGAATGAATACCATGTTAATTCAGATTCAACACAGAATTAAATTTTCAATAACTATTATAATGTAAGCAAATTTTATAATCCCTTGTGGCCTGAACCAAAGTTCCATGGTTAAAACTATGGGAAGAAACACATATGGAACAGAGAATAGTAGCTTTCTATTGGCTATCAGATGTCTTCCTAGATAGCACGACCTTTTGATTTTGGAAACAGGGACACTATGTGTTACGGATAAGGTATGAAACTTTTTCATTAAAGCCAAAATCAGAATTATATTAGAAACTTGTGATGAGCATAACCTTGTATCTTATAAATTTAATTATGGCTTAATTATGCAGGGAACAGTGAAGTGAACTTTTCATAATGTTATTATTTCCTCTTAGAATATCGTTATTGAGAACTGAGAGGAATCCATTCAGATCCATCTTGATACTGACATCTCTTAAATGAATAAATAAAAAACAACTAATTTTTTTTGGATTTTCAAGACAGGCTTCCTCTGTGGCTTTGGAGATTGTTCTGGAACTAGCTCCTGTAGACCAGGCTGGTCTCGAACTCACACAGATTCGACTGCCTCTGCCTCCAGAGTTCTGTGGTTAAAGGCATGTGCCGCCACTGCCCGGCAAACAACTATTCTTAATGCTATTTTCTCACTCCCAAATTTTCGAAATCTTTAAAAATATTTTATATTTAAAAACTTAGTGTTGAATTAAAATTCTATAGTGTCAGGTGCATTAGAAATAATCCATTTGTTGCTTCAGAATACACAGTAACTATCATAGTGACTTAGGATGGTAATTTTTTTCATGCCCTGGGTTCTTCTGATCTTGGCTTCACCTGTCCTCTAATCTGGAGTCAGATCACAAATTAGCTAACTGCTGCCTTATCTAGCTAAATCTAAACCTAGAAAATGCAACTCTGCCCCATATAGCCTTCTGTTCTTCAGCATGCCTGCTTAGCTTCATTTATGGCAATTGGTATTTCTGGCTGAAGCTTGGAAATGGTATGACCTGTATACACACACACACACACACACACACACACACACACACACACACACATGCATGCATGCACGCATGCACACATACACCCCACAGGATGAGAAATTTCAGGTGTAAGAAATTGAGATAGAAACTCTACCTTTTATTGAGGAACAAAATGAAAATTAAGAGAAGAAGCAACCCAATTAAAGATATAATTAGAAAGGCTGAGAGCACATATGTGATATGAAAGAAAGGGGCAGGTTTAACTTCTGAGCAAGAATGTGGATAAGGGCACAGGAGAAGGATAGTGTTGTGTGAACAAAAATCCCTCAAGAGTTGCTACACACACATCAACTCAGCCTAGACACAGAGCGCACAAATATATGGATACCATCAAAGTTCAATTTGGTGAATAAATGAGTTTAATTGGGGTTAGATACAGGAATAAGAGTGAGAACTTACTTATAGGAGCAGAAATGAATCAAAGACAGCTGCTTCACCAAAGCCCACCTCAGCACATGTGACAGATCACAAATCTGGGAACCTGGAGCACACTACTCAGCCTGCAGGCAGCTCAACAAGTTGGAGAGTGTCCTTTCCAAGTGAGGCAGTTGCTATAAACCTCTTTCAGGCATCTGTGCTTAATCTCTGCTTATTCCAGGATATTGATATTCTTTGTTGCTTAGTTTATCTGAGAATCACTCTCACCTACTTTATTGCTTACTGTGGGAGGGAGGACCTAGTGAATCTGGTCTGTTTCAGGTACTTCCTGAAGGTATCTTGAGTTCTTTACCTTCCTGCTACAGGAGCTTCCCTGCAGGATGGAATGTTTCACTCACAGGGAGAACTGTTACACTATAGGCAGTGATCGAGGAGTTAGTAGATAAAACTCAGGATTATGAAAGTCTTAGGAAAACTCTCTTGTTACTA
The DNA here is from genome assembly GCF_017639785.1 of Mesocricetus auratus. Taxonomy (NCBI): domain Eukaryota; kingdom Metazoa; phylum Chordata; class Mammalia; order Rodentia; family Cricetidae; genus Mesocricetus; species Mesocricetus auratus. The sequence goes on along the minus strand of NW_024429195.1, from coordinate 56,207,150 downwards.
AGCTAATTTCAAAACATAATTTCAAGACTGGGAATTAAATGAAGATATCTTGCATGGGTTGTCAAGACTGCTTTAAGAATACATAGGTTACTAAATGAAAACCCAACTGTCAGACTTAAAATATGTCACTATGTCTCATTTACTGGTCAAAGAGACAACATAGATCTCATAAACAACACCAAATATTACCACTGCTCTTGGCTAACCATTTTCACTACACAGTAATACCCTATTGCTTTGCTGTAAGATATAGAGGAAACAATCTCAAATCAAATAGGTAACTTACTCCACGAAGTTTAGCTTTTATAAAAATCATAAAATGTTGTATAAGCTGTTGATGGAGAAAATCTTCAATGCTTTTTAACCATAACTGTATCCTACATTCTATTACACCAATCTAGAGGCAAGATACATCAAGTTGTAATGATGACAATACTGTTAGCTTGTAAATAAAACTAACTGCTTTCTGATCGGTTTTGAGTTCTGATGCAGAGGATGGTATTTCATGCTTGATATTATAATATTGGTCAGCATCCCATGGCTGGTAATGTCATAGACACTAGAGTAGAACCTGATATTGTTATTTTGTATAATGATCATATTAACAAACTACTTAGTTTTATATTTCTACCCATAGACCTGTGTTGCTCAAAGCTTTATTAAAAGAATCTTCTTTTTGCAGTGGATAGTGGGTAACATACAAACAATTAACGGGTCAAAGTGATGGGAACAGAGACTGTGTGCTTTGTCTTATGTGGTCAAAGTGATGGGAAACAGACTATGTGGGATGTCTTATGTGGGATGTCTTAATCCAATGCTGGTTCCTGGTACTCACTTCACTTCTCAGATAACACAGAGCCAGAGAATGATGAAGAGTGCTGCAAAACGTTGTCTACTGGATGGCTATTGCATCAACAATCTCAAAAGAGTTGTCTGTACCTTTACAAGATGAAGCATGAGCAAAGAGCTCAAAGACCTCAACACTTACATAGGACTACTGGCCACTGATAGCTGATACTGAGGAAGAATCAGTCTTATGGAAGGTAGCCACTGATAGGTTATCCATGTTCTAGTGGAGGCCATCCTGCACTAATGGGGTGTAATAGTTGGATTAATGAGTTATTTTGATAAAAATGAATAATATATGAAGTTATGAGAGGGTGTTAGAATATCCAGGGGAAGCTGGAAAGTGGTAATGAGGAATACATATAATCATGCTTCGGTGTACGCATGTATGATATTCTCAAAGAATAAAATTTTTAAAAAAGACTGTGAGGAAATATCTTTGCCCCTTTTTGCTGTTTTTGAAAGTCAGCAAAAGAATTTGCAATGCACATCTATGTTATTCTACACATGGACACAATAGATAAACCATTCCCAGCAATTCCTAAAATCATTTTGCAGTTCATGACCAAACTGGGTAGTTACAGACACAGTGTGGAAGCTGGTTTTGTTTTCTACAAACTTCAGAATTTAATGCATATGTTAAAATGTATTCCTCACAATTAAAAGTGACAGGATAGAAAGAGTAACAGAGTAAATTTTGAATAATGTCTTTAATGCTTGGGTTTGTTTGGTAGAAGTTCATCTAATGTAGACTCCTATGGATGAGTTTTTAAGTCACTAGGATCTCCATTCATAGATGGCATTTGAAGGGAAAGAAAATGAGGCAGAATGTTCTGTTCTTTAATGTGGGAAAAATTGTAATATGCACATATTCTATCTCAATAGAAAACCACATGCAAATGTAGTATTCCAAGCAGAACCAAGATTCACTACAATGCTGCCTAGTAATATGACTTCTAAAAAGCTATCATAATGCATAGTTGGATTTCAGTAGTCTTGTTGCTCATGAATGTTCAAATTGCAGGGAAAACATATTTAGAATAATTTTCTGTTTAAAATCACAACAAAAAATACATTCTTTTTCTCAAGCTTCCTGTGGAAATGTGTGCTGAAGTTTAAATTGAATTACCAAAATTTAAGAAGTGGATAAAAATATCACCTATGTTGTTGGAGTAAACTATGTAAGAGTTTTCATTAAAGATATATACATTTCCCAGAGTTTATCACATGTAGGCAATGCCTTCATATTTGAGGGATAGAACCTGTTTATGTTCCAAATGATTAAATGCTGTGAAGAAATGTAAGTAATGAAGAGTTTGAGTGTGTGTATATTTGCATGGCAAATATGTTCATGTGATTTTTATTCTGGTATCCTTCTTAAACCTACACATAATTTAGAATACTCTATTATTTCCACTGTATGAAGATACTAAAAATCATGTAGATGGATTACTTCTTGAATACCACACTGTTAACATACAAGTCTCTGCAAGAAATACTTGTTTTTCAGTTCTTTATCAGGGCACTTCACGACACACCAGTAAACTTTTGCATACATGTATAGAATAATGATTCTGTTACTTAATTCTAAATAGCAATGCAGAATGAAGATGCATTTCCTGTTTTTAATTTAAATATAGCTGGAATCTAAGACTGGCAAACTTGCAACATGAAGCTGTAATAAGTCTGAAGGACCTCTGTGAGAAAATTCATGCTGGAAAAAGAAATGAACATGAAGGATTTTATATAACAAGAAAATTTTAGTTAGGAGAGAAGAACAATGCCTTTGAATGTAGCAGAAGCCATTTAAACCAATTCATGACTCATCCTTTGGTTGTGAGAATTCATGGTTGTCTTATGAGAGAGAATGAGCAGCAAGCTATTAAGAGAAAAAAATAAATGTTTCAATTCATTCGGTAAACTGTGCAAAAGCAACCTTGCCACAATTCTTTCCTATCTGAATAGAAACTAAAAGATTTCTCATCTGCACAGCACCGATTACCCCACAGTGTTCTATGCAATTGTCTCTCTTGCTGAGTGATGAGAAGGTGCTCTTGACTCTACACTCTTAACTCTGGCACATTGTGAGTCCATCCTCAGAGTGAGTAATTCCCTGTAGGAATTAGTGAGGCAATAGGAAAAGGAGTATTAGTGAGTACTGTGTTATGAAAGCTATGCTCCTTCCCTGAGATATTTTTCTACTATTACTTTCATCAGTTCTTACTATGAAGAACTAACTGTGTTTCCTTCAGCTACAGTCTACTATGTCCTATTCAAGGATGTTTGATATGGTTAAATGTTTTGTCAAAATACTTCGAGTTACTGCCCACTTCAATGTCTTGTTAACTGTAAGGAAAATGGCTATCATAAGACTTTTTAACAATGAACTCTTACAAGTTAGCATGACCAAAATCTCCTCAGAATTTTCAACATTTTAAATCAAGAAGGTTCTGTGATAGACTTTACATTCTGATCATTGGACAAGGGTGACACTGTGTACATATTTGTGTTGCTATGTAGCTTGGATTTGTGATATTCCATGTATATACTCACACTTTTCATATACCTGGGACCTTTATATTTTATGCAGTAAGAGGTACCCTCGCTTTAGAGCATTTTGTATGGATGTAGTATAGACATGTTTTTCACACAAAGCCTCCATGCATTAGAATCTATATTCTCATTTCAACGATATGGTTGAAAGGACAATGGGCACTTACAAAGTCTGTCCTCAGAGGATCCTTAGGTTATTGGCAACCTCAACTTTGACAAAAATGTGAGATGGTCTCTGTACTCCTTGTGGGCTTCAGAACTGTGTTGTGAGCTCTAAATTTCATACCATTTCCTGCTCTGTTGTCATCTGCCATGATGCTCTTTCTAGCCATGCAGACGAGAACAGCATGTCTCCAAGCCATGAGAACTTTGAATTAAATAAACCTTCTGTTTATGATATTATTCAGTCTCATGCTTTATTTTATTGATATGAAATGTATTAATACCTATAATAAACAGAGTAATTCATTGACTGTATTTCTGCACACTTCAAGAACACCAACAGGACTCTGGAACTGTAAGCTATGTTATTTATAGTACCACATTTTAGTGAGGGGTCCAGGAAACTCTGAGGGTTTACCGTTTGTCATCTCCCAGGGTTTCTAACAGAAAGAGGTCTTAGTCTACATTCTGGACACAGGGAACATAATGGGACAATGAGTGTTCCAATTGACCACTCTTTTTTTATTTAAATTAGAAACAAGCTTGTCTCACCTGTAAATCCCAGCTACCTCTCCCTTCCCTCCTCCCCTGTTCTCCACCAACTTCCAATACCATCCAACTCTGCTGCTCAGGGAGGGTCATGCCCTCCATAGGAGATCCCAAAGTCAGTCCAATCATCTGGGGCAGGGACTAGGCCCTCCCCCATGTGCCCAGGCTGAGAGACCATCCCTCCATGTGGAATGGGATCCAAAAGTTCATTTGCAAACTAGGAATGAATACTGATCTATACCTAGAGGTCACATAGTTTGTCAAGGCCTCCTCACTGACACCCATGTTCAGGGGGTCTGAATCAGTCCCATGCTGGCCTCTCAGCTATCAGTCTTGAGTCCAAGACCTCCCCCTAGTTCAGATCAGCTGTTTCTGTGGGTTTCACCAGCCCAGTCTTGACCCCTTTGCTCATTACTCCTCCCTCTCTGCAACTGGGTTCCAGGAGGTTGACTCAGAGTTTAGCTGTGGGTGTTTGCCTCTGCTTTCATTGACCACTGGATGAAGGCTCTAGGATGGCACATAAGGAAGTCATAAATCTCAATATCAGGGAAGGGCATTTAAGGTAGCCTCTCCACTATTGCTTAGATTGCCAGTTGGTGTCATCATTGTATATCTCTGGAAATCTCCCTAGTGCCAGATCTCTCCTCAAAACAATAATGGCTCCCTCTGTTATGGAATCTCTCATCCTTGTCTCCTCTATTCTTCCATTATTCAAGCTAACTGCTCCCCCATGTTCTTCTCTCTCTCTTCTCCTTCCACTCTCTTTGTCCCATCTTGCTCTCCCCTTCCCCATGGTCCCAATCCACTCAGGAGCTCTTGTTGCCTTCCCCTTCTCCTGGGAACCATGACTCCCTTAGGGTCTTCCCTGTTTCCCAGTGTCTCTGGAAGTGTGGATTGTAGGCTAGAAATCCCCTGCTTCATCTCTAAAATCCATGTATGAGTGAGTACATACCATGTTTGTCTTCTTGTGACTGGGTTACCTTGCTCAGGACAGTTTCTTCTAGTTTCATTGATGTGTCTGAGAATTTCAAGATTCTATTGTTTTTGTCCACTGTGTAGTACTCCATTGTGTAAATGTATCACATCCATTCTTCAGTTGATGGACATCTAGGTTGTTTCCAGGTTCTGCCTATTACAAATCATACTGCTATGAACAAAGCTGAACATATGTCCTTGATGTATGAATGTGCATCATTTGGGTATATGCCTAAGAGTGGAATTGCTGGGTCTTGTGGTAGACTGAATCCCATTTTCCTGAGGAATCTTCATACTGATTTCCATAGTGGCTGTAAGAGTTGGCACTACCACCAGCAGTGAATGACTGTTCCCCTTTCTCCACATTCTTTCCAGCATAAACTGTCATTGGTGTTTTTGATTTTACCTATTCTGACAGGAATAAGATGGTATCTCAAAGTTGTTTTGATTTGCATTCCCTGATGGCTAAAGATTTTGAGCACTTCCTTAAGTGTCTATCAGCCATTTTAGACTCCTCTATTGAGAATTCTCTATTTAGTTCTGTACTCCACTTTTTAACTGGAATTTTTGGTGGTTTGGTGACTAGCTTCTTGAGTTCTTTGAAAATTATGGAGATCAGTCCTCTGTCAGATGTGGGGTTGGTGAATATATTTTCCCATTCGGTGGGGTGCCTTTTTATCTTGTTGACTTTGCGTTTTGCCTTACAGAAGCTTCTCAGGTTCAGGAGGTCCCATTTATTAATTGTCAATCTCAGTGTCTGTGCTACTGCAGTTATGTTCAGGAAGCAGTCTCCTGTATCAATTTGTTCAAGGGTACCTCCCACTTTCTCTTCAGTGTGGCTGAATTTATGTTGAGGTCTTTGATTCATTTCAACATAACTTTTGTGTATGGTGATATGTAATGTGTAGTCTTGCCGCCAGCCTGGTTTCAGAGCCACATCAGTCCCAAATGAACACACATGAGGCTATATTAATTATGAAGCTGTTGGCCATTTGATATCATTTCTTGTTGGCTAGCTCTGACTTAATTATTGATCCATAATTACCAATATATATTTTATAAGGTCTTATTTTAATAAAAATTCAGACTTGTGTCCCCTCTTCCAGGGAATCACATGGCAAAGAGTCCCTTCATTCATTTCCCAGAATCCTCCTAGACTCCTAGTCCCACCTATCTTGTTTCCCTACTGGCCAACTGTGCATCATTTATATATAAACAGAACTTCCCCATCAGTGATAGATATGGATCTATCTGCAGTCTTCTGCATGCCAGCATCCAGTAATTCCAGCAGGATTTCTTGAAGATGCTTTCTTTTTACTTTGTATACTATTAGCTTCTTTGTCCAAAAATCTGGTGTTCATAGGTGTGTGGGATAATATCAGAGTTTTCAATTCAAATCTGGTGTTCATAGGTGTGTGGGATAATATCAGAGTTTTCAATTCAAATCTGGTGTTCATAGGTGTGTGGGATAATATCAGAGTTTACCTGGCTATTTCTGTAACAATACCAAGCTGTTTTCAGGACTATAGCTCTATAATAGAACATGAAGTCAGGGATGGGGATGAATGACTCTTAATATTCCTTTATTGTACAGGGTTTATTTGGCTATCCTGGGTCTTCTGTTTTTCCATAAAAAGTTGATTATTGTTCTTTCAAGGTCTGTAAAGTATTGTTCCAGTATTTTGATGGGTATTACATTGAATCTGTAGATTTCTTTTGGCAAGATTACCATGTTTACTTTGTTGAGCCGACCTATCCAAGAGCATGGGATCTGTCCATTTTTTCTGGTATTTTCTGTAATTTCTTTCTTTAAAGACTCCTTTCTGTTTAGAATTGAATTCTGTCCTCTGGATGAACAACAAGTGCATTAACCACTGAGCTATCTCTCTAGCATCAAGTGGAATTCTTTCTCTTTCAACTGCCTGAAGCAACAGGCAGTGACCAGCTAAGGATTGAAGACAGGACCGTGGCTGGGGACTTCATCAATGTCATCATCTATCTAGGTGTAAGACAGGAAGGCCCCTTGACAGAAGAGGGTTACAAGATGGGGATAATGGAAGACTAACTTCCGGTAGCCTGAGCAGAAACACCAGAGACCTGAGGACTTAGAACAGTGGATCCAGATCCCACACCAACAGGATTCAGCCCTTCCAGGGACTGCCAGCCTCCAAGTCCATTCTCCACCCACAGGACAGGTGAGGTAAGTCTTCAGCCTGCTTTCCGGTGGCCTAGCAGAACCACCATAGACTTGAAGACTGCACTCAGCAGAGCCAGATCCCAGCCTGACAGGATTCATCCCACCCAGAGACTGCCAGCTTCCAAGTCCCCATCTCAACCCACGGGACAGGCAAGGCATGGGTCCAGCCAACCCAGAGTTTGATAAGATCCAGATAGTAGGACAGCCTCCATCCATGCAAGAGGAAATCCACCATGGTATTGGGCCTGCTCCCACCCACTGGAAAGGGGTCACATACCCACCAGGGGAGGAAGAGACTCCTTCTGCACCCACAGAAAGAAATGATGGGAAGGAGACAATACAAAAACGCACCCACAAAGAGAAAAACCAATATGACACCACCAGAAACTAGAAAATCTACAACCACAAGATTTGAGAAATCCATTGCAGAAGAAGCAGATGAGAAAGACCTTAAAACAACTTCATTAAAATGATAGAGGCCCTCAAAGAAGATATGAGAAAATCCTTTAAATACATGGAAGAAAAAACAAAACAAAAATACAAAATTTGCAAGAAATGGAGGAAAAACAATCCAAAAATTGTAAAAAAAAAAATAAAAAGCAAGAAATGGAAGAAAAGACAAACAAGAAACTTCAACAAGTGCAAGAAAGAGAGGAAAAGAAAAAGCAATAATTACAAGAAACAATTCAAAAAGTACAAGGGTTGAAAACTGAAACACAGACAATAAAAAACACACAGCCTGAAGGAATGCTGGAAATAGAAATGCTGGGCAAACGGTCAGGTACTATAGATACAAGCATAACCAACAGAATACAAGAGATGGAAGACAGAATGTCAGGTGTTGAAGATACACTAGGGGAAATAGATTCACTGACTGAGGAAACTCTTAAGTCCAACAAATCCCTAACACAAAATATCCAGGAAATATGGGGACACCATGAAAAGGTCAAACCTAAGAATAGTACGTATAGAAGAAGGTGAAGAAATCTTCCTCAAAGGAACAGAAAGCATATTCAACAAAATCATAGAAGAAAACTTTCCCAACTTAAAGAAAGACATGCCAATGAAAGTACAAGAAGCCTACAGAACACCAAATAGAGTGGACCACCAAAGGAAATCCCCTCACCACATAATAGTAAAAACCGTGAATATACAGAATAAAGAATATTAAGAGCAGCAAAGGAAAAAGGCCAAGTAACATTCAAAGGCAAACCTATAAGAATCACACCTGACTTCTCCATGGAAACTCTGAAAGCCAGAAGGTCGTGGATAGATATTCTACTAACAATAAGAGACCAGGGATGCCAGCTCAGACTGCTATATCCAGCAAAACATTCAATCACTATAGATGGAGAAAACAAGATATTCCATGACAAAACCAGATTTAAACAATATGTATCCACTAACCCAGCCATACAGAAAGTTCTGAAAGGAAAACCCCAACCCAAGGGAATTAACTATAACCAGAAAAACATAGGCAATAGATAATACCACTTTACCAACAACCAAAAGAGGTGGAAATCCACCACCATCAACTCTTCCAAAACAAACAAGAATGACCAATCAATGATCACTAATATTCCTCAAGATTAATGGTTTTAACTCTCCCATAAAGAGACACAGGCTAATAGAATGGATTCGAAGACAGAACCCATCCTTCTGCTGCATACAAGAAACACACCTCAGCCTGAAAGGCAGGCATTACCTCAGAGTTAAGGGTTGGGAAAAGATTTTCCAATCAAATGGATCTAAGAAACAAGTGGTGGTAGCAATCCTAATATCTAACAAATTAGATTTCAAAATAAAATCAATCAAAAGAGATGAAGGGGGGCACTTCATACTCATCACAGGAGAGATCCACCAAGGTGAAGTTTCAATTTTTAACATCTATGCCCCAAATACAAAGGCACCTATATTCATAAAAGAAACATCACTAAAACTCAAATCACATATAAAGCCCCACACACTTATAGTGGGAGACTTCAACACTCCAATCACACCTCTAGACAGGGCTACCATACAGAAACTTAACAAAGAAGCAAAGTGGCTAATAGAAATTATGACCCAATTTGAATTAACAGACACCTATAGAAAATTCCATCCAAATAAAAAAGAATATACCTTCTCAGTGCCACATGGAACCTTCTCAAAAATCTGCCACATACTTGGCAACATATCAAATCTCAACAGGTACAAAAAAATTGGAATAACTCCATGTACCTTATCAGTCCACCATGTGTTAAAATTAGAATTCAACAACAGCAAAAAGTGCAGAATCCCTACAAAATCATGGAAGCTGAATAACGCATAATTGCACCATTCCTGGGTCAAAGAAGAAATAAAAAAAGAAATTAAAGACTTCCTAGAATTCAATGAGAATGATGACACAACCTACCCAAACTTATGGGACACTTTGAAAGCATTGCTAGGAGGGAAGTTCATAGCACAAAGTGCCAACATGAAGAAAATGGAGGATAGTTATAATAGAGAGTGAACAGCAAAACTGAAAGCTCTAGAGCACAAAAAATAAAATTCACCCTGGAGGAGTAGAAGACAGGAAATAATCAAATTGAGGGCTGAAATCAATAAAGCAGAGACTAGGACAGCAATACAAAAAAATCAATGTAACAAAGAGTTGGTTCTTTGAGAAAATCAACAAGATAGACAAACCTTTATCCAAACTTACCAAATGACAGAGTGTGAACATGAAATAACAAAATCAGAAACAAAAATGGGGACATAACAATGGACACTGAAGAAATCCAGAGAATCATCAGGCCACTTGGAAAACTGTACTCCACACGATTTGAAAAATCTAAAGGAAATGGACAATTTTCTGGATAGATATTACTTGCCAAAATTAAATCAAGAAGAGATAAGCAATTTAAATAGACCTGTAAACTCTAAGGAAATAGAACAGTCACCGAAAGTCTGCCAACTAAAAAAAAAAACCCAGGGCCAGATGACCTCAGTGCAGAATTCTACCAGAAATTCAAAGAACAGCTTATACCAATTCTTCTCAAAGTATTCCATGCAATAGAAGCAGAAAGGTCTTTGCCAAACTCTTCCTATGAGGCTTCAATAATCTTGACACCCAAGCCATGCAAAGACACAACTAAGAAAGAGAACTTCAGACCAATATCCCTCATGAACATTGATGCAAAAATACTCAACAAAATACTGGCAAATCGGATCCAAGAACACATGAGAAAACTCATCCACCATGATCAAGTAGGCTTCATCACAGGCATGCAGGCTTGGTTCAACATACGAAAATCCATCAATGTAATCCACCATATAAACATGCTGAGAAACAAAAATCACATGATCATCTCACTGGATGCTGAAAAAGCCTGTGACAAAATCCAACAGTCCTTCACGATAAAGGTTTTGGAGAGATCTGGGATAACAGGAACATACCTAAACATAATAAAGGCTATATACAGCAAACCAACAGCCAACATCAAACTAAATAGACAGAAACTCAATGCAATGCATCTAAGATCAGGAACAAGCAAGATTGTCCACTCTCTCCATACCTCTTCAATATTGTACTTGAAGTTCTAGCTAGAGCAATAAGAAAACAAAAGGAGAGCAAGGGAATACAAAATGGAAAGGAAGAGGTCAAACTTTCACTATTTGCAGATGATATGATAATTTACATAAGTGACCCAAAAAACTCCACTAGGGAACTCCTGCAGCTGATAAATACTTTCAGCAATGTTTCAGGATATAATATCAACTCAAGAAAATCAGTATCCCTACTATATACAGATGATAAAAAGGCTGAGAAAGAATTCAGAGAAACATTGCCCTTTACAATAGCCACAAGCAACATAAAATACCTTGGGGTAATGCTAACCAAACAAGTCAAAGACCTGTATAGCAAGAACATGGAGTCTTTAAAGAAACAAATCAAGGGGGACACCAGAAGATGGAAAGACCTCCCATGATCTTGGATAGGTCGGATCAACATACTAATAATGGCAATCTTACCAAAAGCAATATACTGATTTAATGTAATCCCCATTAAAATACCAGCACAATTCTTCCCAGATATTGAAAGAACAATAATCAACTTTGTATGGAAAAACAAAAGACCCAGGATAGCCAAAACAACCTTATTCAACAAAGCAACATCTGGAGGCATCACCATCCCTGAATTCAAGCTCTATTATAGAGCTGTAGTCCTGAAAACTGTTTGGTATTGGCACAAAAATAAAAAGGTAGAAATCAAATTGAACACCCTGATATTAATCCATGTATGTATAAACATCTGATTTTCGTCAAAGAAGCTAAAAATATACAATGGGGAAAAAGCATCTTCAACAAATGGTGCTGGCATAACTGGATCCTGACACGTAGAAGAATGCAGATAGATCCATGTCTATCGCCATGCACAAAACTTAAGTCCAAATGGATCAAAGACCTCAACATAAATCCAGCCACACTGAATCTGTTAGAAGAGAAAGTGCTAGGCACCTTTGAAGGAATTTGTACAGGAGACTGCTTCCTGAACATAACTCAAGTAGCACAGACACTAATACTGACAATTAATAAATGGGACCTCCAGAAACTGAGTAGCTTCTGTAAGGTAAAGGACACAGTCAGCAAGACAAAAAGGAACCCCACAGATTGTGAAAATATATTCACTGACCATGCATCTAACAGAGGGCTGATCTCCAAAATTTACAAAGAAGCAAATCTCCAAAACACCAAAGGATCCAATAAAAAAAATGGGGTACAGAACTTCATAGAGAATTCTCAATAGAGGAGACTAAAATGGCTGAGAGACACTTGAGAAAGTGCTCAACATCCATAGCCATCCTGGAAATGCAAATCTAAACAACTCTGAGATACCATCTCACACCTGTCAGAATGGCTAAAATCGAAAACTCCAAAACAGTTTATGCTGGAAAGGATGTGAAGAAAGGGAAACATTCCTCCACTGTTGGTGGGAGTGCCAACTTGTACATCCACTTTGGAAATTAGTATGGAGATTCCTCAGGAAAATGGGAATCAGTCTACCACAAGACCCAGCAATTCACTCTTAGGTATATACCCAAAAGATGCACATTCATACAATAAGGATGTCTGTTCCACTACATTCATAGCAGCATTATTTGTAATAGCCAGAACCTGGAAGCAACCTAGATGTCCCTCAACTGAAGAGTGGATGGAGAAAATGTGGTACATTTACACAATGGAGTACTATTCCGTGGAAAAAAACAATGAAATCTTGATATTTGTAGGCAAATGGAAAGCACTAGAAGAAACCACACTGAGTGATGTAACCCAGTCACAAAAAGAGAAACATGGTATTAACTCACTCATTTATGGATTTTAGACATGAATTAAGGGAGTGCCAGCATACAATCCCACTGCCACAGAGTCTAGGAATCAGAACCTTCATCCAGTGACTGATTAAAGCATAGGTAGATACCCACAGACAAACTCTGGACTGAACTCCTGGAATCCAGTGTCAGAAAGAGAGAACTGATGGGAAAAGGAGTTAAGAGTGGGCTGGTTTAACCCACAGAAACAGCTGACCTGAACAAGGGGGAGCTCTTGGACTCCAGACTGATGGCTGTGTGGAAAGCATGTGACTGACCCAGACCCCCTGAATGTGGGTGTCAGTGAGGAGGCCTAGGTAATCTGCAAGGCCTTGGGTAGTATTTATCCCTGGCATACACGTAGACTTTGAGTGCCCATGCCACAATATGGGAGGCTCTCTCAAGCGGAACCCTTGAGGGGAGGGCCTTGGCCTGGATGAAATGGCAGTTATTGGAGATCCACCATGGAGTGCCTCACCCTCCTTTGGGATCCGACTGGAGATTGGCTGGGGGACTGGGGGACCTGGTCAAGAGGGGGGAAAGAAGGGGAGGGAGAGGTAGCTGGGATTGACATGTGAAACAAGATTGTTTCTAACCTAAATAATAAAATAAGACTCCTTTCTCTACAGGTCTTTCACTTGTTTGGCTAGTGTTATCTTATGATACTGTATGTTGTTTGAGGGTAATGTAATGGGTGATGTTTCTCTAATATCTTTCAGTGCATTTATTGTCTGTTTATAATAGGAGGGCTACTAATTTTTTTTTAGATAAACTTGTATCTTGCCCCTTTGCTGAAGGTGTTTATCAGCTGTAGGTGTTCCCTGGTAGACTTTTTCAGATTACTTATGTAAACTATTTTATGATCATCAAATAATGGAAATTTGACTTCTTCCTTTCAAATTTGTATCCCCTTGATCTACATTTGTTGTCTTATTGCTCTAGCTACAACTTCAATAAAATATTAAAGAGATTTGGAGAAAGTCGAAAGCCTTGTCTTGTTCCTGATTTTAGAGGAATCATATTGAGTTTTATTTAATTTAGTTTGATGTTGGCTATTGGTTTACTGTATGTTGCTTTTATTATGCTCAGGTATGTTCCTGTTATCCATGATGTCTCCAGGAGCTTTATGATGAAAGGGTGTTTGATTTTGTCAAAGGCTTTTTTCAGCTTCTAGCAGGATCATGTGGATTTTCTTTTGCAAATTGTTAATATGGAGGATTACACTGATAGATTTTCCTATGTTGAATCATCCCTGCATCCCTGCTTGATCATGGTGGATGATTTTCTGATGTATTCTTGAATTCAATTGCCAGTATTTTACTGAGTACCTTTGCTTCAATATTCATGAAGAATATTGGTCTTTAGTTCTCTTTCTTAGTTGTGTCTTCGTGGGGCTTGGGTACCAAGGTAATTGTAGCTTTGTAAAAGGAGTTTGGCAATGACCCTTCTGCTTCTATTGTGTGGAACACTTTGCAGAGTACTAGTTATTAACTCTTCTTTGAATTTCTGGTAGAATTCTTCACTGAAACCTTCTGGCCCTGGCCTTTTTTGGTTGAGAGAATTTGATTGCTGCTTCTATAAAATTAGAGGTTGTAGGCCTATTTAAACTGCTTACCTGTTCTTGATTCAAATTTGGTAAATCATATCTATCCAGGAAATTGTCCATGTCCTTTAAATTTTGGAATTTTGTGGAGTACAGGTTTTCAAGTTGTAAGAGTAGGGTGTTGAAGTCTCCCACCATAAGTATGTGGGGTTTAATGTGTGTGATTTGATTTTTTAGTAATGTTTCCTTTAAGAATGTGGGTGCCTTCGTATTTGGGGAATAGATGTTTAGAACTGAGATTTCATCTTGATGGATTTCTACTGTGATGATTATGAAATGACCTCCTTCATCTCTTTTGATTGATTTTCATTTGAAGTCTAATTTATTAGACATTAGGATTACAACACCAGCTTGCTTCTTGGGTCCATTTTATTGGAAAGTCTTTTCCCAACCCTTTACTCTGATGTAACGTCTGTCTTCATCATTGAGATGTGTTTCTTGTATGTAGCAGAAGGATGGATTCTGTCTTCGTGTCAATTTTGTTAGTCTATGTCTTTTTTATAAGAAAGTTAAGACTATTGACATTAATGGATATTAATGACCAGTGATTGTTGATTCTTTTTTGTCTTGGATTTGTTGGTGGTGGTATTGTGTGTGGGTTTCCCCTCCTTTTTTTCTTTTGATGTTTAGTAAAGTGGGATTATATGTTGCCTATGTTTCTGTGAGTGTAGTTATCTTCCTTAATTTGGAGGTTTCTTTTCAGTACCTTCTCTAGGGCTGGATTTGTGGATATGTATTTTTCAATTATTGTTTTATCATGGAATATCTTGTTTTCTCCAACTATAGTAATTGAAAGCTTTTCTGGGTACAGTAGTCTGTACTGGCATCCATGTTCCCTTAGTGTTTGTAGAACATATATCCAGGACCATCTGGCATTCATAGTTTCCATTGAGAAGTCTAGTGTAATTCATATAGGTCTGCCTTTATATGTTACTTGGCATTTTCTTTTGCTGCTCTTAATATTTTCTCTTCATTCTGTAAGTTTGGTGTTTTGATTATTATGTGGCAAGGGGACTTCTTTTTGTGGTCCAGTCTATATGGCGTTCTGTAAGCTTCTTGTACTTTCATAGGCATATCCTTCTTTAGGTTAGTGAAGCTTTCTTCTATGATTTTGTTGAATATGGTTTCTGTACTTTTGAGCTGTATTTCTTCACCTTCTTCTTTACCTATTATTCTTAAGTTTGGCCTTTTCACTGCATCCCATACTTCCTGGATATTTGTGTTAAGGATTTGTTGAACTTGAGATTTTCTTTTGTGAATGACTGTATATCCTCTAGTGAGTCTTCAACACCTTAGATTCTCTCTTCCATTTCTTGTATTGTATTGGCTATATTTACATCTGTAGTTCATAATAGTTTACCCAAATTTTCTATTTCCAGCATCCCCTCATTCTGTGTTTTCTTTATTGTTTCCATTTCAGTTTTCAAGCCTTTAACTGTTTGAGTTATTTCCTTCACTCGCTTGGTTGTTTTTTCTTGGCTCTCCTAAGATTCTTTAAGACATTTATTTGTTTCTTGAATTTTTTTGGTTTTTCTTTTCCTCAATTTCATTTATTTTTAGTTTGTTTTTTCTTCTACTTCTTTAAGGGATGTTCTCATCTTCTCATTGAGGGTCTCTATCTTCATAAACTAAATTTTAAAGTCCATCTCTTCTGCTTCATTTGTGTTGGACTTTTCAGTTCTTGCTGGTGAGGAACCTCTAAATTGTGGTGGTGTCATATTGGTCTTTCTATTGCTGAGTGTGTTCTTATATTGTCGTCGTCCCATTCCTTCTTCAAGTGGGTGCAGTTGCAGTCTCTCAGTCTGCTCTGGTCTCCCAGTGGCACATATGGTCCAAGATTTCAGTGTCTGCAACTCCATATGGTATGGCTTCTCCTGGTATTCTCATCACTCAAGCATGGTGTCGTGGGCAGAGGTGGAGCCAAGAGTGGGGTGTGGCAGGACTCACATCCTCCCTGTTTAGGCAGGTTCACTCAATTTAAGGGCCAGTCCCAGGTAGACCTAAGCAGGGGGATGTTGGTATTTGGGGCCCAGAGCAGAGTCTACACTCTATACCTATTATTATTAGATTTGTTCTAATGTGAAGTATTCCTTTAATGAATATATATATGGTTTATATATATATATGTATGTATGTATGTATACAGAACATGTAAGAAGAATTATTGCAATCTTCAAGGCATTTGAGTCAAGAATGAAACCCACAAATTTTAGTCTTGCTACTGATGTGTCCAAGTCTCAAAGACCCTCAGAGACCATCAAGAGACAAACTTCACCAAACTGCAAATGCAAGGCTTTATTTTTTAAACCTACCAGTAGGAACCTCACCCAGCCAACTGACACAGCATATACTGGGAGGAAGAGAAGTCCCTTGTCTATTGCCAGAATTTAAAGGTAAAAAAAAACAAATCACAGAATTACATCAGTAGTTTATGGGTCGATCCTGTTTGATTAACATTTGAGGAAAAATTAGGAGAATGTCCCAGAGTCAGGGCAACTGGTTTGTTAATATTTTTGATTGGTTGCCTACAGATGGGAGCACTAGTGGTTTCTATGGCTTTGCATTATTTTCAGGTGAACTGTACTCATTGGTTGGTATTGGGATGGAACATTCTGTGGTTTCTATGACTTTGTCTGTTACATGGAGGTGGTTCATTGCTAAACATTATATACAGGTACTTTCTAAATCTAAGAGAAAAGTTGTCTTGGAGTTTTGTTCACAACATTAGAATGAGATGTTAGGGGACTGTATTTGCTTTTAAGGCTTTTTCACAATCTTTATATTTATATAGTTTCTCTCTAGTATGAATAATAAGAGTTGAATGGGAACTTAAGGCCTTGCCATATTCATAGTTTACCTCTTTAAGCTACAAAGCTCTATACACACTGTATAGTAAGTTCTGCTTCTCTGAAAACTATATCCAATAGAATTGTGTGAGTGAGTTTTCTTGAGTAGAGTAACAAGATATTTAATTGTGAAAGGAGAACAACTAGGCTGGAGTAAAAGCTGAGCCATCACAGTACTCACTGTGCAAGCAAAAGACCTGAATTCCATTCTCAGAATCCATGTTTAAAAAAACAGAATCTGGCCATTGTTAGCAGTAAGGCATCTGTACTGGTCTGTCCTTGGGGTTCTGACAGGATACATCCTCAGCTGTAGTCACTAAGAGCACCACCTCTGCACATTCACTATGTTCCTTTTTTTAAGGGCCTTGTCAAACCTCGCATTTCTATCTCTCCCCTTCTCTCTCCCTCCGCTTCTCTGCCTATCTCTGTCTCTCCCTCCCTCCCTCCCTCTCTCTCTCTCTCTCTCTCTCTCTCTCTCTCTCTCTCTCTCTCTCTCTCTCTCTCCTCTCCTCTCTCTCTCCCTGTGCCTCTCTTTTCTCTTCTGCTGCACTTTCCCTCAGAGACCACTCTCCCTTTTTCCTCTCCCCCTTTTCCCATTCACTTTCCCTCATTAAAAAAAAACCTTCACCCAAGTTCTTTCCCATGGCATCTTTCTTTCATGTGCAGCTTTTAAAAATTACAACAGCCATGACAAAGCAGGTTGTAAAGGAGACCACTGAAACTTCCCGGCCACCAATAGTCTAATGTACTTAGATAATTGCAGGCCAGTGAGAGATTCCATCTCAAAAAGGGTGTGGGGGCAGCATCTAGAGAATGACATCTGAAATTATCCTGTTTTACACACACACACACACACACACACACACCAAGGATAACTGAGCCAAGTAAAATATGAATTATTATGATAATGTGGTGTTAGTTGTTCCTACAAACAGATAAATCCTAAGGAATTACAGTCCCAAAATTTTGCTCCATTGATAAAGATACAGAATCCTGTAAGCTTATTTGTCCTAGAAGCTTTCAAGCTATGCTACACATTGAATAGGTCTACTTCTATAGTTATCAATTGGTGCATTATAGTTTTTAATCATCCATTGAAATTATATAAATTCATATATGTTCTTACAAATAGTATGTCATTTAACAATAAAAATAATATAAAGGTAAAGAGGATTTGTACATTTTGGATAAGTAGACAGACAGGTAAATAACACCCAAAGTTTCTGTGTCAACCCTTAAGTTACTTTTCTTGATTAGAAAAATCCTCATCTTTTTGTTGTAGTGTGTTGCACATGATGAAAATAAGTACCAATTTGACCTTCCTTGTTAGATCACTTGCTTTCCCAAGCAAGTTCTAAGTTCAGGGTTTGAAATCTTCATTATTTTAGTGATTCTTTCAAGAATCCTTCTAGATAGTATGATGGTCCCCATTTCACAAATGGAAACAGGCTCTGCAAAGTTCAGAAAATAGCTTGAAGTCAGCAAACTTGAAAGATAGAAATTGTTTGCAATTTATGTCAGGTTTAACTGAATTAAAACTGTATTTCTCTGTAACATTCATGTGTGTACTGTCTCTGATACATATGAAGGTATATATAGTATAAACACCTTCACCACAAACAGAGCATGCAGAAAGAAATTTTGACTCCAAAACTGTTTCAATCTCCACAAATCAGGCAAAATGCATCTTCCACTTTAACTCATAAATGAAAAAAAATCTTGTCCTTCTGCAAAGTTCTAACACACATTATTCTACAAGGTCTTCTTCAAATTTTTTAGCTTTAATACAATCTTTATAAAAACATATAATCATGTAGCTTATCTGCAAAGTTTACAAAACATGTCCAACAATAAGTATTGACCCATATTTGGAAGCACTATCTACCCTCTAAAGTTAGGCTTGATTAATATAGATGAATTAGTGATTGTATTGTCACTTCCATTGTGAAAGTTAATAAAAATTCATTAGGAGCAAAAGAAAATTAATGAAAAGTTAAACTTCCTGAAAGCTAGTGGCAACATGATGATATCATGAAGAACCATCCTAGAGATAAACAACATAAAATAAATTAATCATGAGAAGTGTAATCATATCTTAAAACAAATTGGCAACATGGAATTTTTACATACAAGACTCTAGTTTGAATACCACTGTCCAAAAACCAAAAAAAAATTATCAAGTAACTAAATTTCTATGATTTTCCACTTTGGTGTCTTTAAAATGAAGATAATATATCTTCCCTATCATAAACAAGAGTAATGAATAAAATTGCAGATTAAAAATCTTTTAAGATACACAATGCTTTGTGTAATTATTAGGTCATTTTTCTATTTTATGCAAATCTCTCTTGCCCTGATTGTTTAGTGTAGCTAGCTGAATATTCATAGTCCATTCAATGGGAGCCAGGTACATTGACTTGCCTCTGCTTCTGAAAAAAGGATCAGTCTACCATAACATTCTAATCTCATTTCTTTTGGGGGTGCATAGCCTTAGATATTTTAAGACACTTTTCCCCTGTTGTAATCAGTACATCTGAAACTTCTTAATTTCACATCTTCATTTCCCACAGACATTTTGACTGGACTTCCTCATGTAACAGGAATTTAGTGATCCATTGTCCCCATTCCGTTTCTGTCCTTTTTTGTTGTTGCTGTTGCAGGTGTTATATCCAGTGATCAAGAAGAGCATTGAACAAGTTAAATCTTACCTTACAAACTTGTAAGTTGTATTCAATATGTAGTAAGCAAAGAATAATAAACAAGCAAAAAGGAAGATATTAAATACTTGACACGCATCACCAAGAAAAGTCAAGATGCCATTATAGCAGTTTTTGTTGGTAGTTTAACAACAGTGAAGAAGCAGTGTGTGGAGTCTGCCCCATAAAGAACTCCCACCAAAATGAAGGCTAAGAATTTTTGCCTCAGCGATTTGATTTAACAGATCTAATCTTCAGTTTCCCTGTCTGTAAAATGAGAACAAGAGTAATAGCTATTCTAGAGAGCTATTGAGACTATTAGAATCATTATATTATCTATAATATTGCAAGCATCCTTTGAATACAATTCCCAGGTGAGGATAGTTAAGAACTAAGAAAGATGAGAGAGAGGGATTTGAGAAGTTCTAAGTGACAACTTTTGAGCAGAAGAAAGAGTCTATTTGAATGAAGACTGACTGAGAAATTAATTTGGCTTATTGGGGAGGTGGTGCAGTCACTAGGTGTCTATAGCATGATGAGCAGGTGGCTGACAGGGAGCTTGTGCTATTTTTCAAATTATTAATTGAGCAGATATTTTATTGTGAATTTAATAGATTTTTTTCAATATTTAGTTTGGAGGGTGAAATACGTTGGACATTAGAAGCCACAGTTTTATCTAGTCATGGGATGATAACAATTTGTCTTAGAATTAAAAACTGCATTGGGTAGAAGGAAAAGCAGAAAGGAAGGTGTCAAAAATAGCGACTATGAAAGGAGAAAGGAGCTGGAAAATACATCCTGAAAGTGAGAAGATGAATGCACTTTAGGGAAGGAACATCCAAGTCCTGGATACATGACTGGTAAACAAAGGAGAAATGGCTATAGGAAAAGAATGCTTGTCCCGTGGTTATGGTCACCAAAAAATCTAGAACAATGTAGGGGATAAGAGAGAGCATTTCTAGAAGGGAGGACTTGAGACTGGAAAGAGGAAAGAGATTACTGCAAGCATTTTGGGGGTCTCTGTGAAGAGGTGTGGCTTAACAGGGAGATTATTGTTTTAACTAATATGTTTTTGTTATTTCTTTGCTTGATGTTCTTGTTCTTAATAAGGAAAATATTGGAACATCAGCTTTGGTTTTCTGGGATTATTTTATTTGCTAGTCAGAAGATACATTTACCCAAAACTTCATACATTTACTACAACTGCTATAATTTATTTTTTCATGATTTCCTAAGATTGGGCTGCTCAAATACATAAATATTTTATGACTCAATGATATAAGAAGAGAGAAGGCTTTTGTGATCATTATTTTGACATGTTCCTGTTGGAATACATTACTGGTTGGTTAGAGATCACAATCTGTCATAAACTAGAAGCTTTTTCTCTAAACTCCACAATATGGAACTTCCTCCCTCCTCAGCAATGCTTCCTGCTCTCCATCTGCCCTTATCTGGAGAATGTCCCTGAGCCTGGAGGACTGGCCTTATCTAAAAGCCTTCTCTAAACCAGATGTCTGTCTCTAAAATCAGATGCCTGATTCATCTTTAGCTTGACCCTTAGCACAGGTCCCTGCTGAGAAGACTTGAGCTAGGGGCTCTGCTATAGGAGCCTACTGCCACATAGTAAGACCTGTGATGGTTTCAGGCTGCTTAAGGCAAATGAGAATGTGTCCCCAAGTTCTCCATATTTATATATTCTTTATACTCTGTAATAAAGTTAAGTTGATTCACCAAAATCTGTCTACCAGAGGGCTGCTTTATCCACACTCATGGTCTGCATATAAAGCTTTCTGTCACCTTTTCTTCTTCTTTCCCCTGTGGATCTGGTACCCAACAGGTCAAGAAGGAAAGAGGATCCCTATATATTCCTATTGTGCAATGAGCATAACTCCAGAATGAAGGTGCCAGTGGTGACGAGAGACCCACTGAGCATGAAGTAACTCCATTGAAGGGCAACTAAACATCATGTAAGTTATGTCTCAGCTCTCACATTGGTTTGTGTTGATTTTGATTATTTTGCAATTCGAGTGTTGTTCCAAAGGTGACTGTTTATCTACTTTAGCATTTCCTAATACCTAGGATCCCAATTAACCCAGTTATGTAAAGGAAACTGTGTCTTGAATGAACTGTGACCCCTCAGTGTACCTCATCTCCAGATTCCTGATGTTCTGAAGATTCCCCCCACTGAATGCTTCACACATGACATAGAATTTTAAGAGTGTACCCCATGTGCTGAGGGACACACTGAGAAGACAACATAACCTAGGAAATATCCTTTTCAAAATATTGAGACAGGATCTGATGGGGATGTAACAATCACACGCATCTAGTTGAAAACTGTTTAGAAAAATAACTCAGTTTGGCTCAGCAGCATGTTCATTCAACACAGATCCAACATAGAGCAATAGGGAGGTGATCATCTAAATAGACAGACATGGATGAGAGATGACACCAGAATGCCACATGAAGTCATTAGTGATATATTTCGGAATTACTTTACAAATATAGCTGAAAGGACAATATTCAGACATCTATGGATTATTAATATGGTCTGTAAATTTAGATAACAATACTATATCAATGTCACATTTTCTGATATTCATGAAAATATATCTACTGCTGAAGGTATAAAGACAATATACATGCTTTCAGGAAGTAAAGACTGAATAAATGATGTGAATAAATTTTTGAAAAGTTACTCTTAAAAAATTTGGGGAGTGATAAACAGCAGAAATGTACATAAATGAAAAGTACTAGATTTTATCATTTAAAATAAGACAGATGGGTGTTAAAAAGACAGTTTTTGCCTATCTCCTGAGGTTTAGAAAATATTTGCAATGGTATCTCTAAATAAAATATTAATAAAAACTAATGCATTCTTACTTTATTGTCCATAGAAATTTAATCGCCACTTAAATGCACACAGCTCACTAGCAGTAATATGGTTCCACTTTCCTGGATTCCATAAGCCTTCTGGGAAAGAAACAAGGTATGTCTTGTTATATGAACATAAACTCTCGAAAAAGGGACAGTCAAATAAAACAAGACTCAAGAAATGCTTGTTGACCCCACAGAAAGTGTTCAACATACTGAGGAAGGTCCTCCCCAAGTTGCATTTCATTTCTATGATGGGAAAGATACAGCCTATATGATTCTTTTTAATTGAAAAATTATATCACAAACCCTATAGATCACCAATAAAAGATCTTCCTCAAATGTTAAAATCATTATCACACCACTGGTAAGCAATTACACCAATTTTTAACCAGCCTGCCATGGAGCAATGTTCAACAGTGAAACATGAACTAAATTTTATTTGGAAACTAATTAGGAAATATTATGGTAAAAACCATAAAATTTGAAATATACTAAAATGACACTACTTTAGCTCAAGAAAAGTGAACTATGTCATGAGTTCTTAAAGCTGTATTTTAGTGTGTGTGTGTGTGTGTGTGTGTGTGTGTGTGTGCGTGCACATGTGTGTAAGTTTCCCTGGATGCCATCAGGAGGTATCAGATTCCCCTGACACTGGAGTTAATGTGTGATTATGAACCATTAGAAATAGGTGTGAGGACCTTGATACTGGCCCTGAGTGAGAGCAGCAATGTGTTTTAACAACTGAACAGTCTTCAATCTACATTCTAAAGATGATTCAGGGACCTACAATGACACAAAATGTCCCTCTCAGATCACAGTTAAAAACTCAGTGTTTTATTTTGGAGATTATGTTTGCCTTTATGCTTCCCTTTCCTCTCTTCCAATTTCTCATTCACCCCTTATAACTCTTCTTGAAATCCATAGCCTCTTTTTACATTAATTGTTATCCATTGTATTGTCTGTGTGTTACCTGTGTGCATGTTTTCAGGTCTGACCATTTGGTAATAGAGAATCCATTTGTGTGCCCTTCCCTGGGTAATACTATTTCTCCAGCTCTCACATTCTTTAGCTGTGTATAATTCTTTGTGTAGGCTTGGGACCTCATGGCCCTTTCCCCATCCACTTTGTTGGGTCTATTTTGAAGAAAAAATTTGTACAATCCCAGCCTATAGCCTTTACAAAGAGACCTTTCTAAACTGTCTCTCAAAAGAAGCTTGCATTAAGACAGGGTTACTAGTAAACTGGAAGAAGTCAGACTGTGTGAACAAATATAATACACAACTGCCTTTAAAAATATCATCAAAAAGAAGTTAAAATTTCTCTGGTAAAGATGGAGGGAGGAAAAAATAATGAACAAAATACATTGCATGAAATAAAATTTTAATTAAAATTGTTTTTCAGGTGGAATTTTGACTTCTAAATTACACTTTTTTCATATTTAATCCGTAGTAATACTTTGTTCAACAAATATTTACTAGACAATTCCACCGTTCATTTACAACTTTTTAAAATTTAAATCTGTTTTTATTAAAACAATCTATCCAATAACAACAATTTAAAAAGAAAAAATAACCATCTCCCAGCTTATTCTTTTTTTTATTATTAAACCTAGTTTTTTGGAACAAGTGCTTAACATTTTTGTCCAGGTCTAACTTCTCTAGTGTTTATTGCTGAAATTGAAATTTGTTCATGCAGCTTCTTCTTTGTTGGCCATTTTAGATTTCTTGTTCAAAAAAACTGAAGATTTGCCTCATCTTAACATCATTTCATCTCTGATTCCTGGATTTTTTCATACAATATATGTTAATCATATTTTTCCCTTCCCCATTCCCTCCTCCCTCCTTTCTCTGAGCTCCCAGGAACTACGTAGCTTTATACTGACAGTGTGATAACTCACTCAACCCTAGCATTTATGTTTTTATTTAAGAGCATTGTCAAACATCAGTTGCTATTCAGAATAATTCCTGGGCAGTGGTGGCTTAGGCTGTTAATCCCAGCACATGGGAGGCTGAGGCAGGAAAGTCTTTGATCAGACTAGTCTATAGAGCCAGTTCCAAGATGGTCAGGGCTATTCAAAGAAACTCTGTCTGAAACAATAAAAAATAAAGCACCAAAAAAATAAAACAAAACAAAAATCCAAATATGAGATTACAAAATATATTTCCCCAAATAGGCTCAAAGATTTTATTCATTTATTTGTTTATTTGCACAATTTCCCAATTTACTTACAAATTGCAGTGACCAAAAACTGACCAGACCAAATTGAGAAGAGTTGCAATAATGTGGTTTATGTTCCTGAGTCATAGTCTATCATCCAGGGAATTTAAGGTCCAAACCCAAGACAAAACTAAACTTGGCAGCCAGAACTTAAGCATTATTTACATGCTTGTCCTATGTGGTTAGTTGTTCTCTGTGGTTAACTGTTCTCTGAGCTTAGCTGTTCCCTGCAGCTAACTGTTCTTTGTGATTAGCTGGTCTCTATGATTAGCTATTCTCTATGTAGTGGTTATCTCAGCATTGTTTTTTGTTGTTGTTGTTACAGTTGTTTTAATTTTTTCACAACTCAGGACCACCTGCCTGTGACACCACACACAAGGAACTGAGCCCTCCCAGATCAATCACTAATCAAGAAAATATCCCACAGACTTACTTACCTATAAGCTATTGTGATGGACACCATTCTCTCAGTCAAGGCTGCCTCTTACCAAATAACCCAATTGGCCAACTGACCAAAAACTAACCAGCAGGCTGAGCTTCATAAATAGTTTTGGGTTTTGACATCGTAGAATCAATTACCCGTACTTAATAACATCCATGTGATCAAGGAAGCACCTAATGTTGAAGAATATTGTTTTAAGGTGTGTGATTTCTGTTTATGCTTTGGAACATTTATTTAATTATGTAAAGATGTGTGACTTTTGTTTATACTACATTTGTTTAACTCTGTAAAGCTGTGATTCATTGCCTGTCTAAAACACCTGATGGTCTAATAAAGAGCTGAACGGTCAATAGCAAGGCATGAGCAAGAGTAGGTGGGGCTGGAGGGCAGGTAGTATAAATAAAAGGAGAGGAGAGCAAGGAAAGGACATTAAGGGCCAGCCACCCAGGAACCTAGCCATCCAGCCAGGCACAGAGTAAAATGGAAGGAAAGTTACAAAAAAGAAAGGTAAAATCCCAGAGGGAAAAGATAGATGGCTTAATTTAAGATAAGAAAAGCTGGCTAGATATAAGCCAGGCTAAGACCGGGCATTCAAAACTAAGAATACGACTTTATGTGGTATTTATTTAGGAGCTGAGTGGAGGGTCGCTCAAAAAAGCCAAAAAGCCAAAAAAGCAAAAATAAATAAATAAGCAAACAAACAAATAATTAAATAATACCTGTTTTGTGTGTGACAGTTTGAAGAAGGTTAGCATCAACCAGGAGCAGTGGTTTCCAGACATCTGTTACTCAATAAGTTTTAAGTTTCTACATAGGAATCAAGACAAAATATTTTTCCTGTGCCTTCAATGGATAATATTTATGTGTTCTCCCTTTAACATTATTACTTGTAAAATAGCATAAAATAGCCAGGGTATACCATTCATTCATGGTGGAAACATAAATCTATAAAATTTACAGTTACCATCTGTATGCCCCCACAGATTCTTTTTAATCAACTCTCTTACATTTCCCTTTGTATTCCTTTGAGTGTTTAATCTTTCTCCCACATCACCACCAGCTCACACACCCACTTACCATTCCAGTCTCTAAATAAATGTTGATTAAAAGAAGCCATGAGTCCCTCCAAGCCAAAGAAAATCAGAGAATTTATTCTTGTCTATAGCGGAAAACAGAAATGGCTTCACAAATTAACCGAGATCCTCTCATCGCATTATTTTGATCTGAGGAAGCCGCTGTCTGTGGTGGGTCAGTTCTATCTTTTAGAATCTCTGCATGGGATGTACTGTTTTAAAATAAGGTACAATATATCTTATTCTCTTGCAAAGATAACACTGAAATAAAGATGTAAAAATAGGAGTGAACAGAAAGCAGTTAATGCTACGTACCCTTAAATATGCTGCTATAAAAGTAGAGTGGAAAATCTGGCATACAAGGAGAATCTTTTATTTTTAAAGGTATTTTACACAACAAAAATCTTAAAGCTAATCTAAGGTTGAGACACCAAATGAGCAGTGGACCCTTTTCTAGACATTTGTGTGATTTTTGTTCAGAATTCTCAGAACACAGAGCAATTAGTACAATTCTGTCCTCCATTCAAGAATCCTTCCATATATTTTAAACTCACCTTTACCTCCTACTTTTATTTCATGTTCACTTAAGCTATCTAGCCATCAGCACTTCATAAAAACTGTCCCCTCAATCTTCACAGTGGTTTGACCCCTTTTAGAAACACATGAACCTTTAACTGTATTACTAAAATGCTTTAACCTATCTCCTCTCATTTTATCATTTAAATAATGCTACTTTTGCGGTGTTTTTGATATGGGAAGCATGAGATCTTTGAAAATCATAAAAAGAGAGATGAGTCTAGACAGGCTTTTTTTTTCAGGATTGCAGGTGTAAGTGTGTAGATTGAGTTTCTGTTCTGCCTGGTCCAGCCACCCATTCAGGCCCAAATAAACCCACAATGACTTATATTAATGTATAAACTGTTTGGCCAATGACTTAGGCTCCTTACTGGCAAGCTCTCTCTTAATTATTAACCCATAACTACTAATCTCTGTATTTCTACATGACCTTATCTTACTGGAGAAGGCTCCAGCATGTTACTCATTCAGCAACTGCATGGCATCTCTCTCTGGCATATTCTCTCTTTTCTCTAGCCAGCATTCTCCTTGTCTGATAGCCCCACCTATAATTCTTGCTTAGTTACTGCCCAATCAGTGTTTTATTCATCAACAAATAAGATAAACTGAAGGACATTCCCCATCAGAAGTGTAGAAGAAAGAGAGAGAAAACCAATATAAAAGCATCAGGTCCTAGTAAGTAGGGTACATAGAGCCTTATAGGATGAGTGCCTTTTGTAGAGTTTAGGGTTGAAATGGGTGTGAAATGGAAAGACACACTAGTTGGTCCAACTGACCCACCACATGCTGGTGGGTCAGGGAAGAATTCTTCAGATGGAGGTTCTAGACAGAGTTACTCATTGAGGATAAGTAAAAGGAAAAGAAAGGTAAGAAGCCACACAAAGAAACAGTTACTTTGTGACATTTCTGACCTCCTCCAGTTTGTTTTTTTTTTCCAGCTTCTAACTAAGGACAATACTTGGATCTTCCTTTTTTACTGTCACTGCCTCCAAACTAACTTACCAGTTTCTAGCTGATGCTCTCATTACTCTGTCCTTAACTGAAGGAATTTAGGAAATAACTTACAGGTAACTTGACAATTTTCTCATAAATAGGGAGGCTTTCATAATTGCTAAAATAGTTGCCCATCTACAATAGTCAGACCAATTTACTTATGTTCATTCTTTGTTACCATGGAGGCTTTATATCCAGTGATTTTAGGATTAAAATTTTAATAAAACTCAAATGACAGCAGAAAATTTAATTACCCATGTACCTTTACATAAGTATATGCATAAAGTACAAAAAGTCAATTTATTTGTGTACTCTATACACAGTTCGTTTCTCTTTAGAATACATCCTTATGAAGGGATGCGGTTACTTCCTCAAAACTAAACTGAAATTCTATGAGAAGACATGTTTCAGGTTTGATTTGACCAAAGAGATTCATATACAACTAAATGTGTAGTTCCAACACAAACTCTGAAATTGAAGGTAAGTTCATTAAGTCGTGCCTTCCTAGCTGTCTATCCATGGCTTACATGATTCATTTTGAACATATGAATGTCTTGGTTGAGGGGTTTGACCTGATCTCCCACCCACACAAGCCCTGCCACTGCTAAAAGGGGTTTGTACATAGGCACGGTGTGATTGTTCTGTTGTCCTAAGGACACCCACATGGCATTTAGCTGCACTCCAAATTTTTAATATCACTGTGACACTGCTATGGAAATCCCTGAACTGCTTTTGCATCTTTGAAAATAAAGGGTCCTATTGTTACACAATGTACCATGAAGAAAGTGCATGCCTTTTATTCTTGTGATCCCTTTATAGTATCTGGTGTTATTGGGGCAGAGACTGCTGAGGGCAAGAGAAAAAGTAGGGCATGCTAAGAAGCAGGGAATTTGTGTATGTCCTTTTGTGTTCCCTGGTAGGCCACTTTCAGTATTAAAATCTTCCTGTTTTGAAACTCAAAATCCTGAAATTAAAATGACTATAAAAACATATCACAGGCTGTTTATTTTTGTGAGATAGCTGATTTAGAGCTGTAAGTTATGTTTAAGTCAATAAAATACCAAAACAAAATTTATGCTCATGGTTGACATGATTCTGGGTTTTATATTTTGGGGGAAGATCCAGCAGTGCATGGGAGCACAAATAATTTCATGTAGATATGGAAGTGTTGAGAGTGAAGCTGGAGCAAAGCAACAATTCTGAAATCATGCAGGGATCATCATTCTACATACCATGGTTTCTTTCCAAGTCCGCCATATAAAGTTAGATTTCCAATATTTTTCTCAAGTTTAGATTATCTGTTCTAAACAAACCTCCTTTAACGTCTGAGAAAAAATGCAGAAATACAATCAGTGGTTACCGGCTTTTATCTCTAAGGATAGCACAATTGTAACCCAATAAGAGTCATTGGGTCATTGGTAGATTTAAAAGATGGTCAAATCGCTAACCAAATAATAAGAACACAACTGAAGTGCTTAGAGTACCCAATTTCACACCTTGTTATACAACTAGTGGAAGCAAGTTAGATGCAGTGATAGGAAAGCAGATCTATGGAAGCAAATAGGTATATAAGAAGACAGAAATAGGTATATAAGAAGACAGAAATGAAGCTATACAAATATAATCAAGAATGTGATCAAGTAATTTTAGAACAGAGAGAAGGAGACAGAGAGATGGAAAGACAGACATAGAAGAAAAAGAAAGAAGATTCATTCGTACACATTCATTTTTTAATATGTATTGGTATAAATTATGTCAGTGGAAAGCATGTAAAATTGTCATCCATATAAAATATAATTGCCCAATGAGTAGTTCAATGGCTGAGGTAAATGTTCATGCTGTGCAATGTTTAAGATGGGAGACTCATTATACAATAAAATTTAAGCAAAGGGATAGAAAAAGACTGTCATTATATGGCTCTGTCATTCTCTTTTACCTCTCCATGGGTGGCAGGAACCACAGAAGGAGTGATGCATTTAGAAATTCTAAACAGATTGCTAAACAGCTATTGTCATGACCTTTACTCCTGTTCCTTCCCCTGAAAACCTAATGCTTCCCTTTCTACTGTGATACTCATTGTGAATGTTCACTTAGTTTTCCTTGAGTCTAATGGCTGCAAAAGCCTTAAGGCCTATGACTGACCCAGTGAAAGAAAGCAGCTTCATTGACTAGTCAAGCAGAACAACATGCATGGCCCATGATGAACCCCTGGTGCTCCCCTTCAGGGGTTCTAAGTTAAATTGGTAAGGTGTTTCTAAAGCCCTAGGTTATCATCTGTGACTGAAACACAGTTATTTTACATAAATTTGTTTAAAGAGAAGACTGGATGTAGTCATGCTTTCTTTGCATATATAGCAGGTTATCTACAAATTGGCTAATGGTGCCTGCCAAGAAGGAAAGAATGTTTAAAACAATAATAAGACCATTGTATCTGCATTAAAGTATAAACAAATAAAACAAACAATTGTTGAAAGAAAATATAGAAACAAAAAAGATTTATGACTAAATGTAGAAGGTAATACTACTAAATTAATATGATATTTCTAATTTAAGAATATTTTGAATTAACAGTTCAACTCACGATAACTTGAAAAAATTAGAAATGATGAAATATCAGCCAAAATTAAATAAAACAGAATTGTATAACAAGCGATAAAAAAAATCATGGTTTCTAAAAGCAAGTATTTGTTCAAGATAGATAGATAGTTAGCTAGATAGATAGATAGTTTGATCTCCAATAAAAAGCTGAAAACACAGGATATTTTCAAAGATTATTCAGACGCAAAGGGAATGTCAGGATAAATTGATGGTAAATATTTGTCCGGGTTGGTGTAAACAAAATAGGAAAACTACTTTGAAATGTACAGTTATCAAAAAACATACAAAATAGGAGATAATATAAGTGATTCTAAGTCTGTAAACCTTATAATTTCTGTTAAGAACAAGAATTGTGCAACTTTGGGGGCTAAATACTCTTTTATTTTATCCAATTTTTAATATTTATTTTTAAATTTAAATTAGAAACAAGGTTGCTTCACATGTCAATCACAGGTCCCACTCCCTTCCTTTCCCTTCTCCTATGCCCTACCAAAACCCCTCCAATACACCCTCATTTCACCGAGGAGGGTGAAGCCTTCCATGGGGGTGTCCATAGTCTGTTACTTCATCCAATGCAGGGCCTAGACTCTCCCCCAAGAGTCCAGGCTGAGAGTGCATCTCTCATTGTTGGATGGGCAACCAAAGTCCATTTGTATGCCAGGGATAAATACTGATCTACTACCCAAGGCTCAATAGATTGCCCAGGCCTCCTCACTGACACCCACATTCAGGGGGTCTTGATCAGTCCCATGCTGAATTCCAAGCCATCAGTCTGGGATTCAAGTTTCTGGGGGTTAAACCAGCCCACTCTTAACCCCTTTACTCATCAGTCCTCCCTCTCTGACACTGGGTTCCTTGAGTTCAGCTCAGTGTTTGGCAGTGGGAGTCTGCCTCTGCTTCCATCAGCCATTGGATGAAGGTTCTGTTCCCCAGACACCCTGGCTGTGGGATTGTGGGCTGGCACTCCCCAGATCAATGTCTAAAATCCATATATGATAGAATACATACCATGTTTGTCTTTTTCTGACTGGTTTACCAAACTCAGAATGGTTTCTTCTAGTGCCATCCATTTGCCTGCAAATTTCAGCATTCCATTGTTTTTTTCTGTGTCACATTTTCTCTATCCATTCTTCAGGTGAGGGGCGTCTAGGTTGCTTCCAATTTCTGGCTATTACATAATGCTACTATGAACATAGTGGAAGAGATATCCTTGTTGTATAAATGTGCATCTTTTGGGTATATGCCTAACAGTGTAATTACTGGGTGTTGTCGTAGGCTTATTCCCATTTTTCTGAGGAATCTCCATACTGATTTTCAAAGTGGCTGTACAGATTGGCACTCCCACCACAACCTCTCCAGCACAAACTGTCATTGGTGTTTTTTATTTTAGCCATTCTGACAGGAGTAAGATGGTTTCTCAGAGTTGTTTTGATTTGCATTTCCCAGATGGCTAGGGATGTTGAGCACTTTCTCAAGTACCTTTCAGCCATTTTAGACTTCTCTATTGAGAATTCTCTATTTAGTTCTGCAGCCCACTTTTTAATTGGATCTTTGGTGCTTTGGAGACTTGCTTCTTCAGTTCTGTGTAAATTTTGGAGATCAGCCCTCTGTCAGATATGGGGTTAGTGAATATCTTTTCCCATTCTGTGGGCTGCCTTTGTTTCTTGTTGACTGTGTCCTTTGCCTTACAGAAGCTTCTCAGTTTCAGGAGGTTCCATGTATTAAATGTTGACCTCCCTGTCTATTCTACTGGTATTATGTTCAGGAAACAGTCTCCTGTACCAATTCATTCAAGAATACCACCCAACTTCTCTTCTAAGTGTTTCAGTGTTGCTGGATTTATGTTGAGGTCTTTGATCCATTTGGACTTATGTTTGGTGCATGGTGATAGACATGGATCTATCCGCATTCTACTACATGCCACCATCAAATTATGCCAGCACCATTTGTGAAAGATTCTGTCTTTTTTCCATTGTATACTTTTAGCTTCTTTGTCAGAGATCAGATGATACATGTATGGGTTAATATCAGGGTGGTCAATTCGATTCCATTGGTCTACTTTTCTATTTTTGTGCCAATACCAAGCTGTTTTCAGAGCTACAGCTCTATAATAGAGCTTGAAGTCAGGGATGATGATGCTTCCAGATGTTGCTTTGTTGAATATGTTGTTTTGGCTATCCTGGGTCTTTTGTTTTTCCATACAAAATTGATTATTGTTTTTCAAGGTCTGTGGAGAATTTGTGCTGGTATTTTAATGGGGATTGCATTGAATCTGTAGATTGCTTTTGGCAAGATTGCCATTTTTACTACATTAATCCTACCCATCCAAGAACATGGGAGATCTTTCCATTTTCTGATTTCTTCTTTAATTTCTTTCTTTAAAGACTCAAAGTTCTTGCTATACAGGTCTTTTACTTGTTTGGTTAGCATTACCCCAAGGTATTTTATGTTGTTTGTGGCTATTGTAAAGGGTGACGTTTCTCTGATTTCCTTCTTAGCCCCTTTATCGTCTATATATAGTAGGACTACTGATTTTCTTGAGTTGGTCTTGTGTCCTGCCACTTTGCTGAAAGTGTTTATCAGATGTAAGTGTTCCCTGGTAAAGTTTTTTGGATCACTTGTGTAAACTATCATATCATCTGCAAATAGTAAAAATTTGACCTCCTCCTTTCCAAATTGTATCCCCTTGATCTCCTTTTGTTGTCATAATTCTCTAGCTAGAACTTCAAGTACAATGTTGAAAAGTTATGGAGAGAGTGGACAGCCTTGTATTGCTCCTACTTTTAGCAGAATCGCTTTGAATTTCTGGCCATTTAGTTGATGTTGGCTGTTTGTTTGCTGTATATAGCTTTTATTATGTTTAGGTATATTCCTGTTATCCCAGATCTCTCCAAGACCTTTATCATGGAGGGGTGTTAGATTTTTGTCTAAGGTTTTTTCAGTATCTAGTGAGATGATCATGTGATTTTTGTTTCTCAGCTTGTTTATATAGTGGATTACATTGATGGATTTTTTTATGTTGAACCATCCCTGTGTTGCTGGGATGAAACCTACTTGATCGTGGTGATTGATTGTTTTGATGTGTTCTTGGCCCCGATTTGCCAGCATTTTATTGAGTATTTTTGCATCAATGTTCATGAGGGATATTGGTCTAAAGTTCTCTTTCTTAGTTGTCTTTGTGTGGCTTGGGTATCAATGTTATTGAAGCCTCATAGAAAGAGTTTGGCAAAGATCCTTCTGCTTCTATTGTGTGGAATACTTTGAGAAGAATTCATATAAGCTGTTCTTTGAATTTATGGTAGAATTCTGCACTGAGGTCATCTGGACCCGGGCTTTTTTTGGTTGGGAGACTTTTGATGACTGCTTCTATTTCCAAAGGGGTTATAGGTATGTTTAAATTGCTTATCTGTTCTTGATTTAATTTTGGCAAGTGATAGCTATCTAGAAAATTGTCTATTTCCTTTAAATTTTTGAATTTTGTGGAGTACAGGTTTTCAAAGTATGACCTGTTAATTCTCTGAATTTCCTCAGATTCCATTGTTATGTTCCCCTTTTGGTTTCTGAGTTTGTTAATTTGCATGTTCAAACTCTGTAATTTGGTAAGTTTGGACAAAGGTTTGTCTATCTTGTTGATTTTCTCAAAGAACCAACTCTTTGTTGCATTGATTCTTTGTATTGTTTTCCTAGTTTCTTCCTTATTGATTTTAGCCCTCAGTTTGATTATTTCCTGGCATCTACTCCTCCTGGGTGAGTTTGCTTCTTTGTGTTCTAGAGCTTTCAGCTGTGCTGTTAATTCTCTAGTGTAACTATTCTCCAGTTTCTTCATGTGGGTACTTAGTGCTATGAACTTCCCTTGTAGCACTGCTTTCAAAGTGTCCCATAGGTTTGTGTGTGTTGTGTCTTCATTCTCATTGAATTCTAGGAAGTCTTTAATTTCTTTTTTTATTTCTTCTTTGACCCAGGAATGGTTCAATTGTGCATTGTTCAATTTCCATTCGTTTGTAAGTTTTCTGCAATTTTTGTTGTTGTTGAATTCTAAGTTTAACACATGGTGGACTGATAAGATGCATGGAGTTATTCCATTTTTTTTGTACATGTTGAGGTTTGATATGTTGCCACGTATGTGGTTGATTTTTGAAAAGGTTATATGTAGTGCTGAGAAGAAGTTATATTCTTTTTTATTTGGATGGAATGTTCTATAGATATCTGTTAAAACTAATTGGGTCATAACTTCTATTAGTCCCTCTGCTTCTTTGTTAAGTTTCTGTCTGGTATTCCTTTCTAGTGGTGAGAATGTGGTTATCTAGTGGTGAGAGTGGTGTTAAATACCCATATAAAAACAAGTTATCACTGATTTTATGCTTCACCACTTTGTTTATGGATCTGTGTAAGGGCAATGAAGACCTGTATCCACAACTCTTTTAATGTTTTATTTTATTTTATTGAAAACTGTTTTTTTCATACAATGCGTTCTGATTACAGTTCCCCTCCCCCCTCTCCTCTCAGAAACCTGTGTTTAAAATTCATATTTACAAATGGTAACTGTAATATCAAAATATGTCTGCTGGAAGCATGCCTATATACTATTTCATGCTCTCATTCTTTCTCTCAGAGTGATTTACAAAGGAAACTTCAGGGACTTATTTTCCTTCATCAGCAGTACACTGCCTGTAAAGAAGTATATTGCTACAAGAAAACTGGCAAAACCCTGAGTGACAGTATAGTGTGATCTTATCTTCTATAGGCAATGAGTAATTATTATTGTAATACTGAGAGTTTACAGAGATAAGAGCTATTTTTTGTTTGTTTGTTTGTTTGGTAGGTTTTTTTGTAGTATGTCACTTCTATGTATTCCTCACTCGTAGGTAGCAGATCTTTGGAAAGTTATTAATCATAGTTTGAAGCCTGATGGCACACAATCAGCAAGCATTGCATTCATTAGGGACAATGGTTCAGACCTAACTCTAGATTACATAAGTGTTCTTCATACAGTACTTTTTGCCAGAGGAGACTGCAATAGACAGACGATTAAACCAGGGAAGATTCATCCCTGAGCCTTTTACAATGCTAATGCATTCTAGCTTATTTACAAACCAATCTTTCTGTCTATGTGACTTTTACCAAGTGCGTATGTGTGAGGCAAATTTCTAGACTTGGATGACATTGAAATAAACAAGACAGAATTTTCTGATGTTGATAAATGTAGGGAGAGATCATAAGTAACTGTAGCACTGACCACACCTATTTGGGTGTGGTCACAGCTATGTAGAAAATGCAGGGGGTGCGATGGGCCACTGCTCTTAGTTCTGAAATGGCTGATTCTGTTATCACACTGCTCTTAGTGGTGATGGCCATTATGGGTATTCCTGCACAAATAAAACCTGACAATGCTCCAGCATATGTCTCCAGCAAATCTGAACAGCTTTTCAAATATATACAATCCCACAGGACAAGTAGTAGTTGAGAGATCTAACTGCACTTTAAAAGAAATGCTCCATAAACAGTCAGGGGGAACAAAGACCCCCAAACACAGATTACATAATGCTTTATTAACATTAAACTTTCTTAATGCTAATGAGAAAGGACAAAGAGCTGCAAAAAGTCACTGGACTATAGAAAAAACCTTCTGTAATGTAATGTAATTCTGTAATGTAATGTCCTCAGTTTGGAAACCAGGATATGTGTTACATTGGGGAAATGTTTTCACCTTTGTTTCTGCAGGAGAAGAAAAGCATTGGATTCCATCAAAATTGATCAAGATTTGATCCGAACAAGAAAATCTTGGGATGAGGAAAGCAGATGACTCATCCACAAATTCATATTCCACAAGGAGTATGGAGTTTTCACAAAGCAAAGGGAAATGTTTTGTTCTTGTCTTAACCCATCTCCAAAAGGCAAGAAGTCACTGAAAGTGTAGATACGTGAAAAAGAGAGGATGGCCAGCCAAAAGCAACATCAAACAAAGAAGAATCTGATGTTTTGTGTCAATGACTAATCCTCTTAACTTATATCCTCAAAAATCCGTTTCTCTTTATTTCCTAATAGTCTTTTTGTACCAATTCACTTAAATCAACACTGGCTTTGGAGTTGGATATAGCTCTCCTCCTCTAAATCCAACCTTTTTGTTAAAATAAAATTTCAGAATTTCTATATTTTATTTAAAAAGTCAATTCATGTAAGACAGAAGAAAACTAAAATCTAGGGACTGTCTATACTTGTTTCTTTCTCTGAAAGTCTAATTTCCCTCATATTTACTATCTTCCTTATTGTTGCCTTTCCCAGTATTCATACATATGAAAGTTAAAATTTTTTGTGGACATTAAGATTTGAGTTTTCCACAGAGAACAAACAATTTCCTAACAGCAAACTTCGAAAACTAGGGAAGGAAAATGGGGCCCCACTTCATCAGTTCCCCCTGATCTGACTTGATGCATCTGAACTGACAATTACCACCCTGAAACATGTTTGGGACTACCATAAGGTTATCATCATCCCATTTCACCAAGAAATAATTCTGCAAATACTATGCCCCATGTCTCTACTATTGATATTAAATTTAGAGTTAGTTTTCAATTGTTTAGGGTTGGGATTGGAAGTAGGTGTTCAGACTTGGGCATCTCTTTCAGATAAGTTTAGGGTTTAGATAGTTTAATACACTTAGGATGGGATATAGGTAGATTATTATATCTTCTGATGATTTATAATTTGTTTAGCATAATTCATCATTCTGTGTAAAGTCTTATTTATATTCATGATGTTTGATGAATAAATATCCTTATCATCTTCTATATATATGTGCTTTATACATGTTTGAGACCTTTTGTATATTGACACAATTTAGTTGTTTCAAGTCTAAATATTGTCTTTAGACTAAAATGGAAATTGTAGGGAGAGATCTTATGTACCTGTAGCACTAACCACACCCATTTGGGCTTGGGGGTATGTAGAAGATTAAGGGGGATATAGAGCTAGGAGAAAGGGGACAAGCTCTCTCTTGGAGTTCCAGTAGAGTCTTGGAGACCAGCCGAATGCTGACCTCAAGTTCTTGGCTTCTCAAGTAAGTGACTTCTCCCTCAATAAATATTATATGACAACCTACCCTGTGTAGCTCCATATTCCCCAATAAATAAATTCATAACATAAAGTATACAGGAAATGCTTACACAGTGAAAGATGGTTTTTTTTTTTGTTGTTGTTGTTGTTGTTGTTGTTGTTTAACCCAGTACATCACAATCTGCTATAAAACCTTCTCACTGAAAAACTGGCATACCTTGCACATTTCAATGTCTTTTGGATGGGAATTTTAAAAGCGGTGATGGCCCAAAAGAACACCCTCTATCTAAACTGTGCCTTTTATCTCTTTAATATTTGTTTGAAGTAATTGTACCATAAATAAATATTAAATTTGACATTTACTTAATCCATTAGGATCACCTAACATACACCATGCTTGGAAGTTCCATGTCTTGTTTGTGAATTTTGAATTATCGCATGACCTCCCAAAGGATCTCAGGTTGTTACACTTAAGATTAATGAGACATTGGATAGCCATTAAGAAGCTATTCAAGAATATGCATTTAATTAAAATGAATTATGTATATGTGATAATGCCATTCAACCTTTTTAATGTAGAGTGATAAATCATGGCTATTTCACTCCTGAGAAGGGCCCTAATGTTGGTAAATTGAATATTGATGTTACAATACCCAAATAATTAATGCCAGTCAGAGTCATCCATAATGGTAAATCCTGAGACTTTTCCTACTAGAGACGATTAGCATTTCCTTTTATGTTGACTATGTGTGCTCGCCTTGCACATGTAATAAGGTACAAATAGTAACACTTAGCATAATCTCTGAATACAAAGAAACTGGTAACATCATTTCTGAAGCAAATACTGGCCAGCCACAGCCTTAACATATGCATTAGTATTGGTGACTCCTCCTCCATCTAAATGCAGCCTTTAAACACAAGCACTATTCATATGCACAACATCAACTAACTATTGACTTATCAGTGCTTCCAGTGATATTTTCTCCTACCCAAGGGAAATGATGCCACTTTTTTATTCTAACAAGTTTGCATTCAGGACAGTCTCATCCATCCAAAGCTACTTAAGATCCTGATGAACAGATATTGCTTGTCTTTGCTTCTAGGCCTTGTACCAGTACCAGTAAAACCTTCTGTCTACGCATAATGAGTTGAGCAGAGCACACACTGTGATCATCCAACTTAGTGGAACATTACTCTTATGCTACATTTGTAGATGAAGAAACAAAAATGGATGGAGTTTGAGTGTTTGCTTAACATCACAGAAAAAAACAGATGATGGAACCTTAATTTGAAGTATAATAATCAGACTCTCAGCATTCCTGAAGATTTTGCTGTGTGACA
Organism: Mesocricetus auratus; assembly: GCF_017639785.1. NCBI lineage: Eukaryota > Metazoa > Chordata > Mammalia > Rodentia > Cricetidae > Mesocricetus > Mesocricetus auratus. The sequence continues at coordinate 56,168,220 of NW_024429195.1, read as the reverse complement.
TGTACATCTCACCTCCTCTGTTGACTTATTATTCATTCTCAGTGAACCTGGTGACCTCATATTTCATGGTTGTTACTAACAACGGATACATTCTTAACTACCTTTCTTAGTTCTGTTTTCTAAGAAGACCCACTGGAATATATATATCCTTTGAAATATGTGTATAAATATCCCTTAGACATTTGCTTACCTAATAAGAACACAAATATAAGATGGTGAAATTTTTATAAATTTTGAATGTCTTTCTAGCAAGCAAAAAGCAAATAATATTTAATGATAAAAAAGGGAATGTAATAGTTTCCTGGTTGTAGGGAGAGCGATGAAATGTCAAGACTAATGTGATTACAGTTTCTTAAAAACATCTCATTTGTTTCTCAATCACTGCCATCGGAACAGCAGCCGTCTGAGTGCAAGCACAGCAATAACCTTAAAAGGCTCATATCACATGGTTTATGCTGCACCTCCACCAAGAGCTTCGCAGCAGCTTCATCAATAAAGCAACACAAGCTGTGAACAATTATAGTAAAACACCTTAAGGAACAATCCACAATTAAAAGGTAGAGGAGAGAAACACCCTCCATTTAGATAAACCAATCTGCCACTCAGTTTGAGAAAGTTCACAAGAAGGGTTCTGACACTCCTGTGGCATATATCTACAGAAGGGCCTCTCCTGGCGAATCTAAATTAACTCTTCAGGTTGTACAAGAATAAAGAGTGTACAGATCTAGTTATACGCACTGAAGCATGGCTTATTGCTGAACAACTGACTTCCTGTGGAACTGCCACACGGAAGTTTACAGTAGAAAATCTCTATATCAATCTTCACAAGTGCTTTGAAGCATATTTCTGAACTATGACAGCTCTTCAGGCAACAACACAAAAACTGCTAAGCACATGCTCACAGTTCATTTAACAATCTATAATAACTTCCAATTTGCTTGATAATACACTTTAATGGCAAGTGTTACATGGTCAACACTTCTGCATAGTCTGCTTTCTTGTGATCATCTGCCGTCAATAATTTGAAGAACTTAGTGGAAAGAGAGGATGATACACGGGCATGAATATGACAATTCCAGACAAGGGGCTTCCATGTGCAAAGCCGTGATTTTTAAAAAATGGTTCCTCCTTTTAGTTTTCCAATGTAGTTTGGAGGTAAAGGCAGTCCATGAGAAGTCAGTGGTATTGGCACAGTTTGACTACGAAAGTCTGATATAGAAATGATATCTATATCTAGTGACAGCAGACACTAAAATAAGGAAAATTCAGGAAATATCTTATTATTTTAAGGGGGAAGTCTGAAAGAAATGGTCTCTTCTCTGTTATCTTTGCTGATAACTGTACAATGTCCATAAAGAGGAGGCTGTAAGAGGAAAACTTACAAGACAGTCTTCAAGGTTGTATTCCTGCCATTTCTTATCTCAATGCTGCTTTTTCAAGCTCAGAGGTGTGCATTAAATATCTCCTTTGTAGATATACACAGGTTGGCTCATACTTATATTATCCCTTGAATATTTGTAGCAAGATGCTTTTCTCTTTTTGGGAGGCCTTGCCACCCAGCACCCAAGTAAGTTACACACTGAGGCTTATTATTATTTAGGAATGCCCAGCCTTACCTTTACTTGTTTCTAGCCAGCTTTACTTACCTTAAATTATCCCATCTACCTTTTGCCTTAATCATCAGGGAAATGCAAATCAAAACAACTCTGAGATACCATCTTACTCCTGTCAGAATGGCTAAAATCAAAAACACCTAAGACAAATTATGCTGTAGAGGATGTGGAGAGAGGGAAACACTCCTCCACTGCTGGTGGGAGTGCCAACACATACAGCCACTTTGGAAATCAGTATGGAAATTCCTCAGGAAAATGGCAATCAATCTACCACAAGACCCAACAATTCCACTCTTAGGCATATATCCAAAAGATGTGAATTCATACAACAAGGACATGGATCAGGATAGTGCCAGTCTGCACTTCCACTGACAGAGAGTCTGGGAAACAGGAAAGGACCTAAGATAGATATGCATGGTACCCCAGAGAAGAGGAATGAAACAAGATCTTCTGAACAGATGGGGAACACGGTGAAGGGTGGAGGAGGGAGTGGGAGCTGGGAAGAAGAGAGGGGGAGAAGAGGAAGAGAGAGTAGGTCATGGGGGAACAGGAAGGTTGAGTGGGGGGTAGAATAGGGGAAAGAGGGAATCATAGGTTAGAAGACAGATCTGGCACCAGTGAGACCTCTAGTGATCTAAAGGGATGATACCAACTGGCAAGCTAAGCAATAGTGGAGACACTACCTTGAATGCCCATTCTTGATAATGAACTTGATGTCTATAACCATCCTGGAGCCTTAATCCAGGGACTGATGAAAGCAGAGGCAAACACCCACAGTTAAACGCTGAACTGAACCCATGGAACCCAGTGTTTCTGAATACGATGTCAGCAGAGGTTCTAACAGTCCTTATTTTCTACTCATACTTTAACCATTTGTGCAACTAATAACTCAAAACTATAGGTAATATATCCTGTTTGAGGATTTATATTTCTGCCCAATAACATCTATCTATTGGGGAAATATTGATCAGATTTGTAGAGAGTTCTTTAAAAGATAGTTGGGCTCCTTTGTTCAGGGTCTCTTGACTCTAGTACACATGCCACAATGCACAGCTTCTCACTAGATAGACAGAAATGTTGCTGTGAATTTAGGAACAAGGAAGGATGGTGTCTGCAGGCATCTCAAATGCTGCCTGATGAGCTATGAGGAAATTGTTTTGTCTATGACCTCAGAAATTGCTCTCTTCTACCAGAAACTGTGAAATACAGCAGGGTGATTTCTCTAGCTAATAAGAACATGATGCAAATCATTCAAATTCTTTAGAAAGGTGGTTGCTTTATAATAACCTACAAGATTATATAAATTTTTAGATGTATTGTGAGACTATGTTTGTGTTAGAGACCCAGTTTGCAGGAATACGTATAGCTGCCATTCATTCTGTTCTACAATAATCCTATTGTTTGGATAAGTGCTCCCCAGAGTCTCTGCTTTAAAGGATTGGTCCCCAGCTGTGTTGCCATGGACAGGTATTAGAGACTTTAAGAACTGGAACTTCATAACAGATTTCATAGAGATTTCTTGGGAACTCACAGGCCATAGCAGCAAGGAAGCAGATAGGTTAAACTGCAGATCTTCAGGTCTATATCCTTGTTCCCAGCTTTGTTTCAGACAACCTACTGGGGCCCCTTTCCCCCTTCTTCTATGCCCCTACCTCTAGCATACCACACAGATCTCTTCTTGCCTTCCTCCCCACTCATCCCATTTTCTCAGCCCCCAACTCTGGAAGGCATTCCCTGCCAACCTACCATACAAGCCTGCCAGAGATGCAAGCAGTCTAGTAAAACAAGGAGGTCAGCTTTAGACCTTTAATCTCCCTCTGTTCCTCTAAATTTAATCCCCCCTAGTCTCATCCCCAGCTCTGTCAATGACTACTTACTATGGTCTATCTTCACTCTCTGATCCTCCTCACAAAGGAATAAGTGGATCTGATTGGAACAACCTGTTTTCCTACCTCTTGTGAAATTATCACTCCTGCCTCCACCCCCGACACATACACCTAGCCCAACCTCATTCCTATGTGCCAGCTCCCAATACCTAGAAACACATTCAACTGGTGATTCCAAGTGCTCACACCTGCCACAAGAATTCTCTACCAGGCAAGACATAGCCACTATATCTTCCTAAGGATCAGAAAGAGCAACGGAAACCAAGGAACAAAACAAATGCCCAACAAAGACAAAACTTCATATCAATACCTAGAATTAAAGTAGCCCAGACCCAATGCTGCTTGGCTGACCAAGAACTTGAGACTAGACAGCTCAGAGACCTAGGGTAAATCCAAATATTACTGATCAACTAAAGAAATATAGCAATGAAATGATTCCTACTGACATTCTACTGTACACATAGAAATAACACTTTGCTCAGCCATCATCAGAGAATCTTCCTCATGCAGCTGATGGGAACAAATTGAGAGATCTAAAAGTGTGCAAACAGTGAGAGATTTTGGAACACTCCAACCTAAATGTGATGTCTACATCCAATCTCTCCCATCAGAGCTCAGAGAACTCTACAGAAATGGAGGAAAAAAGTATAAGAGCCAGAGGGGATGGAGGGCATCAAGAAAAGAGGGCCTTATAAACACAACAGGACCAACGAACATGACAAACTCACAGAAACATAGGCAACTTGAGCAGGTCTGCATCATCTCATATCTTAGAACTGAAAGAAGATGACACAAGCCCCCATCCTTAATGCAGAGGTATTGCCAGCTGATAGCCATTTACAAATGAAAACTCAAATTCCTTTTAAGGGAGTCTCACTGTGGAAATAAACTATTCTTAAGTGTAGGCCACAGGCCCCGTAGTAGGCAGATAGCCAATCGAAAATGAACTCAGAGGCATCTTTGGTGGTTCCTTGTCTCATAATGTCATGTCAGAGATGTTCTTTTCTCTTTTAAATTTTATCTTTTAAAAATTTTTATATTTATTTATTGGTATTTTTGCTATATAGTTCTTTTGTTGTATATACATTACATATATATATATATAATATATATGTTTATGTATTATGGCTTTCAGTTTTGAATGAATAAGTTCAAATAATTTTATAGTTCACAAATATAAATATGCTCAGGCAATTATCGCTAAGATAAACGAACTGGATGTCTCATTTATATTAAATTATGTTACTGATAATATCTGACTTTTAAAAAAGAACTTTAAAATCTGCTCTATCATGAATATAGTTGACAGAAATATCAAAGGTTAATGGTGTTAAAAATAAGTCTTTAAAAATCAATGAGGCTTAAATAAAATGTAAACTATCTAAGGATCATATTGCAGAAGTATATTTGCCATTTTCATTTTTATTTTAGTATATTATAGTAACTAGATGTAATTTTTACATATTTTATTGTGAAATGATATACCCATATTAATTCTTTATAGATAATCTATAAAGGTTTTTATTTGTACTTTGTAAAGTTCCCTATGATATAAGGTTGTACAGTCTTAAAAGAACAGTCATTTATTAACAACCATAGTTAAGTTAAAGAATAGTTCCCTGGAACCCAGTGACAGAGAAGGAGGAGTGATGAGTCAAGGGGTCAACACGGTGCTGGTGAAACCCAAAGAGGTAGCAGACCAAACAAGGGGGAGCTCTTGGACCCAAGGCTGATGGCTGAGAGGCCAGCATGGGAGTGATCTAGACCCCTGTGAATGTGTTGTCAGTGAGGAGCCTTCAGCAGTCTCTGGGGCCTTGAGTAGTAGATCAGTGTTTACCATAGTGTACAAATAAACTTTGAGAGCCTATTCCAATTGGTGGGGTGATTTCTCAGCCTGAAGACATGGGGGAGGGCCTAGATGAAGTAACAGACTCTGGAGATCCCCCATGGAAGGCCTCACCCTCCATGGGGAATGGTGTGGGGATTGGGTGGAGGGTTGGGGGGGCTGGTAGAGGGGCAAGGGCAGAAGATAGGGAGAGGGCGAGGGAGAGGGAGCTGGGACTGACATGTGAATTCTAATTTAAATAAAAACATATATTGAGAAAAAGAAAAGAATAGTTCCACATACAACGATCTAAATTTGTTCTTATTTTGAATCCTCTGTCTTTTATATCTATCTGTCAACCAGTGGTTCATTTGTTCCCTGTTTATCTGGTGTCTCAATACTGATGTCTTTGATAATGTAATTAAATAGTGCATAATATGTTGGCTCTAACTTTATTCATTTAGTGAATGCCCACATATTTGAAAACTCATTAATGACACTATATACATGTGAAATGTATAATATATTATAGATGAATGTATATGTGTAGAGAGAGTACATTTTTCTTTATATTGCTAAGGATTCCTGAACTTTTGTTTATTCATTCATAGGCTGAAGAAAATTTTCCATGATTATGAACAGAATGCTCTAAATATCTTATTGTTTAGCTTCCTTATTCTGTTACAACATACCTGACAAAAGCAACTTAAGAACAGGAGTGCTTGGTTTTACTCATGTTTCAAAGACTTACAGTCCAACCTGGAGAGTTGGCATAAGCTACAGAAACATGAGGTAGTTGGTGGCATTGTGTGCTATTGTACACTCAATTAGGAAGCAAATAAGAAATGATAGTTTTCCTTTTATTTGTTTGGCTTTATTGTATTCATTGGAGACTCTACTTCTCAGCACAGTGCTGCTCACATTCAGGTTGACTCTTCCCTCTCAAGTTAGAACTCTCTGGAAAAGCCTTTAGGGACATGTCCAGATAGGTGTGTTCTCTGATTTCAAATTAGTTAAGATGACAGTGAAAATGAACCATCACTAACTTGTTCATTTTCATTCTGGTTGGATGGGGTCACTGAGTCATAGGACATGCTAAGCCTAACATAAACGTGTAAAATTTAGTAATCTTCTGCACTCTTCCAAAACTTAATTTACTCTTTTTACATTGCCACCAGAAAAGTGTGAGCATGTGCCCATATGCTTTCTGATCCTTCACAGTGGTTTTATTTCATGTTTAATTTTGGTGATCTAGTATATGTGTGATGTCATATTGCTGAGGGTTTAATTTGCATTTACTAATAACTAAGGATATTTTTCAACTTTAAGAAACTATCTTACAATCTTTATAGTTCTTGATGAGATGCCTACTGACATTGTGTCCTAGTTCTAGGATTTGTGAGTTCTTTGATTTATTATTGCTATTTGAATTTCTTATTTATTCTGATACATGTGATTTGAAAGGAATAGGATTTATACATACTTCCTCTCAAAGTTTAGCTTATCTCTTTCTTCTTTCATAATGAATTTTATGGAAAAAGCTATTTTAATTATGTCAATACTTATTTGCTTGTTTTTCTGTTTGTCTGTTTCTGATTGCTTTTTAGGGACTTTAAATTTAGTTGCTTATCCAAAAACTCCTTTTGCATAAAACAATATAACCAAGATATTAATAGTTTTGTTTTTTAAAATCAGGTGTATGTCTACTTGTGTATAAGGTGCAATGTATGGGCTTTTCATCTTATTACACATGGCTATCCAATTTTTCTGCACAATTTATTATTGGGAAAATAAAACACTGACTGCTTTCCACTAATTTGCCTTCTTCCCTTTGAGGTGAAAAGCAGTTGCCTACATTTATTTAGATCGATGTCTGAAAGCACTATTCTGCTTCATTAAGCAACAAGTCATATTTTTATCAATAGTACAAAGTCTTGATTATTGTACTAAGTCTTTAAGTCAAAAGTGTCAGTCATTCAATTTTGTTCTTATTTTTCAAATAATTTGACTTCTCTATTTGCTTCCCTTTCTCATATAGATTTTAGAAACATTCTGTCAATATTTGCAATGAAATCATAGTGTGATGATTTTGATTAGAATTTCATTGCCATCATAACAATGTTGAGTCTCTAATCTGTGATAACTTTAAATCTCCTTTTAGGGAAATTTTTGTCTTCTTTCATTGGCTCTTCAGTTTCAAGCATTCAGGATATGACAGCATTTTGTTAAATTTGTGTCTAATTATTTCACTCACTGTTAGTGATATTTCATATGGTAGCTGTTTTGGTTTGAGTTCATAAAGTTTATGATTTGACATTCTATAAAGCCTTATTTGTTTTGCACACAAATAACAGAGTACTCCATGTGTATGACTCTATAATAAACACAATTTACTAGTTGAAGGTACTAGAGACTGGGAAATTAGCACATAGGAAGGTCCTTTTTTCCTCATGCATGTTACAGGAGAGAAGGGAGGACAAGATAATGGAAGGTTGGACTCTTCCTTTTTATAAAGAACACAATTCCAGATAATACCATTAATCTAGGTACTTATAAAAGTAATCTTCATATCCTAATCACACCTTTCAGATTTCTCCTGATAGTACTGATATAATTGCAATTATCAATGAGTTTATGAAGAGGCATTTAAACCATATTTTCTGCCCTGATCCCTCAAATTCACAAATCCCTATCCCCAAAATGCATGTATCACTGTACTATTAGAACATTTACCTCATTCCAGGCCCACACATAAGTCCAAATTCCACAAACTTTTTTAAATCATAAAATGAAGTCCAAGGCATGGTTTATCCGGAGGCAAACCCTCCCTCCATCTGCCAGTCTATGAAATAATTATGTGTTTCCAAAAGGTGGTTAAATTGTTACAGAATAGACCTCTTCGTTACAGAATGGAAAAACATGGATACAAAGAAAGATGTAACTGACCTAAATGAGGCTAAAACTCACAGGGTGAAGAGCATTATTTTTTTTAATCCAGGCTACAGTTCCCCTTCTCTCCTATCGTTCCAGGCACACCCCCTCAACCCAGGCTTCCTCTGTTTCTGTCAGGAAAGAGCAGGCCTCCCATGAGGGTCAACAAAGCATGGCATATCAAGCTGAATAAGGCTAAGTATCTCCCTATATATTAAGGCTGGCGAAGGTATGAGGAGTAGGATCCCAAAGCCAGGAAAGGAGTCAGAATCTTAAGCCTCCAGAAACACATCCCTTGACTCCATGCTAAAGCTTCTGCATATACTGGGGTGCACACTGTGTTCCTGAGAAGCCTCTGTGCACTGAATCTCCATGAGTTTGTGGAGTTCCACCTAGACAGAAGCTCTAGGGAACAAAGTCCTGAAAGCTGGGAGCAACCCTGTCCCTTCAGCCCCATTGGACACTGTTCTAAAGAGTGTTTCTAAGGAGTCTTTAGCATCACTTGTCCTGGGCAGGTTTCTATTGGGTGTACTCTATACTAGCTCTTTTCTCAGTCTTCTAGCATGAAGAACAACTACTGTATATGTTATAAACTCTGTGAGCATTTGCTGAGGTTTATAGTGCAGAGATGGTCAAGCAAGAGACTTTTATGCTCTCTTTTACATCCTCCAAAGGGTCCACACTGTTTCAGTCCTTTTTTCACCTGGCTTTTGAAATTTGGCAACAATGTTATCTGAATTATACTTCTAGCTACTTTATTCCAGGCATTCAAGTATTCTGCTTGAAGGAGCTTTTCATTCCTTAGAATACAGCAAAGTTAGTTGTCAAGAAATTTCAGCTCTCTGACAGTTTAATCAAAGTTGCTTTGCTGTATTAAACTTGAAGTTGAAACTACTGCTTTCTCCATCCCCAGATAAAGCCAGAAATCTCAATATTAACTCCACAGAATGTTTAAGGGCACAGATGCACACACAAAATTTCATTAGACATTACTCTTATACCTTCTTAAGTCATAGTATGTTAACAAGACAAGTTTTCTATTTTGTTTTTTGTCTGTGCTTGAATGACATCTCAAAAAACAGTTTCAAAGAATAAAATGAACTATCAATACATTTGGATTTACCCATCCTGCTTCAAGAGAATTTATACTGTGTCCTCCAGGTCCATGTCCCAAAGGTTCTGCTGGGAGACTTAATCCTAGGCTTTCACCAGGAGGTAGGTTAGATGATGGTTGTTTAGGACATTTTGTAATCAGATGCTACAAACAGTTCAAAACAGAATATTTATGTCTGTGTCCATTATTTTCAGGGGACATGATGTTGTCATTTCAGACTATTTATGAAACAGTAAATATGATATTGGGTTGTGTATAACTTCCTTTGTCCACAGGTTCAGGCATACAGGCAAAAGTGTGTACTTGACTTCAACACAAGTAAACAGGCAACCATCCATAGATCTTAAGGTACTTGAGGGAAAGAAAGATTATTGTTACCTGTGTCATTTCCCTAATAATGAGTTTCAACCATTCTGTAAAATCTCCCTCAATATCCTCAAATTTTCTATTACTAATGAAGGAGACTCCCACACAGTGAAGGCTTTCTCTCAGACCCCAGGTTAGGCATGAACCGCACCAAAACACCTGTTTTCAAGAGAGAGGGAAGAAAAGTTAACATGGCTGCATTCTGACTCAGTAAGAAAAACAACAGAAAATCATCTTGCAGGTGTAATTTTTAAAAGGAAAAGAAGAGTAAGTCTGTTAGAATGGGCTAGGATGTGGTGGCAAAGGAGATAGGGGACAGAGGAGAAGGGAAAGAGGACAAGGGATGGGGAAGGGGCACTTGTTCCAGAGGGACAAAGAACTGCCTCTTGATAAAGGGGTGACATGTGGCCCAAGGCAAATGGCAGTTTATAAAGGTAAAATGGGAAACATCCATGTTAGGATGAGCTGCTTAATTTTAATTATGCATGTTAATTAGGTCAACCAAAGAGTGCTTCTGGTGGCTGGATTTCAAGGGAATAGACCTTAGTGGTTAGCTTTAGGAATGTAATCGAATGGTTTTTAGAAAAGCAGAGGAAATGGGGGAGAAGACAAGGCCTGCCAGAGGCATGCTCAACATGCTCACCAAGCTCAAGCTAGCCAGAGTCCCTTCACCTACCATTTAACTTCTCAGTACTAAGAACGATTACACATTTAAACTGCCATGCCTCACTCTAGTACACAGAAGATATTATTTAGTTTATTTTTGTCTTGCTTATTAGTCATCTTTCACACATCTCTCTAATAGAAAGAAGTAGATTTTAGGAGAAAATATACTTTCATTATTAGTCACACTTAAAATAAGCTACCTAATAGCTAAACTGAAAGTCAAGTAAAAGAAAGAGATGAATGAAGTGATGCACAAGGTCAGGAAAATCACTAGGTTGACGTAGGGTGAACTCTTAAGTTTGGAGAATGTAGTGCTAGCTATGAAAACATCAGCTAATTATTGTACCACAGACTGGAATTGGTTAATGACAATTTAAGACAAATTCAGTGCACATTTGTATAGTTCTCTGGCAGTGAGAAATATTCATATGAAATCAGTGTGAACATAAGCTAAATTCACTCCTGCTCTCCATGCTCAAATTTCATTAACGTTACTTTGACTTGCTTTGTTTTTTACCAGTTTTGTGTTCTATTTCTGCCCCCATGGTGACTCATTTAAAGTCTTGATTTAACTGTGCTCAGGTTTTTTTTCCAGCAAGAGTCTATACTACTCAGTGAAGGTGTGTTTTCTGTATCATTTTTAATATCATTTAGTTAACAGTCTCTGCAACTGAAGATTCTCCTTCCCTTTTATGGGTAGGTCACTTTGTGTAAACTGAAGGTTGTCAAGCTAAAGTGCTGAGTAACTGCTGAAGGGGATTTCTGACTCCAAAAAGATCCAGAGTGAGAGACTGTGGATTTTCTTAGTCTTCACCCTGCAACCCTGCTGCAAACATCTCCAAGTTAACAGCTTACACATCTGTACAAATTCACTTCTTCCTATGTCTCTCCACAGTCTCATTCCTTGCACCACATCATCCTGGCTCTTGTTGAATCAATTGTCTGCTTCCTTCACCATGATTATTCTTTTAAAAATATATGACTCTCCCTTCCCCCAGCCCCCAGCCCCCAGTCTTTTTCTAAGTGCCTCAATAGAACACCAGCTGCACTCTTCCTCCATTCCTCCCCCACATGCTAGCAACTTAAACATCTGAAAGCTTTACAAAAAAAGAAGGAAGCACACCCAATAGCACTCCCTGCAAGTAATAATCAAACCGGGAAGTGAAATCAATAGAAGAGAACAATACAAAGAATCAATGAAGCAAAACTGGTTCTTTAAAAAAAACAACAAGATAGACAAAGGCTAATGCAAACCTATGAAAAGCAAGAGACAGGATATTCAAATTAATAAATCATAAACAAAAGTGTGGACCTAGCAATTGACATTAAAAAAATCCAAAGGATCATAAGGACATACATTAAAAAATAACCTATACTTTACCAAGTTGGAAAATCAAAGTGATATGGATAATTTTCTAGATAAGTTCCACTTACCAAAGTTAAATAAATATCAGCTAAACAATTTAAATTGCCTTATATTTCTCAATGAAATAGGAGTCATTTAAAGTCCTCCAACCCAAAACAAATCCCAAGCACAGACAGATTCAATGCAGAATTCTACCAGACTTTCAAAGAATAGCTAATACCAATACTTCTCAAAATATTTCACAGTATAGAAACAGAAGGAACAATGCATAATTCATTTTATGAGGCCACAATCACCCTGATAACCAAACCACATAAATATTCAACGAAGTAAGAGAATTACACACCACTTTCCTTTATGAACATAGATACAAAAACACTCAAAAAATACTGGCAAACTGAATCTAACAATACATCTAAAAAAAAATCAACCACCCTGATCAAGTAGACTCCATCCCAGAGATTTAGGGACATTTTAATATATGAAAATCAGCAAATGTAATCCACTGTATAAGAGAACTGAAGGAAAGAAAAACATGATAAACTATCAGACACATAGATTCATTATAAAAGTCTTAGATAGATTAGGGAAACAAAGGACACACATAAATATAATAAAGGCAATTTCAGCAAGCCAATAGCCAATATCAAATTAAATGGAGAGAATCTTAAAGCAATTCCACTAAAGTCAGGGACAAAACAAATTTGTTCACTCTCTGTACATGTCTATTCAATACAGCACCTGAAGTTTTAGCTCGAACATTAAGAAAATTGTAGGATGTCAAGGGGATATAAAATAGAAAGGAAGAAATCAAAATATCATTATTTTCACATGATATGGGAGTATAGGTAAGTTACACTAAAATTCCACCAGTGAGCTCCTACAGCTGATAAATACTTTAAGCATAATAATAAATAAAAATTAAAAAAATTAATAGCCCTGCTAGACACAAATGATAAATGGGCAGATAAAGAAATCATGGAAACAACACCTTTTCCATTAGCCTCAAATAATATAAAGTATCTTGGGCTAACTCTAACAAAGCAACTGAAAGACTTGTATGAAAAAAGCTTCAAGTCTTTGAAGAAAGAAATTGAGAATGATATCAGAAGATGGGAAGCTCTCCCATGCTCATGGATTAATATAGTTAAAATGGCCAACCTATAAAAAACAATCTGCATATTCAATGAAATCCCCATAAAAAATCCCCATAAAAATTATCTTGAAAAGGTAATTTTCAACATCATATGTAAAAAATAAAATCCAGGATATCTAAAGCAATTCTGAATAATAAAAGAACAGCTGAATGTCCCACCATTCTATACTTCAAATTGTACTATAAAGCTATGCTGAAAAAACAAACAGCATGATATTGTCATAAAAAAACAGATATGTTGATCAATGGAATTGAATTGATAACCCAGACAAATTCATGTACATATGAACACCTGATTTCTTTTATAAGCAAGACAAAAATATACATTGGAAAATAAGACAGCATCTTCAACAAATGGTGCTGGTCAAATTGGTTATATGAATGGAGAGGAATGTAAATAGATCCATATTTATCATGCTACACAAACCTCTTGTCTAAGTGGATCAAAGACCTCACCACAATTCCAGGTACATTGAACTTGATAGAAGAGGAATTGGGCAATATCTTTGAACTCACTGGCACAAGAAATGAATTTCTGAACAGAACACTGATAGCACAGGTACTAAGATTATCAATCAATAAATTGAACCTCATAATACTGAAAAGCTTTTATATCCAAAATATATAAAGAACTCAAAAAACTAGAAATAAAAACCAACTAATCCATTTTTAAAAAGAGGATACAGGTCTAACAGAGAGTTCTTAAAGAGGAATCTCAAATAGCTGAGAAACACTTAAAGAAATGTTCAGCATATTTAGCCAAGAGGGAAATGCAAATAAATATGACTCTGAGATTCCATCTTACACCTGTCAAAATGGCTAATATCAATAAGATAAGCATCAGTATATACTGGCAAGAATGTGGAGCAAGGAAAACACTCCTCCATTGTTGGTGGCAGTACAAGCTTGTATAGTACTATGGAAATCAATATGCTGGTTGGGAATTGATCTACCTCAAGTCTCAAGTCCCAGCTCTATAATTCCTGGATAAATTCCCAAAGTATGTGCAATCAAGGACAGTTGCTCAAACAAGTTCATTTCAGCATTAATCATAATACCTAGAAACTGGAAACAACTTAGATGTCCTTCAACATAAGAATAGATAAAGTAGCACATTTACACAATGGAGTATTAATCAGCTGTTTTTTAAAATTATGTCATGGGATTTGTAGGCAAATATATGGAACTAGAAAAAATTATCCTTAGTGAAATAACCTAGACTCAGAAAGATAAATATGACATGTATTCACTTATAAGGAGATGATATCTACTAAGTAAAAAATAACCAAGATGAAATCTTTAGACCTAGAAAGGTTAGATAAAGAGGAAGGGTCTCTGTGGCAGAGACCTCCCTAAGAAGGGGAAATAGAATATATTTTATGGGGAGACTGGCAGGGAAATCAGGTGGTTGGGAGAGAGTGCAGGAAGAGTTTTCTAGAATGGGGGAGGCAATTGATGGTGGTGGTGTAGAAAGTTAGAGCTGATTATAATGTGTCAGAAAACAAAATAAAACTATATACCAAAAGAAGGAGGAAAGAACCTACTATTATTTGACTGTTACATAGAATCCCCAGTAAGTGAAATACTGGTGGAAGTAATCAGATTTGTGAAGGCAAAATTTTTTTAAAAGGTCATTAAGATACCCCAATTTTTATTCTTTTCATATATTTATCTTATATACCAATCCTTGTTCTCACTCCCTCCCCATCTCCTGCCACACCACCTCCCAACTTCCCAGCCTCCATCCATTCCTCAAAGGGTTAAGGGCTCCCATGGGAAGTCAGGCATACCAAGCTGAGGCAGGAACAAGTCCTTGGCCCCTGTGTAAAGGCTGAGAAAGGAATCCCACCAAAGGGAATGGGCTCCAAAAAGCCAGCTCATGCATCTAAGATAAGTCTTTGTCGCACTATCAAGCCATCTGCCTCAACAGAGAAAGCCACATAACTGTCACCCATATTCAGAAAATCTAGTTCAGTGCTATGCAAGCTCCTCAGTCCATGAACTCCCACTATCTTTTATTTTTTTGATCAATAAGTTTTTATTTAAATTAGAAACATGAATGCTTCACATGTCAATCCCAGTTACCTCTCCCACACCTCCTCCCTTGTCCCTCCACCAGCCTCTCCACCCCCCCCCAGGGTGGGTGAGGCCTTCCTTGGGGCATCTCCAAAGTCTGTCATTTCATCCAGGGAAGGACCTAGGCCCTTCGCCATGTGTCCAGGCTGAGAGAACATCCCTCTATTCGGAATGGGCTCCCAAAGATCATTTATGCGCCATGGTAAACACAGATCTACTACCCAAGGCCCCAGTGATGTCAGTGGCCTCCTCACTGACACTACATTCATGGAGTCTGGATCAGTCTCCTGTTGGCCTCACAGCCATAAGTCTGGGATTCAAGAACTCACTGTTATCCAGTCAGCTGTCTTTGTGGGTTTCACCATCATGGTCTTGACTCCTTTGCTCATCACTCCTCCATCTCTGTCACTAGACAGGAGTGCAGTTCAGTGTTTAGCTGTGAATATCTGTCTCTGCTTCCATTAGTTACTGCATGAAGGTTCTAGGATGGCATATAGGGTAGTCATCAACCTTATCATCAACGAGGGGTTATTAATGTAGTTTCAACACTATTACTTAGTTTGCCAGTTGGTGTTATCATTGTAGATCTCTGGAGATCTCACTAGTGTCAGCTCTCTCGTCAAGCCTATAATGACTCCATTTATTATATTATCTCTCATCCTGCTCTCCTCTATTCTTACCTCAACTCAAGCTTCCTGCTCCCTCATGCCTACTTCTCCCCTCCTCTTATAACCCCCTCTCTTTTACCTGGTTCCCTCTCCCCTCCCCCGATGTTCCCAATGTGCTCAGGAGATCTTGCCTCATTCCACTTCTCTGGGGTATCATGCACCTCTCTTGGGACCCTCCCTGATTCACAGACTCACTGGCACTGGGATTGTAGGCTGACACTCCCCTGATACATATCTAAAATCCATATATGAGTGAGTAGATACCATGTAATCCTTTTGTGTATGGGTAACCTCACTCTGGGTGGTTTCCTCTAGTGCCTACCAATTGTCTGCAAATTTCAAGTTTCCATTGTTTATATCCATTGAGTAGTACTCCATTGTGTAAATATACCACATTTTCTCTATCCAATCTTCAGTTGTGGGGCATCTAGGTTACTTTCAGGACCTAGCTATTACATATAATGCTGCTATGAATATAGTGGAACAGACATCTTTGTAGTGTGAATGGGCATCTTTTGGGTATATGCCTAAGTGTGGAATTGCTGGGTCTTGTGGTAGACTGAGTCCCATTTTCCTGAGGAATATCCATACTGATTTCCATAGTGGCTGTACGAGTTGGCACTCCCACCAGCAGGGGAGGAGTATTCCCCTTTCTCCACATCCTCTCCAGCACAAACTCATTGGTGTTTTGGATTTTGGCCATTCTGACAGGAGTAAGATGATATCTCAGAGTTTCTTTGATTTGCATTTTCCTAATGGCTAATGATGATGAGCAATTTCTCAAGTGTCTCTCAGCAATTTTAGTCTCTTCTATTGAGAATTCTCCATTTAGTTCAGTCCCCCACTTTTTAATTGGATCCTTGCTTCTTCGGTTCTTTGTAAATTTTGGAAATCAGTCCTCTGTCAGATGTGGGGTGCCTTTTTGTCTTGCTGACTGTGTCCTTTGTCTTACAGAAGCTTATCCATTTCAGGAGGTCCCATTTATTAATTGTTGATCTCGGTGTTTGTGCTACTGGTGTTTATGGTCAGGAAGCACTCTCCAGACATTGCTTTGTTGAGCAGGGTTATCTTGGCTATCCTGGGTTTTTTTTTTGCTTTTCCATATAACGCTGAGAATTTTTCTTTCAAGTTCTGTGAAGAATAGTTCTGGGATTTTGATGGGGATTGTATTGAGTCTGTAGATTGCTTTTGGCAGGAATGCCATTGTTACTACATTGATCCTACCTATCCAAGAGCATGGGAGATCTTTCCATTTCCTGGTGTCTACTTTAATTTCTTTCTTTAAAGACTCAAAGTTCTTTTGATACAGGTCTTTCCCTTGTTTGGTTAGTGTTAACCCCAGGTTTGTTATGTTGTTTTTGGCAATTGTAAAGTGTGATGTTTTGCTGATTTCTTTCTCAGCTCTTTTATTGTCTTATGTAGTAGGGCTACGGATTTTCTTGATTTGATCTTGTACCCTGCCACATTGCTGAAGGTGTTTATCAGCTGTAAGAGTTCCCTGGTAGAGTTTTTTGGGTCACTTAAGTAAACTATTATATCTTCTGCAAATAGTGAAATATTTTCCTTTCCAAATTATATCTCCTTGATCTCCTCTTGTTGTCTTATTGCTCTAGCTAGAACATTCAGTAAAATATTGAAGAGGTATGGGGAGAGGGGACAGCCTTGCCTTGTTCCTGATCTTAGCAGAATTGCCTTGAGTTTCTCTTCATTTAGTTTGATGTTGCCTGTTGGTTTGCTGTATATAGCTTTCATGATATTTAGGTATGTTCCTGTTATCCCAGATCTCTCCAAGACCTTATCATGAAGGGGTGTTGGATTTTGTCAAAGGCTTTTTCAGCATCTAGTTAGATGATCATGTGATTTTTGTTTCTCAGTTTGTTTATATGGTGGATTACTTTGATGGATTTTCGTATGTTGAACCATCCCTGTATCTCTGGAATTAAGCCTACTTGATCATGGTGGATGAGTTTTCTGATGTGTTCTTGGATCCGATTTGCGAGTATTTTATTGAGTATTTTTGTGAAAATATTCATGAGGGATATTGGTCTGAAGTTCTCTTGCTTAGTTGTGTCTTTGTGTGACTTGGTTATCAATGTTATTGAAGCCTCATAGAAAGAGTTTGGCAAAGACCCTTTTGCTTCTATTGTATAGAATACTTTGAGGAGAATTGGTTTAACCTTTTCCTTGAATTTTGTACTGAAGCCGTCTGGCCCTATTTTTTTTTTTTTTTGGTTGGGAGACTTTTGATGACTACTTCTATTTCCTTAGGTATTATAGAACTATTTAAATTACATATCTGTTGTTGATTTAAGTTTGGTAAGTGATATTTACCCAGAATATTGTCCATTTCCTTTATATTTTCAAATTTTGTGGAGTATAGCTTTTCAAAATATGACTTGATGATTCTCTGGATTTCCTCACTGTCAATTGTTTCATCTACCTTTTTTCATTTTTGATTTTGTTAATTTGAATGTTCATATTCTGTCATTTGGTAAGTTTGGATAAAGTTTTGTCTATCTTGTTGATTTTTTCAAAGAAGCAACTCTTTGTTACATTGATTCTTTATATCGTTTTCCAACTTTATTAATTTCAGCCCTCAGTTTAATTATTTCTTGGGGTCTGCTACTCTGGGGTGAGTTTGCTTCATTTTGTTTTAGAGCTTTCAGTTTTGCTGTCAATTCTCTAGTGTAACTATTCTCCAGTTTCTTCATGTGGGCATTTAGTGCTATGAACTTTCCTCTTAGCACTGCTTTCAAAGTGTCCCATAAGTTTGTGTATGTTGTGTCTTCATTTTCATTGAATTCTAGGAAGTCTTTAATTTCTTTTTTTATTTATTCTTTGACCAGGAGTGGTGCAATTGTGTTATTCAATTTCCATGAGTTTGCAGGGTTTTTGCAATTTGTGTCATTGTTGAATTCTAACTTTAAGGCATGATGGTCTGATAACATACAAGGAGTTATTCCAATTTTTTGTACCTGTTGAGGTTTGCTATGTTGCCAAGTATGTGGTCAATTTTTGAGAAGGTTCCATGTGGAGCTGAGAAGAAGGTATATTCTTTTGTGTTGGGATGAAGTGTTCTATAGATGTCTGATAAACCCAATTGGATTACAACTTCTATTAGGTCCTTTGTATCCTTCTTAAGTTTCTGTCTTGTGGTTCTGTCTAGAGGTGAGAGTTGGGTGTTGAAGTCTCCCACTACAAGTGTGTGAGGTTTTATATGTGCTTTGAGTTTTAGTAAAGTTTCTTTGACGAACATGGATGCCTTTGAATTTGGGGCATAGATGTTCAGAATCTAAGAGACTTTATCTTATTGGATTACTCATGTGATGTGTATGAAGTGACCTCCTTCATCTCTTTTGATTGATTTTAGTTTAAAGTCTAATTTGTTAGATATTAGGATTGCTACCCCCACTTGTTTCTTGGGTCCATTTGTTTGGAAAATCTTTTCCCCTCCCTTAACTCTGAAATAATGTCTTTCGTTGAAGCTGAGCTGTGTTTCTTGTATTCAGCAGAAGGATGGATTCTGTATTCGAATCCATTCTGTTAATCTGTGTCTTTTTATAGGTGAGTTAAGACCATTAATATTGAGGGAAATTAAGGACCGTTGACAGCTCATTCTTGTTTGTTTTGGAATGGTTGCTGGTGGTGGAATTGTATGTGGATTTCCACCACTTTTTCTTTTGCCTGTTGCCTATGTTTTTCTGGTTGTAGTTAACTTCCTTGGGTTGGAGTTTTCCTTCCAGAATTGTCTGTTGGGATGGGTTAGTGGATATGTATTTTGTAAATCTGGTTTTGTCATGAAATATCTTGTTTTCTCCATCTATATTTGTTGAAAGCTTTACTGGGTATAGCAGTCTTGGCTGGCATCCGTGGACTCTTAATGTTGGTAGAATATCTATCCAGGACCTTCTGGCTTTCATAGTTTCCATGAAGAAGTCAGGTGTAATTCTGATAGGTTTGCCTTTATATGTAATTTTCCCTAGCTACTCTTAATTCTGTATGTTTCTTTATTCTGTATGTTTGGGGTCCTGATTATTATGTGTTGAGGGGATATTTTGGGGGATCCACTCTATTTGGTGTTCTGTAAGCTTCTTGTACCTTCTTTGGCATGTCTTTCTTTAGGTTGGGAAAGTTTTCTTCTATTATTTTGTTGAATATGTTTTCTGGCCCTCTGAGGTGGGTTTCTTCACCTTCTTCCATACCTATTAAGTTTGGTCTTTTCATGGTGTCACATATTTCCTGCATATTTTGTGTTAGGAATTTGTTGGACTTAAAATTTTCTTTGGTAGATGAATCTACTTCTCCTAGTGTATCTTCAACACCTGAGATTCTCTCTTCCATCTCTTATATTCTATTGATTATGCTTGCATTTGTAGTACCTGACTGTTTTCCCAGCTTTTCTATTTCCAGCATTCCTTCAGACTGTGGTTTATTTATTCTTTCTATTTCAAATTTCAGCCCTTGCACTGTTTGTATTGTTTCTTGCAATTTTTGTTTTATCTTTTGCTCCATTTTTTTGATTGTTTTTTTTTTCATCTCTTTAAGGGATTTTCTCATATCCTCTTTGAGGGCCTCTGTCATTTCCATGAAGTTGATTTTTATGCCGTTCTCTTCTAGTTCATCCATGTTGGAGTGTTCCAGTCTTGTTGGAGTAGGATCTCTGGTCTCTGGCAGTGTCATATTGGTTCTTTTTTTTTTTTTTTTTTTGCTCCTTGTGTTTTTATATTGTCTCCTTCCCATCCATACTTGCAGTGGGTTCCAGAGGGTGCCTCTTCCTCTCCTGATGGGTGTGGGACCAGGGTTCCCTTCTGATGGGTGTAGGCAAGTCCACTGTTCTGGTAGCTCTCCACTTCCTAGTCCTATGGGTGGAAAAATGGACTAGGATGCAGGGGTGCTTTGGATCCTACTGAGATGGATGGGAGCCCCAGTTGTATACCCCAGTCACAGGAGTATGGCGTGGAGGCAGGACCTGATTGTCTTAGTCATGTGGGCAGAACAGGAGACTAGGATGGTAGGGTGAGTTTGCTCCTGCCTCTGGGATGGAAACTACCCTGGCAGTCCCCAAGCACCGGCAGCCATTCTAGTACTAGTTCTGTGGTTGGAGCAGGAAACTATGGTACCTTGGCTCCTGCCTCCTCTTCAGGGATGGAATCCTCAGTGGCAGAGCCCAGGCCCAGACAGGCAGTCTTGAAACGGGTCCTGGTTTACCTGGACCTATGGGTGGGGCAGGAGAATAGGGAGCCTTGGCTCCTCATGCTGGGATGGAAGATGCAGCAGTATACCCCAAGCACAGGCAACCAATCTAGTCTTAGTTCCATGGGTGGAGAAGGAAATTCCAGTACCTTGGCTCCTGCTGCCTCTGCCCGGATTGAAGCCTCAGTGGCAGAGTCCAGACCCAGGCAGCTGGTCTGGAAATGGGCCCTGGTTTACCTGGACCCATGGGTGGGGCAGGAGACTAGGGAGTGTTGGGAGCTCCCACTATCTTGGGTCAGCTGTTTTGGTGTTTACCCCCATCATGATCTTGACCTGAACCCTTTTTCATATAAT
Organism: Mesocricetus auratus; assembly: GCF_017639785.1. Lineage (NCBI taxonomy): Eukaryota > Metazoa > Chordata > Mammalia > Rodentia > Cricetidae > Mesocricetus > Mesocricetus auratus. The sequence continues at coordinate 56,147,006 of NW_024429195.1, read as the reverse complement.
CCCTCTTCCCTCTCTTCAACTAAACTCCAGAACTTGGCTGTGGATCACTGCATCTGCTTCCATCAGTTACTGGATGTAGGTTCTGTGATGGCAATTAGTCACTAATTTAATTATAGGAGAATGTCAGTTTAGACACATTCTCCACTATTGCTAGGAGTCGTAGCTGGGGTCATCCTTGCGGATTTCTGAATTTCCCTAGCACCAGCTTTCTCTCTAACCCCAAAAAGCCTCCCTATCTTAAGATATCTCATTCATTGCTATTGCTCTCTGTCTCCATCCCTCCCCCAACTCAGCCTTTTAAATCCCTCACAAAGGAAGTTCTAAAAGCAATGAAGTATAATATATAAGAGCAAATATCACACAATATGTGAAAACCTTCATGAATATAAACAATCTTTCTGAAGAAGATAAGTTCAATATATAAAAAGATTTCTTCATGGATGGAAATCTCCAAATCATACAGGCAACTAACTATCTCCTCAAAATGAATGTTTGCATTCAGTTAATGCATATTACTGAAGAATAGCTGAGAAGTAGAGGTAGGAAATGTAGGCAAAGCTTTCACGACCGAGGTAAAAGAAATCTGATATTAACATAAACACTCAAAATAGAATCTAGCAATAAATTCTGCACACTTAAAATATGGTAATGCATACTCTTATATCTAGTCTTAGGACTGAATTTGAATTGACTTAAACTATATGCATATGCTTCACACCTACTCCAAAATAAGTTGACTGTGAACTTTAATGGGGAAAGTACAATCTAACCCTACTGAACAAGTGAGAAAATCTTTCACCACCAATGGCAGAAACCTATGGCACAACCTAGAAAACCTCAAACAGGCTAAGAATTAGACAAGCCTGATTTAAAATAGGCACAATTATTATTCCAAAATGGAAATTTTATTCTGGGACCTATATATAAATTTGGGACACTTTTATTAGAAATAAAACCTATTAAGTCAATGTTCTTCAATTTGCATGTGAACGTGACAATTTTGTCTCCAAGTTCAGGTAATTACAAAAGCATGTAGCACTATTTTTAGTGATATTATCTGTAGGCAACTCTCAAGGAATCTAATCTTAAACTCAATGGAGCTTAAATTCCTAGAAGACCTGTCATCCATTCAATTGCAAACAGAAATATGAAATTAAATCACATGTTTGTGAAATGTGATAACTCGTTCGTATCTTCTTGGAGCATCCCCACTTCCATCTTTTCCTACATTCACAGTTGTGGTGAATGCTAATAACATTTTCTCACAAGGTACATTGCCAGCTCTATCGCACTAGTGTCTAGGCTGCACGTAGAGACACCATGCACATTCTTCTCTCTCTCTCTTGTCACAGAATTAGGAGACACAAGTTCATTTTTAGTTAAAGTGGTCTCTCTTTCCTAAAAGTAAACATTTCTACAATTTTACTTTGAAAATCTGGAGTCAAGTTTCATATTAAAAACAGGCTTCACACCTTTTAATTCATGAACTTTATACTAACAACATTTACCATGGTATCTTCACCACCTTAGCCACATATCCTATAGCATTTCACTGATGTTTGCTTTTATTGTCTTACTTTTGAAATATTGTGAATTACCTGAAGTCTTTTACAAAACAGAGGTGTGAAAAACAAAGATAGAGTGGACTCAAAGGCATCCACTGGCAACTATCTACTAAAAAAATTCAATTGTGTTCTTCCCAAATATAGTCTGCTGTGAAATATAAGCTTAAGATATATCACAATCATTTGTGCTGTGGAATATTTGTTTAAAGTTGCAAAGATGTGTTGCCTTCTTTTAGGTAGCATTTGTTTAACTCTGTAAAACTGTGTTACTTTGCCTGTCTAAAAACAAGATAGTTCTAATAAAGAGCTTAAGGGTCAATAGCTAGGTAGGAAAAAGATAGGCAGAGCTGGCAGACAGAGATAAGAGAAAGAGGAGAGGGAGGAATGATAAAAACAAGGAGAGAAGGGCAGAGGAGCCAGTGTCCCAGCTACACAACCAGCCATGGAGTAAGAAGGAAGTTGTAGATGGTTCACATTAAACAGGGTCAAGATGCCAGTGAGGAGGGAATCTATAGATGTAAGTGGTCTTCAGATGAATGAATCTATTTTCCTTGCTTGCTGACATAGGGTGAACACCACGACATTTCGTTGTTCTCTATCAGAAATATATTTAAGCAAACCATTTATAAGGCATTTTTTCTATATATTTTTTCTTTGAATAAAACACTGAAGTTTTTTTCTTAAGTGGGAGCTAGAGTGGCATTAGAATGAGATATCTTGGGGAAATATTATCCATGCTAATGTCATCTATGAAATGTTAGAGATAAAATGTGAGGAGAAAGGGCAGACACTTGATTACTCATAGGAGAAGAAAACAGACTGAGGAATCAGAGTGTAGCCACAATAACTGGTACTTTAAAGCCTTATGTAAATATGTGTCCTGTGTGTCAGCAATTTGGAACCAAAATACATAACTGATGTTCATCAAGACATATCATTAAAGACTAGCAAAAACTGAATACAGACAATGTGACTATGATTTAACATCAAAGGTGCTTTACCAGCTAAGCTTGGAAGTCTCTGGCAAATTTATTCTGTGAATTCCTAAATCAGAAAGGAAATTCTTATCAAAATATCCTTGCTCATGAGAATCATGTAGAATATTATTTTGAGTATCCTCAGACCAATCATTTCACATTTTAGAGTAGGTTGGCTTAAAACAACCAACCATTACTTACTTAATATCAGTTTAGGTAAATAAATCAGAATATTGACCGTGTGTTCCTACTCAAAATATGACCAAGAAAATAATTTTGAAGAAGGTAATATAGAAGTTATAATAAATTGAAGTGGCTTTTCATAGGTATTAGCTGCCAAGACAGATATGTCAACCCATTTTTCAATATAATCTATATTTTATGTGTGTGTAGGTAGGTATGGGGCATAGAAGGGATTGGAGCTTCAGATTTTAGGTTAACCAGAATCCAATATAGAAGATGACAAAATGTGTATTTTCTACGCTAATATTACCTGCCTTACAAATTAAAATACAGATTATATATACCTAAACCACTCTGGAGAGGGTCAACATGAAGTTTCCTTTGGTGACACAAAGTCTGAAGTACCATACTTTAATATTCAGATGCTCTTTATGGTATGAAACTTTATCATATTTCCTGTGACATCAAAGGTCTAATTTCTGGTTTACTTGATAAATTAAAAGTAATGTATTTCTCCCTTATGCAATCCAACTTTCTGGAAGGAACAAATTGGAATACTGTGATATATTGACTTCCTATTATAATACATGCAGACCTCTCTAATATGGGAACCAATCTGACATTCTTATACACTTTCTATCTATTGGAATGCCTGTTAGTTGACTTAACAGCTTCTCTCAATACATTATTCTTTACTATAAATCATTTTCTGTGGAAAGCTGATTGGATCAAAGAGGAAACTTCCAGTGTAAGTGAATTTACCATCAAATTAATTTCACAGTAAATTACAATCTCTGCAGAAGTTAAACTTTTATCTTTGGTCTCCACAAACAATGTTATTAAAATGAAAATATGCACTCTTCTTTATTCCAACTTTGAAATAGATGCTTTAAACTAATTCAAATGCCATGTTTCTAATTAAAATCCGTACCTCATCTTGACACCCTTCTTTCTGAGTCTGTTAAGACTGTAATTATGTAAAGATTGAGATTTCACAGTTAAATCCCTGAACTCAAAGTTGTGAGTGCATAGATGTCCACTCATTTCAACAGAAGATTTTTTCTCAAAAATATTTGAAAGGAGTATGGGCATATTCCAGTTCACCTTCAGTGATCCAGGATTAGACAGTGTGTGGCTTCATCGACCTTACCTACAGGACAAGAGCAATGATAAAGAGATAGAAGGAAAACTTTGCTAACCCAATGAGATATTTGAAGTATAGTCCAGAAGAAGAGCTCTAAATTTAATTATGTTAAATATTTTTTCAATAAGCAGGGATTGTAATGCATTACAAGGTAGGTTGAATTCAGCCAAATGTCAGATCCATTTAACAAGGTTGAACTTGTGTAATTTGCTTGACCAGTGGGTAGTAGAAAATTGTTGATGCTCAGGAAAATGAGTTAATTTAGCATTAAAACTCTTCAGTTATATCAAAATTTTCAAAGTCCTATGCCTAACATTCAAACTCTTATTCATTATCTTTTGATCCAGAAAGTAACATATAAAAGTCTCATAGAAAGTAATCCATTTCTGCAGTATGTAGTAGACAAAAAAATATTGAATGAATATATTTCCTGTTAAGAATGGTTCTAAAGTTATTCACAGAAAATATCTGGTAGTTAACTCTGGTTTTATCAACTACAAGCAAATAAATGACTAAATAGCATTTTCTCCACATAGTTGTGTATATAATGAGGAAGAACCATATATACACATATGAATATAAAATACTTTGCTGATAAGGAGACATACACAATTCATGCCACTGAAGAATGCTCAGACAGTTAGGTAAGAAGTCATATCTTCATTTTACTACTGTCCTATAATCTTCGGTTCTAATTAAAATCTCCTACAGTAACAGCAAGGCTTTGCATTTATGATGGTCTATTGATGTTGAAAGATGTTGATGTTGACTGTGGTGTCATGCTTAGTCAATTGGTGCCAAGCTAAGCAATCAGTAGAGTTAAGAAAATATGATGTGTTAGTCAGAGGTTGAAAATACCCTTTTAGGACTGTGAGATCACTGTCACAATATCCTTTGAATTCATGCCTTAAAATAAAGCAATACATTCCTTCAAAGATATTTTCCAACTTTCAACTACTTAAAATGAGCAAAATTACATTTGAAAAATGCTTCATAACAGTTATAACAGTTAAGAAAAAAACAACTTGGTATTTGAGATAGGAATTTTATAAAGTATTGAATGTGGTGACAGAATTTGAAACTTTCAGTGTTGGAAAAATCCACTAAGACTCTGGAGAAAGTTCTAGTAACAAACACAAGTTATAGATGGCAATGAAACATCAAGGCAGTAAGGCTTTAAATGTTATTGCCCTGACCCCCCACTGAATTCTTCTGTCTTAAAAACCCAGGTACTTCGCTTAGAGGGGTATTTTTTTCAACTACTACATAGCTCTGTTCAGAGAAAGCTACAAAGGAGCCATAAGTTTATTACAAACTTTTCTTATACTTTCCTTTGGGTATACTTCCCAATAGGGCAACATGGCCAAAGGCAAAAATTACCCACCAATGGTCATTATAACCTGAGATGTGAGCTCAGCCACAGGAAGGTGAGAAATGCCAGAAGCCAAGGGAACAATCAAACTCGCAGTCATCTGTGCCCTAACTGTTGTTGCAAGCACTTCAGACTACACCAAATCGCATAAAGGTAACTTTCTATCATAGTTATGGACAAATAGGGTTAGAGGATAAAGTACCCACCTTCCTTGCAAGATATATATATATATATATATATATATATATAGAGAGAGAGAGAGAGAGAGAGAGAGAGAGAGAGAGAGAGAGAGAGAAGATGATACAAACATAGAAATTTGTTATCTTTATCAACTATCTTCCAAGTTTAAAATAAGAATGGACTCCAGTAGTGCTTATAGTGATGATGTGGGTCCAAGGCCAAACAATAGGGTGAAATATATATATGTTAAAAGTGAGGAAACACAAGGAAAATAATAGAATTCAATATTGTCAATTTTATTTCAAGCAAAGCATGCCAAATATCATCTCTAGACAGGTTGATAAAAGAAACAGTTACAGAGACTGCACAAAAATAGTTTACATTTAGATAAGGGGCTGACAGACAGGATGGCACTGGAGGACAGAGTGAACATGGTTTGTGCTCTTACAGTATCTGTTCTGGAGCCATGATGTTTCTCTTTGTTCATTGGTTGATATGAATGAGTTTCTACTGAGATCCATGAAACAAAAGGAAATAGAGCATCCCTAGGATGCTGGTTGAATAGCTCTATGCTATATAACAGTTAAGCACTTGTCCTTGATTCTGGTGTGAAGAAGATGGAAGCAGGTGGCCATCTTTCAACAGAATCTTTAGAATTCCTGTGCCAGAAAATCTCAGGAAAATGGAACAAAGGAGTCTGCATTCCTTATGAACTAGGTTGTCTACATAGATTAATATAACTTTGAATGTGATAACCAAAAATTATGCATAAGAAGGCAAGGAAAGCCAGGGAGTGGTGGTGCATGCCTATAATCCCAGCACTCGGGAGGCAGAGGCAGGCAGATCTCTGTGAGTTTGAGGCCGGGCTGGTCCCACAGCCTCCAAACCCAGAGAAATCCTGTCTCGTAATACCAAAAAAAAAAAAAGGCAAAGACAGTTTAGAAACCCATAGATAGAGAAGACCTGGGATCTGGGGTGCTTGGCTCCAGCCAGGATAGGAGACTCCATGGCAGTCAGTAGGCAGTCCCCACACACTAGAAGGCAGGCACAGATGCTGGGACTTGTTTAACTGGACCTACTGGTTCCCTGGTCTCATTGGTGGAAGAGAAGACCTGGGATCTGGGGTGCTTGGCTTCCCAAGGATGTGAAGCTCTGTGGCAGTACCCAGGCAATACCCCAGGCACTGGAATGCAGGCCTGGATGCAAGGCCTGTTTTACCTGGTCCCCCTAGTCCTGCAGGACCCACTGGTCCCATTGACCCCTTGATCTCATTGGTGGAAGAGAAGACGTGGGATCTGGGGTGCTTGGAAGAGGCTTACATAAATGACCCAAAGAACTCTACCAGGGAACACTTACAGCTGATTAACACCTTCAGCAAAGTGGCAGGCTACAAGATCAACTCAAGAAAATCAGTAGCCCTACTATATACAGATGATAAAAGGGCTGAGAAAGAATGCAGAGAAATATCATGCTTTACAATTGCCACAAACAACATAAAATACCTTGGGGTAATGCTAACCAAACAAGTGAAAGACCTATATCGAAAGAATTTTGAGTCTTTAAAGAAAGAAATTAAAGAAGCCCTCAGAAAATGGAAAGATCTCCCATGCTCTTGGATAGGTAGGATCAATGTAATAAAGATGGCAATCCTGCCACAAGCAATCTACAGATTCAATGCAATCCCTATTAAACTACTAGTACAATACTTTACATACCTTGAAAGAAAAATAATCAATTTTGTGTGGAAAAACAAAAGACCCAGGATAGGCAAAATAACCTTACTCAACAAAGCAATATCATCTGGAGGCATCACCATCCCTGACTTCAGGCTCTATTATAGAGCTGTAGTCCTGAAAACAATTTGGTATGGGCACAAAAATAGACAGGCAGAGACAACAAAACAAAACAAAACAAATGGACTTTGGGTGCCCATCCAACAATGAGAGATGCACTCCCACCCTGGACTCTCAGGGGAGGGTCTATACCATGCCCTGGATGAAATGACAGACTATGGGCACCCCCAAGGAGGGCCTCACCCTTCCTGGGGAAATGAGGGAATATTGGAGGGGTTAGTGGGAGGGCATGGGAGGAGGGGAGGGAAAGGCAGAGGCACCTGGAATTTACATATGAAGCAACACTGTTTCTAATTTAAATTTAAATTTAAAAAGAAAAAAAAAAGAAACCCATAGGTATATAAGCAAGATAAATGGGCACCTATAAATCAGAAGGCTGTGAAAGGTTTTGGAAGTGTGTTATAAATTAAAGATTTTTAAATGAGTCTAATGTCTATTTCTCCATATTATAACTACATACAATACATATAATGACCTAAGAAATGCAAGTTAATATTTTGAAATGTATAGTCAACACATGTGCTTGGAACATGGAAAGGGACACATTCTCCTGAGCAAATTGGAAGCATGGGGGAGGGGAGAAGGAGCTAGAGAAAAGAGAAGGAGAGAAGAGGAGGGGAGAGGAGGACATGAGGCAGCAGGAAGGTTGAGTCAGGGGAAGAATAGAGAAGAGCAAGATAAGAGATACCATAAAAGAGGGAGCCATTATAAGTTTAAAGAGAAATCTAGCACTAGGGAAATGTCCAGACATCTACAAGGATGACACCCACTAACAATTTAAGCAATAGTGGAGAGCCTACCTTAAATGCTCTCCCTGATAAGGAGATTAATGACTACCTTGTATACAATCCTAGAGCCTTTATCCAGTAGCTGATGGAAGCAGAAGTAGACATTCACAGCTAAACAATGAACTGAACTCCTAGAACCAGTTGTAGAGAGGGAGGAGTGATGATCAAAGTGGTCAAGACCAGAAACAGCTGATCTGAACAAGGGGGAGCTCATGGAGCCCAGACTGATAGCTGGGAAACCAGCATAGAACTGATCCAAACCACCTGGACATGGTTTTTGACATAAAACATGGGAGTACCAGCCTAAACTCCCACAGCCAGAGAGTCTGGGAAACAGGGAGGACCCTAAGGGAGATATACATGGTAACCCAGAGAAGGGAAATGGGACAGAATCTTCTGAGGGGATTTGGAGCACTCGGGGAGGGGTGAGGAAGCTGGGAGAAAGATACGGGTTGAAGAGGATGGGAGAAGAGGACATGAGGGAGCAAGAATTTTGAGTCAGGGAAAGAATGAGGAGAGCAGGATGAGAGATACCATAATAAAAGGAGCCGTTATAGTTTTGAAGAGAGATTTGGCTCTAGTGAGATGCCCAGAGACCTACTAGGATGAACTGACAATCTAACCAATATGGAGAGACTACCTTAATTGCCCTTCCCTCCCTGATAATGTGATTGATGACTTCCTTGTATGCTATCCTAGAAGCTTCATCCAGTGGCTGAAGAAAGTAGAAGCAGACACCCACAGCTAAACACTGAACTGAACTCCTGGAGCCCAGTTGCAGAGAGGGAGGAGTGATGAGCAAAGGGGTTAAGACTCAGTGGGTGTAACTCACAGAAACAGGTACTTGAACAAGGGGAAGCCCATAAACCCAAGACTGATAGTTGAGATGCCAGCATGGGACTGATCCACACCCCCTTAATGTGGGTGTCAATGAGGAGGCCTCATCATTCTTTGAGGCCTCAGACAATAGATCAGCATTTAGCCCTGTCATCCAGATAGACTTTGGGAGCCCATTCCACATGGAGTTTTGTTGTCTCTGCCTGGACACATGGGGAAGGGCCTAGACCCTGCCCCAGATGATATGACAGACTTTGGAGATCCTCCATGAAGGGCCTCACCCTCCTTGGAGAATGGAGTGGTGATTTGATGAGGGGTTGGTGGGGGGTTGAAGGGGAGCAGGAGAGGAAGGGGAGGGAGAGGGAGCTGGGATTGTCAAGTGAAGCACCTTGATTCTAATTTAAATTAAACAAAAAAATAGTCTTCACAAAAAAAAGGCAGATAACTGACTAGGAGTTAGAGAAATCACTGCTGAAAAGCAGTAAGAAGCTGGCCTGTATACTCACTCACACTATAGAGATGAGTGATGACACACATAGAGGAATAAACTGGAAAATGACAAGTGTTGCTCCAGAAAACCCACCCACACAGGAAAGACATCAGCCCTTCCAGCCCCCAAACACTGGCGAGCCCAGCTTCAGGTGATATTGGGTCTCGGGGGGATACGCCCCATCCCCTGCCCAACACACATACCCTCAATCTTCCCCCCCTCGATCTTCCAGGGCTCTCCTCGAATCCAGAAGACCCACTCGCACAGGAAAGACATCAGCCCTTCCAGGCCCCAACCTCCGGCAACCCCAGCTTCAGCTTAAGCTTCAGTGTCAGCATCCCCAGCTTCAGCTTCAGGAAGGAAGGAGACCAGTGGAGATGGAAAGACTCCACCAGCAACCACTGGAAGAAGAGATGGGAAAAAGACAAAATAAGAGCTCACTCAGCAATAGAAAGACCAACATGACTCCACCAGAATCTAGGGAACCAACACCAGCAAGACCTGAAAAGCACTACATAGACGAAGCAGAGGAGATATACCTTAAAAATTATTTTATGAAGATGATAGAGACCCTCAAAGAAGAACAAGGAAATTCCTTAAAAAATAGAAGAAAAAACAAACAAACAAAAAAAATGAAATGGGGGAAAAATTCAAGAAATAAACAAATCTCTCAAAGAATCTAAAGAGCACCAAGAAAAAACAACCAAACAAATGAAGGAAACAACTCAAACAGTTGAAGGATTGAAAGCTGAACTAGAAACAATAAAGAAAATACAGAACGAGGGGATGCTGGAAATAGAAAAGCTGGGTAAATGATCAGGAACTACAGATGCAAGTATCACCAATAGAATACAAGAGATAGAAGAGAGAATCTCAGGTGTTGAAGACTCATTAGAGGACATACAATCATCAACCAAAGAAAATCTCAAAACTAACAAATCCCTAACACAAAATATCCAGGAAATATGGGACACCGTGAAGAAGCCAAACCTGAGAATAATAGGTATAGAAGAAGGCAAAGAAATACAACTCAAAGGTACAGAAAACATATTCAACAAAATTATAGAAGAAAACTTCCCTAACCTAAAGAAGGATATGCCTATGAAAATGCAAGAATCTTACAGAACACCAAATAGGCTGGACCAGAAAAAGGAAGTCACCTCGCCATATAATAATTAAAACATCAAACCAACAGAATAAAGAGAAAATATTAAGAGCAGCTAAAGAAAAAGGCTAAGTAACATATAAAGGCAGACCTATCCGAATTACACCTGACTTCTCAATGGAAACGATGAAAGCAAGAAGATCCTGGATAGATATCCTACAAATGCTAAGGGAACAAGGATGCCATCCCAGACTACGATATACAGCAAAGCTTTCAATTACCATAGATGGAGAAAACAAAATATTCCATGACAAAGCCAGATTTAAACAATATGTATCCATGAATCCAGCTCTACAGAAAATGCTAGAAGGAAAACCTAGATCCAAGGAAGATAACTACATTCACAAAGACACAGGCAATATATAATCCCACTTTACAAAACACCAAAAGGAAAAGGGAGGAGAAACTACACAAAATAACTTCAGTAACAATAAATCAAGCACAAACAAGAATCATCAATCAATGGTCATTAATATCCCTCAATGTCAATGGCCTCAACTTGCCTATAAAAAGACACAGACTAACAGAATGGATACGAAGACAGAACCCTTCCTTCTGCTGCATACAAGAAATACATCTCAACATCAAAGACAGACATTATCTCAGAGCAAAGGGTTGGGAAAAGATCTTCCAATCAAACGGTCCCAAGAAACAAGCGGGTGTAGCAACCCTAATATCTAACAAACTAGACTTGAAATGAAAATCAATCAAAAGAGATGAAGAAGGACACTTCATATTCATCAAAGGAAAAGTCCATCAAGATGAAGTCTCACTTTTAAACATCTACGCCCCAAATACAAAGGCACCTACATTCGTGAAAGGAACATTACTAAAGCTCAAATTGCACATAAAATCTCACACACTAATAGTAGGAGATTTCAACACTCTGCTCTTACCGCTAGACAGGACCTCCAGACAGAAACTTAACAAAGAAACAAAATAACTAATAGAAGTTATGACCCAACTGGGTTTAACAGACATCTGTAGAACATTCCACCCAAATACAAAGGGATATACCTTCTTCTTGGAGCCACATGGAACCTTCTCTAAAATTGACCACATAATAGGAAACGTAGCAAATCTCCACAGATACAAAAAAATTGGAATAACCCCCTGTATCTTATCAGACCACTATTCATTAAAATTAGAATTCAACAATAACACAAATTGCAGAAACCCTATGAACAATGCATAATTGCACCATCCCTGGGTAAAGGAAGAAATAAAAGAGGAAATTAAAGACTTCCTGGAATTCAATGAGAATGAAGACACAACATACGCAAACTTACGGGACACTTTGAAAACAGTGCTGAGAGGAAAGTTCATAGCCCTAAGTGCCCACATGAAGAAACTGGAGAACAGTCATACTAGAGAATTAATAGCACAGCTGAATGTTCTAGAACAAAAAGAAGCAAACTCACCCAGGAGGAGCAGACGCCAGGAAATAATCAAATTGAGGGCTGAAATCAATCAAGTAGAAACCAGGAAAACGTTGAGAAGAATCAATGAAACACAGAGTTGGTTCTTTGAGAAAATCAACAAAATAGACAAACCTCTGTCCAAACTAACTAAAAGACAGAGAGAGAGCATGCTAATTAACAAAATCAGAAATGAAAAGGGGGACATAACAACAGACTCTGAGGAAATCCAGAGAATCATCAGGGTATACTTTGAAAATCTGTACTCCACAAAATCGAAAATTTAAAGGAAATGGACAATTTCCTGGATAGATATCACTTGCCAAATCTAAATCAAGAGCAGATAAGCAATCTAAACAGACCTATAACACCAAAGGACCAATTAAAAGGTGGGGTACAGATTTAAATAGAGAATTCTCAATAGAGGAGGCTAAAATGGCCAAGAGACACTTAAGAATGTGCTCAACATCCTTAGCCATCAGGGAAATGCAGATCAAAACAATGCTGAGATACCATTTTACTCCTGGCAGAATGGCTAAAATCAGAAACACAAAGAAAATGTGACACATTTACACAATGGAGTATTACTTAGCAGAAAAAAACAATGGAATCTTGAAATTCGCAGGTAAATGGATATCACTGGAAGAAACCATTCTGAGTGAGGTAACCCAGTCGCAAAAAGACAAACATGGTATGTACTCACTCATATATGGACTTTAGACATGGATCAGGAGAGTGCCAGTCTGCACTTCCACTGATAGAGAGTCTGGGAAACAGGAAAGACACTAAAAGGCATGCATAGTACCCAAGAAAAGAGGAATGAGGCAAGATCCTCTGAACAGATGGGGAACATGTCAAGGTATGGGGAGGGAATGGGAACTGGGAAGAAGAGCGGGGGAGGGAAAGGGAGAGTAGGTCATGGGGGAACAGGAAGGTTGAGTGGGGGAGATAGAATAGGGGGAAGAGGGAATCATAGGTTAGAAAACAGATCAGGCACCAGTGTGACCTCTAGTGATCTAAAGGGATGACACCAATTGGCAAGCTAAGCAATAGTGGAGAGACCACCTCGAATTCCCATTCCTTATAATGAACTTGACATCTATACTATATGCCATCCTAGAACCTTCATCCATTGACTGACAGAAGCAGAGGCAAACACTGAACTGAACTCATGGAACCCAGTGACAGAGAGAGAAGAGAGATAAGCAAATTGGCAAAGAATGGGCTGGCAAAACCACAGAGACAGCTGATCCGAACAGGGGAGAGCTCTTGGACCCCAGACCGACAGCTGGGAGGCCAGCATGGGACTGATCCCGCCCGCCCCCCCACCCACCGAATGTGAGTGTCAGTGCAGAGGCCTGGGCTACCTATGGGGCCCTCAGCAGTGGATCAGTGTTTATCCCTGGAATACAAACAGGCATCATGTGTCAATAGCACAAGAGGGATGCTCTCTCAGCCTGGACTCTTAGAGGAGTGCCTGGACCCTACCCTTAGTGAAATGACAGACTCTAGATATCCCCTATGTGGAAGGAATTGGCAATAGGGTGAGAGGCTGGGGGGTGGTGAGGGGATGCGGGAGGAGGGGAGGGAGAGGGAACTGGGATTGACATGTAAAACAAGCTATTTAAAATTAAAATAAAAAGTTAAAAAAAAAGAAAATGACAAGTGTTGGCAAATATATGATTAAAAATTAGAGGATTGAAAAAAGGGATTCAGGTATCCTGAACATAACTTTTCTACTAGTAAAGTTTTATATAAACAACTATGTCTTGTAAAAAATGGATGGGAACTGACCTGGATGTTCCTGACTTAGGTTCTTTACCCAGGACTTTGATAAAACACCCTGACAAAAGCAACTTAGTGGAGAAGCAGTAGTTCTGGCTCATATTTAAAGGTGTAGCCCACCACTATGGAAACTTAGTGGAGAAGCAGTAGTTCTGGCTCATATTTAAAGGTGTAGCCCACCACTATGGAAAGCTGCAGCAGCAGCAGCTATTAAGAGCTTCTTGTGCTGTTGTGCCCAAGTCTCAAAGATCCCCAGGGACCACCAGGAAGACAGACCCACCAAACTGTGAAAGCAAAGTTTTAATAGTTCATCCAACCATAACAGGGACACCATCTAGCAAGCTGATGCAGCAGCCTCCAGAGGGAGCGAAGTTCCCTGTCTACTGCTATGTTTTAAAGACATGCCAAAATATGACTTTGAGAAAGTCTCCTGATTGTTCCCAAATGTCAACCAGTCAGAAACCAACCTGTACCTACTGATGTAATCCTGTAACTTTTGCCTTTAAGTACTGTCTTAATCACTGCTCCACTGCTGTGAAGAGACACGATGAGCAAGACAACACAAGAAAGTGTTTAACTGGAGCGGGGGGCACTTACAGTTCAAGGTGTAGTCCATTATTACCATAGGCAGCCGCTCCCATGAACCCAGAGCAGTAGCTGAGCATGAGAGAAATATCCTGACCTGCAAGGAGGGAGGGAGAGAGAGAGAGAGAGAGAGAGAGAGGAGAGAGAGAGACTAGACTTGGCATGGGTTTTGAAACTTTAAAACCCACCTGCAAGTAGCACACTTCTTCCAACAAGGTCACACCCCCTAGATATTCAAATCTTTTCAGATCTTGCTATTTCCTAGTGACTAAGTATTCCGATATATGAGCCTGTGGGGGGGAATTCATTTTCTTATCACCAACGTACTAAACAGCATAGCATATTTCTCTTGAAGTCACCAAAAGAAATGCATTTAGAGAAAACAGCATATTATTGATAATTTGACAATAGAATATTTCATGATTTCCAAAGGTCTCAGAAGTGTGACATGGCTATTCAGTTTGTGTAACCTAAGGTAAGGAATCTGCTGTACTGTGTTAAAAAGCACAGATCAGGCAGTGATGAAGGAGAAAGAGTGAGTTCCTCTATCAGTGGACTGAAAGGGCATAGTGCCCCTTTACCAGTGGTTTTGCTTACCCTCCCTAAACACATCCAGTTACCTTTATCAGGTTATTATAAGTATTCATTTATTATTACAAAATTGCTAATTGTTCAATATGCCTAATTAATAACGACTATATCATAGATGGTTATGTGTATTAAAAGGCATAGCCTATATAAAGTTCAATTATATCTGAGGCTTCAGGAACCTGCTGCTACTGTCTGGGAATGTATCCCCTGCTGATTCAGGAATATTGAAAATTGCTATCATCGGGGTCTTGCCTGAACAACTCAAGGAAGGCCAGGCTTGGATTCTGGCTATTGCTAGTAAAGAATTGAAAAATGCCAATCCTTAATTTAAAAGTAAAGTTTATAAAAAAAGTGCTACAAAATAGTTTTTTACAAAAAGAAATCATCACACTCATAGCTTTGGGATTTTTAAAAAATTAATTTTATTAGTTTTGTAGCTAAACCAAAGAGCTCTGTAAACAAATCCCTGTTTCAAGTTGACATTGCTTTTCTGACAAAGGAGATGAGATCTAAGGACAATGTTCAAAACAAAATGAGCTGTAATGAATGACAGGAGCTATTTCTTTCAACTTCAAGCAGACTTTAGAAGCAAACATTATGACCTGGTAAAGTGAACTGTAGAGACCTTGATTTCAGAACAACATTTAAAACATAGAATAGCAACATGGTAGGATACATAAATTCTAATAGGTTTAAAATTCCTATAAAAATCTTAGTAACTTTCTTACTTAAAATATACAATTTCATTCTATCAAATGTATTCATTCAATTGTTGTTCTCTTTGTTATTTGTTTATTTGCAATATAGGACCCTGGATATGTTAGCCAGTTACACTGTCACTGAGATATACCTCTTGCCCAATACATGAATTGCTTCAAAAATCTAAACAACCAGGTTACATTTAGTCCAGAAAATATAGGATAAGATTTGTTTAAATAAAACTTTTACTCCTTTAATTTTATCTGTCTTGGTTGTTTATATGCCAGAATTTAATATTTGAGGTCATAAGAAAGAGATATTTAAATTAGTTGTCAGAGGCTATGCAATGACCTTAAGAAAATTGACATGCTTTGATTATTAATTTAACAAAAGGTGATTATGTGGCTGTGACATTTGATAAAGCTGAACTTTCTTAACAGAATGCACAATGAATAAAAAATTTTTGCGTGTTTTACAAAAGTCCATTTACTTACTTGTCTCATAGTTAAGAAAAGTGAATAAGAAAAACAAGACTGAAGTTATGTATTTCTCTTTTTTATATAAATTTTATTTAAATTAGAAACAATCATATATCAATCCAGTTCCCTCTCCCTCCCATCCTCCCATGTCCCTCAACAACCCTCCCATCCCATCCCCCATCCTCATCAAAATCTGTCAAGTCATTTGGGACAGGGCCTAGGCCCTCCTCTGTTTAACTAGGTGAAGAGAGTATCCCTCCATGGGAAATGGACTCCCGAAGTCTGTTCGGTGCAGTAGGGATACATCCTGGTTCCACTGCCAGAGGTCCCACAGACTGCACAGGGCTCCTAGCTGACACCCATGTTCAGGGGCCTGGTTTGGTCCTGTGTTGATTCCTCAGCTGTAAGACTGCGGTCCATGAATTCCCACTTGCTGAGGTCAGCTGTTTCTGTGGGTTTTTCCCAGAGTGGTCTTGACCCCTTTGTTCATCAATCTTCCCTCTCTGAAACTGGATCCCATGAGTTTGGCTCCATGCTTGGCTGTGGATCTCTGTCTCTGCTTCCATCAGCTAATGAATGAAAGCTCTAGGATGGCATTTAAGGTAGTCATCATTATCATTATACGGGAAGGACATTTAAGGTAGCCTCTCCACTATTGCTTAGTTGGGGTTATCTTTGTGGATCTATGTACAATTTCCTAGTGCCAGATTTCTCTTTGTACCTATAATGGCTTCCTCCATTGATTTGTCTCTTTTCTTGCTGTCCTCTATCCCTCTCCCCACTCAATCTTCCTGACCCCATACAATATCCTCCAGCCTCCTCTTCTCCACCCTTTTTTCTCCTACCTCCCACCGCCCTACCCCTATGCTCCCATTTTCTTTAGGGGCTCTTGTCCCTTTCCACTTCACTGGGGGACCATGTATGCCTCTCTTAGGGTCACCCTTGGTTCCTAGCCTCTATGGTGATGTGGATTGTAGGCTAGCAATCCTTTCCTCTATGTCTAATATCCATATATGAGTTAATACATACCATGTTTGTCTTTTTGTGACTAGGTTACCTCACTCAGGATGGTTACTTCTAGTTCCATCCATTTATCTGCAAATTTAAAGATTCCATTTTTTTCCACTGAGTAGTACTCCATTGTATAAATTTGCTACATTTTCTGTATCCATTCTTTGGTTCAGTGACACATAGGTTGATTCCAGGTTGTGGCTATAACAAATAATGCTGCTATGAACATACCTGAACAGATGTCCTTCTTGAATGAATGTGCATCCTTTGGGTATATGACTAAGAGTGAAATAACTGGATCTTAAGATAGACTGGTTCCCATATTCTGGAAAAAACTGCCATGCTTATTTCCAAAGTGGCTGTACAAGTTTGCACTCCCACCAGCAATGGAGAAGTGTTCCCTTTTCTCCACATCCTCTCCAGCATAAGCTGTCATTGGTGTTTTTGATTTTAGCCATTCTGACTGGTGTAAGATTGTAGGTCATGGGGGAACAGGAAGGTTGACTGGGGGGGTAGGGTAGGGAGAAGAGGGAATCATAGGTTAGAAGGCAGATCAGGCACCACTGTAACCTCTAGTGATCTAAAGGGATGACACCAATTGGCAAGCTAAGAAATAGTGTAGAGACCACCTCAAATGCCCATTCCTGATAATGAACTTGATGTCTATAACCATCCTGGAGCGTTCATCCAGTGACTGATGGAAGCAGAGGCAAACACCCACAATTAAACAGTGAACTGAACCCAAGGAACCCAGTGACAGAGAGAGAGGAGCAATGAGCAAATTGGCAAAGAACGGGCTGGCAAAACCAGCAGAGACAGGTGATCTGAACTCTTGGACCCCAGACCGACAGCTGGGAGGCCAGCATGGGTCTTATCCAGACCCCCTGAATGTGAGAGTCAGTGAGGAGGCCTGGGCTACCTATGGGGCCCTGAGCAGTGGATCAGTGTTTATCCCTGGAATACTAACAGACATTGTGTGTCCATAACACAAAGAGTGATGCTCTCTCAGCCTAGACTCTTAGGGAAGTGCCTGAACCCTAACCTGAGTGAAATGACAGACTCTAGAGATCCCCTCTGTGGAAGGAATTGGCAATAAGGTGGGAGGATGGAGGGATCTTGGGGGGATTGCGGGAGGAGGGGAGGGAGAGGGAACTGGGATTGACATGTGAAGCAAGCTATTTAAAATTAAAGTAATAAAAAAAGAAAAATCATCCACCATGATCAAGTAGGCCTCATCCCAGGAATGCAGGGTTGGTTGAACGTACAAAAAGCCATCAACATGATCTACCATATAAATAATATGAGAAAGAAAAATATCACATGATTATATCACTAGATGCTGAAAAAGCCTTTGACAAAATCCAACACCCCTTCATGATAATTATGCATAATAAAGGCAATATACAGCAAACTGTCAGTCAACATCAAACTAAATGGAAACTCAATGTGATTCCTCTAAAACCAGGAACAAGAGAAGGTTGTCCACTTGCTCCATATCTATTCAATATTGTGCTTGGAGTTCTTGCTAGAGCAATAAGACAACAAAAGGAGATCAAGGGGATGTAAATTAGAAAGGAAAAAGTAAAACTTTCATTATTTGCAGATGATATGATAGTTTACTTACCTGACCTGGAGAATTCCACCAGGAAACTCCTACAACTGCACCTTCAACAAAGTGTCAGGATATAAGATTAACTAAAAGAAAATCAGTAGCCCTATTATATACAGACTCTAAATGGACTGGGAAAAAAATTAGAGAAAAATCACCCTTTACAATACCTAGAAACAACATAAAATACATTGGTGTAACTCTAACCAACCAGGTGAAACACTTATGTGATAAGAAGTTTGAATCATTAAAGAAAGAAATAAGAAAATAACAGAAAATGGAAAGATCTCCCCTGCTCTTGGATAGATAGGATCAACATAATAAAAATGGTAATCATACCAAAAGCAATCTACAGAGTCAATGCAATCCCCATCAATATACCAGCACAACTGTTCACAAACCTTGTAAGGAAAAACAAAAGACCCATGATAGCCTAAACAACCCTGTACAATAAAGGTACTTCCAGAGGCATCACCATCCCTGACTTCTAGCTCTACTATAGAGCTATAGTAATGCAAACAGCTTGATATCGGCACAAAAACAGACAGGTAGTCCAATGGAATCGAATTGAAAACCTTGATACTAACCCACACACATATGAACGCCTGATCTTTGACAAAGAAGCTACAACTCTACAAAAGTAAAAAAGAAAGTATCTTCAACAAATGGTACTGGCAAAACTGGATGTGGACATATAGAAGATTGCAGATTGATCCATATCTATTGCCATGCAAAACTTAAGTTCAAATGAATCAAAGGGCTAGTGTTGGTGGTTCACTGTTTTAATTCTGGTACTCGGGAGGCAGAGGCCGGCAGATATCTGTGAGTTCAATGCCAGGCTGGTCTACAAAGGAAGTTTCAGGACAACCTCCAAAACAATACAAACAAACCCTGTCTCAAAAACTGGAAAAATAATGGATCAAAGACCTTAACATAAATCTAGTCACACTGAACATCTTTTAAAAAAGTGGGAGGTACCCTTGAACGAATTGGCACAGAAGAACACTTCCTGAACATAACACCAATAGCGCAGACACCGAGATCAACAATTAATAAATAGGGTCTCCTGAAACTGAGAAACTTTTGTAATGCAAAAGACACAGTCAACAAGATAAAACGGCAGCCCACAGACGGGGAAAAGATATTCAGCAACTCCACATCTAACAGAGGGCTGATCTCAAAAATATACAAAAACTCATGAAGCTAGTCACTAAAACACCAAATAATTCAATTAAAATGTGGGGTACGGAACAAAACAGAGAATTCTCAGTAGAGGAATATAAATTGGCTGAGAAACATTTAAGAAATTGCTTAACATCCTTAGCTATCACGGAAATGCAAATCAAAACAACTCTGAGATACAATCTTTTTTTTAATATTTTTTTATTATTTTAATTTTAAATAGCTTGCTTCACATGTCAATCCCAGTTCCCTCTCCCTCTCCTCCTCCCGCAATCCCCCCAACATCTCCCCATCCTCCCACCCTATTGCCAATTCCTTCCACAGAGGGGATATCTAGAGTCTGTCATTTCACTCAGGGTAGGGTCCAGGCACTCCCCTAAGAGTCCAGGCTGAGAGAGCATCCCTCTTTGTGCTATGGACACACGATGTCGGTTTGTTTGCCAGGGATAAACACTGATCCACTGCCTCAGGGCCCCATAGGTTGCCCAGGCCTCCTCACTGACTCTCACATTCAGGGGGTCTGGATAAGACCCATGCTGGCCTCCCAGCTGTTTGTCTGGGGTCCAAGAGCTCCCCTTTGTTCAGATCAGCTGTCTCTGTTGGTTTTGCCAGTCCATTCTTTGCCAATTTGCTTATCTCTCCTCTCTCTCTGTCACTGGGTTCCATGGGTTCAGTTCAGTGTTTAATTGTGGGTGTTTGCCTCTGCTTCCATCAGTCACTGGATGAAGGTTCTAGGATGGCATATAGTATAGACATCAAGTTTATTATCAGGAATGGGCATTTAAGGAATGGTCTCTCCACTATTGCTTAGCTTGCCAGTTGGTGTCATCCCTTTAGATCACTAGAGGTCTCACTGGTGCTAGATCTGTCTTCTAACTTATGACTCCCTCTTTTATGGTATTTCTCATCCTGTTCTCCCCCTATTCTACCCCCCCACTCAACCTTCCTGTTCCCCCATGGACTACTTTTCTTCCTCTTCTCTCCCTCTCTTCTTCCCAGCTCACACTCCCTCCCCCACCCCTAGCCGTGTTCCCAATCTGTTCAGGATATCTTGTCTCATTCCTCTTCTGTGGGGTACCATGCATATCTCTCTTAGGTTCTTTCCTGTTTTATAGACTCTCTGTCAGTGGAAGTACAGACTGGCACTATCCTGATCCATGTCTAAAATCCATATATGAGTGAGTACATACCATATTTGTCTTTTTGTGACTGGGTTACCTCACTCAAGATGGTTTCTTCTAGTGCCATCCATTTACCTGCGAATTTCAAGATTCCATTGTTTTTTGCTGCTGAGTAGTACTCCATTGTGTAAATGTACCACATTTTCTCTATCCACTCTTCAGTTGAGGGGCATCTAGGTTGCTTCCAGGCTCTGGCTATTACAAATAATGCTGCTATGAACATAGTGGAACAGACATCTTTGTTGCATCTTTTGGGTATATGCCTAAGAGTGGAATTGCTGGGTCTTGTGTTAGATTGATTTCCATTTTCCTGAGGAATCTCCATACTGATTTCCAAAGTGGGAGTAGGAGTTGGCACTCCCACCAGCAATGGAGGAGTGTTCCCATTTCTCCACATCCTCTTCAGCATAAATTGTCTTAGGTGTTTTTGATTTTAGCCATTCTGACAGGAGTAAGATGGTATCTCAGAGTTGTTTTGATTTGCATTTCCCAGATGGCTAAGGATGTTGAGCATTTTCTCAAGTGTCTGTCAGCCATTTTAGTCCCCTCCATTGAGAATTCTCTATTTAGTTCTGTACCCCACTTTTTAATTGGATCCTTTTGTGTTTTAGGTGGATGATTTTTCTGATGTGTTCTTGAATTAAATTTGCCAGTATTTTATTGAGTATTTTTGCATCAATTCTCATGAGAGAAATTTGTCTGTATTTCTGCGTCTTAGTTGTGTCTTTTTGTGGTTTGGGTACCAAGGTAATTGTAGCCTCTTAAAGAGTTTGGCAACAATCCTTCTGCTTCTATTGTGTGAAACTATTTGAGGAGTATAGGTATTAGCTCTTCTTTGAATTTCTGGTAGAATTCACTAGAACCAAGTGCATTTTGTCATAATCAACTGAAATGAAATTTCATAAAACATATTGGTATTAGTGCCTCAGAATAAATAAAGAAGGACAAGGAAATAAGGAAAAAAAGAAAGGATGGAATTAAAGGAAATATTGTTTGGGAATCATATTCAAGAGGAATGATATGTAAAATGCCAAATGCAAGTACTGGTATTTCAAAATATATCATTAATATATAACATAAATTTAACCTGAAGTATATGTCTTGCTTACTAATTTATTTCAATATGTGAACATTTTATATCAAACTATAGCTTTTATGATACATTTGACCTGATATTTTATTGAGGATATACACTAGAAATGCATATCTAGAGATCTGTTATTATTTACATAGTAGTAATACCAACACTCAGGACACTGAGGAAGGAGGGCCATGAGTTTGAGACCATTCTAGGCTCCATAGAGAAATTTGAAGGTAGCAAGCCTAGGATGAATAGCAAAATCCTAACTACCCCCCAAAGTGTTTTAAGAATTAAATGTATATTTTACATTATATTTGTATAATATCATACATAAGACATCTATTATGTATAATTTTTTTAGTTCTGGAGAATGAGCCCAAAGCCTCATACCTACCTCTGAAATGTTATCCCAACCTTCATGCTTTTATCTGTTGTAAAACCCCATAGAAAAACAGCTAAATGTTTCTCTCTATACATGCTACTAGGGATCTTGCTGTTCTTTTGTCACTAGCATATTAATGCATGACAAATTCTAAGGTCATACGGTGATGGGGGAATTCCTTCTGTGTATGGGTTTGTAACATTAAGTGTAACACTCCTCCATTTTTACTTAACAATTAACTATACTCATGAAAAAAGGTACACATTGCACAAAGTGTCTCATTACACTCTCTATTGATTCAAAAATTAACAAAAGATACCCAGCAAATGGGTATGTAAGGGTGGCTGGATAGTCATGTAAGAAAATCAAAAGACCAGCTCCTAAGGCAGGATAATAGGGAAGAGAAATTGACATACTTTGCTACAAAGGAAATGAGCATAAAAAAGTTACAATAAAAGCAAAAATTGCAAATTAAATGATAATTTTAATTAATATTTCTTTATTTCTTGAAACATTATTACATTCCCCATTCCCTTCATTTTCCTCTCTTAATATACCCCTCCTCTCCTCTCCCTCAAATTCATGTCCTCTTTTCCTTTAAATTGTATCTCTCTCTGTATCTCTGTCTCTGTCTCTGTCTCTGTCTCTCTCTCCTTCTCTCTCTCTTGCTCTCCTGCTCACATACACAAACACACACACTCCTACTCTGTAAATATAATGGTATAGGTATGTATAAAAATTGATGAGAGATCAATTGATGAGAGACAGACAGACAGATAGAAGAAATGAATACTTACTTATGCTGTCCTTTTCCCAGGATCCCAAAATCCCAGTTGGGGACTGGTGGCATCCACAGTATATGGGTATTTCCATATCAAGTAAGGCAGTCTATATCATCCAACCTTGATAGCCATGTTGAGAAACCTGTCTTCTAAGAACACCTCTCTTCTAGGTGATTGTCAAGCTGACCATAAACAATGTCACAATGCTCAACTGTACAACTGGCCCTTCAGTTTCCTGATTCTAATGTTTCCATCCAGCATTGTTACAGATATATGCTGAGTATTATAAAATAGAGCATGTAACTTCTTCCTTTTCCATGCTTTAAAATAATTCTTATGAGTCTGGAATTATCTATCACTTCAAATTTGGTTTGAAATTTTCTGTAAAATTTCATGTACTATATGACCTTCATAAAGACACGTCTTTGATAGACACTTTTATTGTTTTTTTAATAAGATTATTGTCTTAGTCAGAGTTCTTCCTTTTTCCAGGGTCAATGCTGGCATTTTAGAGTTCTCCTCAAAATTGTCCAGGTGAAACTTTTCAGTCTAAAGTTGTGTATACACTTCTCTGAAAATGGTATTTTAATCTCCGCTACACCTGCAGTCATGACCTCTTTTTTTCATTTTGACAGCTTTTTTTCCTTCCTTTATGACTTCTCTCTTTATTTAGCTCTTGAACATATTTGCCAAAGGCTTGTGCATCCTACTGATCTTTTCAAAGAACTAACTTTTCCTTTTATTGGTCAATTTGGCAGCTTTTATTTGATTGTTGCCTGTTTCATTAATTTCTGGTCTCAGACACATATTCCTTCTTCAGTTTAGGTTTATATCTCTGTTGCTTTTCTAGAATATGGAATACATGTTTCTGACTTTACTCACCTTGTTTTCTAATAATTATCAGAAGAGCTGAGTTTTTTCTGTCACTTTGATCAAAAGTCACTTGATTCTTTTTTCATATGTTACCTTGGTTCTAGTAGAAGAGGTAAAGACTTCAGACTACAGTTGTGTGAATTCAAATCCAAGTATTTTAAAAACTAGCTCTTATAAGTGTAGTAACTTATTTGTACCTTGTATCTTTAATGAAATCGTTAATAATTTTGGCTACATGAGATTTATTACAATTTAAGTATGTTAGTATAAGTTAACATTTTAACATTAATTTAAAGCCACAATACAAAAATAGCGGACATTAGTCTTTTATACATCCAGATCTCATTCTCTGTTCTATATTTAAACAACGCAAAACAAAGAAAAGCTTATTATTTGGAAGAGCAAATTGTTTGTTCCTTTTAAGCTTCGTGGTTGAATATTTTGTGACCTTTTTCATCAACCTTTAAAGTTGTTGCTTTGTGAACCTTAACACTGAGCATTAACAATTTTTGAACATGTTTAAGAGTCTCCCCTTAAACATATCAAATTTTGGCTTACATATAATGTGCTTAAGGAATCTTCACTATGTTTTTCATCGTTTTAGGACTCTGCTGAGGCAAAAATATCATAGTCATAAACTAGCATACATACATGTTTGTTATGTGAATGTGTAAACTGAGCCTACCCACTACAGTCTTTTTTCTTCACTTGGCTTTCTCTAGACCTCAGCACCATTAATAGTGGCGATTTTCTCTACGTATTGCGGGATGAGGTTTAATTCTTTAATTACATTTTTTTTTACTTTTAGTACAACACTACCATTTCAGTTCTCATTCTCTTTTTTATATAACCTAGGATCCCAGCTCAGGGAACGGAACCACCCACAGTGGGTGGGTTATACTACCTCAACTAATCCAGTCCTCACTTGCCTGTCTGGAGGTCCATCTCCAGTGATTTTAGAGTTCAGCAAGAAGTGAGTCAATGATGGACACCACAACTAGCTACTTAATGATTTATATGCACTATTACACACCAACCCAGCAATAAATAATTCCCGTTTTCCTCTTCTGTATTTTAATTATATGTCGGATGAAGAAATTAGAATTAGTATATGATGTTTAATATGGTGTCATATTTCTGCTCCTGAATATCAGACGTCTCACAGCTGCCATACTTGTCTATTCCACCGGCTATGTTCATCACTGACTTATTCGTCCCAGTTTTCATATCCTCTCTGCAGTAGGCATGGCCATCATTTGTGAATCCCATGAGTCCTGTATGAAGAACATTCTTACACGGGGATTTCCACACATTTTCTCAGGAAATGTGGAGGAAACTTCTGATGTCTCCCCACCAGAACGGTCTTTGACCCCTGAAGAGGCCTCACAGTGTGAAGTGTGATAGCAGAGAAATTCACAGACTATGACATCTTTTGTAAGTTTGCTGCTGAGTGTTTGGGCAAGTTAACCTCAAATTATAAAATATCAAATTTCAAGTATGTTCATAAATCAGCATCTTCTATAATATTAACATAAACCCTACAAGTTAATTTGCACAGCATGCCTTTACTGAGAAAAAACAAAACAAAACAAAATATAAAACAAAGACAACAACTTGACTAGAAATTGGAGAGGCCAAAAAAGAAAGAGATGGCAGAAAGGACTTGGACACTGTGGTTCACTCCTCTAATCCTGCATTTAGGAGGCTGAAGAAGTGTGATTTCCTGAAGTTTGAGGCTAGCCTGGCATGCAATGTGTGGTTGAGTCTCAAAATAAAAAATGTGAAAATAATAGAAACCTGATGGGAAGAGGGCACCTGCCATACTAGATTTCTACTTAGTTGAAAGCGAGTGAAATTTACTTTACATGCCTAGAAGCTGACATACAGAAGCATATGTCGGCAGGGATATGCTCTCTGGGGCAGATCTACAAGGATTCCTTGCATCTTCTAGCTCCCTAACTATCTCCTATCTTGTAGCCAAATCAATCCAAATCTTTCTTCTTTCTTTTTCGGGTTGCTTTCCCTACATGTGTGCCCTTAGTTATTCCTTATAGAAGCATCACTTTAATTTAATGAAAGCCAACTGTACTGCATTTTGACCTCATTTTAAATTTCATTACATCTCAGAGACCTTCATTCCCAGTAGATTCCACTCATAGAAACTAGGAGCAAAAGCTTCAACGCAAGTGTTTGGGGTATAAAATTCACCCCACTGTGTCTGGCTTCTGCCCAATGCCAATCAGGTAAGGTAAAAAAATAAAGCAACAGCATGCTGGGAACATTATCTCACCTCTGACCTGCTGAAACCTATGGGAGTTTCAAATCCCTGAGTGAAAAGGGTATGCTTAATTCTCCACTTCTTTCATCTAGGTTTGCTGCAAAGTTTCTTTTCAGTCTGTGCTAACTCAATTTATATGCATTCCTCTGCTGATCTGAAATTCTCCTTCTGTTACTTCACAGTGTTCCACACATATATGTAAGTCTGCTTAGAACTGAAAATACACAGAAACACAACTTTTCATTTTCATTGCTTTGGGAATTGCTTCTTTTACCACCAAGCGCTGAACAAATTTCCCTGGAAATTCTTAGTGGTGACTGTACCTGGTGATTTTACTTAGGAACTCTCAAATGAAAGTGTCATAATTTTTACTGGAGTCAACACTGGGAAAGCCAAGACCTCACTTTCTCTTTCCCATGACATCGAAGGACACAGAAATTTCACCTGTACATGGATTTTTCATGTACAATTAGGACAGAGTGGCCTTAAGTTTCCATCTACTTCTCTGGACACTTGATTCCCTTATGCCCATTTAATTTTTATCTATTCTTTTGTGGTTTAAAATGAGTTGAAAGGTGGTATACCTAGAAAATACTAATTTGAGTGGTTAATTCAAATGCAGGTACTACAAGGATCTAATAAACAAGTAAAAAATGACAGTGTGGATCATAAATGACCCATATGAAGGCACCTTACCTGGAGGTCACAAGAGAAACACACATAAAACTTAGAGGCAAAAAGAAGAACCCTTGCTCAATTTCAGCCTAACGTATTTAAGTTGCATTTCATCATTTTTTATCCCAAAATACCAAATTCAGTTCATAAATGAATGATGTAAGTGCTACATGTTTAAAACATTGTATATCTTATTCTGCTGTTCTTCCATACCTCTTTGCCTCTATGAATTCTGTTCATAGCACACACACACAAAACCTTTCCTTCCGGCCATTTCATTACCGCTTCATTTTGTATCTACATTCCCAGAAGTAAGACATTCACCACCACCCCATACATACCAGTGATTTCAAATCATCATCAATAATATCTCTCTAGAAAATAATCTGTTGGACCTAAGAGCATTTTTGTCCAGTAATGGAAAAGTTAGAAAATAGCCAGAGGAAGACTTTAATTTCTCTCTCTGGAAAATATAGAAATGGATTAAACTGATTTATGGACTAAATTAATATATTTGGGTGCAGTTCAAAGCCAATTGTTATACTGACTTTCATGTTAAATGATTCCAATATGTTAGAGAACTACTCTAAGGTTAGTAAATATTAATAAAAAATACCTTATCAGTGTATTTTTAGCAGGATAGGAAATTTTAATAATATTAATTTATCCACACCCATTACTGCAGGATAGAAAAATAACTCTAAAAGAGAGGATCTGTGACAAAGAAGATATCTCTACTTGCAAACTGTAACACCAGAAAAAAATGACTCAGTATTGGATATAACAAAATCTCAGTAAGGGAAGTATTAGAACACATATGTAGGCAGGCAGGGGATAATGGCAGTGAGATTGGCATGAATCTCCACCTAGCAGCAAACACAAGACAAAGTAAGATATAGCATGATAAATAAAAGACCCAGGGACTGATACTGGGGTTCAAGCTTCAAGCTGAAAAACAGAAAAGCAAAGCAGCTGGTCACTAGCTCTTAATCTACCCCAAATTGAAAGGCGATCCTGGCTCCCCTCAACCTCAGACTGCTGTGTCTCCTCAGCATTGCTCAAGAATCCTGAGTCTTCAATGTGTTCCTAGCCTCAATGTGGCTGCAGAATGAACCCCAGCCCTGAGACCTTATCCTCTTGTAAATACCTCTCATGAGTCCTGGGATTAAAGGTCTATGACCCTAAGTGCTTGGATCACCTTTGTGTGAGCTGTTTCTCATTAGGACTGGATCAATTTCATGTATTTCAGTGTGTCCTTGAACTAACAGAGACCCCTTTACCTCTTAATCCTGAGTCCTGGGATAATAAAGGTGTGTGCCTGGCCTCTATGCTTGTGGCAAGCTTTAGTAAATCACCACAATAAAACTTGGAGTCTGTACCTGTCAGACAGGAACACAGGGAAGGAAGGAATATTGTGCAGCTCCGTGTGACTTTACTCCCCATTAGAAGTTTTGACTCTATGGAATGTTTACTTTATCCCTGATTTATGAATGGGAGTGAAAGAATGTTATGTCACAGATGTGGCACCCAATAGCACCTTGCAGAAATTACTTAAAAACAAATAGAGAAGAAAATTCACTTGTTTAACAGTAATGACATATGGCAGACAAAAATCCTTGCAATTCCAGAATTGAAACTAAATATCACAAAACACGCATGACTGCTGGAGAGTGATTATCTTAGGGTTTCTATCGGTGTGAGGAAACCCCATGACCCAAAAGCAAGTCAGGGAGAAAATGATTTATTAGGCTTACACCTCAACATTGCTATTCATCTCTGAAGGGACACAGGACAGGAACTCAAACAGGCCAGGATCCTGGAGGCAGAAGCTGATACAGCCATGGAGGGATGCTGCTTACTGGCTTGCTCCTTGTGGCTTGCACAGGGATGGCACCACCCACAAAGGGCTGGGCCCTCCCCCATTGATCATGAATTGAGAAAATTCCTTACAGCTGGATGTCACTGAGGCATTTCCTCAGCTCAGGCTCCTTCCTCTCTGATGACTCTGTCTTGTGTCACGTTGACACACAAAACCAGCAAGTACAGTGATCAAAACTAGTCTCGAGACAAATGTACATGGTTGTGCCCTTCCAGCATGACATCTTTTCCACCCTCTTCTTCTGCAGCTCAGTTGTTACAATCCGGGTATTGGCTGAAATGACATCTTCACAGGAGCTAGAAATCTTTCTATCACAACGTTCTGTTAAAGCGTCCCTTTCATTGCCTTCATCGCACTTTCAATTTGCATCATTACTCAATGATCTTTTAGCATTTGCTTTCTGGGCTAGGTTCTGTTTTCTTGGAAAGCCAAAACTAGGTCCGATTGATTAACAATCGTGGACAAGAGAGTGCATATACATAATACAGAGCCGGCACTAGCTAAGCAGGTGCTGAAACAGAATTAAGCATTTTCACATATACTAATGCACATGCATAGGCAGATATGAATAATCGAGGTGCATTTAAAACTCCCATCCCAGGAATTCTAAGGGAGGAGGGATGGGAGAGGGAGCTGGGACTGACATGTGAAACATTCACGTTTCTAATTTAAATAAAAACATATATTGAGAAAAAAAGTACATTTTACATAAACAGGTAAAATGGACAACTTACATGATTTTGAGATAATTATTTGTAAGTTCAGAGTGATAGGTGTGTAAAATAATAGTCACATAGACTCAAGTTCTAATATTTAAAAAAAGTGCAAAACTAAATAAGCGTCTTTTTATAATAGAGGAAACAAAATATTTCCCAGTGGAACTATTGGATTATTCAGTATTAGACTGATGTGTTTGATTACATAAAATCTTAAATTTTTATACATCAAAAACATATCAAAATTTTGTCGACAAATAAGTTATTATAATTTTAGAATATACAAATGCTTTGCTTAAAATCAGAAATTTTACAAGATTCCCATTTCCAAGCAAATTAGTCATCTTACAATATTCATAGAAGACATGGGTCATTGGATAATAAGTGTAAAATAGCTTTTTGCATACCAGAAATCAGTAGCAGATACTTGCATTCTGCTCTACACCCTGTTTCCCTGTCCTGTAAGAAGCATGGGAGAAGCATGACCCTGAACACACAGTAAGCTACAGTCCACTGGGAATTCTAAACATGTGGAATGCAAGCGTTTAAAAGAGCAGTAAACATGTCAGCCATTTGCTGCAGAGGGAAGTCTTCTTTGCTTCTGGCTTACCTGATTATCAATAAGCTTGTCCTCTATTACTAAGATTCTGCCCTTCTCTTCAAACATTGCTGAATACATAAATATCCTTGATACATTGTCGAGACCACAAAGCAAAACCTGAAGAAATGACAGAGTCCCTTGGACAAGGATATCCTAATTTTTATTTGTTCTAAGCCTCTCCCTCAGGTAAAGACAAATCCAGTTACATCAGGATTATGTACCTTTTTCTCTAACATCAGTCACTTTTCACTACTACTGAACCATTTCTTTGTATACTGTATATCAAAGCTTTCTGGTTTTTTTAATTTGCTTGCTTGCTTGTTTTTTAATGTTTAGCCACCTCTTATATGTGGGAGGCTGTGAGAGAGACAGAGCGAGACAGAAAAAGGCAATTCTACATGGAGGACCCTGCCTGACAAGGTAGCAAATAGAGATGAGGCTATCAATGAAAATGACAGTGTGTAACCTAGAGCAGAAGAAACTAAGAAATGCAATCAGTGCCATGACACAAATTATGACAATAGTTGAGGCAAGATTTATTTTCTTTTTCTTCATTTTTGTCCTCATTCTGTCTACATGCATTTGTGTTCCATACGCGATCACTAGGAGACTAAGAAGTCACATCAACTTTAATAAAGTCTTTGTAAGTGTCCTGAGCCCATTGCAGATCAACAAAACTTTAAAACTTAAGACATTTTTAGTACAGAAACAATTCTTCTTTCGGCATTCCACTGAGACTTTGGTCAAGTTTTCTCATATCTTAAACTTTAGTTTCAACACAGCTTGTTATCTTTCAACACAGCTTCGTCAATCACAAAGGTGCCCACTCCCGTCACCAAATTATACAACTATGGCAAGTTCCTGTTAAAAAAGAATATTGCCATAGGGGAAGGCAGTCAACTCACCAGGGCTCATCTGGTCCAACAGTGTTAAGAAGCTGTGAAGAACATGGAAGGAAGATGACTGGGCCTAGGGCATTTAGAAAAACTAATTGGAGAAACTTTGAGTTTCTTCATGAACACCTCCCGTAGAAAAACACTTTTCTTGACATGGAGAGCCTGCCTGTATAATTCACTATGGCAGGGGTTCGGTACATTCAGTATAGTACTGCATTACAACAAAACAAGCTTGCTGTTGTTCAGACCAAAATTGACTTCACTATCTGTTTGCCAGGACAGGGTAAATGCAAAGTCTGAGTAATGAGATAAAAATAACTCTCTGAAGTCCCCAGGAAAATTTATCCATCTCTGAATCTGTGGGTATCCTACAGTGAACAGAACCCTAAGTCTTCTATTTCTTTCTGAATCATGGCCTTTGAATTATTACAGTAAGAAGACAATGAGTATTGCATATCAGTATCTGATTACCCAAAACCAGATCATTTCAAGATTAAGAGATGGTTTAAAGCTTCTTAAAAATTCTCATTAAATATATTTAAATGTATTTAATCTGTATAATATTTCTTACTTATTATTTATCATAAATGAAACTCTTCTAATAACTAGAGTTCCCCAGAAAACCATTAGTGTTTAACTCACTTTAACTGTAAAACTTGGCTTTCTGAGTTATAAATAAAATAATTGTAAAAAGATTATAATTTAAAGAGCTAATGTTTTGAACACTGGAGCAGAACAATGGGATCTATAGCTGTTCTCTTCTCTGATGTGCATATCTTGAAATGGTTAGTCACCATTTCAGTTCTACTTTATCATGTTCTGTTTTCCAACAGTTTGTGATATTTTAAATTCTTTTTTAGTCCCATACCTCCATTAATTATTTTAGTGCTCAAAGAACAAAATTTTAGGATGCTAGGTGATATGATGGTGATGGAAACCATGGGGAAGGAACTGGACATGAACAGATTATATATAAAGATTCAAAGTCATCAGCAAGAAATGGCCAGATCTCTGGCTAAACTCCCAGAAATGCAGAATAATCTTCACCATCGTAGTTAAGAGTCATCTGCAGATCAGAGTGCCAGCATCTCTACTTAAATACATCCGATGTCGCCAAACACAGCCAATTGTGTGGCATATAAAGACTTATTGGAAAAGCTCGAAGACTTTTAAGAAAGTGAAATGAAAGTATGTGCCTTCTCTACCAGTTGAAATCTGTAATTCTATTTTATTTTTTCAGCATTGGTCTTGCTCTGTGAGATAGGTATATTCTTTTAAAATACCAGAAACACCCAAGGTTTAGATAAACAATGGACATGAAACTTTTTAAAAGGTGGTAAATTCTCTCCAACCAGAGACAACAATAGCTCGTGGTTTACTTACACACTAGATCACATTTTTGAAATATTAGCAAATGAATAAATATTCATCGTTTCAGTTACAGAATAAACATATTGATCTCCAGGTCCCTGATGATCCATAACAATGTTATAAATAATCCTAGAGTCATAATTTTCAATTCACAACCAAACTGCCAGTGTCTTAAGAAAAAACAACTTTGCATGTATTTCCACACAATGCTTGAAGATATCTATGTGTGTCCTAAGAAAAGCGACACACGTTTCACCCATGTTTCATGGGCAGGGGCCTAGCCAGCCTGTCGAGGACTAAAGGCAGCCTTTTGAATCCTATACTGTTTCCATGGAAAGGAGGCAGAGGCTAGAAATAGCCATAAGGAGTCAGAGGCTAGAAATAGCTGTAGGTAGTACATTTCTAGCTCCTTCCCAGTTAAAGGAAAAGTGCTTGAAGTGATCACTAGAACCTGAGAAAACTTTAGACGATTCACGAGTACCATATTTGAGAGTAAGTGAGAGGGTGAGAGAGGGAAGACGGTGAAGGGTAGAGGGGGATAAGAACGCTTTGGAATGCAGCCTCTATTGCTACAACTGCACAGGACAGAAGTTGATAAGAAATTACACACACACACACACACACACACACACACACATACACACATTCATCCTGGCATGAACACATACCCTATATGGGCTATCTGCCTAAGTTTTATATAAAAGGACAATAATAGTCCTATAGATTGGATTTATTAAAGTAATTATAACGGGGAGAGATGTTATTGCGATTGTACTTCTGGGTAGTACTTGTTCAATGTAACAGTTAAAAAGGTAAGAAAAGACCTCAGAATGTAGAACTAGGCAGACCCAAATCCTACGTTGGAAAACGATCATCAGTGTTAACTTGGACTCCTCAGTGAACCTGTCTCAATATTCTTATCTTCAAAGTGCCGAACTATAAAAATTAAATGCAATTATGCGCATAAAGTACCTAACAGATTGCTGGCCACATGGAGAATCCTCAATACACATAAATGTCTTTCCCATAGCAAATAACAGCCTTCTGAGCACATTATACACTCTTTAAAACCATTTGAATTCAACTCATTTTGAAAAACCCTCTTCTTTCAACATAATTGTAATTAAAATGGCATTGAAAGGGGGCTGCAAACGATAGCCCTTGGGCTAAATCCAAGCCACCACCTGTTCTCATAAAGGACTATAATAGAAGACAACACCACGTATGCTTTACATATACTATGCAATTCTTACAAGTAATGGATTGACATTTTGTGCATTGTGATAATACAATCAAGCTGTGGCAGAGAAAGCCAGATGTCATAGTTCAGTCTATTTATTTTCTGACTATGGAATTTTTTTTACCAAATAATGCATTAAAAAGAGGCTTTAGCAGTATGAAATACAAGGTGCTGCCTTCATAGTTGTTAATCTTGTCTGATTCTAGCAAACAACTGTATCCTCATCTTTTAGTCCCAGGGGTTTGATATAAATATATGTAAATTGAGTCATCAAACTGAGTAGATAATTAACTTTAAAAGACTATGGCTGAGATTGCTCCTCCATGAAGTTGTAAGAGGTCTTCTTTGCTCCTGTTGTTTCATGTGTTTTAATTTTTGAAGCAGTGTCTTATACACAGTCTGGTCTTGAGCTCAACATCCTCCAGCATTACCACTTTCACAAAGCATTTTAATATTCCTCCCTCTGTAATTCATCTCCAAATTGTGTTTCCTCTTTTAATGTATTTAAGGATAAGAAGATTGCTTGATGGGGTTTATTTATTTATTTATTTATTTATTTATTTATTTATGAATGGAGGTGAGACCTATCATTTCCCTCATCAACCATTGTTGAGAGCAAGTTACATGATCTTAGATACTTACAAGGGATTGGGGCAGGAATATTTGAGTATTTGCCAGTCAATAATTTTGTTCCTAATATAGAGTACCTTGTCTCCTTAGTGACCGTCAAGTAGATCTTGGGGGTTTAGATATTTTTATGTATTTTCGGGTTCATATTCCTTCATCCTGCATGTATTTGAGTACTTATTTTGAATTTAGGGCAGTGGTTCTCAACTTGTGTATTGTGATTCATAAAATTAGCAAAACTACAGTTATCAAGTATCAATGAAATACTTTTATGGTTTGGGGTCACTACAGCATGAGGAGCTGTATTAAGGGGTCATGGCAGGAGGAAGGTTGAGGACCACTCTTTTCATGGATAATTAAGGAATATAATATGCATTTCCCCACAGATTGTCCTTCAAGTCTTCTTGAGGTTTCCAATGAAACTAAACGTGTTTTGCTACATATAAGAGGGCTTCTTGGATACTTCATGCACAGAATTTAATTTCTTTATGTTCTTATTTCACTTTTCTCTGGATCTGTATAGCATATTTAATAAACTACACAAATGTGAGTAGGCAATCCAAATAACACACAGTCTTGAAGTCAATAAAAGCACTTATTTCATCCTGGAACTTTCCCCTCACATTTATTGACTAAAATAGTTGTATAAAGATTTTTTAGACAAAAAATAGTTTTAATGAAAAAAAGAGTACAGGATTTTTCAAACTACAATACACAATGCACATGTTATTTTACATTAAATTTCTAATGCTAGAAAAAGCAAAGATGTGAATTTTTGATATCCCTCTATCTTGCTTTCAGTGTTTAGCACTATACAAAATTAATTTCTAAATTGTGAGGTCCATTTGAAATGAAACCGAGAGGCAACAGTTGCATTTCACAATTTCAACTCTCTACTTCTCTGTAAAAACTGTTAAAAAATTCTCAGAGAGTATAACAATAAAGTGGCAAAGGATCCAGCAGAAAAAAATCCTCAGGCATATTATTCAAAATTAGATCCAGTTTTTTCTCCCATGCCATTATTCTTGTCCAGAGCTTGAAGTAGGCAGCTTTCAGACCTGCTGCTTTCCCCCAAATTGCAATAAATGAATGGCATCCTTATTCATGAGAATCTGTTCCTCTTGCAGAAGCCCACCTAAGCATGCACCTTCACCACACAGTTCTCGGGGGAGAAGGATTATATTTACTAGCGTCATGGGTTCTAAACAAAGAGACACAGCACACACTCACTGCTCATCACATTCAGGTACTTACGGAAGCCTGCCCATTCAGAGATTGAAAACTGAACATGTATTTATGCAGGGTGAAGTGGGGTGCTCTATTCTGAACACACAAGTTATCTGATTTTCATTAGGAGGATATCTCTCCACATTTTCATATTTTGTCACATAGTTACTTATTTGTCATTGAAAAAGTTTTCTCCTGGTCCTGCACAAAAATACTGTTGAGATTAATATACATTTTTCTTTATTTGTCTATCTTAACTCAAAAGTTATTTCACTCATTTTATTTTCTCAAATAGGGACTGCTCAAGATTTGTACAGTAGGGGACATGAAGATCAGGTCACAAAACATTCTGGTGAATAATTCATCACTTATGCCCCCAAGGCAGTTGAAGTTTTTAATTTTTACAATAAATATGATGTGAAAATACAGATTTCAGAAGAGAAGAATGCTGTAATATTCAGACATAAAGAAGCATAAAACAATGTCAACCACATTAAACATATAACCAAAAGTGAAGCTCCAATGAAATTGTGATGTTTTTCTTCTCCAAATCAAAAATTATAATATGCTATTTGGAGAGAATTAAAAATATACACTCCCTTCCATATTGCTAATGAAAGTATAATTGATAAGGGCTCTCCAGGAGGCAATTTAAACTTACTTTTGAAAAATTTTAATCTATGAAACATTTTACCAGAATCCAAACTTGTGGGGAGCATTCAGGTCTGTGAAGATACATCGATAGTTACCATCAACTCCGTGTTGCTTTCATGGTAAGAGCAGAAAGAGAAGCAATCAGCACCATTTGGAACTGGTATGGAATGTCACATAGTAATGATGTGCATGATAAGTGACAAAGGAAGAGGACATTGTGCTGGGAAATCCTTGCATGTGAAATACTCAAAGATGTGTAAATACATGAATCACAACACAGAAAGCAGTTGCTCAAGGAAAATAGTGCTTTCAAAGTCCACACACATTAACAATTCAAAAGCGATTTAGGATGAAATGATTTAAGAAACTATTGTTCAAATGATATGTAAGAACTAGAGATAAAGTTGTTCAGTTATTGCCTTCTATAATGTTAATATTAAACTGAAGCTATTTAAAAAGAATCAAATATCCGTGCACGATAAATCTTTCAAATGTTATGCAGTATGAATGAACTTTATATTTATTCAAGAAAATCTGTTATTTTAATGTGGAGAAGTAAATGGAAAACATTACTTTTACCATTCTCCATCCCCAAACTGCCTTGCATTTTACAAGAATTCTAATATTTGGTTTTAGATAATGATGCTTCTCCTGAAATTAATCTTATCTTTTTAATTATTCAAGTTCCCAGCTTTGCTCATTCTAATTACCCCCAAAGCTCAACAGTATTAGTAAAAATTACATTCAAATTCAAAATAATTCACATAGAGTCCTTAATAGTTCCACAAGAATTTCGCTGCTTTTATATTTTTACCTCTTAAAATTAAAAAAATGTAGCCCTTAAAGTTAAAAATATTAGAAAGAAAACATGAAAGTAGTCGATTTCATTGTTTTAAGGTAAGTTATTTTGTGTTTTTACTTCTAATACAACACCATAAAAGGTAGATTGGAATTTGATTTCTCTCTCTTCTGATTTGTAAATCCTATCTCTCTTATTAAGTCCTTATTTACATTTTTAAAATTTTTATGATACTCATATTTTTATTATCTGTTAGGCCAATCAGCAGACATGATTTAATGTACATTTTCTAATGCATTGCCTTTGAGAAATGAAGCTTATTGCTCATTCTGAATAAATTAATATGTAAGGTTGTAATGGTCGATTTCAAACAACTTTGCCCACCACCTAACATAATCTGGCATGCTAAGACAGTGTAATTGATATTCTAAAAGATTATGAGCATGTATATGCAAAATAGTAGTAGGCATTATTGAAAATAACACAGGGTATTTGTAAAACTAAAAAATCTATTATGGCATCTATTAAATTATGTAACAGATAATTATCAGATGGTAATCCTAGTGTTTAACATTGATTTGAGTCTGAGGCAAGAGCTCAGGCCTGTAAAAAAGGGATGGGGAATGAGAGCAATATGTGAGTGCTATGATTTTGATTTAAGTCAGGTAAATTAAATTACTTTGGCCTGTGCTGCCTCTCCCCCACCATAGCAATATTATTCCCCATAGTCAATGTTCTACCACTGTAGGCATGATTTGCAGTGGTGGCATTCAGAGACTCTATGTACCATTCCTCCCTTCTAAAGTGCATAGAGTAGAGTGATCGGGCCCAGCAAGGGGGAAAAGGACCAGCTTAGATATCAATCTTCATTGTATTTTCTGTTTGTGACTGTTCCTAAATTTTATTCCATAAATCCCCTGATTTAAGAGAACTTGGGAGGAAATCCTCATTCAACTTTTTTAAGCAAGAAAACAAGTTTGGTTCTCTGACCTTTGAAAGTAAGTGGGATGCTTTATTGCTTTATGTTAGGGATGTGAAATGACAATGGATTGGAAATCCCAGCCTCCCCTCACACTTCAGAGTACATTGAGTATATCTCACCTTCTCCTCCAAAAGCCTTCATATCAAGGATATTGTACCAGTATTACAATGTGTTTACAAATTGTATTGACTGAACTGTTGATTCTGAAATCACATTGTGGAAATTGTTAATGAAATATTGAGTGTTACCTACACTTGAAAACTCTTAGTAATTTCCAAGAGAGAGAGGTTATTAATGACTTTTTAAGGTCTAATAAATCCTCAACCCCAGTTTTTGCTTGAACATAACAATATCAATATCAAGGGGGAACCTTTCCATTCAGATTGATGAAAATATTTTTCGAGACAATCATTAGAAGGTTCAGCCATCAGAACTGATATTTGAGAACAAGTTAATGTTCCTTCTTTTATCCATTTAGGATCAGCAGAAACTCAACCACCTGTGTCATTTTTGTTAATGATTCTAAAAACAAACTTTATGAACATATAGTAATGTAGTAGTTGGACAGTTGTTGCTGTGGAGATACCAGACCTTGGGCAGAGACCCACTTCCCCATCAGCCTGGGAGTAGGCAGCTGTAAGACAATGTTTACTAAAAATGTGTTTACTAAAAACAATACAATGCCCGGGGCAATAAGTTCCTGAAAAGGGCTGGCCCACAGGAACCGCCCTGACCTCCACCTTTTCCAAAGACTAACCACCTCTTCTGACACACCCAAGTCAGTTTCTGGTGTCAGAGCAGAACCAGCCAGGGGTAAGGAGAGAGCAGAAGCTTTTCTGGAGGGAGGCCTTTCTTGGGAAGTTTTCTTGAGCCTTTTTGGGGACTGCTTAAAGTTTTCTTTACATTGTTGAACGAGTCTCTGTGTTGTCCATCCCCGACACCCTCCGCACATTCTCGGACACAGGCTGTGCAGCGGGTGCGGAATGTTGCCATGATAATAATCTCGAGCCTTGTGAATTCTGTGGGCACTGAGCAAAATCAAGAGAAAAAATATTTAAACATCTGGGGAGACAGTGCTGCTAATGAGATTTGCTCTTCGGTTCCCTCCTAAATTTATTAAGCAGCGGTTTTCATATTTTTACATCACTGAGCCTTTAAACAACAACAACAAAGAGCATGGTTTATTTCATTTCCAAATAAAGGTGATGACTAGTTCAAGAACTACTATGTACCTGAGAGACTTGGAAAAGCGCTGGATGGTGGCTGAAGTTACTTACATGGCAAAGAAGTGATGTTTATGTCAATTATCACCCAATTTTTTTTACTAAAAAAAAGTGTGTGTTTTTAAATATATGTCCTTTCATCTAATCTTTTGGTGGCTCTATCAGAAGTAGATTAAGAACCCTTGCTATAAACCACATCCTTAGCTGAATACAAAGCCCATTGGGTTCCTGGTTACACACAGACCATACACTACACCAGAGGCTGGCAGCAAACATTGTGACCCTTTCTTCTTAGAAATATTTGCTCTTGCCGGGCGGTGGTGGCGCACGCCTTTAATCCCAGCACTCGGGAGGCAGAGGCAGGCGGATCTCTGTGAGTTCGAGGCCAGGCTGGACCGACAGCCTCGAAAACAATACAGAGAAACCCTATCTCGAAAAACCAAAAAAAAAAAAAAAAAAAAAAAAAAAGAAATATTTGCTCTTAGGAAAGGCTTATATGTCTATTTAAAATTTTGTCCTATGTATAATTACAAAGTGTTCAAAGCATGCCAAAATTTAATTGAGTTACTAATTTAATAAAGGACCTCTAAACATCACATTTCCTCCAGTAATGCTGGTCATTGATAAATGATCAGAGGCCAGTGAATAAATACATAAATAAGCAACAAGCAAATAAATGGTATCATATTCCTTGGTGGTATTAAACTTGTTTAATACCAATTGCATGTTTTATGTAGAATGCCTTACTAGTTCAAAACAGATAATTTAATTCAAATTTTAATTATAAAAAGTAAATCAATTTCTTGAAAAAAACTCACTTATTTTGAGAATGCAAGAGAAAAATTTGTTTCTCATAACTCCTTTTAGATAAGGTATGGTTGCTAAACTCCACTTGTTTGTGTGACAATGCTGGGATCAAATCCACATGCCAGGCAAGGACACTATGGTTAAGCTACACCCGGGGCCAGGCTTATGCTTCTTTTTAATCTTAGGTCTGCTTCCTTAATAAACATTGATAAGACTGTGTTTTTATCTCTAGTGTTTTCTTGGGGCCAGGTC
The DNA here is from genome assembly GCF_017639785.1 of Mesocricetus auratus. Classification (NCBI taxonomy): domain Eukaryota; kingdom Metazoa; phylum Chordata; class Mammalia; order Rodentia; family Cricetidae; genus Mesocricetus; species Mesocricetus auratus. Next base: position 56,106,567 of record NW_024429195.1, on the reverse strand, counting down.
TTCCTAAGAAGCCTTGTGAGAGTGAGAAACCAAGATTGACCAGAGGGCAGTATGTGTTGCAATTGCAGCTTAGTTCCATAGAGACTGACCCTCAGTGTCCCACCTACAAGCAAGCTGTTCTCAAGGTCTATGTCCTTGCAAGCATACATCACCATATCTGGTACCAGAGAAGGGACAAGACCTGGGTTGAGGCAATTCATTTAGACCAGGACAGTCCTGCAGATGATGTCAACTCTTCTAACCATTGGCAGGTGGCACTCTCAGCAGGCAAACAAAAGACTGCCTCAGTCTGAAGGGAGATCTGCATTATTTTCCATATGAATCTAAAGTCATTTGACTTCGCATTATGAGAAGTCTCCAGGTGTGAATGCCACACACCCATGCATATTTCAGCTTCATACATTCAGATTCGGATTAACTCTACACAAATACACCTAAAGATTTGTCAGTGTTTCTGTGTAACTCTATATACAGAAAGGACTGTTTGGCATCATTGATTTCTTATTAGAGATGTTTAAAAGGCAGATTTTGACATAGCATACAGTTGCAAATGGACAAAATTTATGTGGGTACAACTGCCACAGATGAAAAGGAAGGACTTTCCTTTTGTAGTTCCACTTTGCAATCAATATCTTCTTAGGATGCAGATGAAAGGGACTCTGTGAGCAGGTCAGAGGCTTTTGTGCCGACATAAATTCTGTCAATTTCCAACCATGTGCTGTATCAAGTCTACACGGACTCTCAGCTGGGCTCTTACAATAGCCTGCCAGCGGGTTGCTTGGCATCCTGTCTCCATTTTCTGAAATCCATTCTTCACATAGAAACCAGGGAAACCCCTTTAAAGTTTGAAAGAGATCATCACATTCCTCTACTGAAACTTTCCATGGCTTCCCAGACACTTTCATTATATTGCAAAGTCTTGCCAAGGACTACAAGTAGCTAGGTGATTGGGTTATGTTTGTATCTCTTGAATCGCCTTTTAACATCACCATTGAATTCACAGAACTCTCACAACATTGGCCTCATTTCTCTTTAGGTAAATATTCGCTGTGACTGAGGCCATCCTACACTGCATATCTATAATAGAACAATCCTCTTTTAGAATCCTTGTAATTGATTCTGATCATTATCTAATCAGTTACCCCAAATTTCTTTACACTACCCTCCCTCCATTCTGGACAGGTTCTGCCCCTTAAGCACTCATCTATACCTTTCGCAGCCTGTAATGTCTCTCCATACATAGCATCCTCCTTATTACCCCTTATTAATTTTCTTTATGAATGGTAACATGTATGTTTTTCATTATGCTTGTGAAAATACCTTTACATGCTTTGATCCTCCCATATTTTATAATCTACAACATCTATTCAAATTTCTAGTAAATACAGAAAGCATGTGATTCAATGTACATGAATGAGTGTGCCCATGTACTAAACCAGAAAACCATGTTAGACCACAAAAAAGGCTAGGCAATAATATACACTGTTATTATTTCAGGACTGTGTTTTGTAAAAATAATACCTATTAATTTATTAATTCTTTAAGACTTTCATACAATATATTTTGATCACATTCACCCCCCCAACACCTTCCAGATTTGCCCCCCATGTCCCCACAAACCCTGTGTGTGTGTGTGTGTGTGTGTGTGTGTGTGTGTGTGTGTGTGTGTGTGTTGTATTTGATTTGAAATACTCTGGAGTATACTTGATCTTCCAGGGATTAAACTCTTAAAGAAAACTCACTTTTTTCCCCCAAGCCATTATTAAATGCCAGTAGTGTCAGGACAAGGCATGGGGCTTCTTGTGATCGCCTCTTCTTTCTGAGACTTAGTCTGACTTGAGCTTGCTCAAGTCTTGTGTATACAATCCCAATGATTAGGTATTCATATGTGCAAGTAACTGGTTTTATCCACTAAACACTTTCACTGTAGTCATAACCTCCATCTCTTGCAATCTCTCCACCCTTCTAGCATGATGATTCCTGAGCCTCAGAAGAAGGGGTGCAATAAAGATGTCTCAATTAGGGTTGAACACATCAGTCTCTTGCTCTTTGACCATGTCCAGTTATGGGTGTCTGAATTATTAATGGTCATCAATTGCACTAAAAGTTTCTTTAATGAGGGTCAGAGATACACTTAATCTATGAGTATAGCAATAAGTCATTAGGAATTATTTCAATTATATGTCCATTTAGTGGAATAATACTAATATGTTCTCTAGGGTTTGCGACCTATCTTGCCAGTTTCTTGGCCCTGACGTTAGTGACAAATGTAGTTTCTTTGTGGATTAGGCTTTAAATCCAATCAGAATAGTTTGTCACCCCAACAGCATTTATAGCACTGTTGCACCAGAGGACAAATTTTGCCAGGAAACTTGTATTATAGCTCATATGGTGCATAACATTACAAGATTCTTGGTTTCTTTTCTCCTCTGATACAGTGCATAGAGCATTACAATATTGTGAAAGTGAGAAGATAAGAATGAAGCTTTCAGGTCACTACCCACTTGATTTCACCATGCTTTATGATTTATATTATATGTTTATCTTCATAAATAGGGTCCTATCATCAAGTTATGGAATGCCAAGAACATTGCAGTAAGACCTTACTGGCTAACAATTCCAAAAGTGACATCACATTCTTTGTACTTAGGCTTTATTTGCTAGCATGTGGTGTCTATTTCTGGGTATTATAAACATTACCATCCATGTTATACATTATCTCTTTTCAAACACATATAAATACATAAATGGGAGTTTATATACATATATATACTTATGAAATATATATATATATGTGTGTGTGTGTGTGTTTGAAGAAGCATATGTATATATTTGGAAGCTTTTACTGTGTTAAGTTTCCACAGTATTTATTCTTG